>NC_089873.1:111710000-112366250 GCF_040182565.1 Anser cygnoides | reverse complement strand
TAACAAAGGTTCTGCAGGTGGCTGGGAATTCGATGGTCCAGGGGATGGTGTGCAGCAGCAAAGTGGCTCACTGAAGAAGAAATGATTCACACTCTGCATGTGTATGCCTGGGACTTAAATATATATGCAAATCAGCGATGTAGGGCCTTTTTCAAAACTCAGTAAAGCCAATACACAGCAATAGTATTTGTGGTGCTGCACAGGAGCTTGATGTTTCTCATTGGACTGTATAGGTCCAGCCAATGTTGAAAAGTCTTCATCAACGTTTTGCATTTTACATCTTGACCAGCTGCCAGCTCCTGATGGAGCTACACGTGAGTATGTGTGAGTGTATAGTATAACTACCTATGCTCACCAGTAGCGTCCTGTCAGTGGTTTTATTAAGTGCTTCTGAAAAGCACAAATACATCATAAAAGATTGTCCTTCTGTTGTGTCTCTATTAGCTCAAAGAATTCTAACAATCCGGGAAGTGTGGGTATACATTCACAGAGTCGCACAGGTTTGTCTAGCAGAGGATGTTCTTGTTAAATAATACAGTGATGAAGCAACAGTTTAAGAATATAGATGAAGAGATAAATAGATGTTTCATGTCTCTCACTTTAATTACCTATTCATCAAATCTAACTGAACATGCGGAAATGCCACCTGGTTTTTAATATTCTGGATGAAGGAACACTGACTAATCCCCAGTTTTCAGGACTCTCGATTTGTTGCAGAGCACTTAGCTGAAATCTCTGGTCCTGGTGACTTGTTGCAGTTTAAACGATCACTTCTGCTTCATGTCTTTCCAGCAGCAGCTCTCTGTCTCTGACATTGCCTTATCTATGCTGCTGGCAAGCAGTAGCTCGGAGGCAGGTATCTCCCCTATTTGTTCTGCAGCCACAACAGATTCAATAAGTTATTTACCTTCTGGAGTATGTTGATTCTCCTTGAACTGGGCTGTTTATTTGCCAGTAGTGAACTCTTTTACAGATTTCCAACTTTTCAGATGGATAAAGAGCTCAGCTGTGCAGGCTTAGTAGCCTTCTTTGTATCTATTTAATCTGTTTTGTATCTGCTTTGGTACAGTGTCTTGAGTGGACAGCACATACTAATATCTACCTAGTCTCTGTTACCCTAAAACCCTGCAACAAACAGAAAAAAAATCACTCTTCCTGTAGTATTATAGTATATACTGAAATTTCACATAAAAATATTCTTTCAGAATATTCAGAGCTTGCTTTGTATATTTCACGGGATACTTTCTATTGCTGTAATTAATTCTCTGCATCTGGGCAAAGATTGCATTTGTTATTTTCCTAAGCATAAAAGGTCTATTAATATGTAAATCAGCAGTTTTTAGTTTTCTTGGAGCAGAAGAACTTTTTAACATTTTAGTGATAAGGTCACAATAGGGGTCCCTTTCTGTGCTTCAAAAAATGTAACTTTTGCTTGTATTTCACTACAGAATGCCAAAGTAAAAATCAGGTCTAGTTACAGCAGGGAAGATTAATACTGGACAGCCTCTGACAGTGGCTGTGGAGAATAATCATCAGAGGCAGGCATAAAAGTGTTGGAAATGAATGAATTTAGGGAGTTAAATGCCAAAATTTGGAAAAAAGGAGGGATGTTGTCTTAAGGAGCAGTCAGAGCTATCCAGAAAGAAAGTCAATAGCCTTTCCTATACGATGTACCAAAGAGTGATTTCAAGTTGTCTTTACATGTGCAGTTGTATCTATAGTGGTTTTCTCACCCCAAACCCCAAATTGCTGGCAGTGGGTGTATGACTCTCACAGTCACGCAGGTAAAAACAGGCTCCGTCCACATTAGACACCCGGAGGGTGTCCAGGAGCATAAATCAACATAGCTTTATGGAAATTAGTGGAGTTGGCATACTTGCCAAATGCGTGTCTCTTGGAGGAAAATTTTTTCATGAGCTGTGAAAGGATACTTCATGGATAAAGAGGTCCTTTCCTTTGTCTGCTTTCTATATGATGGAAACTTTCAGGTTTATTATGTAATAAAAAAGTGGAAAATTCAATCAGATGGTATTGCTTAGCCTAGAAATCTATTTCCAGGAAAGCTTTATGATTTCTAAAAGGATATATTTGACCCTACTGCATGGATGTCCAAAAATTGCCACCAGCAATTACAACCGGGGAGGCTGTAAGAGAGAGAAGTTGCTAGCTAGCTCTGTAATCACCTGCTTGGCACAGGGGATCAAAGACTGAGAGAAATTTCTGCTAAGGAGAAATCAGTAAATGTGATTATGATTATACAATACACATTTTATATCTGAATTTGACATGTACGTATCTAGGTAACCTTGCTAACTGTATTCTAGGAAACCCAAAGGGTAGACTCTTTTGTATGTAAAACGGTTCTTAAAATTATTTTCCCATGTGTTAAAATCTCAAACTCATCTCCATGACTTTGGGATCTTGACAAGAAAGAAGAATTTGGCCCACTAGGAAAGTTATAATTTAGTAAGTATAATCTAGGCCACAGACATATTCAGCTTTGTTCCATCTTCATCATTCAGCTAGGAAGGTGATTGCGACAAGATAACATAAATACTGCAGTTATTACAAGGGCTTTCAAGTGAAGAGACATATTTTAATCATGGATTAATAAATGATTGTTGAGTAGGTCTGTATGATTAAATACACTTCTGTCTGTTTTGCACATTTCATAAAGAAATGTGTGCAGGACGACCTTTCTCTTAGACTATTTTCTTCCTTAAAATACATTTTTCTAATCTTTAAACAGGTATTTTGCTCCATCTGTGCTAGAAGCCCCACTGACATGGTTGGGAGTTAACTATTTTTCTGAGTCTTCTCTGTCCCAGCATGTTAAAGAAGGCCTGGCAGCAACACTGCTGGGGAACTAAAATCAAACACCACATCTTTCCCACACAAACAGTAGGAGATCAGGTTCTAGTGTGTGGTCTACCAGCAAGGCTTGCACTCAACAGGTCCTATTATTCCTTTTCTTTCACTTGAGAGCTCGGACTAGCAGGTTGTGTCATGACCCAAAGCATCCCCACTAAAACAAGTATTATATAACCTAAGTAGAATGAATACATGCCAGCATGATGAAAGAAGTTTTAGAGCAATGTCTATGCCCTGTGGCTCTACACTAAGCAGCTCTAGATAGCACAAGTCCTGTGCTGGTTGGTTCTCATCTAAAGATTCAGAAAACCTGTGGTATTCTGTACACTTAAACTATTGGAGTCGTGCTGCTGGCATTTCACCTAGACATCTCTTTTATTTCTCTCTTGCTATCTGATTGCCCTTCCAGAATATCTTTGCCTTTCAGCCCTTCTTCAAAATTTCCTTTTCCCATAATCAGAGATGATGTGTCCCCTTGTCCCCTGGAGAACACTTGCTTTCTTTGACAAATGCGGATTCCTAAAATATCTGTTTTGTGTGGCGTAGTCCCCAGAGCCCCAGCACTTAAGCATGCGTTCTATGGCTGTATTGCATGCCAGGCAATTACCACTGGTCACTGAAAAATGATTCTGACTTTCCTGGCCTCTGTGATACTAGCTTGCCCTGCAGCTGCAATAGGATATACTCTGCTATGCTTTTGTTGCTTTGGGAAACTATAGAAATTCATAAAGTGTCTTTTTGCCTTCTTTCCTGGAATGAAAAACACTTTTTTTTTTTTTTTTAACCCAGTTGCCTGAAAAAGAATCTTAACTCAAATAGGGTAGGGAAAATGCAAACAAATGCATTTATTTATGACATATGGTAGAAAACAGTTGCAAGGAATTATGAAGGCCAACAAAATAAGAAAACATGCTCAAGGTGTGTTGTTATAATACAGATAAATTGGTCACATGGCAAGGTGCTGTCAAAAGCTCTTTTGTGGCCCCATGGTGAGCCAGTTCAGGAAGATCACTGAGCTGATAGCTAACGCTGAAGTTAATCCAGCAAAAAAGAAGTATCAGCTTTCGGCCAGATCAGCTGTCTTGAAATGGCTCACCCTGTGGTTACGTTGACGTGAGTGCTGGCACAAGGGAAGGCTGGAGGGCTGGGAGAGACTGAACAGCCCAGATTTCATCATGTTAATCCACTGAGAACTACACCTGCATGTGCCCATGTCACTGCAAAACTTATCCCTCATTTATACAAGTTTGTACAGGTAATGTGGCTAAAGAAACATCAACATGGAGTAAAAGAGGTGTAGCTCATCACTAGCTTTTCACTTGGAGAGGATGAAGAAGTCATTTACTCTGTGTTGACTATTTCTCAGGTGACTGAACCTCAACTTCTTTCTTTTGTGCATTTATTATCAGAGAGATGAAGAACAGCATGGTATTTGAGTGTCTTACTTTGAAAGTCTTGACGTTAAATTGAATTAAAGAAGCAGACATTGTTGGTAGTGTTAAATATGGTGGGTTTTGAAGTGTGTGGATCAAAGCCTGGGACTTGACACAAACTTGCCTGCACCAGAACTTGCAGAATTATTTGTCACTGCCACAGAATTAATCAGAATTGGCTTTAAATCATATTCTAAAAGAAAATGACTGGCTTAGTTTTATTTATGCGTTCTGCATCTTAAGGTCCTTAGGTTTTTGTTCATGAACTCTGCACTGATATCATAAAATCCGAAATAGTGTTTTAAGTTAGGAAGAATTTGAGATTTTTCCATAATCTGCTGACTCAATGGATTTTAAGATCAAAAAAAGCTAGACTTTCAACTAATTCCTAATAGTTGCCATACTAAATTCATATAGATATATATGCATATGCATTTGCATATAGACACATAACTATAATAAAAAGACCTATTCCCTTCCTTAAAGGAATTTACAGTTCTTATAGGTTTTGATTCCTGGAGGCCATGTGTGTAATCTCCAGCATAAGTAATCCAAGAATATTTGAAACTATGTCCTTTGATTAGTTCTCGATCTTTTTCTTTTTTTTTTCTGTTGTTTTGTCCAACATTACTCCTGTCTAACAAAGAAACGAGGAACTTTTATATTATTTAATTCTGTTGTGACTCTGGAGCTGAACAAAACTTCATGGAAGAGTAGATCTACAGCTGCTCCGTTGCCTGAGGAGAGAAAGACAGGAAAAGTTATTTCTCTTGTGGTTGCTTCTTGGACCTGCTTGGGCCTGTCAGGATTTTTTGGGGGGGTTGGTAAATCTGATGAAATGTTATATCATTAGTATTAAACCACTTCAGGAGAACAGGTAAGAAATAGATATCTATTGCCTGTGCACTGTGCAGCTAACTCAGTCCTTGCTGAGTTTGGGGAATGGAAATTCTTAGTCAAAGACCTATTAAAAACTTACTTCTACTGGGAATTTAAAATTTTTAAGTTCTGATATCAAAAGGTGAGATATTTGGAAAGCATTAAGAAGTTAGGAGGACATGTACGAAGCCTCAGGAGAAATGATAGCTGCACTTTATTCTTTCTCTTATGATAGTGCTTGTTAATAACGCTATTTTTACAGCTGAGAAGACATCCCTGTTCTGAACTTCTCACATTTCCTCAGCTCATAAGTATTTTCCTGAATTCTGCGTGTGCATGACACAGAGTAGACAGTTCCTAGTTTCTAGCAGGGTTTAATTTTCCATGAAACTGTTGGCTGAAACTTGTGGCTAGGGACATGTTAACAACACAATGAAAATAAAAACCAGTTTTGCCTTCCTTAGTGACCTCCAAAAACCACTCTGGTTCCTGCAAAATAGAAGGCTCTGTTTTCTATGCAAGCTATTTCATATTCATAAAGAATGTGAATGGTGGTAAGAAATAAATAAATCTTCAGTCAGATCAGATTACTTAAGCTTAGTTGGAAAGTAGAATGTCATTTACAGTTTGACACCAACCTTATTTTGTTAAAAACTGGATTTCTTTTCAGTGTGTTGACATAAAAATATGTCTTACTTGTTATGAAATAGTAATTTGTCAATATAAGATCTTGAGTCAAGCTTTCAGTCACGTCAAAACAACATGGAGAGCTGAACTCATTAATAAAAGTGATTTAGGAGAGATTTTCAGTGATACAAATGACACTTGGGAGCTAGGTCTCAGGTGGATGAGCTCCCACCCATCTGCCCAGATCCTCTGCTGCAGGTCGATGCCTTTGGGACTGAGTCCACCGGTGGGAATTTGTGTGCATGTCTGGGCCACCTTAACTAATTCAACACCTGAGTTGAAGCCAGCAGAACTGGAGTGACTGGGGCACTGGGATCTGTTGTGCTACCAAGCGGTCATCTGCAAGAGAGGAGCAACCAGGTGTGAGGGGATAACATCATGCACTGCCCCAGAGCCTGGTGAGGCAGCAGTGGGGGTCAGAGCCAACCTCTCACCAAAAGTCATTGGATGAGCGTTTCTCCTAGCTGAGAGTCCAAGAATTTGAAACCATCTTTGATCCATGGCTTGTTGCTCTCAGTACAGTGATGAAGTCAGACTGAGCCACACATCTGCTGAAGAAGCAGTGGCTTGTACTACTGGTGTTAATCCATGTCTAAGACTGATTTCCAGATCCACACAGTGGAACTGTGAGGCTCAACATCCATTTGCTTTGGGAAAGAGGAACTACTGTGGTGCTTCAGTGCACCTGCTTAGATCAGTTCAGCTACCACCCTGCAGTGGCTTCTAAACATTTCAGTGTTGATGTGATTAAATTATAACAAATAGGATATCACCAGCTGAATAATCACTTCCCATTGTCTTTAATCATTTTTGCAGGTAAATATAAGGGCTGTATCTAGGTGGAATGACAAAGTCATAAATGAGAAAATAAAGCAAAATATTTGTGCTAATTAGCAGTTCTGCAACCAAATACAGCTGCTGGGAATGAACAAAGAAAAGGAGTGCTTAGCTAGAGGTTCATTTTAAGGCTGGGTGTCAGGAGAGGGTAATTTGATACATTCTGCCAACCTGACAGTAATTTGTCAGACATGTTACAGACCTGCACTACTGTCTTTGTTTAAGATGAGATGTCCTACTTTCCTGATTAAAACGAACTCCTGATTTGCAATTCTGAACTAAGATAATTGCTTCAGCAGCATTCCAACCCGGGCTACAATTATGGAGTGGGCATGCATTACCAGTGGTAATTTAATTTGTGTGTCCATTTGTTACACAAGTAAAGATTCTTTCAGGCGTTACTGTTAGTGATATTTTTTGCCTCTAATACATATTGGAGGCCACATTCACAAGATATACTTTCATGAATAAAACATGAGAGAACCAATTCCTCTGTCTACTGAAACAAAGAAAACAAACATTGCCTTTGGGAGACTTGTATACAAACAGAGATGCATTCAGGCTTGCAAAGAACTGGCTTACCCAAGGAGGGGAGCAGAGCTGCATGAGAAAAGTATTTCATTTCACCAGAACTGCCAACATTCTGACAGAAAGTGGTCTTGATCATCAGCTAATCGAAATAAGTGCTAACCAGCTCAGAAGAGGAGTTTATAATTAGCATCATAATGAAACTTGCCCATGAGCCTTCCACTTCCTCTCTCCTTCTGCTTCTTGTTCTCAAAGGAAGAAATGCCTCCGGTGGTCAGTGACATCTATTTTTTAAAACAGATGGGGATTTTCAAAGGTGCTGAAGGGGATTTTCTGTTCACTCCTACAGAGAATTGCAGTGATGGATGGGCATCTGTCTCCCAAAACAAATGTAATGCCTGCTTCCCACAGATAGACAGGACCACAGCTTTCAAAACTCTTGCTCAATTTCTTCTCAGTATTCCAGGTCAGGTTGACTAGGCTTTTTATGATTTCTGAGTTTTATGTTTTTTCACCCCAAAAATGTATTCTGATGTAACTTTAAGTGTCCTCAGAGATTCTATGATTGTTTCAGGGGGCTCATTTTCTGCTCTCCAGCCAGCAGATACCATGCCAAACAGGCTGATCTGATTGTCTATAGTGGATTTGGCCCTCTGTCACGTTGATATTAATCTGATACAATTCCCTTAACTCTCAGCTGTCAAGTTTGCTAAACACCTAATCCGATAGCTTCTGAATTCAGTGGTAGTTTTGCATAAGAAACCATCTTTGAACAGATCTTCTACCTTCACCTGATTCTGATGAAGGTAACCACTTTGGAGTCTAGGTTTTGGAGCAAAACTTCAGCTTAGTGGCAATAAAATAGCCAATGCGTTAATGACTAGCTATGATCCCTACTCAAGTGCCTGAAGGAATGAGTCATTAACCCAACCAAGTAATTAACTTGGACAAGGGACACATTACATTTAAACTGATTGTGGAAAAAAAATACAAAGAAAGAAAGAAAAAAACAACCAACATATGCCAAGTAATAAAAAACTTTCAAGGATCCAGGCAAGGACATGATATGAAATAAAACAGAATGCAGTACATTTTACCCTGAAGGATACCTAAGTGCTTTGCAAGTGATATACAGGCAGTACCAATGAAATAAATCCACCTTGAGGAGAAATGCAATATTCACTTAACAAAGAGCTCTACAATATGGGGAAAAGTCAGAATTAATTATTTAACCACAGGATGCACGGAAAAATCTGCATTCTAAAAAGGGCCCTTGGAAATTCCGAGTAGATGGGATCCCTGGTTTTACATGTCTTTCAGAACATCTCAGTTAAAGCAAAGTATATTAAAAACCCCATATTAAGGGATAGGAGCAGTGTTTTTACAGGCAACAGGGCCAGTGAAAGGTGCTTTATGTAGCAATACCAGATGGGAAATTAGTTGATGCTGACAGGACCAACACCAGCTGTCCTGTATGGCATCTTGTCTAGCAGATACACAGCTATAATTAGGGAGAGTTATAACACAGTGAAATATTTCCTCTAGTAGAATATATTTACCTTTGTCAAGTACTTTCCATTTCCAAGGAAAGTACAGAGGAATAATGTTTTCCCTCAGATGGGAGGCTTAAAGTTATGTGTTTACAGCGAGAGAGAGAGAGACAACATGTCAACCCCTCATTACCTGTCAGGGAAAATGCCTTTCTTGTAATTGGCATTTGTGGATAGGTGGATAGACCTAAATTGATCATTTCCTACTTTTCCATCATTTCTCATACTGTAGAGCAGCTTGAACTTCAGCAGACCAAGCTGCTAAGAAGACTCTGCATTTATCCTTGTTAGTGTCTTCTGTGGGTGAAAGCCAGTTGGACTGGCTTTAAGGATGTCTCAGTCCAGACTCTACTTCTGTGGAAGTTGTAGGCTAGTTTAACTAAGCTGTGCACATACCATCCATCAGACACAAAAATGTCTTTCAGACACCCTTGACATCCCTGACATGGTGACAGTTCAGGCTGTGTGAGCCCAGAGAGCAGGCAGATAGGCATCTGTGATAGCTCCTGGAAATCCATGGCCCAAGATGCTACACATGCATGTCTGGTGGCAGCTCACCCTCTTGTGGGGCTGAGCCACCTACAGAAGGCCAGCTCCTTCTGTGTGTCCTCTGGGCACCCAAGAAGGGGATGCTCCTTCCCACATTATACCAGCCTTTGGGTGAACTGTGGAAAACAGTGAATTCCAGTGTTTTTGTTGTCACTGTCTTATGCATCTTCTGGACTGGGGGATGCAAAAAACTTCATCAAGATCCTACAGCACTGCACTTCCAGAAGGGTGAGGAATGCAGTCACCATCTCATTTCTCAGTGCTGTGACTGTAATGCTGTTTATTTCAGAACACTAGGAAGTTAAAACACCCCAGTGAAGTGCAGTTTCTCTATTCCTGTTTTTAAAACTCACTGCATTACAACTCTTCTCAGTGGTAGGATAACTGACTCTATTTCCCACCATGGGATATGCTATAAACCTCTGGCTTCATTGTTTAGCTACTTTGAAATTGAATTATTGTCTCATTAAAGTGCAAGTATGAGCACTTAAGAGAAGTACCAAATATAGAAGTGGCCTTTTTCAAAATGATCCCATTGGTTAACTGTAGCATTCTTTCCAGCACTTTCAAAATTAACCAAAATAAAAAGAAGCTCTGTGGAATACTGAGTCATCTTCAAGAGCAAATTCATCATCACCTCAATAAGTATTTATGGTATATTTTGTACAACTTTGCAACAGGAACTTTTTAGTAACAAAGAAAATATGAAGCAAGATTAGAGGAGGGTTCATGAACAAGACATATATGCATGTATATATCTGTATATGTGATATATTCAAGTGGAATTGGGTATGACAGCTATTGAAGATAGAAGCTCAAATGGCTTGGAATTACCGTCTGCTTTACAAAGGCAGCCAAATATTTTCTGTGTTTTTGTTGGATGAATATCCATCTAAAATCCCTCCATAAGAACAACACTCAAGCTGATGTCTGGGATTGACCACTGTATCCTAGCATCTATGTTATGGACAAATATGGGTGAGGGGGAGAGCAGATTGTTCAGAGCCTCTACAAAAGGGAAATTTCTGCCACAGTAACGATGTTTATTTGCATTGTTTCTCTTTAAAACCCTAGCTTTTCATCCAAGACAACTTCTAGAACCTCTCAAAGAATGGTTTGCACAAGGTGCAGGTAAGGAAGGCAAAACAGGTCACATTCAGACCAGCACCAAAACTGCCAGTAATTTCAACAGGGCCAACATTTCTCCCTGGGATTAAGTGAGGAGGTAAAGTGCTGTTTCCTAGAAGTACTGCCTCCAAATTCTAACCCACATGCTATTCATCTTTCTCTACCCATGCACAACTGCTAGCGTTTACCTTCTTGGTCAAGGTCAGAATGAAAGCCCTGGTAATCTTTCTGTCAACTTCAAAGGCTTTAAATCGAGCACAGTGTTAATATCATACAAAATGTGCCAATAACTTCTGCTGTTTGGAGCTGGAGAGTAGGGCTGGGTTAAAGAAGTAAAGAAGAAGTTATTTAATGTTGCTTTGATACCTTTTATATAATTATCATAGCCCAGATTTATTTATAGCCATATTATGACCAAAATGAATGATGAAGACTTGAAACAGATTTGGAAGCCATGTCTGTTACAATCATAGGCTGATTCTCAGGAAATTCCTGGAAAGCATGTATAACTACAGGAGATGCAACAGACCTCTGCCAAAGCAGAGATAGATCTATTTGCAACAGGTTGATAATGACATTTTATAATGGATTGTACTATATCACCCTGCACCATTCTTGGGTCAACAAAGCAACTGTTAAAAATATTTCAGCTTCTAAATCCTGAGAATTAACAATTATTGCACACAATGTTCCAGTGATAACTCTACCATGTCTGGCCATTGTGTAGGTTACATTTCCCTTATTGCCACAGAGGAAGCCAAAGAGTGTTGCTTATGACTCTTGGCATACTCAGATTTGGACATGCCAAGACACCAGGAAAAAGCATATTTAAAAAATATTTGTTATGAACTCACAATAATAATTTAGAAATCTCCTGTCTGATATGCTGATGATTCATCAGTTTACCACCAGGCCTCCATTTTTCTGCCCAAGAAGAAACCTCCATGCAGCCTGTCCACGCAGAAGTATGAGGTTAATTTTGTACTATCAGTATTGCACTGAAACTGAAGTTCTAGCAAAAGATCCGGAAAAAAATCCTCAATTTGAGGAAACAAAAGTGCAATGGGAGAACTGTTTTATTTTCTTTTTATAATCACCCTGACCAGAATAATTCTATTTGGAGTGGGCACAATCTGTGCAAAACTCAGGGAAATCAGCCAAGTTCTTAAAGGATATTGCCTTCCCACTTGTCACTGTGCTTTTCTCCATGGTACAGTGCTCTGCTCAGTGATACCTTAGAGTGAATGGACATTTTAGGCATATTTCTTTAGGGAGGACACCTAGTAAGGTCACTCTTTGCTAGTGACCCAGTGTTACCCAGCTCTAGAGCGTTAGTGGGACCACACTGATTCACACCAGTTGTATATAAATGTTGTATAGTGTGAAGGTATATTATTTGGATCTGGCAGCAGATACCCTGTCTGTAAAAAACTTTATGTGTGTTTATCAAATGTTGCTTAATGCTGTTTTGCCCACTACTTCTGTTTCTCTCTAGGATTAGAAGAAAACATGGACAACCAGCTTAACACAAAAACTCTAAAAAAAAGGATCTTTTTTTTTTTTTTTTTCACTTGTAGCTTGCAAGAAAAAAAATGTCTTCCCTCTGCCAGGAGTAGAAACCCTTAATAATCCTGCAATTTGCAACCTCTGGGAGGGATTACTGGAATTCACTGTACTTCAAGGCTGAGGGAGAAGATGATGGCCATGCTTTGGATTGGTCCAGAGGGCAGCTGTCTCCTCCCTCCATGGTTTGGGCTGCTGCAGGTATATTGGCCCACAGCTGTGCCCTGTGTATGGCTTGGACTGTGATGCTCGTCTAAACTCTTAATCTCCTAGTGTGGCTGTTGTATACGTGCCAACAATTGAAATTCAAAGCAAAGTAGACTTGGTAGGAAGGGTGATTAGCTCCAGCATGTGCCTCTGGAGGAAACAGCCAGAACTGCCCCTACACTTGATACGAAGGCAAGACCTTGCCTCTCTGAGGAGAAAGAGCTCGCCCTGGGACCTGGTCACAGCTAGAGTCAGGATCCTCTGTACCGTCCATCTGGAAGACATCACTCAGGGGTGATTTCTCAGCTCTGTAAGAAATATCTACCCCCATTTACAGTTCATAAAGGCAGTAAAAACATCAAAAAAGTGGTTTGGCAGTGGTAGTTTCTTAAAGTAGTAATAATGAATCTACTCAGAATCACAGAATCACAGAATCATCTAGGTTGGAAGAGACCTCCAAGATCACCGAGTCCAACCTCTGACCTAACACTAACAAGTCCTCCACTAAACCGTATCACTAAGCTCTACATCTAAACGTCTTTTAAAGACCTCCAGGGATGGTGCCTGAACCACCTCCCTGGGCAGCCCATTCCAATGCCTAACAACCCTTTCGGTAAAGAAGTTCTTCCTAGCATCCAACCTAAACCTCCCCTGGTGCAACTTTAGCCCATTCCCCCTCGTCCTGTCACCAGGCACGTGGGAGAACAGACCAACCCCCACCTTGCTACAGCCTCCTTTAAGGTAACTGTAGAGTGCGATAAGGTCGCCCCTGAGCCTCCTCTTCTCCAGGCTGAACAAGCCCAGCTCCCTCAGCCGCTCCTCATAAGACTTGTTCTCCAGACCCCTCAACAGCTTCGTTGCCCTTTTCTGGACTCGCTCAAACACCTCCATGTCCTTCCTGTAGTGAGGGGTCCAAAACTGAACACAGTTCACTGTGTTCAGAGCCGAGCCGAGCACTGTGTTCACCAGAGCCGAGTACAGAGCCTCACCAGAGCCGAGTACTCCCTACTGAATATGTTGAGTGTGGATTAACAGACAAAGCATGAGGTCCATCAAACAAACAAACAAACAAACATATTTTTTGATGCAGGAGTCACAATGTCATTTGCAGATACCTGGGAAAATACAGAACATGAAGACCAGCAGAAAGATTATAGCAGATGAGACAGAATATCCTCACTCCACCTGGAGGAAGCTCCCATGGAAGAGAGGTTGACTATCTCTAAGAAACACTGTACACGTCACATTTTCCAAAAAGTCTTTCTTCTGTAGGCAAAACAACCAAGTATTGGCATCCTTCTGTTCCACCAGGAAAACTACCATCAATCTAAAATAAATGCTCTTGAGAAATGAAGAATACCTGTCATATATTTGTGTATATGACAATGAAAAACTGAAATATTAAGTCCCTTAACTTAGCCCAAAGTGAGCTTTTACACTAAAGGTAAGAAGAACTAGAAACTTAGACTCATGGATTTGTGACAAATTTCATTGCTACCATTCGTTTGACATAGAAGATACTAGATTACAGCAGGATTAGGTGGCAAAGGGAGACAAACGTTGGAGGAAAAGCTGTAACTCCAGATGTAAAAAATGTCAGTAGCAAATCACTGGTTATATTCAATTTACATGAAGTACATTTGATAAAAGTCTTCCACAAGCTATAAGCCTCTCAAATAAAAGAAAAACAAAGCAAGGCTTTGAGAATGAAAAAACAGTAATCAATGGGTTTACATTTCAGAATGATTTTGACTCATTGCCATATCTCCATGAGAAGAAAAAATCAAATTATTATTCCAAAGGCATACATGGTTATTAAGAGCTCATTGAAGTCAGTTTTGCAAGCAATAACAGACGTACTATAGATACTCTCTGAAAAGTACAATATTTTTGAAAGGTTTGGATGTATAGCAAGCAATTATTGACTTCATTGAGTGTGCAGTGACCACAATACATTAGCAGTACAAACTGGATGATGATATTCTAAAGCAAACACAGTAACTTCTAAAAACAAATGTTTGATACTCATTTTCAAAAGGTCACATTGATCCACAGTGCAGGGCCATATTATACTAGAATTGAGTCAAAGAGTACCAGTGGTCACCAAAATCAATATGTTTTCACAGATCCCTGTAGGGACTCTGGTTTGGAGGCTTGTGGAAGATGTGGGATTCAGTGCTGAGCAAAATGGCAAGGAGTGTCATGTGAGTTAGCTGCTAAGCTGTTAATTCCAACCAAGGAGTGGTGGCTGAGATATGTGTGCAGGGCTGGTGGAACAGTTGAACAAGTCCTGTTCCAGCATAGATGGTCTTCAAGTACAAATTTTTAACTTCTCATTTTTCCCAAACTGCACTCCTATGGCGTTCCAGAGGCACATAAGTTACAAGTAAACAAAACGTTCCTGTTGCCTTTTTCTGAAAAGAAAAGCTTCTCTTGCTCTATGCTAAAAAACAAAAGTACTGATTTGTTTAAAATATATGTCATTTTACCTCCACTGTTATTAGGGAATAGAAGTCTGAAAGAAGAGGAGGAACAAAACCTGCTGACTGGTTCATCAGAAGATGCTGTGAGCTGCATTAAAAAGAGAAAAAGTGAAGGATCATGTTCTCTATCTGGAGAGGCAGAAGGGGTCCAGGCTGGCACAGGGGGAGACATCAGCTGTTGCTGGAGCCAGATTATATGTTGTTTTATTGCTGTATTACTAGCATATTATGATTTCTTAGTTGGAATGCTAAAAAAATGCTTAGTTCTTTATAGAACAATGAGCACATAATTAGGGAAACCAGAAACGTTAGTAATTAGAAAAGCTTGTTTTAAAAAGAGCTCAGCAGCACTTCTGTCACCCAGCTGGCAACCTCTGGAAGTTACTAAATTGTGGTTCTCCAACGCTACTCTCTCAAATCCTGTTTTCTTTCCTTCAGCCCTTTTTCTGACTGACAGTGCAGACTCAATTAAACCTTGATTAGAGCAAAGGGTGCTACTGTTTTTCTCTTGGAAATCTATGTCTTGCTAGAAGACATCAAAAAAAAGGCAAAAAACAGCATTGTTGCTGGCTTTCTATTTCCTAAAGTACTGCTTGAAACAACTTTTTTTTTTTTCGTTTTTTTTTTTTTCCAAGTCTATTACATGTACTTGTTTCAAAGACCATGAGAACAGCTAAAAAAGGCAGTAGTGGAAGAGAACAAAGTCAGAATCACATCATAGAGAAAGAGAAGGACCAGTTTCCTTACACTAACGCAGAATTTCTGGAGCAGAGCTTGGAATAAGCATTCCTTCTCTACTGCGAGCCTTCAGTTCTGTAGGCAGACTATTTTTTGACCAGAGAAAAAGGACCAATGTCTGCATTGCAAAGGAAGGCATGTCTGCAACCAGGGCCTTTATCTTGCGTATTCTGTGTGTTTAATCGGACATGCACTTGAAACAGGTAGACAATATTAAAGCTGACAGGAAAAAAATAATCACTGAACTCAACAGAAGCATGTTCTGAAATCTCTCTTGGATTTCTCTAACTGCTATTTCAGAGCCAAAAGCTGTAACAGTGTTTTTGCTTATAAGCCTAGCCACACTCCAGAAAAGCCCTTATCAGCATTCTTTGCAGGAAAATGAAAAGCAGCATAGGTTTCTGTCTTAGGCATTTACTGTCTTTGTTGCTCCATTTAACTTTTAAAAGAAGCTATATGCAGATTGTCAGCTTGCTTCTAATTCAATCTACTTCATCCATTGGTTTATTATATAATTGTCTTTAGCGCAGATGTAGTATATTTGATGTAAAATCAGCCTCTGTGAGACCAGCTACACCATAAGAAAAATCAGTGTGGTGCTATTAAGGACTTCAGGGGGTGTCTTTTGCATACATAGTTAGAAAAACTAAGTCTCAGAAAGAAGAAGCTAAAATGACACACAGTTGTAACTGTCTTATGAATGATTTATACCTCCTTTTTGCCACAGATTTCATTTTTACTTACGTAGAACTTATCAAACATGATGTACAAAACCAACATTAAATGGAATGAGTCACAGAGGATTCAGGGAGGAACTTTCCCAACACTGCAGAACAACTGATGAGCCTTTGGGTTTATTATCCTTTTTATTATTATTATTTTTTTATTATTTTGCAGCAGTCTAAATGCCACTACCCATTTCTCCTTATTCTCTAAAAGTGTAACAAAGAGACAGTTTCAGCCCCAAATGTTTACAGTTGAGGTTTCACATGAGGGATACTGGATACAACGGAAAAGGGGCACACGAGGTTACAGAGAGGGAGCACATGAGGTAAGGGAGACACTTGCATACAGAAGTAAAGGCAAGGCTACTATGGTCCAAGGCACAACAGATGCCTAATCGTTATCTCTACCCTATGACCTGAAGGAGAGGTTAAAGGGTGGTGAATGAGGGAGGAAAGGCTGTTGAGATGCAATTATCTTTCCACTAGTTTTAATTTGCGTAATTTAATCTGCATAGGCTTTCTATCTAAGTAGTCCTCCATCGCCACTTTGCAAAGCACAGCAGCTGCAGGCAGGCTCAGACTTACTGGCTGGGTAGCACGACCTAATTAGAGGAAAGGGGAAGAGGGATTGCGCTGGAGCAGAGGCAGCACCCTATCTCCAGTGGCTCTAAGGTGCAATATTTTACTTTCCCTCTACCCCTGAGGATGCTGTACCATGAGAAGGTGTCTCTGGGGCCCTTGGGCAGCTGCAATGCACACTTGCCTGCAAGGGCAGAGGAACAGCTAGGGAGGTCAAACACCAGCAAGTACTAGACGAGGTGGCCAGTAAACCTGGTTTTCATGTTGAAACCATTTTGAGCAGCCATGGCTAAGGGACACAACTGGGCAGTGCTCTGCAGCAGGCTGGAGGTGAGCTGTCTGGACAAAGGGCTCGGTCCTGTGTGTGGGCTACTGTCTGATATCAAGACACTTTGTCTGGGCTTTCTGAATGCACAACAAAAACATGACACGGGGAAGATTTCTTCTTGGTGAAAACTGGTGCGGGAATATTAAGGTACCAGTTGCTAAATCTGCCACAGGACTCATCACTTCCTCTTCCTGTGTTCGCTGTTTTTATTTGACGGACAGTTTTCCGCCTCTATTCTTGTAGAAATTAGGACTCTGTGGTTGTGCTATCCATACAAACCTATCTGTTGTTCTCACATAAAAAATATTGTCCCTATTTTCCAATTTCAAGTAAATTTAACAGAAAAGGGTTTTGAGTTTTGTAAACGTGAGAAGCTGGGTGCAGAGGGCAAGTCTTGTTAAAACTGTTTTTTATGAGAAAGGTAGCAGCGTAAACTCAATTATTACACAACAGAAAATCCATATTAAAAGAAGTGGCCTTATGAATACTCCAGCTGTGGGAAGCTTTTTGATGAGGGCCAGTACTTTTAAGTCCCAGGAAATACAACCACTTCACAGCGGTTCATCTGGAAGCAGGCTTCATTAAGTTGGCTACTCAGAGAACTACTTATTTTCTTCGCTGACCCTCTGGTGCTCATAAAATAAGGAAGTGCTATGGTTTCAAGTTGCCCTGGAACAGCAATGAATGACCTCTAAAGCCCTGGAAAGTCACAAACCTGGATGTATTAGGCATTCTGCAAAATTAACATGAATAGGACAGCCAGTGAATTGTGAAGTTGTGACCTGAGCAGAGAAATAGAAAGGATCCTAAACTTTGGCAGGTCAACTGTAAAAATATCATAAAGAAGAATTGCAAAAAAGCGTGGTTTTTTTTTTCTTTTTTTTTTCTTTTTTCTTTTTTCTTTCTCTTTTTTTTCCAGACACGGCAGATGTAGGATATTTGCCAGAAAATATGAAGATCTAGTAAACAACAAAGGCACAAAAGGAATGGAAGCTCAAGGAAGATAAGGAAAAAGCAGAACAATCAGAACAATGAAATGATGATTGTATGAGATCTTTCTGTATCTGTTTATCATGGGGAAACAAGGGTATTCCCACATTGAAAGGCTTCTTTAAAGGGGATGCACCAGAGGTTCTGCCTCAAATGAAAACGTTGGACAAAATCAGAAATAAGACTGATGAAATAAGGAGCCACAAATCTCTTGGACCAGCTGGAGTTTCTAAGGAACTTAATGATGAAAGTGTGATGGGAAACTGCTTGCATGAGACTGTCTCCATATCACAGAACTGCAGGGTGGCTAGCGAGACCTCATGTAAGAAAGAGTTGTGATCAAAAAGCCTGATACCTCCACCGGGCAGCCTGGTCATGCTAGACTAGAATGAAACAGTGGGTGAATAAATAAACATAGAGTATTGGGAAAAATCAGCAGAGCTTTGGCAAAGGGAAGTCAGGCCTTACAAATCTTTTGGCCTCAGAAAGAGCTGGTGAGCACATATACCAAGAACAGCCTGCTGATGAGGCTGGCACAGATTTACAAAGGGAAAAAGTTGCCTTGCCAGCAGCTTTTTGAGAAGCCAAGCAGCTACAGAATGGGAGGCGAAGACTGTATGTCTGGAGATCAGCTGAAAAATAGAGGAAACAAAAGGTAGGAATAAGCGGCTGGTTTCACTCTTGCAGAAGGTCATTTATAAAGCCCTTCCTAAATGAGACAGGAAAGAAATGAAGAGGCAGGTGGCAAAGGTTGCTGATGCTACTAGTTAACATGATACTAATGATACACGCATTTGCACCTCCAGGGAAACTGCTACAACATGTACTTCCATAATGCTAAGTTGCACTGGGCATCCTTGGATGTCCCAAGAACTAGATGCCAACACAAGGGCTTTTGAAGTACAATGTTTTGTGTTTCTTTCTTCCAAAGCATAGCACAGTTTCAGTCAGAGGAGGAGGAATATAAATAAGAGCTATGTAAGAATGGTAAATTGCATGAAAGAGTGTGAAATTAAGAGCAATCTTTTCCCGTCTGATCAATTCCCTAGCTAATCCAACTAAATACCTGGAAATTTACAAAGGTCTCTCATCTGCAGTGACATTATTTGGACACCTAATTCTTCAGTTTCTAGAGGCGAAGAAATAGTGATTTTTAGTATGTGGGAAACCTCAAGGTTATGACAATTGTGAAGTTGACTTTCAAATCATAACATTTTAGGAATGTTGGCTGGAATGGACCTCCAGAGGCCAGCTAGTACAGCTTCCCACTCAACACAGGACTAGATGAGGTCAGGGGGCTTTCTCTGACCATGTCTTGAAGGATGGATATGATGGATATTCTACAGCTTCTCTTCGTAACCCAGTTCAGTGCTATGTCACTTCTGGAGGGAAAGAAATAACAAAATTAAAAGAAAGATGCACATATCAAGTTATTTTGACTCTCTTTTTTAATTATTATTATTATTCTCATCCCTGAGAGATTTCATATTAAAGCATTTATTTGTAATGCTGATGGCTAGAACAAGAATTCTTCTTCAGAAAATTAAACGAACAAACAAAAAAACCAAAAACAACCAAAAACAAACAAACAAAAACCACCACCACCACCACCAACAGAAAAACAACTCAGTTTTTCCTACAGACAGGTGACTTCAAAAGCTAAGCCTCTGAGAAGCACATATATGACCATATGACTTGTGAAAATTTTCCAGACTTTGCAACCCCACTGTTATAAACAGTTATTTTTATTCATTCCTAACTGAGGCTAATACAAGCCTGACAGAAGCCTGTGCTGTTCTGAAACATTCTAAGCTAGAATTTCACTTTTACAATCTCACCAGCCAGGCAGATAATGAATGACTGACAGATATCTCATGTCACAAATAACACAGTGTCGGTATTGTATTAAAATAGTCTTATGAATTTTAAAGAGTCTTCTCCAAGCTTCAAGACAGTGGTTTATAGCTAAAAATATATCAATGCAAATTAAATATTTGCATGACAAGGGTGACTTTAATTAAAAACCTTTGGTATAATTTAAATCACATCCATGAAAATAGTCATTGAATAATGAAATGTCTTATAGCAATTGACTCTTATAGTTGAACATAATTGGAAGGGAATGTCTCGGGCATCACTCACTGTACTGATTTCACACCTCTGCAGAAAAGCAGATTGTAAGATTGTTTTAATAAACAGTAAAGTATCTGAGCCAAAACTAAAATATAATTCTGAAATGTAATTTTATATTTGCTCAAAATGAAAGTGATTTTCATGCAGTACAGGTGGGGTTTTTGCACTTCAAATAAAAAGCCCGCAAGTACAATGGAGGTTGCCATATTCCCAAGAGGTTTCCAGGGTATTCAGAAACTCGGTTGGATGAAACTCTTGAATATGCAGAAGTTCCCTTCTCTTCAGTCACATTCCCCAAGGAAAAAGAATTTGAACATCCTGGGTTTCCTAACTGTCTCTTCCAATGCTGTATCTTCTCTGTATTATTGCATTTATAGATGATATGGTAATGCCTTGGTGTGTGCACACCACTTTTCTTTCCTAGAACTAATCAAGATCTGTCAGACCTATTCAAGAATGTGGAGAGGGGGAATGATCCTAGGTTGCATTCAGGGGCTGACCTAGACTTGTTTGCCATAATTCTGTTTTATAGCTAACAAACATCCTTCTGAGAGATAACATATTCCCCTTTAAATTTTGGGGCTTAAGGCCTGCATTTTTAAAGCTATTTTTCATCAGTATATTCCCCCACTGCCTTCTGCAAAACCTCTGTAGTGAGTGTACGTGGAATTGAGGAACAGCCGTGGAGCTGGTGGTAAAATCATTACACACACAATTGTAGAATGTGTTAGAAGTCTGAAAAGGCTCTGTTCAAGCTCGGTATGTCTTAAGAATAAATTTAATGGCTAGATATCTTTCAGATACTCACGAGGAGAGTATAATTTGCCCTTTCCTCCTGCCTGATGAGCTACTGAATACTCAGGGAGAAGCAGGCTGTGGGAACCTGGACCATGCACCATCACTGTGAAGAGGTGGTTCCTCTTAATCTTCCTTTCTCCCCTGTGACCACAGCATTATCTCACCATCTCTGGCCTTCTACAGCTTGATAAGCAGCTCAGAAGAACCTGCACCCTGTCATTGGTGATGGCAAGGCAGGAAATGCTGCAGTATACCGAGGCAGAAAACAAAGCAAAGCACGTTACTGTTTTGCAGGGAATAACCTAGACTGCTCAGGATACAAATCAGGGAAGAAAAGGACGATATGTTGCTGTCAGAACTCTGTCTGCAGAGTGTATGACTGCAAGAGGCTATAATTATTTAACATTTTGATTTTCACTTTCCTCAAGCGGTAAAGCCCTCACCGTCTAACTGGCTGCCACAGCTCCTCAGCAGATTCACAGCAGCAAATTTCAAGCATTTCCAAGTAAGCAAAAGCTGAGAATTTATGGTTATCATAAAATTTATTAATCTGTTTGCAAGTCTCTGCATGCACTCAGAAATATGAGCATATGGTTTGTATGGAGACTGTTAACATACAAGCATGTAGATACCCCAGTTTTCCAAAGCAGGTAACACTACACATGTGATTCCCAGAGGTGAGGAGCACTCCTGAATCCTGCTGAAGTTGATGGAAACTGCAGCCTTTCAGGCCCTGGAGCAGGAGTCTGTGCTACATGGGGAGCAGCAGCCACTCTTTAGGGCAGGTGCTTCAGACCTGGAGGGTCAGATTCAGACAGACCCCTGTTCATCTGCTGAGCTCATAGGCAGTGTTAGGCAGGTTGCAGATATCTACCTCCACAAAAGGGCTAACTTCAAAGGCAAGAGATGTTTGATTTTAGACTGGGATGTTAGTGCTATGAGGATAAAGGTACTGAAGAATAGGAGGTGCTCAAATACAAGGATGAGATAAAAACTTGAAGCTGTCAGCATGCTGGTATCTAAAAGGGGTACTGGGTCGTCAGGCTCTAGTCTGCAAGCCTCCTTGGAGAGCTGGAGGAAACTATTATATACAAATGAACACAAGGATCCTTTGCATTTTGGGAGAAAAAGGAGCAATAGCTGTTACCTGAAGCAGTGAGGCAAAACAGTACAGCTTAAAAATGAAAGCCTCTGTTCATCTGAACAATCAAAGAGCCAGTCCTGTTAAAATAACTCAAAACTGTACTACACGCCAGTTAGACACCTATTTAGTTCATATGGCCCATAGTTTCTGTGCTGTTCTGTAGTGCAGTTCCTGGCTTTAACTGAGCCCTGCTCAGACCAGGTAGCTGATGGAAGGGACATGCAGAATTGCTAAAGTCTTATTCCCTAGAGCCTTGGGTAAAGCAGCTTCTTTGCCTCCTTTGGAAAAACTGAATTTCACAACTTAACACTCAGCAGGGCAGTCCTGGAGTAAATCTCAGTCTTTCTTGTTTTGGATTTTCTACGGTTAATAATTAACTGCAATTGTTAACAATGGTTTCTACCTGTGTCCTCCAAGGGACAAGTGAAATCTTACAGGAGGTGTCCCCAAACCCTGGACAGCCAGTGCCAACCCACATGTCATCGTTCTTTTTGATCTTGTTAATTATACTGCACCTTCCATATAGTCCAAATGAAACGGAAAAAAAAACAAACAAACCACAAAACCACAAAACATACATCAACAGCAAAAAACACCATCTCCCAAAGCCCAGCAGCAAATTGAAAACTTCTTCCTAACCTAAGCTTTTTTTTTCCTTCCTTCTTTGCTTTCTTCTTTTCTCTACCTACCTCTCTTGCTTTCTCTTCCCTGCAACTTAGCTAGTTAGACTACAAACACAGTTAAAAAGCAGAAAAATACTCGCATCTACTGTGCCCACTCTTACTAGCAGTACTAAGATGCTTTTTGGACTAGTCTCTCTTCACCAAGCTAATCACCTGCCTCAATACATATGCCTTTTCATTGAGGTATAAGTACAGCCTACTTCTGACCATTATTCCCAGCCAGCTGCCCCAGTTACAGACCTGGCACTAATTATGAGGTGAACAACACTAGGTTTAGCCTGTGCACAACAGCTTCAAGTCACAAGCGGGGCAGGCTAAGGCCATAAACATGGACAATTACTGCTTATCACCTGATGGGTGGTGAGCAGATAACTGTTGTAACCCAAGGATGTTAGAATGGCTCTAAAGGTTTCAGAAGCACTAACGAGCTGTATCACCAAGCATACCAAAAGGCTCGATAAAATCCTGATTCCTCACACAGGCCATAACATTAACTGAATTATCTGCCAATGTGCAGAAACTGCATTTCACGATGATAACAATCCATTTGTCTTTGCTGAACACAGATAATCTGCTCTCTGAGGTCAACACTGGAGAATAAGGCAGCACACTCTGTCCATCCAGGAAAGATCTGGTGGGGTTAGAATGCACCTGCTCAGACCATCACCTTCTTGTAGTGTCCACTGAAGACAATGCCTAGGAAATTAGAAACATACTAAGCAAATAAGCAAAAGTAGGCTTAGCCTGAGAGAGGAGACCTTTTGGTTTAATGCAATTTACACCTTTGTAAACATGTGGATTAACAGTGATTAAAGCTTTATTTTGTCCTCAATCATTTTTGAGGCAAGCTATTTATCTTCCTCTTGTGACGCATTGTCTTTGTTACTAGCTTATTACCAAATTTTCATTCAGAGCGCGCAGAAAAACAGGAGTGTTTTGTGAAGGCAGAAATGAGAAATGAACACAAACTGGAAATCTTCATAGTGGTGTAACACGCATGGACTATTGAAAGACCATCCAGAGTTAAATAACCAAACATAACAGGGCAACATTAGGCTAATCTGCAGATTAGGTGACATGACATGATACTTTTGGAAATAGAATGAATGTATCAAATGGTCACCTAACAACTTCCAAGATAAGATTTTACAGCTGGCAAAACCCTATTATAAAGCCAGGTGATTTTCACCATTGCTTAGTACTAGAGTAAATAAAAGTTCTGGAGAGAAACACCTTTTCACAGATTAAAGCAACTGGGAGACGGAACTGGGGAAGAAAATCCCTGCAAAAAACATCCCTTGAAAAAGTCCTCTCTTAGCAACCAAGAGAGCAAAACTACCGAGAGATCTTTGTTAAAATATCTAGAGGACTACCAGCAAGACGGTTAAAACTGGAAGCTTTTATGTGTCTTCTGGAGTTGTTTATATGCAATTGTAAATTACCTGGAAAGTGTTCATTTACAGCAGCTATGGATAGCAGGCAGTAGACAAGACAGGCTGATTTGGGTAAGGAGACACTAAGCGGTTGAGGGATGCCAAGTGGTGCTTCAAAACTGTTTTGTCCTTTTCAGCAGAACGCCTGTGGGAGGTATCGCTGTGCCCCTGCAACACATGGTGGACTTTGGACTGCGACATTCCTCCTAACATGGTGCTGCAGAGCCAGGATTTGACTGTTTGGTAACTGTTCACTAATGTGTGGGCCACCAGAGACCCTTCTCACTGGTGCCTATGGAAAAGTGTTGCTAATTGTATGCTACTGGCTATTGTATAGTGATAGAAGGACTTCATTAATTGCATCCACACTTGTGGCCAGTGCACCCTTTCCATATGCTCTCACCAGAGAGCGATGTGCTTGTCGGTTGTGTTGTTAGCAAAGGATGAGCTGTTCTCTGTAGTTACCTTTAAACAGGGAAGTGGAAAGTTTGTTTTTTCCTTCAAACAAATCGAATTGTTTTTCCTAATGCATAAATGGTATTCACGTGTGTATGCATTTATTTATTTAAATTTACACAAGTCTCTCACTTTTTAATAAAAAGAGGGTAAAACCTAAAAAGAGACATCTTCCCTTCTGTATAGCTGTCAGATCCCCTCCACAGCCACCAATTGCCCACCAACTGTCCCTCCTTGCTCCTTTTACTCTTTGTGCTGCCCCAATTTCTTACGGAGAGGAATGAGTCAAAGCTACCACACCTAACTTCAGGATGTGGCAAGAAGGAGGGACAAAATGAGAACTGAAATCAGCATGTATTTAAAAGCACTGTCTGTAAAGATGCCCGGAAAACAAATGCTGCCAGATTTTCCTAGAAGTGAACAAAGTGAACAAATTTTTCATTATGCATTTCATAATGCTGTTCATTAAATGAATTTTCCTGCAATTGAAAACAAAGCTGAATGGAATGACTTTTACTGTTTTGAACCTTCATAGCACCCTGCAGATGGGCAACCGGAGCCCCATCTGGGGACACTGGCTGCTGTTGTAGTGAAGCCAATAATGTCATCACCAAGGTTTCTGTTGTCACACATGTAGCAGAAGCAAAACCAATGGAGTGGCCTAGGTCACAAAGGAAATTTTACATCCTTTGAACATGACAAAAAGGTGATAATGTTGAAATTACCACTCTATCATTTATTTCTCTAAAACTGGTAGTTTAAAATTGTAGGTTATCCCTTCATTTCCCTGAAGTGTCTTTCCACTTTTAAATTCACATCCTTATGTATGTCTTGCTCTGTCTGCCCTTGTTGGGCAGTAGAAAACTTCAGGTGTGGCTGCATACCAAGATTAGGTGTTTTATTATCAGTATACACAAAAAAAGCCTCATAGGCTTGCTGAAGACCTAATATTTTCAAAAGAAGGACAACAAATTTTTCATTTTTGCTAAATGCTGATCATGGGATGTGACAAATATGTCTTTTCTCAGGGAGTGGTTAGCCATGAGGAAAAATCATGTTCCTTCTCAGAGACAAGCCATTACTTAAAGAAAGCAATATAAATCCTTATGCAGATTATGCAGCAATTCTGGCCCATACTAGCTACTGGATTTGCTGATCCAGCCACCCACTTATTTTAAGCAACTTCTACTCATTTTGCAAGTTTTCCACTTTCTCATTACCTGCTTAGATTTTTTTTTTTTTGTGTGTTAGATATGTCCTTGAAAGCTACTGCTAGATAGAAAGAAAACATGACTCAGGAAATAAAAAGTTTTTCTGTTGCTTGATTAACTCTATTTTCTTTTTGCATATGCATAGATGTGCTGCAGTTCTGCAATCTTGCTTACATGGAAAAGTAAATGCTTATTAATGGAAAAATGTTGCTAATTTTAGACAGAAAACTCTTGATATCTCCAGGATCAGCAATATCAAACTAGTTTTGCCTGTTAAGAAGAAACCATGAATATTACCAGAAAGAACTGGGCGCAGTCTTGAGCCAAAGGCACGCGTGGTGAGTCCATGGGGCTGGCATTCCCTATGTCATCAAAATCCAAACAAATACGCACAGATGTGCACATGCACAGGGTGACAAACAGCTTTGCCTCCAGGCTGAGCTCTGTGATAAACTACCTGAAACTAAAAAACAAGAGACCTGCGATAACCAAGAGTTTTGCGCTGCCTGTTGGTGAGCTCGCCATGTCGCTGGATCCGAGCAGCTCAACACTGACATCCGATGGCTGGTCCCCAAAACCCCAGCTGCTCCCACTCCCTGGAGGGACAGTGATCTGCTGCACCGAAATTAAGAAAGCACTTGGACTATAAATGTCAGAACAGGTGATTTTTTCCCCGTATAGATTACTATGGATAACTTTTCTCTTTTGACTGCTATTTCAATAGGCCAGGCTTGCCGCAAAATAGTGATAGGTTCTATAATTAGGACACTGGAAACTTTGGCCCCATTTGAGCAAAGAGAATTTTTGCCATGAAAAGACTGAGATGAAGAGGATATCCTCCTTTACACATTTTCGTATATATTGCACCCAGAGTTTAGCTGAAGGTATTTGTTTTAAATACCACCTTTGGTACCTAAACAATAGATACAACATTTTAAAAAC
Source organism: Anser cygnoides (assembly GCF_040182565.1). Lineage (NCBI taxonomy): Eukaryota > Metazoa > Chordata > Aves > Anseriformes > Anatidae > Anser > Anser cygnoides. Next base: position 112,339,375 of record NC_089873.1, on the reverse strand, counting down.
CAAAATGAAAGAGTAGTCAGCTTGAAGCAGCTTTCAAAAAGTAATATCCTCCCATGTTTTTCACCTCTGATTACGTAGTATATCAAAGGCTGAACTTACTTGAAATGGAATGGGGCAGTATCCATCTTTTTACTTCCTTTTTATGCAATTAGTTGCTCTGGTTTGTCTAAGGAATATTTATAGATATATAAGGGTAAAATGATAAGGAGAATTTTAGGAAGAACACAAATGCAGATGTAAAAAAATCATTGGCTAATTCAGAGTTTTGAAAAAAAGTCTGCTTTTTTTTTTTCTTTCTTTTGTATTATATGTTACATTTGCAAAGGAATTCTGAAAGCAAAAGGATCTGACAATAGGCTGGAGATCCTTATCAGCTATTAAGTCAGATTAACTCCATTTTCCAGTTGTTAATTAAGTGTCTACAATTTCATGCAGTAGGACAAAACTTTGTCCCAGAAAATAAGGACACAGTCTAAATCAGACTCAATAAAATTGAGATATAAATCTGAAAAGAATCCATTCACTTCCTAAAGAAGTTAGGAGACAGTCAGAACTGGTATCTTGGGCTGATTTCAGGAATCAAATTTGCAGCATTTAACCCAATTTTCTAAGGTCATATTTTTAATAGTTTTATAGAACATGCTGAGTGCTGCTGGGTACAGAAGTGCCCGGGTCTTTGATTTTGATGCATATTGGTGACATGTTAATGCAACTGTAGAGTTTAAAGCAACAAGGTCTTGTATATATGTTAGGAATTCTTGAGAACCTTCACTCACATGATGCATGATCTTACCTGAATCTGCTAATGGAAGAGTAACAGTGCACCTAGACCTAAGAACTGCACTCCAGCATGATTTCTTATTCAAACCAGCCCATAGCTGGCATTTTCTATTTAAAAGCCTGAGACGCAGTTACAAATATAATATCTGACAAATCAGTACTTATCTGTTATTTTAAAAGAGAAGTCGTATGATTATGAGTGAGCAAGCAGTCCTTCTCACTGTAATGGAGATTACATATACATCATATCTTGAAAGCAAAAAGTATAGTTGGCCCTATCTCAGGCAATCTTAGTGAGGATACATTACACCTATTGGGACAAACATAGAAATTTTGTATTTCCCTCTTTTCTGTATCTTTTCAGATATGAAAATCCAGACATTCCGTAGCCTGGATCTCCCAAAACTCCAGTTAATTTTGTGCAGACCATGGATATTTTTTCCACATCTGAAAATCAGATACTGCCAAGAGATTGGAAACACAAAAGTGAGGTACCCTGTTTTTAGGCCATATTTGAAGATATTGGTCTTAATAGGCAAAAGATTTTGATTGCAGTGTCTCCTACATCACATTTTGTTTGTAGATTAATAAAAGACTTTTGTCTTCAGGAACTTCTCATCAATCAGAGTCAATAAGATATGGGTGCCCAGTTCTCTTTCCTCCTTAGTGAATTTTCACATTGTTAGTTTTTAGGTACTTAATATATTATATGTTATATAACACTGATAGGGCAGAGAGGATCAGGGGAAAGTAAAACACATATAATCCGAAACAGCACCTCAGAACTTTGTTATTTTCTCCAAAACCAGATGAAATAAAGGGAGGGTCTTAAACCAAGAATAAAAACAAACAAACAAACAAACAAAACAAAGCACAAAAAAAGAAAACTTTTTAAAAAAATAATGGAGAAATCTAGAGGGGTTTGGCTATACTCAGGGTAAGCAGTACTTGGAAAAAGAAATCTGAGCTGCCCAAATGACATTCAGGGCTGCCAAAAAGGAATCGATTGTGTTAACCACTTTGAACAAGTAAATTGATTCCTTTGCGGTTTCACCTTGGGCTGGTCAGGAGCGTGCAAGGTTGCCTCCTGCAGCGAGCTCTTCCCATGGGGTGTGCTTGTCTGGAGGGACTGGTACCCAAATTACTCATCTTAAATTGTCTCACACCTATTTCCAGAGCTTATCCCTTGCTAACCTTGGCTTTCAGGCAGAGTGCCTGTGTCTACCAGACATTCCCTGGCCATGAACACAGGAGATAGCAACGGCTCCTTTCTGAGAGGGCTTGGAACCTTGCAGGACCAGGCTGCTCATGCCCTTTGTACATTGATAATTTGAATGACATTCTGGAATCTTACTATCAGGTACAAGATCAGTGAAATGAATCTTCCAGAGTGCTATTTTTTTTAAGAGTCTTCTGGCCTTTTTAGATCTATTTAACACCACATGCTTCATGCCAGAGTGGATTATCTCTTCTACCTGAATAAAAGGGAACGGAGATAATTTTAAAAACAACTTTAAATCAAAGTAAACACTGAGTCATTAAAATGCTATGATGAATTAAGTAATTGTTAACTTAAAAGTATTGAATTTTGTGGTTTACTAAATCAAGAGTTGTTGTAGTCTCCATGGAAAAGCAAGATCCATTTGCCGACCTTTATATTTATGTGCAAAAATATTGGAGAGGGACCAAAGCATTCTCTGGCTGTAATTTAAATTTCTCATTTTAAACTTTTACAAATGAAATACATTATTTTGACACCTTTTGTATTTATTGTGGTAACGAGTCCTGCAAATTCCTTATGCAGTCATAAATTCAGGATACAACAGCTAGAAGGCAAATGCATCTCAAACAAGTAGTGCTTAGGCTCCCTAGACCTGAGACAAGCAAATATCTATTCAGAACAGACAGATCTTACGCCACAGTCAAAGACATTGTCACTGTCAACCTGCTTCAGGAATTTCAGTGGAAGGAAGCCACTTTTTCATTTTTGGTTGATCTTCTAACAGACCCACCTAACTCAAGAGGTAGTATCCCTCAGGAATCAAAAGCATACTCTCCCCTAGGAATACAGGAGCAAGCTGCTCAAGCATGCATGGAGGGAAAACCCTGTTTTGTACTGTGTAATCTCTTCAACAGCGGAACTCCTGCCACTGGGACCATGAAGGAATTTGGGCTGATGTCTCATTTTAAATCACTCTATCATGCTCAACACTGACTAGGTATTTTTTTTCCTCTTCTCCCTGTTCTTTTTGTTTTTATATATCAGTCCATGTATGACTACATTTGTCATATCAAAGCAACTACAGAGGGAGTCCTAAGGCAGGGCCTAAGGCTATTCCGCAAAGTTTGAGTCTGCAATCTGAAATAATGTTGTCTGCATGTACATATTGGTCTGGTCACAGGTATAGACTGTGTATTTCACAGCTTTATCAATCATAGCCCTAGATTAAGCAAGCAGTACTCTAGGGAAGCAGAAAGGCATTTAGTACAGTTTGTCTTGTAATGTACTACAAAGGGAAATATCCTTAAAACACAAAGTAAAAATGTGGTCTAGACATTATTTCTATTTCAGGTTGCAATGTTCCTTTCTTACACAGACCTGGTCACTGATGACTGATATATATATATACAGTTTGCTGCGGATGCATATTGCGTTCAACGTCTAGCATTGACAGAAGAGAAACTTGAAACTGTCTAATGTGCTCACTGAGAAATTGAATGGTTGCAAAGCCAGTCTATTCCTTCAATTGCCAAAGCGTATTTTCTTCTTACTGCTTTACCGATAGAGGCATTCTCTTCATTTACAGGGAAGATTTCTCTAATCAGCATTAGTGATTTGTTACACGGTAGGCTTAGTAGTCCAGATAGACTTTGAAAGAAAAGAGGGAAAGGACAGGCACCTATTTTCTGCTTTTAAAAGTATTGGAAGATTTTTTTTGCACAGCTGGTGATGGTACTGTGATGTGGAGTAAGTGCAGATATTACTAACCGCATGCAAGTAGTGAAAATAGAGAGTTGAGAATGATTACAGTGATACCTTGCTTGGCACAAGGCCTGCCTTTGCATGCACATGGATATTTGGCAACTAGCATGGAAGAGCTCTCTTTTTATAAATGACATTGTGTATCATTGTGAGCATTTCCTAAATAATATGAGATAGAAGACAGAAAATACTGAGCTCAAGGTTCATTAGCTTGGCTAAAGCTGTCAAGCTAACAATTTCCATATTTAAATTCTAATTTCATGCAGGAGTCTTGGGTAGAGATAGAGATGTTTTAAATTTAAAATTACATGCTACAGCATTTGAAGCAGTAGAAGAAAGATGACAGTGGGAATGCTGCCGTAGGTAAGTGGAGACTGGGGAGACTGCAGGTGAATGGTGAACTAGAGATGCAAGGGACTTCTAAAGAAACCTGCAGCCTTTGAGATCTTATTTGTAACTCTTTGGGGCTCTTTTCAGCACCTGATTTGTCTGAGTTTCTCCAATTGAAAAACAAAAAACAAAAAAGTCCCAAATTCAATTCTCCAAACATCCAAATATAGAATCTCTAAAAAAGCATATTGGAAGAGTTAGACTGTGGCTTTTAGGAGGGTGAAAGAAAGAAAATCAACCAATTCCTTTAGAACTAGCTAGAAGGAAAACAAGCCACAGCAAAGTCAGAAAATTTCTTTCAGGCATGTTAGTAAAAAGCAACTAACCGTCTTTCAGCAGTGATCAAAGTGAACTCAAAGTGTTGATCACACCATTTCCACATTTGCCCACAACTTCCACTATAGTAATGACTAAAACCCATCATTAGGCTGTTTAAATTCAGACTAAAAAAAGCATATAGTTGTGCTTGATGTAAGTTACAAGACGGCACTCCGGGGAAAAGATGTCACTCAGCATTCTGTGACAAAAATATTGGTATCTTCTGTAGCACTAATTGCAAGCAAAAGACAGTAACTGGTAGAAATAGTCATTGGCAAGAAAACTGAAATCTGTTTCAGAACACAGCCTTTCCTACCTGTTAGCCTGAAGGAATATGGACATTGTGCATAAGAGCACTTGAGTCAATGCATTTTTATTAATTGTATCTTTTATATGAGCACTTAGACAATGCATTAAAGTAATTGCTTTCAGTGAAGCAGCATTTAACTGTTAGCTTTTGTTTCTGAGCTAGAAAAAGTCACGCAGCTCACTGACAGCAGGTAATCAGAGCTCTTCGTAGCATCATTTCCCTAAAAGCATGCAAAATAGTAGATTAAATTATTTAAATAAGGGTAGTTAGAAGAGGAAGCTATATCCATTTTTTGTGCTTTGAAGCCCACTTCAGCAAACATTTAAGCACATGCTTAACTCTAAGTACATGCTTGCATACATTACTGAGCAGGCACAGGTTGTTTGTAGAGTGTGAAATGGAGCAGCCAGGCTGTCAGCTGGGGTAAACCCATGCATTGCCACTGCCTGAAGTCAATCTGGGAGCCTGCCATGAGGTGACTCGCAGCACAAAACTGCCAGTAAAATCCTGCCCAGAGCCATTTCACAGTACAATACTCATTGGCTTCAACAGGCAAGAGTTTTGTCAGGTTGTCTATCTAACTCCTGAAAGCGCATTTTATTCTTGGGGAGAACTACACAAAACAATAAATAGTTTGCCTGAGTCAGTCAATTTTTGTTGATATTTTCATGCTAATAAATGTATCATTAAACTATACACATGAGATCCAGAGGAATCTAGCTGGCTGCACACATTTGAAAGGAATAATTAAATTTGTCGTGAGGCATTCAGGCAAGTCAAGGAGGGTACCAAATGCTATACTTAAGAAAAAAACAGACCTTACACAAAATACATCCTTGGACAAGGCTGCCAAGAAATTCATCAGCTGCTTCATCAACTGGGAATTTCAAATCCTGATTTAAAAACTCCAAACTATGAAGAAACAAGCTTTAGGGGGCTCGTATTTAATGAAACCCCAAAGAGAAGGTAATTCCGTTTATAAAAAAAAAATAAATCAGTGGGAACACAGCTCTGTCTATTGAACATGGTTTGTTTTTTCTTCTTCTTTGTTTTTGGGCTGTCTTTTTTTTCTTTGTTGAACGAGGAACTAATATTGGCATTAATTTAAGCTTCATTACTAGAGAGCAATGCAGAGCCCTGGTGGCTCCGCTGCTTTATTGACAAGAAACAAATTGAACTGGCAGCTGCAGTGCAGACTTTGGTTTGCAGATGGACACCTTGCCCATCAGAGACCGTTGTAGGGTGTGCATCAGGGGGAGATTAGCATGCACAGACCCTCTGCACTGCCTCCCAAAACCAAGGCATTGCCATACTTGCAGGCTTTCACTGCTGGTACATCAATGCATTTATTAACTCGTGGTGGGCACTGACAACTGACTGGACCCCATGGATTCCCCTTGTTCAAGGCAAGCCCCAAGGGTGTGCTTGGAGATAAAACTGCTCACCAGAGACGTGGCAGTAAGGGCCCATGTGCAGCAGTGGAGTATATCTGAGGTTTTTACAAGGTGTGTTTGTGACCGGGCCTGTGACCTACCAGGAAGCAGATCCCAGTCTAACCTCATGTCTGTTTTATCAGGTTCTTCTAGCCGCATCCTGCTGGTTCCCAAAATCCCAGAGGAGGTTTCTGCTTCTCCAGCTGTGCAAAGCCATTGTCTCCTCTCCTTGTGCAGCTCTTTCATTTTAACTGTTAATCAGTTTGTTTTCCAGCTTGACTTCAACAGTACCTTCCCAGACAAAATCAACAGCTCCCAGTTTGGACCCAGTATAGTGGAAAACAAACTCAATCAATCTGTTGCAGCCCAATTTTCTCATTTCCAAACTGGGATATAGTTAACAGCTGAAAAACAAACAAACAAACAAACAAGCAAATAAACAACCACCACCACCACCAAAACAAAAAAAACACCAGAACCAAACTAAACAAAACCCCCCTGCTTATGTATTTTAAACAAAACGGAAGATTAAAGTTCCTTTTCTTTCCTTTTCTACATGTGAAATGGAATATATGGAATATTTTATGAACTATAAGGGACCTAGCAGAGAAGATGAATGACAGTCAGGAGAGCAGCATCAGTGCCAGCAAGCTTACTGTTGCAGTGAATTTAAACAACTTGCAAGCCCTACTCAGCTCAGAGGCGCCTAAAATGTTTTACAAACCAGATTTACTAGAAGAAATAAGGAGACTGTAATCTTATTTTAGCACTGTGGGGTCTTGCATCAGGGGGATAAACCCACATAGGTGGGTTAGTCACATTAGAAAACTAATGTCAGTAACATGGCTAAAATCCCAGGTGGGGTGAATTCAAAGAGAATATTGGCTCCTGGCAGGGGAAGGTACTGCTCAGTGTGTTCGTGCTAGCTTGAGTACAGCTGCTATTTCTCAAAGAATTTAATTTCAGAAAAAAAAAAAAAAACCTTTAATATTTTTCCCTTTTCAAAAAATGTACCTCTTCATTTTCTCACATGTCTATAAAGAAGGCTGTAAAACTCGTTTTTATTTTAAAACTTTTTTTTTTTTTAATGAAGTACTTTCTTTGGATGTATTGTGTTTGTTCTAGGTTACTAAGTTTTTAAAAAATATATATTTTTAGCTAGTTTCAGATAGAAAAGTATATTTTTGAATGGGTAACAGGATACCTGATCATCATTTAAATGTTCAGGTGTGCTTGTTTTCTAAATGTTCTTGAATGATTGAACTCCAGAATTACCAATGGGCTCTGAGACACACTTAGCAGGTACTAGTGTGCTATCAAGATAGATAAGTAGTGCCTAGCATTGCTTGATGATACTTGCGTTGCTGGGGAGAGCTGGTAACCTCTAGCCTGCTCCAGCTCCAAATAGCTCCACCATGCTGGTAACGATGGAAAATTGTCACACTGCATCCCTGGACAAACAGTGGGAGTTCTGCAGCCAGGGAAAACTGGTATACTTCTTTAAGGCTGATGGAGTTGTGCTAATTTTCCAGCAAAGTATAGAATTTTTCTGAAGGAGCATTCATTCCTTCAGTCAGTGTCCAAAGACTTCATGTATGATCACATTACATGCAAGCTTAGCTGCCATAGCTGATAAGAGCAACTGTTAGCATAAATAACTCATGATCAAAGCTTCCAAAATAATGTGAATAGCAGCTTCCATTAGGACTTAGGACTCCCTAAGCAGAGCAGAAAGGGAGATGGAAAGCGAATGCATGCCAGTTTCGGAAATGATGCCAAGTGGCTGGGCACAGAGATCAAGGTATTCCTTTACTCCCAGGAGTAATTGTGAGGACAATCACTGAAAAAAAGATGTAGCGACACCTCCTAAAGAGTCCACTACCTCCTGCTCTATGACAATTCCCAACTGTATTTTTACTTTTACATTAAGTGTTTGCGTTCATTTCTTACCTAATAGCAACTTATTTTTGTAGCCTTTTGCTCTGAAATCTTGAAGGGGTCTCTTTGCATTTCTGCTTTTCCATTCACAGCCTATGGTTGTGTTTATAACCCCCCTTTTTTTTTTTTTTTTGTGTGTGTGTGTTTATAACCCCAAATTTCATGAAGCCACATATTGTTTCTGTGTTGCCCCTTTGCTCTAGGAACACAAGTCATTCTACTCTGCTTTAATCTTACTCTGCGTTGGTCTTGATGATGCCATGAATCACAGAATCACAGAATAGCTGAGGTTGGAAAGGACCTCTGGAGGTCATCTGGTCTAACCCCTGCTGACTCAAGCAGGGAAACATACAGCAGAATGCCCAGGTCCACATCCAGTTAACTTTTGAATGTCTCCAAGGAGGAAGACTCCACAACCTCTATGGGCAACCTGTGACAGTGCTCCATCATCTTCACAGTAGAAAAGTGTTTCCTGATGTTCAGATGGAGCCTCCCTTGTTCCAGTTTGTGCCCGTTGCCTCTTGTCCTGTCATCTGGAACCACTGAAAAAAGCCTGGCTCCATCTTCTCTGTACTTTCCTTTCAGTTATTTCATAGAATCATATTGATCATATAATGGCTTGGGTTGGAAGAGACCTTAAAGATCATCTAGTTCCATCAGTAAATCTCCCCTGAGCCTGCTCTTCTCTGGGCTAAAGAGCCCCACCTCTCTCAGCCTTTCCTCATAGGGCTGATGTTCCAGTCCCTTCATCACCTTTGTGGCCCTTCCCTGGACTCTCTCTAGAAGCCCCACGTCTCTCTTGTACTGGGGGTCCCAGCACTGGACCCAGCACTCCATGTGTGTCCTCATTAGTGTTGAGTAGAAGGGAAGGATCACCTTCGTCACCCTGATAGCAACACTTTGGCTAATGCAGCTTAGGACACCATTTGCCTTCTTTGTGGCAAAGGCACATTGCTGGCTCATGTTCAGCTTGATGTCTGCCAGGACCCCCAGGCCCTTTTCTGCCAAGTTGAAATTCTCCTGAGCTCTGGAACTTTAATATCCCCTTTCTGTTATAATCAAACTTCAAGGCATCATAATTTCTCCTTCCTGTTAAATTTAAGAATCCCTTCTTGATCTAGTGCCCTTGAAATATATAGTATTCTTGTCTATATCTTCAGTATGCAAGCTAACTAGTTCTTAGCACATGGCTTCTCAGAGTTCCCTCCACATTTACACGTACAATTGATATATATCTGTTGTTTGTGTAACTGCAACAAGAGATTAATCAAAAGTATATAAAAATTGGTTTCAGGTCAATGCTAAACCATTTCAGGAACACACTTTTGATTCAGATATTGCAAACAAGTCCACAAAAATACTGTACAATCTTTTCTGTCTTATGTTATGCTTTTTTTGTTATTTATGGTTCGTTGTGGGTAGAACACATTGCATTCCTCTTTGTCTCAACTGCATGTCCGACAAACACATTTGGTAGTTGATTGCAAGTATGGTATAATCTTAAATCACTTGTTTCAATCACATAAAGTTGTGTCTATAGCAGCAACATCTACAAGAGAAAGATTTACACACAGGATATTTCTTCTATCTAGAATATTAAAACTCATTTCCAGATGGAAAATATTTTTGTCATAAAAGCTGTAATCTGTACAAGCAGTTAGAAGCTTGTTTACTACTTGTGTTGTCATAGAATAATACTGTAGTGTATAGAAAGTAGTGAAAGGAAAACAATAAAACCCAAGTGCATTTGGCCAGCGTTATAATAGAGAGATGCCAAGATCTGGATCCTCAATTTCAATGTTCATTCCTCTGGATGGCTTCAGTCTTAAAGGACCTTGTAAGACCAACTGTACCGCATCAGACCAAAAATCTTCCTACCCCTTCTGTTGTTTCTGATGTGATCAGAAGTACTTGCTCAAGGAAACAATATTATAGCAAGTGGAGAGTGTTATTCCCTGCAGTTTGCGCTCTCTGTTTTCAGCAATCTGCATTTTAGGGATTTCTTCAGCCAGAGGTTGTCATTTGAGATTCATGTTTGACATTGCTGCCACTTCCTCTCTGAATTTGCCCAGTCATAACCCATGAATGCCTGCCACAGTTTGTGCGTTTTGTGGAAAAGTGATTTTTTTTTTCTTGCCTTAACATGTCACCTGGTAATTTCCTTTGGTGAGTGATAGCTTCTATGTTTATGGAAGTAAGAGAAGATTATCCCCCATTTACCTTCTTCCTGCTGTTCGTGTTTTCTGCTCTCTTTGCTATTGCCTCTTTTCTGAACTAAAATGTCCTACCCTGTTCAGCCTCTCCTTCTTTAGACGTCCTACCCTACTCTACCTCCTTTCACCTCAAGTTGTCTAGTCTGGTTTCATACTCCTGAGGTGACAGGCCTGACAGGGTTGGCACACAATATTCAAGATATCGGGTGAACTGTTTATATTTTCAGTGACACAATGATGTCTATTTTCTTCATCTTTTTAAACAGTTCTTAAAGACCACAGCTGAGCAGAAAATTGACTTTTTCAACATATTTCCAACACTGATTCCAAGATCATTTCCTGGCTATTTTGAAACTGATTACTTTGTGTACTTGCATTTATAGTCACATAGGTATATGAAAACACATGGGAAGAAACTGTCCCTGTTAAAGCTGCTTTTACTTTGCATTTGCCTCATTTGGACTGTCATACAACTTTTCAGTATCTGGTGAATAGTATGAAGGGTTGCAATTATCTGACATGTAAATATCTAATCTTGTGATCACTATAATGGCTCTTACATAAAGAGAAGACCCACTCTCATCTGTCAAGGACAAAAGTGGCAGACCTCTTGAAGCACATAACTGATCTCTTCAAAAACAATCGGGATAAATGTCAACAGTGTTGTGATGGTCAGAAGAGATGTGGAGACGAAATCTAAGCATAGGTAGGAAGAGAAGTTCAAGCTTAGCAAGCTCACACATGGCAGCAGATGGAGAGGTAGAGACTCATTGCTTCATTGAAAACACGCTGCAGGGAAAGACAGCTAAGATTTATTACTGTCTGATTTATTACTCTGCGGACAGAGTCTGTGTAATCCAAATCTGAACCTGATAACTGATAACTAAAATTAAAAAGGTAAGGGGGAATTTTTAAGCTAAGACTGGGAGAAGTCAAGAAATGTGAAAAGAACACATTGTTCAGGATGGTGTATTTCACAGGGATGAAGTACAAAACTGTTATATCCTCAAATAAAGGATAGAATGGAAATGTAAAATGCAGCAAAACAATAGCAAAGTGCATCTTTAACAAGTAAATCCCCATTTCAGAACATACACAGAAATTGGTGAGCCAGCTAAGACCGAATAAATGTGTTTGCTTGTATTAGTGTTACAGCTCTGAACCAGTAAAGATGGAGAAACTGGGAAACTAAGTATTCTATCTGTGTGAACCATTATTACAGACTCCCTCTGGGCTTTAGTTCTTTGCCATTGCAGAAAGAATACAGTCATACTGAGCATTCCACCAAGGTGGGACAAAGGCGATAGTGTAGTAAGAAGACCAAGAGGCTACCAGATTAGAAATCCCAAAGACTTTGTGTCTTCCAGATAGACTGTCATAATAAGGCAAGTAGCAGAAAATATTATTTTAAACACTCTAAATGTTTGCTTCTTTAATTAATTGGTCAGAAAATCCACAAAGAAAAAAATATTCTTGATTTAGTTTCAAGCAGACCATATAACCTGTTTAAGATGCAGCCACTGAAATTCTCCTTGGTAAAAGAGCCTTAAAGTATGCAAATTTGACTTCTTCTAGGTCTGAAAGGTCAAAACACAAATTCGCAGTAATAACATAAGGTGTGAAACTATAATCAAGTAAAGAATTTTACTGAGAGGAAATTAAAAGGAACTGCTAACTGGGTAAAATGTTTGCAGGTAACCTGAAGACTGCTTCAGGACATCGCCATATTCCATGCTGGGAATAAAAAATTAAAATGATTTTCAGAGAAAAAAGGCAAACTAACAAAAACCCAACCAACAAACCAACCAACCAAAACAAAACAAGCAAAATTAACCCCCTAAAGCAAGAATGATTAACAGTTCAGTGTAAGAGTAAAATAAATATATTTTCAGAAGTGGGAGTTGTATCTGTATTGGGGAAATAGGCAAGTTAATTGTTGGCATCAGGAATTATACATTCTGGAGAAGCTTTCAGAGATTTGCAACCTTCTCATGAGGGCCACTGTATTAGCAGTCTGAGGTAATAAAGGCCTTCATCTATGAGGAAAAAAATGCTAAAGGAATTTAGATATGAAACTGCTAACCTGCTAACTGTTGTAGGTAGCCTGTTCCCTAAAGTAGTCTTGATACCAGTGTGAGAGGGAGTGATACATGATTAAATACAGGGTTTGTTTGTTTGTTTTTGTTAAAAGACATCCCAGGAAGGAGAAATTCAGAAATCACAAACAAAAAGCCCCAATTTCCTTACTAGTAAATTAGTCATAACGGTGGTAAAACCCAAGTTAGTACATGTATAAAGAGATAATGAGAATGTATTAATATGAATTCTGTGGAGGAAAGAAATGTCTTGTGAATCATTTAGATTCATTTCAAATTAACAATGAGGCTAATACCTGGTTAAAAAAAGATGGATGAGTTTTTTTTCCTTTTTATTGTTATTTTAAATTGCCTTTCAGAGAAGCTGAATCTCTGTACGTCTCTGATTTAATTTGGAACTGTTTCTAAAACAGCTCAGCATTTTAGAACTGCCCCAGAGCACATCAAGTTGGCAATAAAATACTGACACATCACAAGCGAACATATGTCTTCTCTGAAAAACTGTGTTGAGTGTCTAGATACAACCTACATTTTTTAAGATGCAGCACTGAAATAATGTTAAAGTTTATTGGGAAACACAAATCACACACACAAAAAAAAAACACATTTTAAAAATTTGAAATTTTGAAAGTTTTTTAGTGATAAATTTAGAACTCATCACGAACATCAACTTTTTTGTTTGTTTTGTTTGTTTACCAACTATGGTATGTAACTGTCCACTTGTGCTATTCTATACCATTGACATTGACTAAATTTTCTTTGTATGTCTGGAGCTATCTTCTGGCCTTTGTTTAGACCAGGTCTCGACAAATTTCCGTCATTGCTGAACTTCCTTGAAGTTGTTTTCATTCCCCCCAGAAGACTGCAGATTGTTACTCATTGTTTTAATTTGCATTTTCTGTAATTCCAATTCAAACCTAACTAGACGATTTCATCAGGAAAAACAAGAACACTACTCAAAAAGCAAAAAGAATAATGGCAAAAGCAACAAATTGTTTTGTAAGGGGCTTTAAATGTTTATTCCAATGTATGCTGATTGTGCCTAAGAGCAACAAACTGTAAATTAAATTAGTAGTCAAGTATATCATTAGGAAACAAGCCTTTTCTTTAAAAAGGAGAAAACCCCCTAAATTAAGCCCAATGTGTGTTAGACCCACCCGTTACATAAGCCACTAATCTACATCAAACCCTTTTAGTAACATATGGGCCATAATAATTTCCGGTGCTCTTTACTTCTTAAGCATAACAAGCTGTTAACTGAGAGGGACTTATATTTGCATTTGTAGTTACTAAAGAGATCAAAACTGGAATTTTCCCATAAGGGTCATTAGAGCCCATTAAAAAGTCTGAGATTCATGGCTAAGGTTATTAGTTAGCAAAGAACAGTGTTAATGCATCAGGAATAAGCAATCCAAATCACAGTCGCTCATGGAAATGCAATGGCAGAGGCACAGTTTGTGAGCAGGATGTTTTGGGGGTCCTTGTAAAATACATGTAGACTGTCTGCATTAACATCTGTCAGAAAAGTTCAGTGGAGACAGGGAAATGATGGATATACTTTGTTCCTTTTGTTTTCAAAATGTGAATGCACTGCAAGGGAGCATTTTTGTAGCATCTAATAAGTTTAGATTTATTTTCTTTAGAATACAACCTTTGTATTACAAACAATACTTGATGATAGAGTATCCAATTAATTGCTAGCTTTATATGCATACAGCACATAATGAATTTACATGAGTGTAGAAAAACAAAGCAATATTCATCCTGAGTGTAATCCCACTAATTATGGATGTATGTCTCAGTTTTCATCTGTTCCATTATTCAGAGCACCCATTCTCCTTCCATTCATTCTTTTGCACCTCTCAAACCTTCCTCCACGGCCATGCTGCCTCTTAAAATAGCCTCTCATTAAGACATCTTGTAGCCTAGATGAATGAAGTAACCACAATTCCTCATGAATGCCTAGAATTTATTTTAAATTGTGAGATATCTGCAAGTGCAGTTTGAACGTGTCACTTTTCTCTCAAGCTGTTCAAGAAAATATAGGGGCGTCACTGCAACATATAATATATCTCTGCAGGAAAGAGAGTCCACGGTCACCTCTTTGCTCTGCATGGCATAATACTGGTCTGAAAATAAGAATTGGAGATTTGAACTTAAATGCTAAGCTCTGAAGAGAATGAGATGGTCTTTTCATTTGCCTGCAAAGGGCCATGCTCACCTACGGTGCTGCAGGAACCAGAATAATAGTCACACTTTAAAAAAAAAAAAAAGTAGATGTAGGCAAAAAACTGGCATTAACTAAACTCTAATAGCTACTGCATTGACTACACTCGAGACAAAAAAGATAGAAATTAGTCACCCTAGTGAAGAAAGGGGGAGGACCTCCAATTACAAAGCTGATTTTGTCCTCTATTAGTATTTAGGTCATTTAAAGGTAAGCCAAAGATATAAAAGCCATTTTAAAATGATTTTTTTTTTTTTTTTAACAATCTGTTCTAATCTTGTTCACTTTACTAAAGAACACAGGTGAAAAATTAGGAAGAACTGTATGGCAATGACTTTCCTGAATGGAAAGAAAATGTCAAATATGATTGCTCTGCATGCATGTGTACCAAAGACAGGTGGTGGATCAGCCTTCGTGCCCTCTTCCAGCAGGTGCAAGAAACTCCCATGTGACAGTCTTGGTCACATCCTCCAAGGACCTGCTGGGTTTCCCTAGCATCACCTTGAGCAGGGAGCTTCTCTTACTGCTTTCCAAAGTATAAACAAACCCAGCTCAGTTATAATTCTGGCTAGAAGGTCTTCATTTATCAGATAGGATTAATACACACATACACAAAAATCAACCAACCAACCAAAAGAAACCTGAAGCCTTTTATTGCCTTATATTTCACCTCTCGTTTGGAGTACCCAGTATTCCTCTTACCTTTTTGTCACCTTAGGACTCCCCTGTGGCAACCATAGCACTGTCTGAATAAATATCAGCACAGCAGAGTGTGGAAGTTTAGGAAGAAAAAAGGATATGTGCAGCCAGAGAGCACACTCCCTTTAAAACACCACTTAGTTCAGCCAGGTGTTGTCAGTAACATTTATTTCCTGTGATTTTCCCCATGGCTTCTGTCCTCTCTTTCAAGGCAGTGTTCCTTCCTGAGGAAAGTGAACCAAACATTAAAGGCCCTTCTTCGAGTCAGTTCTCAGATCAGACAGCATCCTTTTCCAGTCAGAAAGTGTGAAGATTGATGGCCAGACAGAGCTGGTTCCTGCAGAGTTGATGGATAGGATTTCCATGGCTCTTCAACAGATTCTGTCACTGGCATGGAACAATGCATATTTTATGTAAAAGATGAGGAGTTTGAGTCAGGGAGAAAAAAGCTGCTTGGCCTGCAGAAACTAAAATCAATGGGGGTGAAACACAGTGCCACAGAATGGTCCCTATCTATTGTAAAAATTACCTTCCATTCTGGGATTAAGATTACCGAACTGTAACAATCCACCAAATCTGAGCAGAATGAACATTTTGTGATGGAAAGTGAGCCAGTATATCCTTATGAAAGTCCAGGTAATTGCTATGAGGTTACTGAAGCTGGTATTTGGAGATGTAGGAAGAGAATTTTCTCTACATTTTACACAAAATTGAGAGAAGTCAGCCTTACAGAAGTAAACCTAGCAGAGACATTACCAGCCTTATTGTCTATCAATAGGCATCATCCTTCAGTATTGCAGTTATCACATCCTTTTCCCTTTTCCCAAAATGAAAACGTCCCACGGGGCACTGCCCAATGTCTAATGGAAGTACTCTTTCTCTTCTAAATTCTCTGCTTGGGAATGGAGTTGGGTTTTGTTCTCCCGTTTCATTTCTTGGTAGTTAAACCTGTATTTCTGAAAGCTATTATTTTTAACTAGGAAACATCAAAAAAAAAACATCAAAAAAATTGCAGGCTTCAAAAAGTAAGCCTGCAATGAACTTTACCAGCAGACAGCCAGGCTGTGGACTGAGTACCGAGTTCATTGAATTCATGTGATCAGTGTTCTTGTTCACGCTGAAACTGAAAGCATGAATACAGCTACTGTAGCCCTTTGCAGCCATGACATACAGTGGAGAGTAAAAAAGAGATGCTCACGCTGAAGTGACCATTGAAACTCACTTTCTAGGTCACAGGTACCACAGAACAGTTACAAACTCTGCAAAAACCCTATTCTGCTTTTCATTCCACCTATGCTGGTATCTGAGAGACCCTCTAGAACTAATATGAACGGAGCAAGGTTTTGACACTGCATGGCCAAGTGATGATCATATGCTACAGAAATAAGACACTGTGAATACAAGTAGGATAAACAGCCTAAGGAGAAAACTAATCAAAATCAAACTCTCCAGCAAACGTATTCTCCCAAAAGAAGGCAATCCCAAACTGCTAGTTACTATCCATTTTGGAAGCTATTTATTGAGCACATGCTAAGTATTCTAATATATGTTTTCTCAGCATATGAAGAAAAGAGGCTAGATACAGCAATGCAAATATTGTCTATTCCCTGAAAGAAAATGCTGGGGAAGCAAAGTTCCTAGGCTTGTGTAGCTTACAGTCTGGCTCAGGAGTTCTTTAGCTACCAATACATTATTTTGGCCTATATACCCTCTTTTCAAATTGCTTTGGAGTGAATGAGTGAAATAGCAGGTTTTAAGTGCCCCAGGTACACTGGGAGCTACACATATGGATGAGGACCTCTTCCCTATGTGCTTAAGCTATTGCATACATAGTTTTGTGTTCCCGCCTTAAAAACATATATATCTCTGTTAGACCAACTGAATTCATTTGCTATAGACTCCTGCATAATTAAAAGCCTGATTGGCCTATTAAGCAGAAGGCTTTAATTTCTTCCATCTAGCTATTTAAGTGTTATATATTTATACTATCTAGGTTTATTGGTATCTTCTTCATCTGGTAAAGTGACTACATCAGCAAACAGTTAACACAACTTAATTACATGTCCCCAAACTATTCAGTTAGAATAGAACCCCAGCAGACGTATCTAGCTGAGCACCATATAGGCCTAGGAGAAGTCAGCAAAAACAGCTTCATTCCAAATCTGTTTGGATTTTGGTCTAAGTCAGAAGACTAACACTGCAGAGGGCACAACTGCCATTTTAACACTTCAAAAGAACATAATTGAAATGAAAGCAAGTAATTATGACATGCAGATAAAATTCATTTTAATGCATACAAATCTACTGAAGTTCAGCTTTAAAGAATGTCTTCGACTGAAACAAATTCTGGTAATATCTGTCTGTGACAGTATTCCCTTCTGCCTTTTCCTCCTGTTTACTACTCTTCCCTCCCCTTCTACAATTCAAATTGAGAAAACTATAATGAGTAAAATATACCAAATCATTACAATAACATGGTTCATCAGGAATAATATATTTCATTGATTTTTCTGCTTTCATTTTAAGTATTACTGTGTTCAAGAATTCAGAGGAGCAGCAAACTGAAGGACATGTAATGAGAATTGTGTGTACTTCAGACACTTAGTGCATTTGTATTCTCATGATAAAATTAAATGACTCATTACACTTTTATTCTTCAGCATATTTTATTATAATTATAATATATATCATACAATTATAATTTTATATAATATATTATATTATATAAAATATATATTATCTATACATATTTACATATGTATATATTTATATATAAATATATTTCTATATATTATTTATATATTATTATATATAATATTTAATATATAATATATATTGTTTATATAATAATAATTATAATATTTTTCATTCCTTGTGAAAATACCTGATTTATTAACAGTGAAGGTATTGAATTCATAACAGCGATACTACTAACAATTCACACGTTTTTTCCCCCAGAGAAATATCGTTCATCATGCTACACCTGAAAAGCTTTAAATGTTTATGAAAATTGTTTTAAGGGTGGACTTTGAAAAGGCAATTGCTATAAATCATGTATTTTAAGAGTAGAGACACATGATATGACAATTAAGGTTGTGCTGATGCTAGAGAAATTTGCTTCCCCAAAGTAAAAAGCAGTATGCAGTGTTTGACATGATGCCAGCTAGTCATGTACAAGAGAAAGACTTAAATCACTAATGTGGAGTCAGATGTTTGGTTTGGATTTTGGCTTTCCTGGGGGGTTCCTTCCAATTTGGTGCCAGGTATATATACTTAATCCCTGTATGCTCTATTTTCTGTTAGAGAAAACTAAAATAAAAGTACCCTTTATTATGATAAGTCTTTCTTGCCCCGCTCTGTAAGCTCTTTTGGACAGGTATTGTTTCTTAACACATATTTATGTGGAGCCTGAACATGGGACTCTGAATTTGACTGACACATCTTAGTAACAATAAAATAACACTTTCTATTGATGCTTCTCTGTAGAGGGTGCTCCTGGCAATAAGATCTGAGGACTTAGTCAATTCATCCTAATTTACGTCATTCTGTGCAGTATTAGCATAACATCTTGCAGTGGCTGACTTTAAATAAACATATTCAGAGGTATTACAATGCATGTATATTATCTCGAATGCTGACTCCCACAAGGACAGATGAACATCGCGTACGCATGCTGAAGAGGAATATGTAAGTTTAATTTGTGACTGTGCTCTTTCATGTAAAACAGGGCTTAAGGATGACGAAGATCCACTGGACCAAGAGCGCATGGCTGTGCCTCGTGCAGATGTTATTTCTTCTGATTGTCATTTTGATGATAGGCTGAAGTAGAATTAATGGCTTAACTTAAACCAGTAGGCACACTTTGTGGCTGCTGGTCATGACTAACTTTAGGTGCTTAATTACTAAGCTCATATCCTAGGCTCCTTCTTTGGTGAGAACAGTCTCCTGCTTTAAACTGTCCCCTGGAAGAATATATTTCTGTTGACTGCAGAGGGAAACTACTTCTTCGTTCAGACTTTTTAAGGTCAATGACACGTGTTGTTCAGTATGAAAGACACATCTATAGTCCTGCCTCAGCTCCATGCTTTTTTTTTTAATTCTATTTCAGTCCAAAGATCCACTCTCAGCCAAAATCTTCACAGTGGTAAATTAACTTGTCATCAATCTGATTACAAGATACGACAATATTTATTAAAAGACTATTAAAAGACTCAAATATCAAGAGACTTAATTAGAACAACTTTTATTCTTGCAGTTGAAGTGTGGCATCAACTTTTCTGGCGTGTTATAGCAATTTTATGCAGAACACATGATGTTAAATGGCAGGTATTCCCTGCACAGCCAGCTGGTGGTGGCAGGAAGCAGCACAGAGCACAGGTGGCATCCCAAGGAGTACCTCTCTGACCTCAAGTCATCTTTGTCCTCTCTTCTGCCATGGCCACCTCAGCCAAAGTCAGGGTTGACCAGTACCATTTATGACACTTGAATGATTCAGCTACCATAAATATGCAACCGCTTCTGTGGCTCCTCCTTGCTCTTACTTTCTCAGTGGGACAGCCATCCTGATAGCATTATTCCTGTGGAGTACTACCCACCACTGGGATGCTTTCCTGGCTTTTAGCAAGGCTGTTTCTGTGAATACAGCTCTGCTGTTGGCATTTGACCCTCTTTTTCCTATGGCTTTTCTATGGTTTAGATTTTTCAAGATTATTGTTAATTTTGCTAAATGTCAGTAAAGATTCAGTTCTCTTTTGGAAGCATTGTAAGAAAGGCCTAACACCATTTGAGCATAATTCACTGTTATAAATGACCACATTTTGGAGGGCCATGGTCTTCCATCAAGGAGGAGAGTGCAAAATAAATTGCAGAATGCAATATTTTACTGAGGTTATATGATAAATGCCAACATTTCTTCATTGTCTTAATCTCTTACAATGCCAGCTGCCACTGGCATCTAAGTGCGCTGCAATAAATACTATAACATAGTACTTTGAACCTTTTCCTCCTGCAATGGGAATTTCGCTTGGCTAACAGAACATGAATTACCTCTTATCTCTAGTACTTCTATGGCATATAGCAAGTGATAACTTTTGAGAAATAAAATACTTCTTTTGACATTTAGATGAAAGTAACATATTCTGTTTTGTTCTAAAGGTATTTTGCATAAGGGCAAAGTACTGTTATACTCACAAAGACAGAGTTCAATGTTGGTTTACAAGTACCTTTTATATCTGAGAAGACAACAAGTTAATTGCAATAGCATCCAGATTCAAAGGGGACAGTCTTGCTGCCACAAGCAAAACAGGGTTTTTTTGTGTGTGTGTCAGCAGAAAGCTTGGTTTTCTAATATAGTTTGGGATTAAAATAGGCTTATTTATTTAAAAAGTCATAGGTTATTTTAATTGGCAGGTTATTCAGATAAGAACATGAAATGTCCTGTAGTGTTTTCACTGGGAAAGGGTAAGGGCTAGTTTTTGAGACAAGATAATGGAGTTACCACTCCAAACTTCCTTTGGATGGACCAAGAAAATGAGAAATGGGGTTTACAACTGAATCAAGACAGAAGCCTCTAACTCCAGTGCCAATGAAGGTAGCTCTCAGGATGTTAAGTGTGAATATAATGGGTTTGACAAAAGCTAAACTGGGACTCTGGACATGCTTAGATTTCTTTCATTAAGAAGTCAGGCTGAAAATAATGTTTGACTAATCATAAGGCCATGTCAAAAACAGTACCAGCCTTGGGGGTAAATATGAAAACATTGCGTAGGTGGTGCTTCAAAAATTGATAGCGAAAAATATGAATTCTGGCCACACATTCTACTGCTCAGTTCTAAAAAATTGTCATCAAACTGTGAAACTGAGAATAGATTAGGATATCTGAACCTTCAGAATTTAAGAAAAGAGATTAAACAGTAATACTTTCTGTTAAGAAACAACACACCCTTAGTAACAAGATGTAAAGTGTCTTAGTAACTAGCCCAAGAAAAGCCAGAATAATCACATATACGGGAGCAGCACAGCAAGAATAGGCAGTGGGGTGGTCTCTCAGCATGATGGACAGAAAACAGCAGTCTGTGAATACATTTACTTGAACTTTGCATTTAGCCAAGCTGCCATACAGGTAGCATTTTCATAGCTATTTGACTTTCCTACAGAAAATGCTTAACAGCATATTACTGAATGGGCGATCTTTGTGAGCAATAAATGGTAGAATATGAGTAGCTGTCATCAGAAAAGTGGCTAAGTAGTTAAGTAAACAGGAGATAAACCATTAATGCAATGGTTTCCCACCAGCTTTTGTGTTAGACACCATGTGCAGAGCAAGTGAGGCAGAAGAGGGAACTTTATACTTTCCTCGAGGACTGTGGTTGTACTACCTGGAAAAGTGGGGATAGGATTTAAAATAGAGTAGCAGAAAATCTAATTCACTGTTTGGATCCAATGTACCTTGTTCTGTATCTGATACAGAAAACAGCTTCCTGAACAGCCCTGACAAGAGTCCTGATCCTGACAAGAGCTACTGGAGTTAGAGAAACCCACATTTTCAGCCAGTGGAGGAGAGTCTGATAAATGATACTGGACTACAGCATTGAAACCTAGTTTAAAGTTTCCTCTCCTGACATAGTAGAAGAAAAAAGATGCACATTTAAATCTGTGGCCCGTATATGTAGACAAACAGCAAATTTTCTTATGCAAAAGAGATTCTAACCGCCCAGCAATTTTGGAGGTCCATTTCTCTTCTACTGATACTCACATCAAGTGGCCCAGTATTTTATTTTGAAGTTCAATATCCAAACACTTTTTTTTTCCACCTAAAACTTCAGTTTGTCTCCCATTTATCTACAACTTATTGGTGAAACAACAATCCATCAGATTATTAGGGCTTGTCTAAAGGTCATGAGATCATGGACATTACAGGTCTGCATGCAAAATCAGTGCCTTCCCTCTTTTTCCATGGTAGATAGATGAGACTAAGTTTTATTTCAGTGCTGCAAAATTTGTCCTCTGAAACATGAATAAGCTCTTCAAAGAAAGATTTATGATGTTTGTCTGTTGTTTTATAACATCAGGAAAATATATTGTTTGTTTGTTTGTTTGTTTTCTCTTGGAAATAGCCAGACTGCTTCTTGCTAACTTTTCAGAAAATGTGTTGGAAAACAAACAAACAACCAACAACAACAACAACAAAACAAGCATGGCATCTTTTGAAATTTAGTCAAGTCCTAAGAATTAACGTTCAGAGAATTATTATGGAAAATATTAATCAATACAACTATTAGTATCAGTACTGGACCATCATTAGTGCTAAAATCAATTTTCAGGGTTCACTGAATTCCTGTTTAAAGTTATGGAAATTGATTTGAAAAATAAAAGTAAAATTTTGCATAGATGTTATACAATAAGTTATATATTTAATAAGGGATATGCCAAGCCAGAATCTGAGCTGTAGTTCTTTTCTTTAATTTAAAATAGAGAATCACCACACTACAATGAATTTTAAATATCACATGTCTTCCTGGAAAATTTTAACTAAAATTACTATGATTAGAAAAGATTAAAGGAGATAAATATTTTATACTTATTTTGTGTATTCTGCACTATTTTATCCAGTGAATTTCTTTGGTATATGTGTTATCTGATTGCTTTTTTTTCCCCATGTCCTTGTCAACCAGTCTGCTTTTCCTTTTTATGTGTTTATAAGGAGGTTGGCAAGCCTCAGGCACCATGAGGAGTACTCTTCTTTCTCAGATTGCTCCTCTGAGTTCAGTTTTCTTCACCACCTACAAATAATGAACAGATTCTGGAGTCTGCTAGAATTGCACTACATTTGGAAAAAAAGTCAGAAGACTGGTGGTCTTTGAAATACAAACCTATTTCTTTGTAACAGGCTTAATGAAGTTAAAACCTGTTAATTTAGGTGGACTTCTGATGTGCTTGGGCTGGGGGTGAGATGAAAGATACATCTCTGCCTTTTTTTCCAGAACTAAAGTATTAACAGGATGATCTGAGGCTGTGTACAACATTCAGACAGCCTATTCCTCCAAGGCAGAAAGAAATCTTTCACACCTACATTTTTTTTCTAGAAAACATCACGACCCTTGACTTGTTTCTGTAGCTGTGATAGAAGTAACATACCTGTGTGAAGCATACATACATGGACAGTGTCAAAGAGTTGGCTTCACACTGGATTAAATCTTCACAAGTCCACTGAGTTTGGCACAGCTGCAGTGAGAAGTGCCTGGTCCACATGTGGGAAGAGCTGGGATGGGAGGTGAGGGAATGCACGGGCCAACATCTTCTCACGTGTGCCTCCTCTCGCATTTCTCCCCTGTGGATCTGCTGTGGTCTTGCTGAGAGACAGGCAGGATATAGGGCTCACGAACCTGCAGTCCAACCCTTGGCAGCTGTTCTCATAATCATTTCCTTAATTTGACTTCAAAAGCATGTCAAACTCTCTTGTGTTCACATTCAAAGTCTCTAAATTTGTCTCGGTGTACGCTTAGGACAGGGAATTGTTGTTCCTTGTAATTCTCTGTAGTTAACAGAGGAACAGAAGTCCCTAAAAGTCAAATTTTACACAAGACAGTTGGTCTGTAAAGATAAGAATAGACATTGCTCCAGTTTTAGTCTTTTAATATAAATGCTTTCCATGATTTTTTTTTTTTTGGTTAAACCAAGAGCAATAACCGGTCAGTATGGATTAATGCAAACGTATGAAAATCACAGAGAATGAACCAGCTATGAGATGAGAGCAAATGTTCTGAGCTCAACAAAGCTCAAAAAATATATATATTTTAAGGTTTTGAGGTTTATGAGGTTTGCATGTGCCCACCTCTCAAACCTGCCACCCCTTCCCTCCCTCCAGCTTGTTGACAGCACCACACAGCTTGGTGTCATCAGCACCAAGATGAGGTGAGCATGCACTCAATTTCACCATCTATGCTACTGACAAATATGCCAAATGGCACTAGTCCCAGTACTGACTCCTGAGAAATGCCACTCATTGCTGGTCTCCACCTGGACATCGAGCTGTTGACAGCACCTCTTTAAGTGCAACCATCTAGCCAATTTGTTGTCCACCAACTGGTCCATCTGTCTAATTCGTGTCTCTCTGATTTAGAGACAAAGATGTTGTGCAGGACAGTGTTAAACACTTTGCACAAGCCTAAGAAGGTGATGTCAGCTGCTTTTCCCTTATCCACCAACACTGTAAACCCATTGAAGAAGGCCACCAAATTTCTCAGGCAAATTTGCCTTTATTGCAAAAGCCACATTGGCTGTCCCCAGTCACTTCTTTATTTTCTATGTGCTTTAGCATAGTTTCCTCCTAGAACAGGAAAATAAAGCACAGTTTCCTCCTAGAATATAAAGCATAGTTTACTTCTAGAAGAGGAAAATAAAGAGGCTCCATGATCTTGCAGGGCACAGAGGTGAGACTGACTGACCAGTGGTTCCCTGGGTCTTCCTTTTTTTCCTTTTTTAAACATGGGGGTTATGTTTCCCCTTCTCCAGTCAGTGGGAACTTCACCTGACAGCCATGATTTCTCAAATATGATAGATAATGGCTTAGCAAAGTTATCCTTCAGATTCCTCAGGACCCTTGGATGCATCTCATCAGGTCCCATGGACTTGTGGACCTACAGGTTCCTTAGACTGGTCTCAAACCTGATCTTCTACAGTGGGCGGTTCTTCATTCTCCCAGTTTCTGCTTTGCCTTCTGTGACTCAGTTAGAGTTCGTGCTAGTGAAGA
Source organism: Anser cygnoides (assembly GCF_040182565.1). Classification (NCBI taxonomy): domain Eukaryota; kingdom Metazoa; phylum Chordata; class Aves; order Anseriformes; family Anatidae; genus Anser; species Anser cygnoides. The sequence goes on along the minus strand of NC_089873.1, from coordinate 112,314,237 downwards.
CTGAAGTAAAACAGTCATTGAGTACTTCAGCGTTCTCCATACCCCACGCAGCCAGGTCTCTCATTTCCTTCTGAAGAGGGTCCACATTTTCCCTTAGTCTTCCTTTTATCACTGACATAGTTATAGAAGTCTTTCTTGGTGCACTTGATGTCCGTAGCCAGATTTAATTCCACTGGGGCTTTGGCTTTCCTAGCCTGACCCTTGGCTGCCTGGATGATTTCTCTGTTTTCCTCCCAGGCTACCTGTCCTTGCTTCCACCCTCTGTAGGCTCCCTTTTTCTGCTTGAATTTGGCCAAGAGCTCCTTGCTCATCCATGCAGTCCTCCTGGTGTTTTTGCTTGAATTCTTCTTTGCTGGGATGCATTGCTCCTGAGTTTGAAAGCGGTCATCCTAGAATATTAACTAGCTTTCTTGGGCTCACTCTCCGGCTGAACCATGACCCTTCTCCAAGCTCTGGGCACCTGTTGTTTTCACTGGCATCAAACTGCTAATAGTGGTATGGATTGAGGTTCCCCTTTCCCCTCCCCTGGCACCTTTAGTTTAAAGCCCTCTTCACCAGCTTGGCAAGCCTATGATCAAAGATGCTCTTCCTCTTCTCTGACAGGTGGACCCCAGCAGATCAAGTTTCTCAAAGCAAGTCCCACAATCTAAGTAGCTGGAGCCCTGTCTGTGGCACCAGTCCTGTAACCATCTGTCGATTTGCTGGATTTGAATGGCCCTTTCAATCCCCTTCCCTTTGGCTGGCAGGACAGATGAAAAAGCTACCTGTGCTCCTGAGTCCCTTACTGCCTCTCCCAGTGCTCTGTAACACCTCTTGATACTCCTCAGACTGCTCCTGGCTGCATCATTGGTGTCCACATGAAACAACAGCAGTGGATAATAGTCAGCGGGCTGTACAAGGCTTGGTAGTCTCTTGATTACAACCCTGATACAAGTCTCTGGTAAGCAGAACACCTCTATAGAGAGTGTGTCAGGTTGGCAAATGGGTGCCTCCATACGTCTCAGAAGAAAGTCAACTACCACTATCACATGGCTTCAGATGGCTTCTCATTTGCGATATGGCTTCTGAACATAAGAAAAGACCTCTTTTACTGTAAGGGTGGTCCAATACCAGCACAGGTTGCCCAGAGAGCTTCTGAAGTTTCCATCCCTGGAGGTGACCCTGCTTGAGCAGTTGTGTTGGGCCAGGTCATGCCAAGAGATGCCTTCCAGCCTCAGCGATCCTCTGATTTAGAGGTACAGATGCTACACTGCTATGAATGGGAAACCCACACCCTAAAATTTGTTTCAAATTTTTCTTAATTATGCAATTAAAAATAAAAGCTTTTGAAAGTCAGAAGGAAACAAACGTGGAAACATGGAAGTAAGACGGTATGTTATTTAAGTACTTTTTTTTTTTTTTTTTTTTTTGACTAACATTTCTCTGAAGGAAAGTTTTCAGTTAAAAGCTCTGAAAATTCCACATGTGGAAAAAAAAAACTGATCTGCTTTTATGTGGTATAAGTCTACCTGGGATACAAGCAGTCTTAATGATGAAGACCTGACACTTTTACAGATTTGCTTGTGCCCTGGAACACTGGAAAACTTGCAGGTGCTTTTTCTTGGAGAGGTAATGCTTTGGGACTGAAAGTCTCCAACAACATCAGGAACCACGCATGTTCTGTGCTTTGGTTCTAGGGATGGCCACAAAGGTTAGCCTCGATCTATTAGTCTGCCCCCGTTCTTCCAAAGCTGCTTTTATTCCTTCAGGAAATTCAAGGTGATTGTCATAAGTGGACACTTGGAGGACATGTTAGAATAGGTTAACCATGCCATTTTTTTCATTCCCTTTTGTGGATGTTTTCAGTCAGTTTTCCATAAGACATCTACACATGAAGATAGTCCAGCAAAGTTGTAAAAAAAATTAGTAAAGCTAATAAAAACTATGTACTGGAGATAATGCAGCCATAAGTAGTATCAGGGAATATGTGTGCATTAATGAGCCACTCTCAGAATAAAGCCAGCTCTGCTGAAGTTAAAATATACTTTAGTAAACACCAGCTGAGGATCCTGATTATAAAAATATCAAAAGAATAAGTGAAGATTTTGGCCTCTGCATGCTTTCTGCACTATATCTAATCTGAGAAAATGAGATTTTTTGAGTCCAGTGCCACCAATTTAATCCCAAATCCACAAAAGCAAATACCTCATTGGTAGTGGTGTAAGATGTATTTACTCAGGCAGTTTTATTGCTCCATGGATATTTCTGCTAAACTTTAGTATTATATTAAGGAGCCTGAAAATACTCCTCACTGCAGCAAGGGGATAACACTAGCTCAGTATTTTTAATGGCACTTCTCCAGTGAGAGAGGTAGGATTTTTGGGTCCCCGGACTGTAGTGTAGTTTAGGATAAAAATCTGATTGATTTCAAGTCATTATGTCTGGATTTCAAGCTGTTTTGGCTTGTAATACTAAAGTCTTAAATCAAATGGGAAAACTCCATTAATTTGGAAGATTTAATATTCCCTTGCTGTCATTTAATACAACTCCAGATACACACTGTTTTAAAATGCAGTCGGGTGGTAGCCCAAAACGGTCTGTGTCCTCATTGGCATAAGTTGGCATAGTACCAGTAAAGACATATGGAGCTATACTGAATTATCTTGTCCTAAGTTCTATATAGAATTTTAATACTGCCAATATGAATAGTCAGGGAGGCTTGCAAATATATCCACTTAGGGGTGCAAAATAACGAGCCTTTCCCTGGCATTTTCTTCAATATTTTGTTTATAGTGTCTTCTTTCTGTTGTTTATAAGTATTCTTTCCTCTTTGGTCAAATAGGTAAAGCCAGAATTAACTGGAAAAAAAAAAAAAGGAAAAAAAGAAAAAAGAAAAAAACTACCATGGTGAGAAAATCAGCATATTCACAGCAGTGTTTAGATTACATAAGTAGGAAAAAATCAAGAATTAGTGTGAAGGAAACCTTAAATAATCCAAAGCAGTAAAAATAACTATTTTGATTAATTTGTCAGCTTGTCTAAGTGTATTCATTCCTAAAAAACACTACACTACGTATCATGGTCACAGATATAGAAGCTGCCCTACATCAACTGGACTGTTTCAATTACCTGTAGTTCAGGCTAATTAAGAACCACAAGTCAAAAGAGATCTCGGAAGGCTGACAGAGAATTTCTCAATTACAACATCATTGTTTCAGGTATGATCATCTTCTCCTGACCCTGGCTTTGAGTTACATAGCTAGCAGTGTCATAGCTAGAGAGGGAAAAAAAAGTATGCTTAGAGCCAATTTGAGTCTTGTTATATATAGTAGTTTCTCCAAAGGGACATTTTAGCAACCAGCGATGCCAGCCCTAATTTCTTGACAGAACACAGAAAACTGAAGGATTTTGGTTGAGGTGTATTATCCTCTTCTGTTTCCTACAGAAAAGGCAGTAAAGTGCTTCTACTAGGTCAAATAATGGGATAGTCATCAGCTAGTTGCAGAGAGCATTCATGCAGCAACACAATAGAGTGGACAGAATGTGAATTAGTCAGGAATCAGGACAAAACAACCCAGACAGCAGTGGAGAATGTGGAGAATGTGACTGTTTTTAGCTCACAGTGTACTGCCAATACCAAGGTCTTCAGCATCATTAGCTATATGAGAGACAAAAAGCAAAACATGCAAGAAATTGGTTTATAGATGCAATCCAGCAGTTTAATTTGAACACTGCAAAGGAGAGTGACTTAAAAAATATATCCAAGTTGTTTATGGAAATGCAATTTGTGTAGGCTTTGGGTTATTAAAACAACCGTAAATGAATATCATATTAAGGCATAGGTTTTCAAGTAATGCAATTTCTGTGTACATAGGAACTTCAGGCTAACTCAGAAAGAACGTTTCTCTTTAACTTGATTGCATTTAATACTGGAATTGTTTTCATGCATAATTCCTTTAGTAATTATAGGAAGTATATTATATATGAGGCTTACTTCAAACACCAGAATATGAAAGAACTTGATCCAAACCCCAAAGTCAATGAAATGGGCAGCCCCCCAAGGAGCTGGACACAGCTGGAAATGAAATGTTCAATCTCAATCCCAGCAAGACCAATGTGATGTTAGCTGCAAGGGGAGGACCAGCCAAAAGCAAGCTCCAGTCATTGTCTGTTCAATTTACTGTCAGCATTAGGGTAAATATCTGCACTGTACAATCTATCAACAATGAGACATATGGGCCAGCTCACACAACTCATTATCAGACACATGGATACGAGGTCCTGGCCGCACTGCACTGCCCCAGGTTTTATGCACTAATAAGAAATGCAGTAAATTGGCCTGAGCAGAGCACTGCGTTAGTGATATTCCACATCGGAATGACACAAAGGTGTCTTTACATGGAACAGCCTCGGTGACAAAGGAGCCACAGAGGCATGTTAGCGTGCTTTTCCCATACATCTTGCCCAGAGATATGTCCTCCCCATTGCACACTGCACCTACAGCACCCTCCAGGACAGATCTCTGCAATGCTGTGGGTTGAGAGGTGGGAGCTGGGAGCAGCACTGGGTCATATCATCTAAGGGCAGCCTGAGGTGGCTGCAGGGTGCTCATCTCATATGTCTGTGTAAAAGTATAAAAGTACACATACACAAGTACATACTGATAAGCCTGATCTGAACTGGAGGAATCAAAAAAAAATAAATAAATTCCCCAGGACCACTCAAGACTCAGTGCTGCAGCAGTGCTGCCTGTCTGTAGACACTTGCCTTAAAGTGGAAATCTGGCCTTGCTGAAAACCCAGCAATGGGCAGTATTTATCAATACTAACAAAGTTCTCGAGGGATATATTATAGAGAGAGGCCCAGGTGGGTTCTCACATTTCACCACAGAGCTGTGCCATGGAAAGTACAAATGGGGACTGCTAATGAAAGCTCCCTCTTCAGCCCCCAAATAACAAAATCCTTCCCCTCCATCTGCCACATGCCAGCCTCTCTGTGCCTATTTCAGGGTCTACTTGATCTTTGGATTGCATCCATCCGAGAATGCTGTTTCCAAGATATATGAACTTTAAATATTTCTTGTCTGCTTCTTAATGTCTCCACTCCAGCCTCACTTGCCTGTCTTCTTTCTTCATCTTTCCTTCCAGGACTTCCATTTCTCCCCTCCATCTTTCATTCTTAATAGGCTTCCTTCTACTCTTCCCCTTCCCTTGATACTTGTACCCTAATTCATTTTTCCAGTATTGCCACTAACTCTTACACCCATAATAAAAATTAAACATGATCAACATAAAAAAAAAGATGCTTTTTCGTGTTTGCCTTGACCATGCTGTCCTGATGTGCCTGCCTTCCTGCTCATCTGTCTACTTTTTCTAATATAAGCTCTTCATATAGGGGAGAGGATCTCCCTGTGGATAGTGATTGAAGAGGGGAAGCAGCAGAAGCAATCCTGTATTCAACCAATTCCTCGCACACACAGGGAGAGGAGATGAAAGTCTGCTAATACATGATTGCGGAGTTCAGAGCAGTGCTGGCATGGCACAGAGCTGCACACTGCTTCATTTCCAGCACTGCCTGCATGTGTGCCCTGTGACAGTGGAACCCCCGTCTGGGCTGAAAGTGCTGTGCATTGCCACCAAAGAAACTTTAAATATAAATAAAGAAGACCCAGTGACTTAGATGATTGAAGTATGTATCTGTATAACATATATGAATATATTATCATGTATAGATACCAAGCATGTCATATACAGATATTAAAATCTTCTAAGTAGGTTTTAAAATTGTCCTGATAAGTATGTGTATATAAAGCTATTTATCTACACACATAGTCAAAATCCTTTACATATATATATATATACGTATTTAGTCACACATACCATGCCATTTTTAATTATATGTGGATATATAAAATAGATCATACAAATGTCAAGTAAATGACAAAATATTCACAGAATAAACACAACATCTGTGATCCTTAGGGTGTAGAGCTTTAAAAGAAAAACCTGCATCTCTGAATTTAATTTTGCCAGGTGCTGCATAAATTATGATATGAGTGATCACAATATAAATCATACATCTTTAAAATGAAACTTTCCTTGTTATAGGCAAACTTACATTATTTCTTAAGCAACGGAGAATCTTTTCCAAAATCCTGACTCGTATCTGTGGATGAGTGGAAAAGGGCCTACAAATGCCAGAACTGCTCTTGGCATTCCTTGCTACTACTCCAGCTGCCCTGGGAATAGAAAGCATCTGGGTCTGGAATGGGACTGAGGTGTACAATGGAGACAGTCACTTGTTGAAAGCATCAAGACATTTCTAAGGGACACCAGAAGTTTGCATTCTCTAGGATCTGCTGAAGCAGGGAGGCACCTCACATGCCAGGGTTGCCCCAGCTGGTAGAAGGAGGTGAAATATCTGCTGGAGTCCCTGGGAGGGCAAGGAGAAGCCATTCTGTCCATTCTTGTGTTGCTGATTGTGTTGGAGCAGGAAAAATACATCTCTGGAGAATCCAGGGAACTCATTCTCCTGCTCTTGTCAATCCAAGAAGAAAAGGGCAGAAAATAGCAGGATCATAATATTCTTCCTCCCTCAGGTCCCAGTCGATTTAATCAGTGCTAGGGTACTACAATATTAAAGTGAAATACTCTCTTTTTGACATTTAAACCACTCTTTTGAAATAAATGTGGAAAATGTGAGTCAAGACATATTTTAATAATACTAGGTAGAGATTTGGAACAGTCATTAATTTACCCCATCAACTTACTCATAATTAATATTAACTCAATGGCAGAAAAGAGAAATATACACTGGGGAAACTGTAAATATGACACAATGCAGTTTAATAAAAAATAGTATTAACTCTTCTCCCCTCGGCACTATCTGCTGAAAGTTTTTTTTTTCTTCTGTGAAAAAAAAATATGAAAAGAACATTTTCAATAGCTTCTTAGGGTAGAAGTATTGCTCTTGGTCAAATATTGGAAGCTCACACACTGACTCCATTCATTTTAGTGTAAATTTCTATATTTCTGTTAATGCAATGAAGCAGAGTTTGATAAAAGTCTCTTCTTCCAGAGAAGATGTGCCACCATGCTCTAAATATATACAGCAGAAGCTTTCTTTTTCAAGATGTCTCTAGTATATCATTTATTGGAGAAAAAAATGTAATAAGTCTTTGGCTGAGAAAGATTTTCAGTGGGTTGCATTTGAGTTTCAGCTTATTTATGTCTTTTAGCTAAATAGTATGGTGGATAAAAGTATCTACTGCTCAGGGAAAAGCAGTTTTGCAGATTAATGTTGGGCCAGTTCAATGGAGTGGATCAATGTTAGTTTGTTAAGAGATTCTCTCTAGTGTTTTTAGCGAAAAGAGTTTGGAAAGGGGAGAACTGCATTTATGGGTTTGGAAACATAAATAAAGAAAACACTTGAACTAAAAGGAGCTTTTAAAGTGTGATGCGTTAACTTGCTGTAATCATGGTGCTATTTTCATTGGGGGGAATAATTTATATTAACTGTCCTATGTATTATGATGCTTCAGCACAGATACTCATGCCTTGATGTTTTTAAGTTTAAAAAGTAATTTAACCTCCTCCCTTATGTGAAATTCAGTGGTGGTTTGGTAACATTGTTAAAGAGGGAGGAAAAAAGATTCTAAAAAATCATCTTTGTTGACTTCACCTGAAGCAAAATTGAGGGCAGGCCAGGGGGATCTGGAATGATTCCCCTCAAACAGGTCTCTCCCTCCTGCCCACACCTGCACAGTGTCCCATCACTCATATCCACCAGCCCTGCTCTACAGATCAAATGTATCTCATCATGCCTCCTTCCTCAGGTCTCAGCAGCAGCTTCCCTGCTATAGCTGTTCTTTACGGGAAATGGCACCCTCAGAGGCCATAAAGGTTATTTGTGTTGCCTCTGGCTGCAGGGATGCCCGGGGCGTGCTCTTTGTGTGTTCCCAGTCAGTCAAGAGGTGGAAATGTTTCTCCTCTCCCCTCTCCCCTCCCCTCCCCTCCCCTCCCCTCCCCTCCCCTCCCCTCCCCTCCCCTCCCCTCCCCTCCCCTCCCCTCCCCTCCCCTCCCCTCCCCTCTCCCTCCTCTCCTCTCCTCTCCTCTCCTCTCCTCTCCTCTCCTCTCCTCTCCTCTCCTCTCCTCTCCTCTCCTCTCCTCTCCTCTCTCTCTCTCCTCTCCTCTCCTCTCCTCTCCTCTCCTCTCCTCTCCTCTCCTCTCCTCTCCTCTCCTCTCCTCTCCTCTCCTCTCCTCTCCTCTCCTCTCCTCAGCTTCTCGGGCACATGCCACAGTTTCACTGTGATGACAGCAGCTCAGTGAGGCGAGGTCTCTGTGAAGGGGCAGCACCGATCCTGGCCTGATGGTCAGACATGAAAGAACATGCAAAGAGGCAGGGAACATCAAAACGACATCGGAGCAGCCAGGCCCAAGCCTGTCACGGAAGGAGACTCAACAGATGACGGGGCTCCAAAGATGAATAACTTGACAAATCATTTAGGTTTTCAGATCCTGTCTCCTTCGGAGTGGTATTTATTTTGCAAATGATTTTGAAAGAAAATGTTTGAGCAAGTGGAAAGAGAAAGGACAAGAAAGGAATGTTCTTGTCTCTTCTTTTACCCTTCTGCTTCAGCCTTGTTCTAAGGCACACTCAAAGTGAAATATTTTTTGAAGATCACAGCTATTTGTTTGAAAAGCAGAATGCTGATTTGCTGTGGTTATTTTTTAGATGATGCCATCAATTTTTGTGTTATCAGGTGTTGCATGTAGGTTGTGAAAGACTTGGGGAAGTCTGATTTATTATGTTTCCATTTGGAGCTTTTACTACTGTGATATTCTACAATCTATTTTCGAATCTTGTACTGCGTGATGGTAGAGGGGTATTGGGAGACAGATGAGGAAAACACAGCTTCCCCACAATGATTGCTAACTGCAGTCTGTGGTCTGCACTCAGAAAGAAAGTGGTATAGACTGGGTAAGGTCTGCTTGAAGTCCTGAGGGAACAGGACTGTAACACAACACTGCCAAAATTCCTCAGGACTTGACCAAGAAATTGAGAAATTTTCCAGGTGAGCCTTTCCTACAAGTTTGCACACAGACATTGTGAGTACTGTTATTTTGACTGACATCCTAATTCAAAACTAGAATTCTAAAATAGATGCAAAATGTGAGGGAGATGGTATACATCCTCAGATTCAGTCTTGAGGCCCTGACATTAGAAGTGGTTTTAGCTATCGGCCACACTGTATTATTTGAACAGCAAATTGCATAATAATCACACATTATATCAATCTGGAATTTGATGTTGTGAACAGGAATAAAGCCCCCAAATTCCCGTGTAAAGGACTCCATTTTACTATTTATAATATGCTATGCGATCAGAACAGACCCTGATTATACAAGGCACCTTTCACTTTCAAGGTGTTCCAACACATCTTACTAATAAATTCATCTAAACATTGGCAATGCAATGAATGAGTAAGCAAATGTGGTAGCTGAGTAACTGCTCACATGCTAATGCCCTGAGCTTTCAAACCTGCTTAACTGGGGGAAAAAAAGGTTGGCCAGAGACCTAGGATCCCCTGTCCTACTCTCTCTGAATAAAGTCCAAAAAGAGATTAATGATCCTGGGATATCAATAACTGGAGACCTGCAAAATGAACTCTATCGAGACTTCTAATTTTAAAATATCATCCAGAAATAAAACAACATTCCCTGTAAAGCATGCCATGATTTTGTTGGATAGAATTTACTGGGTGGCTTACTACTTGGCAAGCAACAGAAGAGATGTATGGGCTAGAAATTAGAAACCTGAATGATATTTCCAGGGCAATTTCAGTTAGTTTAAAACTTTTTCTGTCCTTTTGCATTTCAAAATGGTCCCTTTCTCAATCTAATATATATATATATATATATTTAGAGCTATCTTGGGAAGAGGAAATATTTTAAATCTCAAAAAGGGAGGCTCAAGACCCTGCCCCTGCCCCTCAGCTTTCCTGTGAATAATTCTGAAAATACAACCTTCCATTCCACATTTGCTCAGGCCAACACAGGACTCAGGGGTCATATACACAAATAAAAACAGAAAACTGGGCAGGAAAGGTATTTCACAATAGCAAACAGACTATTTCTCATTTTAAAATTTGGCTGGTGTTTGCCGAATAAGAGCCAATTTGATTTTTTTTCCATATTTGTTGGCATCTTTTTAAAGGCAATCGCTCTTTTTGTATGAAGTCGTGGAAAACAATCCAGGTAATGTTGAACTGCACCCTTAAGTAGAAACTAGCACCTATTTCCAGTTCACTATGAGCCTCTCCTGCCTCAAGGGGTTATCAGACTGAGCTGTTTATGTTTCTCCCACTGGCACCACACATCAGCAAACCTCTGCCACCCTCTCACAGTCATTATCATGCTCTTATTTTTCCCATTCTGCTCAGCCTGTGCTCTTAGGAACTTCAACAACAGTCTAAAACCAGTGGTATTTTCAAAACCATATGGTTCTGGTTGACTTCCTATCTCACTGCAATGAATGCTGAGTTGTCTTTGACTTTTTGCAGGAACCTATTTACACTGAGGACAAGTGATTTGGGAAGTATCAGTACGTACACATTCCTTATGAAATAATTTATTTATTTGTTTTCCTTCAGAAAAGTACCATTTCTTAGTAAACTGGAATTAGTATGATTTCCCTCTGGAACTGGCACCTGCTTTTATATCCCTGTTATTAGCCATGCCATTGTGGCTGAAAATCAAACCTGCCAGTCCAGTCAGTGCTACCCCTACTGGCTGGTTTTGTAGTGGGTGGATGTGTACCTGATGTGCAGCTGTTGTCAGCCACTTCTCAGTCACTGAGATTTTCTCAGATTAGGTGATGTGCTCCTTCTCTTGTGAATAGCAATTTGAAAGGGGATGATAGATTATAAAATAGTGCCGAAAAGTTACAGAGCCATTCAGTGCAGCCCAGAGTGGTCTGATGGGTTCCCTTTCTGTTGCCTACATGAGAGCCTATGCTATAGTTATTAACTACATGAGTGATTTAATGTAATTGTCACCTTTATCTGGTGTGATGGGTGCTAGACAGGAAAGGGTGCAGGCTGAGCTCCTCTCTCATCCTATGTTAGGGCACATCCCGCATCTTGGAGATGTGTGTAAAAAGAAATGCAAAGTGGTGCACTAGCTAGTATGCCGGCTGGGCATCTCAGTGGTGAGAAGTTCTGAACAAGCACCGAGTTACTCTGCAAACGGTAGAGGCAAGCTTTTCAGGAAACCTTTGAGGCTGACGGGGAGGTGGAACGCAGACGCTTGCATTTCCATTGCAGTTCAGCATGTGCTGCGACTCCTCTGAGGAGTTAATTTCTGGAACAATTGTTAGACAGACTGGAGAGGAATACAAAATAAACAAATTTAAATCATTTCAATTTTGGATCTCAGCTATGCAGTTTTAGTTCTGTTGCTAGGTGGGAGTCATTCTCCTATTATGATTTTTGTTGTTGTTGTTGTTTTCAGATTAGCTCAGGACCCATATGTTTATTTCGCAGTGAAGCATTTTGACTTTAAACCTTTAAAGCAGATCTCAAAAACAACTTGAGAACATCGAGTCGCAGTGGAGAAGTGATCTGCCGGCTAAGTCAAGCATGGGAAGCGTTATGAGCCCTGTGCCCAGCCGTCCAAACCGGCCTTGTCTTCACAGGTGGGACTTTGCCAAGTCCCGACCCCGGGCGCGCAGCCCCGCAGCCCCCTTGCTGAGGCTCCTGCCACACCGGGGGAGATGCGCGGCGAGGACGTGTCCCTCTAATGGTCTTGCAAGCGACCGCCAGACATTGCGCTCCATCCCCTTATCCCACACCCGGACCCCGAAAGGGAGCTGCGCGCACACAGGATGCCTCCCGCCTCCATCCGTGTGTCCGTGCGTCCGTGTGTCCGCGTCCCCGCGTGTCCTCTCCGGAGCCGCCCCGCCCCGCGGGAGGAGCCTCCCCCTCCCTTCCCCTCCCTTCCCAGCCCTTCCCCTCCCCTCCCCTCCCGGCGGCGGCGGGGGGCGAGGGCAGCGGCGGGAGCGCGGGCGAGGAGCCTCCGCACCATGGGCGGGCGGCGAGGAGCGGCGGCGGCGGCGCGCAGCCGGCCCCGCCGGGGGTAACCGGGGATAACCGGGGGTGGCCGGGGGTGGCAGGGGGTGGCCGCCCTCGCCCCGCACCCGCGGAGCCCGGCATGAACTGAGGCGGGCGCGGAGGATGGCGAGCGCCCTCGGCCCGCGGTGGCCCCGGCGCCCGGCCCCGGGTGGCGGTGGCGGTGGCGGCGGCGGGGGGCTCCTCTTCGTGCTGCTGTGCGCCTCGGCGGGGCTGCCCCGGAGCGGCCAGCAAGTGCTGCGGATCGGTGAGTGCCGCCCGGGGGCTGCCAGCCGCTTCCCCTGCGCGTCCCCCCCCTCCCCAGGCTCTGCGCGGTGCCTCCCTGCATCTCCCGCGGGGTGCCCCCCGTCCGGCCCCGGGGGTGCCCCCACGGACCCCCCTCATCGGGGCTCGGCCGCTTCGGAAAGTTTTGCGGCGCGGAGGGGAGCGGGGGGACGGCCGGGACCGGGGCTGGGGCTGGGGGCGAGGCGGGGCCGCTGCCCACCCGCTCGGGACGGCGGGGAGAGAGCCGGCGGCGGTGCGCTTCGGCGGCCCCAAAACGCGCCCCGAAAAGGGAGCGGGGGATCCCCGGCTCGGGTCGGCAGCCGGGAGAGGCGAAGCGCGACCTGGCGGCGTTTTCCCCAGCCCCCGTCCCGCTCTGGGGATGTGGGTTTGCCCTCCTTTGGTCCCGGCCCCTAACCCTGGCGCGGGGGGGAGCGCTCCACAAGTGCTGTACATACGTGTGAGCCCCAGAAAACAGGGATTTATTTTTAAGTTGAAAACCCCGCACCATGGAAACAAGGCTCGGTTCACAGGAAGCCTCTCTCCCGACAGTGGGTTTCTTGTGTCAGTCAAGTGAGACGGTGAATGCAAAGTATCGCCGGAGTTAGGGGTTAGGGAAAACTGCGGAAAAGCTGTGGGCAGAAGCTGTCGCGCTTCTGTTGCCCTGCCTGCCCCTCTCCGGCTTGGCGAGCACCGAGCACGGAGCTAGCAAAGAGAAGAGAAGCCACCCGGGAAGATGCACCGGTGAAGGCAGAGTCCTTCGCGAAGCAGGAGATTGATGCCTGTTGACCTGCAAGCGTTAACCCTGCTCGGCTTTCCTCACGAGTGCTGCTTTAGAAATCAAGTGGGAGACGACTCCTAGGTTTAGAGTGCAAGGGAGCTGATCACGGAAGCTTTTAGAAAAATTAAGGGGCACAGTCCCTCAAAGTGATGAGCAAAGGCAAGGGGGGAGAAAAAAAAAGAAAAAAAAAGAAAATCTGAAGGCACTCGGCAACTTGCAGCTGAAAAGCTGTATGTACCTAGCTGCTCACATTCAGCATGCTCTCACTTCTTATTTTTTTCTCATGGGGTGCAGCTGAAGTTTGCTGCTTTCTCCGCTCACTGCTGCCCATGGAGCCGTGCCCCATTTGGAGCTGGGGGGAATGGCTGCGTACATGCACGCAGCACATGAAACGCCGAGCTGTGTGCTCTCACTGAGCAGGAGATTGAGGGCCAGTGAAACTTGGGGGAGAAAGTAAAAGCTGCTCAGATAACTTGGACGCATGCTGTAGCAGGATGCTTTGGCAATACGCTTGGCGTAATTGCTGCTGCTAGGCTGCCTTAACTCACTTGGCTTTACCAGGAGTAGCCTCTGAAGAAAGTGGAGCATTGCAGAGTTTAAAGAGAAACATGTTTGCCTGAACGTAGCCCGAATGCTTTGCTCCATGCAGAGTGAAACCTTGGCTTCCCAGCTGGTGTCGGCATTGCAGGGACCCAGGCAGAGATTTAGGGTGTGCACTCCTCCCTCTGTCAACCTCCCCATTGCATAACTTGCATTGCCTCTTATGTTCGGTCTAGCGAGGCGCCCAGGCAGTTGCCCACATTGCTTTTCCCGAAAATTGCTCTGCACGGCTTGCAGGCTCTCTCCTGCGAGATGTGTGTGTCACTCCAGTGCAGATTCACTCCGACAGGGCGTGCGGTGGTGGTACCCTGATACTGATTATGGTCTGCTACTTCTGCTACACTATAAACAATAACAAGAGTGGCAAGCTGCTCAGCTTTCATTCACAGCAACAAATACACAACCAAAGAGATGCTGCCGGAGAATGAATCCTCCTTGTGTTACGTGGTTGTGAATGCATAAAATATGAAATGTACTCTTATTACTATAGTTACCCTGCCTATAAAGTAATGGTGTCATAAAATATTAATCCTTCACACCCGTTAACAGGGGCAAGTTTCTCCATGGAGTGTGTCACTCTTCGAGGTGACAAACAGAAGTACTGGAAATAACTCCCTCAGCGCTCTTGGTGATAACATAATAAAATCATCCCAAAGCATTTCTGAGTGAAGAAAATGCTATTAAGCCATCAGATTTTCTTCGTCGTGTTTTAGTTAATTAAGGAAAGGAAAGCACTGCTTTACGATGGTGCTGCAGTTTGCTGCCTGAATTAATACACTGGTAGTTTAATTGCATTTTCCACTGTTAGGGAGCTTTTGGATTTTTGTGATTTTGTTGGCTTATAATACAAATGAATGGATTCTTTTGCTGGTATTTAATTAGTTGAGAAGGGACATGTAAGCGATAGAAATTCTGGCTATTTCTGAGCATCTAGATGATGATTACTTTTCTAGTCCTCTAAACAAGAAAATGAGGGGCGGCAATATGAACAGTAAAACTGATTCAGTAGGACAAAATAGTGGAATTTGAGATAAGATAGAGTTTTCAGTTTCTGGTAGTACAGTACTTGAATTTTAGTGTCTTACTGAATATTTCTTTCACATTAATGCTAAAAAGCTTTTTCCTTGATATATGAACTAATTGAGCTGTCCAAGGAAATACCATCTTTATCTACCCATAACCCACTAGACTACATTATATAAAGGTGTATTTAAAGTTCATGACCCTAATATTTTTCATTTAATACCAAGGAATTTCTGGTTTTTACATTGAGTCAACCTAACCTTCTGGCCTATCCTACTTGTACCACTTGCTTAAAATGAACGAGCTCAAATAAGAGAAGGGGGAATACAAATTAAGACAAGCAGGCACTGAGTTGCAGAAACAGCCTCAAAAGCACTGAAATCTCAACAGCAACAAAATCTGATGTTAACGCTGGATGCAGAGCTTTCTCGCTTCTTAGCGTATGTCCTCTGGGCCATTACAACTTAACCTTCTAACTAGGCTATAGGAATATACTTCAGCGCTATCGCATGGTAATTTATAAATAGTAGTCATTTGAGTTGTGCTCTGGATTAGACGTCAAGAATAGTTGAGAAACTATACGAGTTATTAATATATCACTGAAGTTAATTAAAAAGAGAATGTGGCACTTTTCAACAGATACATGTAGGAAGTTACACTTGGACAGATCTTAGAATTAATCTCTAAAACGAACAATTCCTGAAAATGAACAAATGAGTAATTTTTAGGTTTCATAGAAATAGCATTAGTTGGTATCAACTGAAGAGTATCTATTTCATCAGAAGTAATTTTCCATAATATTTTGTGTGTTTCTGTAGTTAAATGGAATATTTGAATACAGGTTCATGCTCTGCACTGATTTATTCCTTACTTCAGCAAAATTCCCAGTGGCTTAGCGAGTTGAGTTTTCAAAGATGCAAGTCGAGCCCCACAATATTTCTCTCCAATTGAGAAATATAGATTTAAAACAGAAACAGAAATCAACCTAACCTGCAAAATAGGGTTTTTCTAATAAGTTGAAATTTTCAATATAGATTTGAAAATATCTCTCTATATTTCCCCAAGCAGGGCTAGAGCTGGGAGGTTTTTCCTATGTGAGTTCAGCATTCCAACACTGTGAGAATGATAAAGACAAAAACCTAATTAATTTCACCGCGAATTTCCTACATGTTGTCAACCCTTTTCAAGATTTTATTTGTGCAGGGTTGTGAAGGGAATGATATTAATACATATTTGAGCTTCCTCAGTGTGACATGGCAAAAACTGTATTTAGAAAGTTCTGTCATATTTTACCATCATTAAAAATGCTAATTAAACAAACAAACAAAAAACTTAACAGGTGTGTAGAAGTTATTCTGTTCCATAATGTTGTAGGAAGTGTGACTGCATTTTATATCACAAGAAGGCATTAACCTCATCTTGTTCACCAGATCCCAAATCCTCAGAGGCTCATCATTTCTCTACAGTATGATTTGCTCGAATTTCCTCATTCTGCACTTAACAGAAGACTACTGTGCTACAAGTGCTTCTAAAGGATTGCTACCAAAATGTCCAAACATCAGTCTTTATGCATCTCTCTCCTTGCTGGATTTGACAGTACTCACAAAGTGTGAGACAGTGCAACACTTTGCTCATGTGCTCTAAATAGTTAATCAAGTCAAAAATAGCCAAAAAGAGGTGGAAGAAAAATGTATTGCTATCACCTTAGCAGGGCACTCCAGCGAAGCTGTACTTGGGCACAGAAATGTCAATGGAGCTCGGTGGCCTCGATGCATACAGTGATCTCAGGGAAAATACTTGACTGCATTATGATTTGCATGGTTGCAACCTAAATTTTTAAAATCAAAATCCCATTGGCAATTTGTTTGTGTTCTGCCAGTTAGGTCTGATGATGCAGAGGAGTGAATTACTTTGGGTTCTGTACCATTGTCTTTCCAGGCTTTTGTATCATGAAAGATTTTGGCCGTACTGGGTTGCTCCACTGGGGAATATTAAAAAGTCATGAAGCCAGTGCTCAGCTGATGTAAATTGGCATCCTTTTATTGAACTCAGGGGAGCTATGCTGGTTTAAATTGCCTGGAGAGCTGTTTGGACATACTTAATATATTAGAGGGATGAAACACTCATAACTCCCCAACTGCCCTGCCTACTTAGCACCCATCCTATTGATAGGTAGGATCAGACAAAATCAGGTCTACATGTCGTGTTGTCCTTGTTTTCTGACAATCTGTTCTCCAGAGCATTACTGGATGGAGCTGGGCAATGGTGGTCACTGAGTGTGTGCAACTTACTAGTGTTAGGGTGAGAAACGTGGTGTAACTGTGGCTGTTAAACCACCAGTTCCTGGTACCTCAAAAGCAGCACTTGCTGGATGCCTGTGGCATTGCTAGAAAATTGTTATTGCTGGGATGGAGTGAAGTGCTGTTCAATATGTGAAGAAGACTGTAGAAGAGAGGTTCATTTTCCAGAAAACTGGCAGTATGTGTCTCTGTTGTCAGAGTATACCTAAGTCCTAAATATCTGCTTTAGCATGAAATAGATGAGCTGTAAAAGCATAAATTATAGTCTTCAAATAGCATAGAATGCTGCGGCTTGACGATTATGCAGCAGGCAGCCAACCACTCACAGCTGTATTAACAAAAACTCCGAACACGAGTTGCTTCTGTCCTGGAACACTTGTCAGTAGAGGATGAAGGAGAAAAGCAAAAAAAAATGGTCCTGAGACCAGAGCTAGGAGGCTTCAGATAGTACTGAGGGAGATGAAAAACAATAAAAAAAATATGCCACAAAGGTGCATTACTGCTGCATTTCACATCTCGGAAGATAGGTGATTAGCTATGGCACATTTGATGTAGCTATCTTTGTCAAAAGTCAAGTGGGTTACAGGAAAATGAAATGGAAAACAGCCAGGTCATTGATATCTGTGCTGTAATAATTTGTTATATTCTCTTAACTTATGCAAGGTGTATCCTAACGGACAAAGTATGTCTGTAGTGCTGCAGTGAACTCTGTGTGGGCGGATAAATAGGACATCCTGCTGTGGTTCACCAAGGCTTCAAATGCATTTATATAGCACATGTGCATCAGTTCAGACAGTTAGGACTTCAGTAAAATAAAGGATGAAATCTTCACAGCAATGAAATTGATGAAATTTTGCCGAAGGATAAGTATTTTTCATCAAATATTTTGTTTATGCAAAATGATTGACACTTAGCCTAGTAATTCTTCACATTCATGCACAGTGCAGTGACCACTGGAAGAAGAACAATCCTTGTAAATAAAATAAAATTTCTTTTATTTTCCTTTCTTGCCTAAGAGCTTATTCCTCTTCAGGTGTAATCGATTTTTTGATTACACCTGCATCCTTCCCACAACCTGATTTTACATATTCAGGGGACATTTGCCTTAGCATCAGTTCTTGCTGTAGCTATAAGCTCCTCCATATGGCCCTGTCTTCACTTAACATTTTCTATTCAGACCACAAGTACAATCTCAATACTGTTTTTTCATTATAGTCTGTTTTGTATATCCTGGTCAGTAATAAAGCTTAAATCCTGTCTGTCCGTCTTCCCCCCCTTCTGACAATATTTTAAACAACTGCCTCTAATCTTCTTTTCTCAGAAGGGCTTGATTTGACCAACTAGACTATAGATTGTACTGCAATAAAAAAAAAAAATCCTATCTAAGAACTGATTAGTTTTACTCTACAGCTTTGGATCTGTAACCTGCAAGCCCAGTTTGTCCTAGTTTTTGTTGACTTTAGGTTTTAGGTTGCAATAATGAGTTTATGATTACGGGAAAGCTTTACAGTGGGAATGTTATTACCCTTACCTTTCTCTTTCTTTCTCTTTCTGCTGAAGGTGATTCAGTATTACCTAGAAAATAATTAGCTTTCGAGTGATATATTTGTTCTCACTGAGAAAAATCACAATTCAAAATTAAAACTGTTTCATTATTCCAAATAAGCATCCTTTTCATTTCAACCAGAAGAGTGTGTATCTGATTGGGCTGTTAAAATATCTTATTTTTGTTTTTATCTGGCAGTGCAGAAGGTTCCTTGTATTATTTTTACAGCATCCCCTGTACCTGCACGCTAAATTAGGGTGGCACAAAAATTGGGAAACATAAATGAGTGATACAGCATGGCAGTATGGTCAAAGAACAGGAAATGGTCTCAAAGGCTCAGTTTTGAGCTTCTTTTCTTTGGTCCATCATCCTCTTCGCAATCACACCTTCTAGTTGTTTGTGTCTGTGAGCTTTCAGATTGTAACACCAAAAATTTAAAAGATGAGTGTTATAAATTCTGGTAACATTGAAACTGCTCCCACATGCTGCCATTGGATCTGCCCATGCAAACTTTGTCTATTTCAAGGAAAATTATGTTTCCAGCACATTGATTCTGGCTAGGGTTCAAAACCAGCTATCCTTCCATATTGCTAACTGGCATGGAGGCCCTGGTGAAATGCTGAGTAGGTGGAAGTGACAGCCAGAGGAGTATTTCAGGAAATAAGGAGCAGAACCTGTTTAGAGTGAGCAAGTGTGAAAAACTCATTGTTCTGCATAAATATGAAGGGGCAGCAAAACTTCCCTTATCCGTTACACCCAAACAATACTTTTGCTAGAAGTATTATCACAGATGTGAGGCTTTGCTTTGTCTGTCAGATGGAGAAAGAACAGAGCCCTCCCTGAATTCAGTGGTACACCACTGAGACCTTAAAATCACTGTGATTTTGCATCACAGTGATTTTAGCATACAAAGAACATTTTTTAAAGCACACTTTTAAAAAGATCAGACATGCTAAAGTATAAAAACATTCACTGCCCTGTAAGTAATACAGGCTTTTCAGTTCTAAATGGTTTGGACAGAATAAGCAGGAGAGACGCTAGTGTATGCTGTGGATCAAAGGATTTGGGAAAAAAAAAAAACTATTTTAAAAGAATAACATTAGGTAGCTATAAGAAAAGAAGAAACAATATTTGAAGATACAAGTTTATTTTCCACTTCCCCTGGGATGTGTGATGGAGCAGAGTCCTGCCGGGATGTTTATACTGCCCTTGCTGCCACTCATTTCTGCTAAAGATCACCTCCCCTTCACCTCCCAGGGAGAGATGTGTCATTAATGTCCTCAGCGTGCAGGCCAGATTCCCAGGTGATTAATTAGGCTTGCCTAATCTGCTACTGCTGTTTCTGCAGTTAATGGCAGTCTGTACGTCAGCCTAACATATTGTAAGTATTACTTTAGCTGCATATTTCTTTAATGCCAAGTATCTTCTCCTGTCTGAGAGCTTTGGCCTTCATGGTCCATGAAAGCACATGCAGAAGCATGAAGTAGGTTTCTAACTCTCTGCTCTCCAACAGTGAATAGCAAGAGCAACCCACGTATCTGGTCACACAGCTATGCCTCTAAACAAAGAGGCTAAGAAAGGCTACTTCTCTTTACAGACTTTGTCTTACTTGTATCTTCAGACCATTATAGCTACTTTAACGCTACTGCAGTATATTGTAGTGTAATAGAACAATTAAATGATGAACAACTTCTATGAATTGTGCTATTCTTAGGGAAAGGGGTATTATATAAATTGGGTTTAGCATGATTCTGCAAGATGGTACTGAGAAGAAAAGCTGCATGTACCTTATATTTTGGGCTCATATAATTTGGAGGCAAATCCATGGAAATTGATGTTTATGGGGTCTACCATGCAATGAAAGGTGGAACTGGGCTAGTTTCATTACTGCCATAATTCGTGTAGTATTAACTGTATTGCATTTCAACAAGTATTGTCATGAATAATAATAACCTTGAGATCTTCCAGGCACTAGAGCTCAGAGTACCTCACAGAGCTTATTACAGGTAGTTTGATTTCATGGTTGGGGAAGTCAAGGCCAGACAGCTGAAGTGTTTTGCTGGCAAACTTGTGGCAAAGCTGGGAGTGAATCCAGGTCTCTTGAGTGCCACCACCTTAGACCTTCATCCACTGCATTACAACTTTGACATTTTCTTAAAGTTTGTATATTAGGTGAACATATGCATAGATCTCTGAAAATTAGTAGTACAAAGTGCTAAGTGTTGCTATGGAGGCCTAAGTGTATTTAACTAAAAAAATTATAGGTAGCAATGAGAAGTCGTGTCTTATGTCCTGTCCTGTTAGCATACACTTGGAGCTTAGCCCTGGATATGCAGTATAAAGTAAACAGCACAGACCACCCTGACACCGGTGGATTCTCTGAAGAAGCAGAGCATTTGTTGACCTGTCCCAGTTTAGGTAGAGAGCAAATATTAGGCGCTGTGTCTGACCTCAGCCAGAAGCCCCTCAGAGGTCACCAGTGTCCATGTCCATCTTAAGTGCCTTTTCACTGGTTACATTTCTTAGCATCTTTTCAGCATGGTTTGTCATATCCTCTCCAGCCTCTGCCTTTGCATCTGCTCAGCAGAGTGGTGTTCTTCTGAAAATAAGACATGATAAGTCTTAGCAAAGGATGGACACTTTTAGGATACAGTACAATTTCAATTTTTCACCCCCTTATATGGCATTTGAGCCGTATACAGTGATATAGACCCAAACCATTCTATGATCAAAACTGGTCAAGCCTTTATCAAATATTCAGATGTTCTTATAAAATCTACAGCCATTCTAGCAAGGGATTACAACTGGCTTCAGGAAATACACATCTCAGTGCTTACAGTTATTTACTTTTATTTTCTTGATCTCATCCCTGACAAAGATATGAAGAACTGAAAATTAGATGCATTAAGACGTTAACATTGCGAAGAAAAAGAAAAAAAAAAACACCAAAAAGTGCACCTTTTGCTTTCTGAAAAATAACCTTTTCTCTCCTTACCTTCAAGAAATATACAAGAGAAGCCAAAGCCATTTTAATCCTCCTTCCTGCCACGCAAACTGCTTTCTCCTAAATGTCTTGGGGGCGCTGTGCCAAACTAGTCATTTTTGTAAAGGTTATGAATACGAAGCTCAGACTTGATGGAATGTGAAAAGTAGTTTATGTGAAATAGTTACTTCATTTTTGAGGAACTGCAAATTAATCTGTATTTCTCTGGAATGGTCCCAAGAGATTAGTCTCAAGACATCTGAGGCCATATCAAGCTTAGAGACTCCTATCAGTAGTCAGAGGAGAGGAGGCCAGGTTGCTGCAGCAACAGCATGACATATGTAAAACTCTATTTGATTATGTTGGTATCACAGAGAAAGCTGTTTAAAAGTTAGGTCAGGTTTTTAGCTGTACTATACTTTTCCAGAGACTGTCAGTCACTGTCAGATTGGCCAATGAATCAAAATGCATGATGAATAACTTAAGCAATCTCTTGTGTATCGCATGTTTGCTGTCCACATAAAATAATTTAGTAATAAGATATTGGAGAGCTATTAAAGAAGCTAGTAAGAGGCCGCATAAGAATTCTTCACTGCAATTTGGAGACAAATACAATTATATTTTCTGTTTAAAATATTCTCATGTTTTGATTTTGAATGCTTTTATTCATCTTGGGCTTCAGAGAAAGCATAGGAAATTACTTAAATTGAACAGATGATCTTTGATACTCTGTTAGAATGGGAGAAAAATGAGTAAATATACAGGCTTCAAGAAGGACATAGACTCACTGCTGTTCCCTTATGATTGTTCAAATGTATTTTGCATGATAAGCAGTGCTCATGCTAAACAAAATTGTTTAGCTAATAGAATTTTATGCCCCCAATTCATTCATCCATGTTTAAAAATATTAAATGTAAAAGACTTTAGTAAAAGAATGTAGTAAATGAGGCAGAAATCCTGTAGAATAAAGTACGTAGTTAGGTAACAAAAGATGGGTTTTTGAAGTTGTTCAATATTTCTCATCTTCTTGGTTTTCACCTTATAATTTTATATGTTTATATAAAAAAAAATCTTCTGGTATAATTTTCTACGACTGTAACAAACAAGCAGAAAACCCAGAAACATTCCCTTGATGGCCAGTGGGCATGGCAAACACGACTGGTGGTGCAGGAGCTCTGTGACGCTGTATAGAGACCTGTGCCACCCATCGCCAGTAGAGGTGGCTGTTCTACAGACCCAGCCCTAGAGAAGAACTAGACAGGCTTCTTCTAGTGTTTTTCCTAAGTGTCTGTTGACGAAAAGCCAAGAGGCTGGCTGGCAGCACTGCAAAGGGGCAGCACAGTCTTCTGGCTCATAGGTCTCCAGGCACCATAAGAGAAAAGGGACAGGTTCATTCCTGCAAATGAGGGCAAAATGCTCACAGTGCAGACAGGTAAGGTCTGTCCATTGGTAAAACACCACCACTGACTGTGTCTGCATTAATAGCACTAGACCATCAAATTTTAAGTCCCTGCATGAAGATATTCTCAATGAAATGATTATCAGAATATTTGTAAATCAGAAGAAAAATGAAAACAAAAAAAAATTTGTTACTCTCAAGAACAGCTAAAACCTCCTGCGTTCAGACTGATGCAGGATATGGGAAATGTCACTTCAAATGACTAATATTTGACAATGTTATAAACAGCTAGAGACACAGTTGTGTAGTGGACAATGTCAGGAGTCCTTTCTTACTGACAAATGCTACAAGGTCTTATTGGCAATGCTTACAAAAGGTGAGACAGAGCTCCCCTCTGGGAAAGGTCTCTCGCTTTTGCTGGGTATGAAGCACTTACAGTGCCTAAACGATCAGCCAGCATCATCCTGGCCAGCCATGTAGGCCTGGTCTGGATGGTCAAAGTTTCAGGTCTGCTGTCTGGTTAAGGACCTTGGGAATTTGAGGTGTGGTGACAGGATGGTGGCAGCAGCAGTACTGACAGCTGTGGCAGTGCAGTCTGGTTTGTCTAAAACAGACCTGCTTGGACAAGTCAACATGGACAATTCTTATCCTGACATTTTACACGGTGAAATACTGTGATCATTACAGCAATATGCCTTTCCTTCATGAGAGCTCTGTGTGCTCAAGTAAGACCACTAAAGAGGGGCATTTGTTCTTCCTCGAACAATTTTCCAGTTGTTTGCCTGCTAATGGCCAAGTAGTGCAGAAAGGAGAAGTACAAGGTTTCCTCCTTCTCCATTTGGAAACAGTTCAAGGAAAGTCCCTGTAAGGACACACAGCATCCTTGTCTGTAACACACATCCCAAGGCCTGGTGGCAGAGATCTGGGCAGAGAGGGAGCTTGCTTCAAAGAAAAGCGTAGTATTCGAGTATATGAGCCAGCATGTAGGGGGACTTTGAAAAGAAACCCTTTGGTCTGGGCCTGCACTGAACTTTACTCAGGATGATTTGCTATTTTGTGATCTATGCTAAGCTGTCACAGTGGTGATATAAGGATGACTTCGGCACTCACTCGCAGCTTGCTGCCATACACAAAGCCCCACGTAACCACGTAAAGGTTTTGTCCACAAAGCCAAGGGAGCCTGTGGTTGTAAGGAAGCCAAATGTCAATGCAGTTCAGTGCAAGTGGATTGCTTGTCTGTGCAGGAGCCTTTAAACTTCCAAGCCTTGCTCCTTTTGTTTCTGCTTCCCCTGTCTGACAGCTTTACCCTGGCCACATGCTCCAGGTTATGGTTCAATCCTGCCACCAAGGCCACTTTCAGAATTTTGATGTAAAATGATGTCTTTTTTTTTTTTTCTCTCTATCTCTGATCCAACAACTTGTACACAAAAAGCTTTTTATTCTTCCAAAGCTGCTTGCTTTTAACTATGCCAAACCACCCCAAAAACTTATCAGTGGGACACTGTAGCTGAAGTCTAATATGAGTTGATGCTTTTTTGACTGTAACTATCTTGAAAATTTTCATTTCATGTCCAAATTGTTTACTTATCTGCTAGAAACATATGTTACGAGAAGTTAAAGCTCTGTTGCCCAAGGTGCATTTTAATACAGGAGAAGAACTGCTTCAGATATTTCACATTACATCTTCTAGCTTTATCTGCTGCTGTAAATTATAAAGCTGCTCCATTGAACTGAATGAAGATTAAATTTTTGAACACTTTTTTTCTGAAGAATGCAGATTTTTTCTTTTTGAAATGAAGAATCTGTCCTGCATCAGCGTGGCTCACTGCACACTTTACTGCCCAAGCCTTTCTATTTTTCTACTAGGGTGCCAGGCTGTTCCCTGGGGACCAAGTCCTGTTGGTGATCCGTGTACTGACATTAGAAAGCATCTGCAGATGGAATGTGTGTGGGATGTGCCCTGAACAGCAATTGGTCTGGGAAACTGTAATCCTTATGCTGTCATCTTGACACCAGATCAGTCATGAAGGAAAATCAGCTAGAGATGTTTATCCTCTCATCTACACCTTCTGTAGTTGTACAATGTAGGTATGATATACAGACGTGTTTAAAAAAAAACAACAACGGTTGCCTGCAGCTTCTAAGTGAAATACTTTTGGACTGCTGTTTTACTCAGACACATGCCTCTATCAGGCTGAATTCCTGGCTTCAAGCCCTCTTCTTTCTCTTAGCTCTTTCGAAGTGGGGAGATCTCATGTATTTCCTTCCTTCTGTGCCTAACACAGGCCCCTGGGAGGAAGATGAGTGGGTGCCTCCTTTAAAGCAGCATAGTACCAACAGGATCAAGTGTTGAAAACAGTTCTGTTGCCTCTGTATAAAAGGGTGAATTTAGTCCCGTTTCCTCTTATGAATTGTGTCGTATGCATGCACACATGCACACAAAAGCCAGACATTGCAGCTGCCCCGAATGCTGTTTGCTCAGAATTGCTACATGATTATTAGACACTACATGGGGCCAGAGGACATTAACCAGTGCAGGAAGAACAGTACCACCAGCATCGTGGTTCCCCATGGCCTCTCTTGTATGTTGCCCTGGTCACCTTCATGGAGGGGAGACACAGTAGTTTGGCACCTCTCTTCTTCCCCCCGTGGCAGCTGCACTCCCCTTCTTTCAGGAGCAGTACATGGAGGAGCATCAGCATTTTCCTTAGGCTGAAGAGAAAAGAGTGGTCACAAGCACGCCTGGGACTACTGCAGGCAGCATCATCCAAGTGAGTGTGTCGAGGCCCCGTCCACCATGTCAAACCCTCCATCAACAGAGACAGACAGGGTGGCAGCATAGGTCTCACTCAGCCTTTCTAGGATGCTGCAGTTTAGCATGGAGTCAGAGGAAAGAAAGGAAAGTGTTTTCTACTAATTAGACAGCTGTATGCTTTATGCCCTCTGGTTCTTTGCATTAGATGGGGGTGTTTCCCTGTGCAGATTACTTCTTCTGTGTTAATCAGGGTGTTTCACAGACTACTTTATGTAAGCAAAAGTCAGCCCAGGTTTCCATAGCGTATTGGAATACTTGCACAGCAAGATAATGAGAAAGAGTGATGAGGGAAAAGATAATTCTTGTTTATAAATCCAGAATAATTAATACACCAACTGCTGTCCTATGACCACTTATGTACTAATTCATTTCTGCAAGTCCATAAGCACCCATAAGGGTGCTGAGATCACACTTTTTCTTTCTTTTCACAAAGTTAATTCCCAGAAGCCATTGCATGAGTCTTTATCCTGAGTATTTCTGTGAGTGCTAAATTGTTATTATGCGTGGTCAGCGCAGCAGCCAAGATGATGGCACCCTGGGGACAGCCTGGGGAAGAGAGGGCAAACACCGCATGGCAGGGGGTGGTGAGGGGAGCGGTGTGAGGAATGGCCCTGCAGACACCCAGGGGAGAGCAGGAGGAGAAAGAGGAGGACAGGAGGTGTCCCAGGTACCCAAGCAGAGATGCCCCGGCAGCCTGTGGAGAGCCCACGCTGGAGAAAGGAGAAGTTAGGGGAAAGGTGTTGTTTTAATTTGTGTTTCTCACTGTCCAAATCTACTGGCAATAAATTAAATTAATCTTCCCCAAGTTGAGTCTGTTTTGCCTGTGATGGTAACTGGTATTTGATATCCCTGTCTTTATCTTGACCCGTGAGCTTTTTTGTCTTATCTTGTCCTCCTGTGCTGTTGAGGAGAGGGAGTCAGAAAGCAGCTGGGTGGGCAACTTGCAACTGGCCAAGGTCAGCCCACCACAACTGGTATGGAGAAAAACTGATAAGTATTATTTCCATGACATATATATTGGAATTGCTCATTTTTAGCGGCATCTAAAATGACTGTTGTGAAGCTATTTCTCTCCAGTGGCTTTTAACTGCTGTTGTAAGGGCTGGAGTTTTGTAGGTGGGAGACTGAGCTGCTCATTGATACCAGTTGACTGTGTGTTTGCACAGCAAGAAATGGGATTTTTAAATAATTTAAATAACTAAGTTTAAAAGATGCAGAACTGTATTTCCTAGGAAGCTGTAATCAATGCTGGAATTCCTGGCTTTTGTATTTGCAGCTCAGCTATTTGCAATATCAAGAGCGTATTTTATTAAAATTCTTAGAATGATGCAGTGATTTATGTTACTTTATAATTACCATGAATATACATTTCAATTAATGCAGTCTCTTCACTGGTTGTTGACCAATAATTCCAAATACACAGGAAAAATCTGAATGTAATACAGTTCCTGCTCATGTCAAATTGTCACTTTTTTACATCTTCTTATCACTGCTGAATTAATCTGTACTGCAGAATTAACAAAAATCAAAGAAGCATTTTAGGGGAAATATTTAACATATTCAGTTTCACATTTTGGAATATTAGTATGGGCAAGTCTGCTCCTTCATTATTTCTGTAAGTTAAAACAGGCAGGATGCAAAAAGATGATGGTCAGCCATACTTCGAATTTAACCCATTGGAAAAAAAGCTTATAATTAAAATATTGATTGCTAGTAAGTAGAGTAGTGATGACAAGCTCCTTTAGCATACGGCACATTTAAAATCACTTCCTACTTTTGGCTGTGCCTGAAGGAAGAGGGCACAGCCTTCCTCAAAGATTCAAAACTCAATCCTTCTGCAATAGTAGTCAATTTATTATGAACTTCATGGGCAACAGGTAAAGCCCAGTGAGTGCACAGACAGCTTCTCCAGGAAGTTTGATTTGACATGAGCTTTAAGCTGCCTATCTTCAGCAGATAAAACTGTGAAACTTCTTTGAAAACCAAGCTTTTATCTATGAGTTCTTATGAAAAATCTATGAGAAAACAGGGTACAAAATTATCTCTCCTGATCCTCAGTCCTTTAAGTGAGAGATCACTTGGTCTCAGAAAAAATATGACCCAGAAGCTATTTTAGCTCTGTTTCTCCCAAAGTCAATAAAACTGTTCCAGTTTATACTGATGAAATTCTGGCAAGTGTATGATTCTGACAGGAGAGAACAGTTGGACAATTTACTATCATTCATCCAAATTGCAAATGAAGTTCTGGATTTCATTAGTTTGAGGAAATCAATGGTAAAAGTCCTCCTCCTATTTCCTTTTCCTCCAGCTGCTGATTTTATTGAGATCTCCCACTTTAGGAAAGGTTTCCTTCTCTGCCCTGCTTGATCTCACCAAAGCAGAGGCATAGAAAGAATGTCAAAAATCACTGGTTTATAGTAGAAAGAGATGTAGTCAGGTGTAAATTATTCCAGCTACTGATGTGCTATAAACAGGCTTGAATAAGAAGAGACCTGGAATGTCTTCTAGCCACCATTTCTAGAAATAGCATAATTATTTACATACAGTCGTGTGACTGGAGCTAGCACAGCAAACACTAAAAGAACAAACCTCAATTTATATAGAGGAACGTCTTCTTAGAAAGAACCTTCCCTTCTCTGTACAGAAGCTTAGCTTCTGAATCAGTACACGAATATATCAAATAAGGTCAAGTATGATACAATTCTGATGTCATGCTGAATTCATGGTAGAGCTAATATTGTTACAGTCCTGTCGTGACTGACATAAACCTGCCACATTTTCAATAGGGTAATTCATGAAAAATACAGAAGAATCAATGGAGATAAAAATCAGTAATGCAATAACGGCATCCATCTTATAATCTTGCTTGTAGTGTACTGAGTAACCTGATTAAAAGAGTTGCATTTAAACGTAATCTGGCAAAACTGTTTATAAAAAGTGATTTAGGGAGAAGGAACCCAAACTGATCAGCTCTGCAGGTAAGCCATGGGGTAATATATCTGTCTCCACAGGACACATGGTCCCTGTTGCTGTCACTGAGCTCTCTGTGAATGGAGGCAACAGGCAACCCCCATATCTGTGAAACCTGCTCTTGACTCGAGAACTGCAGGCAGCCTGGCAGGTTTCCGTTGATGAAATTTCCATTTGGTGAAATAGAAAGACCACGAATAGTGTGCTACAAAGTTAAAATTCTGGTCTGTATTCACACATAGGATCTTACGGGGGTATCTGTGTCCTCCTTGGACTGTGATTCTGCCTGAGTATTTAAAGGTGAAAAAAGGTCATCCTGTCCCTCCTACAGCTACTAGGAATTGTGCATTCTGTATGTTTGGATGAATTAGCTCCTGCCAGTCTCCATGATGTATTTGATGGACTCTGGAATGTGTTGCTCAAAGAAATGAGAGATAACTGTGAAAAAATAAAATACAAGGTTGCAACATAGTTATCGTTTACTGATTATATTTTTTTTTCCTACACATCTCAAAATATACAGCAGTACTTTGGGTGCAGTCTGATAAAAATCTGAAGAGTTCCCTGACCTCCAAAAGCCACATAGACTTATATCATCCAAGGATCCGGATCTGTTCAGTTTGTTTGTATTCCATACTAAAGAATGAAATGTAACTGCTAGATCCCTTTTGCTAGATGATGATGCTGCAATTATTCTGAGACACGCTAATTGTATATTGCAAGTAAAAGAAGGGAGAAAGAAGAGAAAAATAGAGAAGAAGAAAGAAAGAGGAGAAAAAAGAGAGAAAGAGAAAAGAGATAGAGAGAAAGTGAAGGAAAAGAAAAAGAGAAAGAGAAAGGAGGAAAAAAGAAAAGAAAAAAAGAAAGGAAAAGAAAAAGAAAGAGAAAAAAGAGAGAGAAAAGAAAGAAAGACACTTATTTAGAAGGATCCAGGAAAAAATGTGTTTGATGATCTGATGAACCCCAGAATTGTTTTCTGCTTCTCCCCATCCTGTAGTCACTATAACCTCAGTTGCCTTTCTTGTTCGTTCTTGAGAGCCTCCGCACAGCAGCACCTGTAGTTCTTTTTCTTCTCCATGTCCAGACACCTACCGCCCAAACTACTAGCTGCCAAGAGGCAGTAGAGCTGTCTCCAAGAGACACACAGTCATCAGACCAAACCTGCAGGTAATTGTTGAGCTCCACTCTCAGTGAGGCCACTTCCAGCAATCCTCAAACTGTTTGTCACAAAATTTGTGGGAACTGCATAACTTTAAGACCTCTCTCAACTGTCAAACTTGGCCAGAGCTGGCCAGTGGTTTAGTTACTGGTGTTAGCAAGACTGAAACAGAAGAGCAGAGAGCATCATTTTGCAAACCTCATTTCCTTAGAAAATCTGGCTGGAAAAGGGACTTAGATTTTTTGGCTTAAGGAATCAGATATATCTTATTTCTGAACCCACGAACTAGATTATAGCTGAGATAGCAAAAATGCAGATTTCCCCATTCTACACTCTGTGAAGCTGTGTAATCAAAACCAAATTGACGCTGCTATTGCAGCGAAGCCTGTGCTTTTGTGAAAGGTTAGATCTGGGGAGATTTGTTTTCCTTGTGGGGCAAGAGTGGATTAAGGTGCTATGCTAATTCCATTCAAGCCATGCAGCTTTATGTCATCGGTATCTTTCCTTCCTCTCTAGCCTGGGAGACAGTGCAATCAGGATGCAGACAGACATCAAAGGCAAAAGCTTTGATAGCAATTTTTGGAATATCAGGCCCATCAGTATAGCTCAGCTTTCTCTTCATTACAGGGAAACATGTTTCAAGAAATCAAGCAGCACAGGAAGTTCAGAAGTACACTGATGTTTATTATTAAAAAAGTGTGATCTACATCCTTCACACATCTCAAAATTTACCCCGTTCTGTTATGGTATGGATAGTGAGTAAAGCACAAAATCAAACAGAATTTTTCATCTTACTGTAAAAGCCCTTTACAATGCAGAATATTCACAGGTATCTTCATAAACATTCCTTCAAATGTTCATATGTTTGAATCTGAAGGAAGAAAAAAAGCCTTTGCAAAGACAGCAGAGAGCCCCTGCAGGAAATGATGTCCTTTAGGTGGTAGTGGAAGAGGAGCTGGGGCTTGTGTGCTGTTTTCTCAGTGACTCAGACTGCTACAATATGCAGGAAGGACACAGAAATGTTAGGTAAGCAGGCGATAATTTGTATGGTGATTCCTGCGTATGGTGATAGAGTTTATACTTATGGGCCATATATGATAACAGGGATGGCAGACCTTCTGAAGCAGTACCATACTGTTTCACTGTAGGCTTTTGCTGACATAGTAAGGTAGCTTATAGCCCTCCAAATTCCTACCTGTCACTGTTATTCAATGTGTGCTCCTTTCCTCTGCCCTCACAGCCCTCAAAATTGAAGCTGGAGGCTGCTTCAGAAGCTAACAGACTTGCCTTATAAAGGTGATCGCTTTTATGAGATTCAGTGATTGGAGTTCTGCTACAATAGCTCTTTACTGCAGTCCTGCTATCTCCTGTCATCACGAGCTCAAGCACCGAAGACACAAGGAGGATAAAGAAAAGGAAATGGAATGAAAAAATCTTATCTAAGATAAGAGTGAATTGGCAGGTTGATGATAATCTTAAGTATGTGGAACTGCATTTAGGCATGTTTTCTAGTTAAACTGAAGTACTTTCCAGCATGCAACATTCTTAAGAGATTATAGAATGCAGGGTTTATTGCAAAAACTGTCATGAAATTCCCAAATACACTTCTCTTATTCTGGTGTATTGTGCTGTGCCCCAAACTAGAAGGAGCACTGCAGTATGAACTAAGAAATCTAGCTAGTCATATGGATGTGCTTATAAAACTACCAAGACACTATAAAAATGTATTTGCAGCTAATGGACAATAAAGATTTATTCATTTTTCTTTCATTAGGGATGCCTTTGTATTAAGTTAAGACTCAAAATGTTCAGTATTTCTGGCAGGATAAGAAAAATCAAGCAAGCTGGGAGAAAGGCAGCAAGTTTTCTGGTTGTGTAAGTCTTAAAAATTCAAATATCTGGCAGTGACAAAACAATGACAACTCTGACTGCTGCTGACAGCCTGTTACTTTTACAGTCACCTTCCAGAGCTTTATTGCTTATCGTCAGACAGCACAGTTGGCCCCAATGGAAAAGACAGGTTGCTGCAGATGACAGGATTTTTACAACGGGCAATCATGATGGCATTAGTGTTTATCCACTGCAGTAAGTATATAAATCACAGCAAATGGGCTTCCCCTCGGAGTCAGAATCTGTTGTTTTATTTTTGCCCAGGCACAAGTATTTATCCACCAAATTGTGAAATTGCCAGACATAGTTTATGCCCGGTCCAGTGAACAGTTGGAGTTTACTTTCCACAGATCACAAAACCGATATTAGAATGCCACTTGGAGACCCAGATGTTAAATTAAAGGAGGTTTGTGGATTTATTAGAGAGCTCTCCCTACTCTGTGTGAGCTAGTGGTGTTTTGTAATTTATCAGTGTACATGAAGAGAAGGTTTAAGCAGGTGTTGTTCCTGTTAGGGGGTCTTTGGTGGGAGAGTGAGGTAACGTAGTATGGACTCAGGGCTGCACGCTGTCCCCGAGTCTTGTGAAACTCATGGATGTAAGCAGCTTGGAAACAGAAGGTTAATTTTACCCAGGTAAACACAGATATGCAGTTTTAGCTCAACAATTGGACCGTTTATTGCTGTAGAACAGGCACTTCCCAGAAATCATTACATAAATGAGAGGAATTACAGTATAAGCATGTTTGGAGCTTTTTCATTCTGGTTTTCAATGTCAGGCAGTGTCTGGTGTTACAGGTTTGAAAGGGAGAAATCAGAAACCCCGTAAAGGAGAATTATGGAATGTTATCCCTCAAGAAAACTCTCTCCCAGCTTCTTCTCCTCTCGTGTTTCACCTACTACTACCATGCATGAATTCTGCATTTAATCTTATTTAATGTAATCACAGCTGTTCTCGTTCTCCGTGTGTTTCATCTTTTCTTGAATCCCACTGACCTCTCTGTTCTCAGTATCACCTTGTAGCAACACATTCTGCAAGTTAATTATTCTTTGTATCAAGCAGCATTTTCTTTTCTCCATTTCAAATTTTACTGAGTATCTTCTTTTATCCATAAACATGAAAAGGATAAACTGGAGAGGATAATCATCTGCCTGTAGCACTCTTGCTGTTTGCTGTATCTGCATCCCATTTTCTCTGTGCAGTTCCATCTGTTAGGAGTCCCATCCCCAAAGGTAGAGCCTGAGCGGTGAGACAGTCTTTATTCCCCTTAGTATTAGCAGTCAAATCCAAGTTTTAGTTGCAGTTAAACAAGGTGCTGTTTGTTGAGGGAAAAGGAAAGAAACGGCTAAGAGAAGGAAGAATGATTGCTTTTCCCTCTGGAGGCATCCTGCTGGGAAATTTTTGTCCTGAGAGGAAAGTTGTGAAGGTTAAGCAACAGTGGTAGGAATTTCACAGCTTGGAGCATGCATCTGTGCTTTTGCTTCTGCCCTCTCCCTTTTGTCAGAAAAGGATGCCCTGAGAGGATCAGCATCTTCTGATCTCCCAAAAAAAGCCATCCTATTTCCCAAACTGCCCCGCAGAGGTGAGCTCTCTCCTGTAAAACCCTGCTGTGGCATTGTATTTTTTTTTGACATGGCACTCTGAGGTCACCCAAGCATGATTTTTATAGCACTCTGCCCTCTGCCTCTGGAGGGCATTTTCTTGTACAGATCAAAGCTTAACTTTTCTCATATAGAAAGCCTATGATGTTAGCCTCCAGGGGTACAGCTATAGATAGGTATTGACTTGTGTGTAGGCACTGGTATAAAGGAAATGGTAATTTCCCATATGTAGATTATAACATCAAGTATAACATCAGGCCTTCCATCCTACATAAAGTTAACTTTTCTGAAAGTGGGCTATGCCCCCTGCTAGACGAGAGTTTCTTTGAAAACAACCTTCCACCTTTTATTCAGCACCTTATTGTCTGGAGATATCTCAATTGTCCTGTGCTGTAGAATGGTTTTGGTCACGCTATGAGACAGAAAAGAAAGACCCTTGCTAGCTATATTTGTCCACAGGTAATGGTATGTATTTTATGCAACAGCAAAATAAGCACCCGTATAAATAGACACAGGGACATGCTCTCTGATCTTGTCTGGAAAGGCTAGGATGTTTCCCTGGGGCTGTGTTCAGATCTGAAAGTAAAACACACACTGATCTAAATGATCCTGTGGGCTTTTAAACAGAGACATGGCTTACTGCACCAAGGATGCAAATGCCAGTTTTCTTTAAGTTCAGAAATTGTGTGTGTGTGTACAAGTCAGAGATACGCATGAGCAACCGCAGAGAGCAGGGTCCACTGTCTTATTTGAAATAGGAAAGCTATCTGTGAAACTTAAGAAAGAGAAAGGTGTACCCTTGGTGTCTTACGTGTCGTCTAATCTTTGTGCTGCAAAAAACAGGGGTCTAGTTATTTGTGCCCACATTGCAGTCACCCTTGTCTGTTCCCATTTGTGTTATATATCTCATGCCCATTGAAATGGGTTTTCTGCTTGCAAGCAGCAACTGTTTTCAGCATTTTCTTTAAAACAGGTGTTGTGCTTCATTGCATTACAAACCAGGGAGCTGCTATGCTGGGCACAGTATAACCAAGTACTTGTATCTTCAGTGTGGGATTTACAAAAGTGCTGTAATTTGGCTTGATTGCACCAAATGTTCTTGACGGTAAAGCCTCAAACTTCATTGGAGTAAGGTTAGGCTCATGTCAAGCACTTCTAAATATTTCTCTCTGCTAGTTCTCTGTCCTCAGTGCATCAGCAGATGCAAAGCAAGACTCTGTACTGGAAAAGTGAGTTTTTTCCAGGTATGCGTTACTGCAAAGGGCGAAAGATAAGTTCCACATCTGACCAGGTGCTTGGAGATGTGCCAGAGGTCTTTCCTGGTTGTTCAGCCCTATTGGTGCATACAGCAACATTTATTTTTACTAGTCCCATTGTTTTTCCTTCCAGTTCAGAAATTCTAGCAACTACAGCTCTGCTGAGAATCCATTTTTCATTAAAAAAAAAAAAAAAAAAAGAAAAAAGCAATCCTATAAATATATAAATTTATCTAAAGCTGTGTCAAGAAGAGCTAATTGGATTTAGTTTTTTTTGGGGGGGGTTAATAGCAGGACAGAAAGATGTACACTGTAGGACTCCTGAGATCACGACAATAGATTACGTGCCTGTTCCCAAGAGAGAGACACCCCCGCAGAGACGAAGAGTCTTTAAAACGCTTTTTACAGCCACATTGCACCTGCCAATACTCCTTTCTTTTCTCAAAGAGAAAAGGAAAAATATAGTCATAGGTAGGCACCAGTAATTGAGTAAGAGTTTTTTTTTCTTATTTTTGCCCAGACTGAAAGTTGCACATTTCACCAAGAAGCAACCCTGAGGAATATGAACAAACTGGAGAAATTCACTGTTGTATGCCAAATTCAAATAACCCAGGATTACTTGAATGAAAATTACCTTCGCTATTCCTGCTTTTCACTTTCCTGGAAATCTAGTTTTTCAGAACTCTGAGAAATATGCAGCATGCGACATTTACCCGTGGGAGTCCCCAGAGGCTTGTAAGGACATACGTACTTGGATGTCTACAGGCAAGCGGAGCCAGCTCAGTCCAAAGAAGGCTTAAATGAATCATTGGAGAACACAGCCCAGTGTAACGTGCTGTGTCAAGGGAGCGCTAGCATGGCTCCACAGGTTTGACTCCAGTCCTTGCTTTTATTCAGCTGTCTTGGAAAGCCAATAGAGATGCTTAATGTCTATGTAGACGTGCCCTGACAGGATGTCTATAGTGCAAGGTGCTATACAAGTACACTTTTTCCCAAAGAAGCAAATGTGAAATGGGATTTGAAATAGGAGTGAAATTCTAAAGCATCAAGTTTATATGCACTTGATAGTATAAAAACTACAAATCAATATAAATTGAGAGGATCACTTATCACTAAGTGGCCTCGACCCATGATATCATGGAGTAATCTGTTATAGGGAAGAACATTGTGAAGTTGCTTAGTTTATAACTATAGTAAATAGCAATAACCTTTTACGACCTAGGTCAAGCAGTTCATTTTGCACGGAAAAAACAAAAATGCAAAATCTTGTTTCTGTGATGAGCATCTTGTCCTCATAATCAGGTAAAAATAATACAGGTCTGAGGACATAGACATTTAGCGCTGAGAGGTTATTCTATCTTTCAGTATGGTGTCTTTAGATGTGTCTGGGCACGAGGCTCTCCCAACATTAGCAGAAGGTGCTGTAGATCCATTGACTACAACAGTAGACAGCCCCACTCGAGTGGTTGCAGGCATCTATGGTGGCTGAGCTCCAGTGCTCTCACAAGATGCCTGCTAGTGGTAGGCTTGCGTTAGACTTCACTTCTGGACCATGCTTTCTGGTTTGTCTTCATCCAGATGCAATGCAGCTTGTGTGGCCCAGAACTGCTCACGGATGCAAGCAAAAATCTGGTGACTGGGGACAATCAGGATATTAAGTCCAAAAACATGCTCTGAGCTGTAGCATACCTGCTCCCTACAAATCTT
The DNA here is from genome assembly GCF_040182565.1 of Anser cygnoides. NCBI lineage: Eukaryota > Metazoa > Chordata > Aves > Anseriformes > Anatidae > Anser > Anser cygnoides. The sequence goes on along the minus strand of NC_089873.1, from coordinate 112,277,842 downwards.
TTCACTCAACACCTAACAGCAGCAGCAGCGCCGTCACTACTGAACAAAGTATGTATACACACAGTGTGCCCTCTCTTGTAAATAGGATATGTTATAGGCTTGTGTACTCCAAATTTTAATTTCATAGTGGATCTGTCACTCACAGGCTCTGTGCCGAACATTTTATTTGGCAACTATCCTTCCTTGGTAATCCAACAAACCCCAGTTGTGCTAATAACAGAACAAAAACAAGGCCAGTTGTGACATTTCAAAACACAACTTTTAATGGAAGCTTGGGCAAAAATTATAGGAGTGCAAACATCATCAGCATCATCCTAACAGCTGGTCCTGAAGAGGAGGATGCATGACTGTATGTTATGGATGAGGACAAAAGTGACAGTAAAAGCAGTCGAAGGAAAGGTGAAAAATTGCACACTGGTTGTGATAAAGTCAGATGCAGAAAGAAAATACATCGCTGGGGAGTCATGTTGTACACAGTGCCATAAAGCAGGGATAGGCTGGAGCCCCAGGATGGGCTCCAATCCCCAGGGGACTGGAGGGTAGTTCAACAGGTGGGATTTAGATTTAGTTCAGCCTTGTCTGCTATAATGGGAACCAGTAACAATAACTTGTAATCTCTTAGATGTTTCTGTCAAGTTTGGTAGGAGGTAAATGAAGGCCAAAATAGAAAGAAGACATTTTTAATTTTAATTTTAGATTCCTTGAGTTGATTATAATACTACATAGTGGAAGAACAGTGAGCCAGAGACCAGACTCTGAATCCAATATAGCCCTCCTTTCTGTAAAATAAATAGAAGAGATTTGTCATAAATGAGTCAAAAGAGACAGAAATATGTAACTTAGCATCACAACCAATTGGTTCTTAAAATGGTTACTTAATCATCAGGCTCTAAATAAAAGCCCTGTCAGTGACAATCATATTTTTGGATGTGCACAGGAAGCAGAAGGAAAAAAAATCCTGGACAGAGTACACATCCTTAAAAGTGGTACTGAGAGTGCCGAATTCTCCCTGCGCTTACTTGTTAAAGCAAGTACAAAACTGGACTGCCCCAGGGTGGTGCAGAGTCATCACACTCAGCTCCTCCAAAATGGGAAATTTCTGGGGAATGTGCAGCTGAGTGGGATGCATCCGGGAGCCCAGCGTGCCCTGTAGTGCAGCCGCTGCTCAGCAGCTAGGCAGATGTCAGGGCCTCTGCAGCGGAGCGTGCACTAGAGCATCCATGCTGCCATACAAGTTCAGATTAATTTCTCCCCTAACCTGTTCCAACAGGGAGCTCTCGGTGGAAGGGAGGACATAAACCATTCTGTCTGCCTTCATTCATGCCACTGGTCTGAGAGGCTTTTCATAGGTTTTCAAGTTTAGGGGATTATTAAAAAAAACCAAAAAACAAAAAATCACCTCCTTTGTCCATTTTTTTTTTTTTGACACAATGTGAAATGCTGTTTTGGACACTTTGTGCTTCCTTACTTTATGTATTTCCTAATATATGTTCAGAATTCACTGGGAGCCCTTGCATATTGAAAATTTAGTGAAATTTGAGTATCAGAGCAGTTTTTCCCCAGGTGATGTGATCTTAATTGTCCCAGGAAGCTAATTTTAAGTGCCATCTCCCAGTGTGCCGTTTCCTGCTCCCTTCCTACTTGCTTTCATTTAGCCATACAGAAGCTGAAGAAATGATCCAGTTGGAAGTTTTACTTATGCTTAAAAGATTAAACCTTTATATGTGTATTTCAATCTTGTGGGTTATACAGCCCTTTATAGCTTTTTTCTTATCAGCTTTGTTTTCATTTTATTTTGTGTGGGAAGGCACACGGATGGAAAACTAAAGGTTTTCAGGAGGTGTCAGTCATTCAGGCTTGGAACGATGTGCACCACTTGCTTGGTGCACAAACGAGACCGTTGTGCAGAAACTATGAGATGAGAAACTTCAGAGAAGCATGCTGTCAGTGCTTTTGCAGTGTGCAAATGCATGTCCCCCAGAACCTGTCTATATACAGAGCAACAAAATTCTCTCAAATTATGAATAAATAAATGAATAAACAAACAGTCATACAAATAAAATATTTAGCGGGCCTACAGAGAATAGCTTCCTTCCCTCCTCTAATTAGATAAAACTTCACTGCAATACAGACGAGCCATTTAAATATTTGTTCACTGTGGTTTAAGGGAGTGAAACAACTTCTGTCTGAAGGATGCAGACACGGTTCCAAGGTAATGCTTGCTTACAGAGAAACTCAAGCCAGACTTGCCAGAAAAAAAAAAAAAAAAGGTGTTTTTAAGAATGGCTTGAGTATTATGAAGCAGACAAATGTAACACATAGCAGAAATACTAAATTCTTCCAAGTCTTCCCCTGGCCAGCATCCCAGAGATTTGTGCCCGAGATTTCCTCAGGCACTGGGAAAAACGTGAAGTCTGCACTGGATGGCTCAGCAACATCTGGCCTGTCACATGTTTACACGCTGAAATAGCAATTCTTTTTAAGTTGACTGTGATAAGGTTAATAATTTTTCAAAGAAAAATCCATGGAGTGGCGAGAAGAACAAGCTCACATGAGAGCTGTGTGCAAATCAGGTAATTTGGTGACTGTTTCCTGTTAATGAGAATAGCATAGGGAAGAAGTGGATCCCAAAACAAGCTCTGCCTGTGCCCCAGTCCTAGCTGTCTACTTTTAAAAAGTTCCTGTAGGAGCCATAAATGACTATTTGTGACTGTTTATTAAGAAGGAAGAGTGGGACATTGTAATTTTCCTGAAAAATGGCAACCTAGGTGGGTTGATAGCTGACCCATTGCCATCTGTCTCTATGCTAAAGTCTGTGCGGTCATAAAAATTCACTCCACGAGGTGGAATTTTTCCTTTTTTTTAATTTTTTTTTGTTGTTGTGTGCTTAGAGGTGAACACAAATCTACTGTCCTCAGAATAAAATAAGGTTTTTCACAGATACAGGTATTCTGCCCTGGGAGCATTTATCTGATAAAAGCAGAATTTGTTATGTGTTTTATTTCCAAAGAAATAAATTGTGCCTTTGCTAGTTTGGTTTCCATTTTACCTCTTTTTTTTTTTTTTTTCTTTGATTCACGGATCAAGGGAAATTTAAGGATAAACTACACTATTATCTGATGGGGATAACTGTGATCCAGTGGGGCATTTTCTTAGGGACTGGACCAGCCTTAAGAGCAAAACTGATCACAAAGGAAGTTTATGGGAAAAAAGACAATTTGACAGGATTCATTTGTCAAGATCAATGCTGTGAAACCCTGATGAAAAAATTGTAACTGCATGTTGTCCATGGAGAATTGTAGTCATTTTTTTTTTCCTTCTTGCATGAGAAATATGAAGAATGCCACCAGACCAGACTGAGTTGTTTTAAGTAGCCAATACAACTTAATTCTCTGTAGAGCTGTGGTTTTTTTTTTGTTTGTTTGTTGTTGTTGTTTTTTATATAAGTATGCATTTGACTTAATGGCTCGCACATTGGAAAATGACTTCAAGTTGCGTTTTGTGCTTATATTCAAGTCTGGATTTTTCTAAACAGATGTGGTGTTTGAGCAGAAATTAATCTCTTTACTCTTTACTGTGTTTTGTTTTATTTGTTGTTGTTGCATTTTGGCTACGTACACTGTTACACAGAACTAGCATTTTTACATGGGTGAAAATTCTTCTCAGATACACAGAATGAAGTTAGTCACTTCACTCCAAGCAAACCTCTGAGTAGACTCAGCTTGTTAAAAAAAACAACAACCTCTGGCAAAAGATTCTTTTTACTTCTCTTTTTGGGCGAGCTGAGCATCATAGGAAAGTGAGTCTGGTAAAATCAATGGTTTCCAGAGTTGCTCACATTCAAAAGCACCAACTCCCAACTGGAATAAGCTGAGCTGGCCATGATGGTCCCTCCGACATCCTGATCAGCTTCAGGGACGTTGGTAGCTCCTTCGGTTTCCTCTGCCAGCCATACTCACCTTGTCCCTGGAGAGGGTGTGCCTGACAGAAGGGTCCCTTAAAACTGTTGTCTAAGAAAAAACAATAAAGTAGTCTTGTGGATTACTGCCACAACTCTTTTGAGATGCAGCTGTTGAATATTTGTGGCGTGTTCACACATGTGGCAATGTAGGATGCAGAAATGGATTTTTATTTTTATTTTCAAATGGAGAATAATACATTTTGTGGCTATGCTTGAAGCTATGCAAAGATATGTTGCTGTGAATGAATGAGAATGAAATTTTCTGTCACATTTGAGATTTACATTTCCTTGGTATCATGATGGGATTTCTAAGGGATGCATGATTTTGCTTGGGGTTGTGGGTTGTATCCTGCTTCTGCTTGAAGTTGTCTAACTGATCCATAGACTGAATCTTACAAATTGTTTGGTTTCCTTGGCATGTCTCATATTTCAGATTATGAAAGCTTCAGGCTTCCCTTAGTAGGCCGCAAACCCAAGTTAATATTCGGCAAAATGATATCTACGTATAAATAGGACATGTGAAAACATTAATTGTTTTCCGCTAATGAGCTGCTCTGGAGAGCTATGCAAGGAACCCAGAGCGTCATGGAAATTCTGTACCGGTGAGCTGGGTAACTTCCTAGGTCTATCAAAGCCACCTCAGTAGTGTGTTCCCCTTTTTTCTTGCCCCAGCACACCTGGACACCATGGTATTTTATGTATGAAATGTTATTTAATATATTTTTATCCTCAGTTTGAAAACCATTTTGTTTTTGTATGAGAGAGTTGTATAATAAATTTTGCCATATTCTCCTGATCTTTGCTTTTCTTTAGGCACAAAGCCTTTGTAAACCTGGCAGCTTACTTAACTAGCAGTGGAGGTAATGGCATCGTTGACATATTCTGTGATGTGTGTCCAGTTCTTTCCAAAGGTGCAATCTATTTTAAGGAATTAATTTTCCTTTGGGATAGTCAGTAGATTTTTAGTGCTATTTAATTACACCCACTTGCCTGTTAGACAGTGCTCTGTGATCACTGTAGCATGGTCCTTTGTATAAGAATTAGATGTGCTTCTTAGAGAAAGGATTTAATATCCTTTTTCCAGCTTTACTTCTCTATTTTCTTTGCTTTTGTTTCTTCCATCTCACCTATCATGACACTTTCATTACACTGACTCTTCGTTATCGTATCCATTTCCTCGTTTTCCAATTCTGGTTGAATTTTACTTCCTCATGTACAATTGTAGTACTCTCCCCGTCTCAGCACCACAGACCCGTTTCTGCCTGCTCAGTCTGTTGGCTTCCAAGTGCCATTTAATACAGTTCTAATCACTGCCCTAAGTGCTCAAGATAATAAATTTCCTTTACCCGCCAAAACAATCCATGCAGAGCGGTGCAGATGAAAAAGGTGCACCAGGCCTTACAGCCGGCAGGGACTCCTGCCCCTCGCAGCCAGCTCTGCGAGCCCACTGCCCATCCTGCGGCCAATGCCTCCAGTGCACAGTGGAGCAGAGCGGAGCTGCCAGAGGGAGCATATCAGGGATATTATAGAGGGAGCTGGTGCAGAAAGGCAAGGCTGTGCAGGCCAAAGTCCCTCTCATTTTTGAGCGAGGCGTTTTGTAAAGACGTTTTCTATCATTTAACAGTTATTAGTATGGAGCTGGCGAACAACTGGGGAAAAAGCTTGAATCCAGAATATAATTATATAGATGTGTATCTAACATAAAAAGCCCTTCTGAGAAATCAGACTTTTCCTCAATTTCAGTGTGCATACTTGCAAAAACATGAGAAGATTAGTGTATGAAAGTACCTGAAGATACATAAACCTTCTCTTAGTTTTCTTTCCAGAGATGTAATATTATTAATTTAGGGAAATTGGAATAATAACATGGCTAAGAAATGATTATGCAGAGCGAATACCCATGCTCACTCTGTCTTTCTTTGTACACTGTACACACTTCTTTCAAAATTGACTCTTCCACATTAGTGAATTTCTTCTGAGTCCAAATTAAGGGAAATGTGATTAGTACTCTAAGGAGTCACTCTCCTTTAGGGTGACCCCGTGCACTGCTGCAGCTGTGTAACTTTAAGCCCTGTACCCTATCAGGGAAGAGTGCTCACAGCGTCCCCTTGTATGGGCCATAGCCACATCATTACAAGCCAGATGAGGTGTGTATCACAGTGCCACCCAACAAATGCATTTGACAGGTTTCTCTGTTTGTGCATTCATGGGAGATCCCCTTTGAAATATGGATGGATCATGTGCTTCATGGAGGCTTAAAATTCAGCAAAGCAAAAACATGTGCAGCATCTCTACAGGAAATGTGAGCATCATAGTGTATGCAACTGGAATGCCTTATTGGGGCCAAACTCACCATCCTGCTGTGGGAAGTTGGGATTTGATTACACTACTGCAGCTCACTGAAAAAATCTTCTTTGGAATGCTTTTTACCAGCTCTACCTGCAAGACAGAGTTGAAAATGTATTCGTTTCAGTAGGCACCATTCATCTATTAGCAGCACCACTGCCTCTGCTTTAAGTGGACCGCCATGAAAAACATTGATAAAAGTAAAAAGTAATATAATTCTTCCTTAACATATTATCCTGTAGTATTTTGCCATGATTGCTGTCTTAGAGAGATGGAATATTCACATTAGTTAACTTTGAGCACTGAACTTTGGTGTCTAGATTAGAGACCCACGGAATGCAGTGCCAGTGGAGGCATTTCTCCAGAGGGCAATTCCCTCTTCTCCAGTTAGGTACCTACCTCTTTCCATTGACTTTATTACAGTACTAATTTAAATACCTTAATTAGATGCCTAAAGTTCAACGCTGCGAATTCTCCACTTGCTTAATGTGAACCTATTTCTGCATCTAAAAGTTTGGCTGATGCTTTGTTGTCTGATCTGGTTTTGTGAAACCTGCAGCAGAAATGCAAAATCACAGGGATTCTGCTCTGTATTTTTTTGAACAAAAATGAAAATAGTGACCAAATGATTTTTTGTTTTCTCATATGTAATTCTTATCAGATTTTATTCCTTTCTCTAAGGAACATGAAAAAATGAATAAGCCACAAATTCAGTCTTATATTCTTATCACAGGCATCTCAATATGTTGCAGTTTTTCTTACCCTGTGTTTACTACAAAAAGTGGAAAATTGAAATGTACAATATCAGATCTGTCTGTATTCAAAAATCCTATTGACCCCCAAAATACAAATTAAATCTAAAAAATCCATTGTTTACTGTAGTGTCAAGATAAGGAATATTTCTGGGTTAATAAATTCATGATTTGACATCATACTTAAAAATAAAAGAAAAATTAAAAACAACTTCTGAATTACCAGAATTAATTAAAACGTAATTATTTTTGAACTACCTTAAACTCGTGTTCGTGATCTGAACTATTCCTGCACCACTTCAAATGTGAATGGAATTGAAATGTAAAAGTCAGGACTCTAGAAAGCTGAATATGTGGAGAATTTTGAGTAGATGCAAACTCTGAAATGATTAAACATTTCCTGGAGTGTTATGGGCCTAACCAAAAGGCCACAGAAATCTTTGCACCTAATAACTCTAATATTATTTTTTGAAAACTTAAAAGTGCAAATCATTTTTGTTCTGAAACTATATGTGGCTTTGTCAGGTGGAAAGTAACTATATCAATATACTTGAGGAGAATTTGGGTATGAATCTAAGCTCCTGCTTTGGAATCATTGATGTGTTTTCATTAACAATTCTCTGAAGGACAGGATTCAGTAATCACTCTTTTCTTTGCATCCTTCCATTGTGACAGTGAAAGTCTTTGTGGACAAGAGTGTATACAGAATATAAATTTTGTTTCCAGAATTGGTTTGTTTGTGTTGTTTTTTTTTGTTGTTGTTGTTTTTTTGTTTTTCCTCACAATCCTGGAGTGAATAGGAGAGGTAGTGATAGAGTCCAAGCCAAACTAATTAATTATATCCTTAAAGAGTGATGGATAGATATCCTCATGCAGAAGCTGCTCTTTTCTATGTAGGAAGTCCCTTCTAAACCTTTGTGTTACTTTATTGAGATTTTCAGACTGATCCAATTTTAGGTGGATTGATAGAGGAAAATTGATCATTAATCCTGGCTTAACGTCTCATTCAGGAATTTGTGGCAACATGCCTGATAAGTATTTTGGATCCTCTCTTGAGTGTGAAGGTGAAGACACAAAAGATTGGCTGAGAAATGTAACATCATGAAGCAAAAAATAGGCAGATTACTTTTCAGTGTCTATTCTTTTCTGAAGAACAATACACTGTGTTACAGTCACATAATGACACTGCTGATATGCAACATTTCTGTTCTGATTAATTTACTGCATGGATGAGATCACTCTGTACTGCAAGATGTCTTAAATGATGGTTCTGAATGTTTGGCAGGGCTGTTACAAAACATTGTTCTGGAAAGCAGTATATTCAAAATTCACAACATGTTGTTTTTTTCACTTTTGCTAGACCATATGCAAGTAGACAGTTTGCATCAGGCCCCAAGTACCTACTTCTGAATTATTACCTAAATAGGGAATATTTTGATAAAAGCAAAAAGCTTTCTGATGGCATTTCATGCCCCATTAGAAACTAGAGGACCAACTACTAATAAGGTTATACCAAATGTGTACTTATTCATGTTCCTTTTCCTCACTATGCAAACGTTTCCAGCCTTTGCCCATTATGAACGTTACAGTGTATGATGTGTGAATCAATCCTATCTGTGCACACACAGCAGAATGAAAGGTATAATGATGTGGGAGTGAAGTGTCAATGCATAATTCATATCTGATAGCGTACTCTGTGGAGTGCTACCCGGCAGCCTTCCATGGCAGAGAGGTCCTCACGCGCTTCGGAAATTCATCTGCATCAGCTCATTGTATTTCTGCTTGGGTGGCAAACTCATCATTTAGGCCGAGTGAAATGCCATTCAGTGGTACTGCTGTAGTGGAGAATAAGGACAATGTAGCTCTGCAATACCCAGTTTAGACCTTGTAGTCCAAAGAACTAGTCTGGTAGACAGTTTCTCCTCTAGCTCAAAAAAAACCACTTGCCTCCAGCAAAGATCCAAACCCTTCAAACCAGTAATTTAGCGTTACCAAATCATAAATCAGTAAACACCCTGACAGCTCTGTCCTGCAAGCTCTAGCAGCCTGACCTGCTGGGGTCAAAGGCATTACCTAAGTGAAGACGTGCAGTTGGCTCTGGGAGTAGTTGCTGTCTGCAAGCTGCAGCAAAGCAGAAAACTGTTGAGCTAAAGCTGTTTGCTTGGGTCACCTGATCATGTTTATATATTACAAGACTTAGGACCATCAGACTGTCAGTGCATTTAAATTCCAACGTACACCTCGATGTTGATCTCCCACACAGTCATTACATATTGGTGTAAGATAAGGACCCAGGGCTTGGGCTCACAGTAGGAGGCCATAGGAACAGATCCCAGTTTTGACCCAAAACACTCATTTGCTGGAAAATGCATTTTCTGAGTCTCTCATTTCATTTGAAATTTCATTTTATCTATGTATTTTTTAAACCTTCAGTTTTTTGAATGAGTGCTTTTGCGCACCATGCTTTGTGATTCGTTGCTATTCCCAGATCATAATAACAAGGTTTATTATATTCTAACCCAGTGTGCTGTGACAATATTGCAAAATTATTGTTTTGTTTCTCCTAAACTCAAGTGTTGTTTTTTTTTTTTTTGGTAACAGTAATAATAATAAAAGACATACAGGCTGATGAATTATCTACCATATCAGACTGCAGCACAATGGAATCTGAAATAGCTGAGAAAGTAAAACTGAAAAATACCTCAATTTACAAGTGAAACACTAACACACGCTAAAACTTTTGCTGCAGTATTCCTCATCTGATTTTAGTTTTGTCTTCTCAAGAAGACAAGACTCATGCTGCTCAGGTGATGAATTTTAAACAGATTGTAGGAATGTTCAGTGTAGGCTTTCTCTGGAATGCGTAAATTGCCTTCTTTGTGCAGGCTCCAGCTCAGGGAAAAGCAGTACTTTTCAGTCTGGGAAGAGATGTATTTCCAAATGAATAAATAATCACTATTGGTGCGCAGCTAGATAATGGCTAACTTCTCACATAATATATCAGGTAGAATAATTTGAAATGGAATTGGTACTGCTGACTATGTGAGTTACCTTTTCTCAATGTATAATTCTTGTGAAGTTTATAACTTCAACCAAGGAAGTTGGGTTAACCATAATTTGTTTCAGTTTCATTGAAGCATAGGATAGAATGATAGAGTCATCTAGTTTTGAAAAGACCTTCAAAATCATGAAGTCCATCAACATGACCTACCAAGTCCCATCACCAGACTATGTGCTGCAGTTCCATGACCCTACCTCTCTTAAATACCTCCAAGGATGAGGACTCCAGCAGTTCCCTCAGCCACTCCTCATAAATTTTATTTTTTAGTCCCTTCATCAGCTTCATTGCTCTTCTCTGCACACGCTTGAGCACCTCAATGTCCTTCCTGTAGTGAGGGCCCCAAAACTGAACACAGTACTTGAGGTGCAGTCTCACTGGTGCTGTGTATAAGGGGATGATCACTTCCCTGGTCCTGCTGGCCACACTATTTCTGATACAAGCCAGGGTGCCATTGGCCTTCTTGGTCACCTGGGCACAATGCTGGCTCATGTTCAGCCAGCTATTGACCAGCACCCCCAGGTCCTTTTCTGCTGGGCAGCTTCCCAGATGCTCTGCCCCAAGCCCCTACCACTGTGTGGGGTTGTTATGACCCAGATGCAGGAGCTGGCATTTACCTGTCTTGAATGTCACGCAATTGGACTTGGCCCGTTGATCCAGCCTATCCAGATCCCTCTGTGGAGCCTTCCTTCCCTCAAGCAGATTTATGCCAGTGGGTAGCCGGATCATGTGAAGGCATAACAAGAAATGTACACCAGGGTCTGTTTTTCACACAAGTTAAAGCTTGTTTCATCCTGAGGCCATAGGAAGGTAGAACAGGTACAGTGGTATGACAGAGAGAGGCACAGTGCTCCAAACCTGAACCTGCTCTGGTTTTTGTAGACATGGATGCTGCTATGTCTGGTGTACTGTGGCCTCTGTTGTTGGCAATTCATTACCTGGTACCCCAATGCTTCTTGAGCAGGAACCCCAGCTTTTTGGGGATTTTCACAAGCAGAATCTGCCAACTGTGTGCAGTTTTGAGGGACGACTAGCCTCAAACCTTTGACATCTTTCCTACTAGTGGGAGGAGTTAAATCTGGGTCTCCATCCTAGCCTTCATGTTATAGGGCATAATCTGCCTTCCCCCTCTCAAGAACATGAAGAGAACGGGTGAATGACAGATATCTGAAGAAATTCCTGGGTAAAGGGAGTAATAATTAATTATCTTTCACTGTAACAAATATTTATGTCTTGCAAAGGTTGTATCTATTCTCAGAGAAAGGACATGCTATTTAACATCTGTTAAGCTCACTGAACTCTTTTGTATTAAATTCTACACAGCCTTTAAATGTCACCAGTTCTAGGGCATGTTAAAGATAGGATACTTTGTTTGCCCTGTATTTGGAGGCAGTTGCCACATTCTGGCGTACTGTGCTGTTTGAAATAATGTACAGAACAAAACGTAAAGCCTCAAAATAGGACGCTGGTGGGATTTTAGATGTGCGCGGGGCCTTTGTGGGCCCTCTGTGTGGAGATGAGCTCCAAGCAAAGCTGGGATGGGGTGGCTACCTATCTCTCAGTTCTGCACAGTCCAGTGTGCCAACAGAATGTACTTTTAATGCTAGGCTCTGATTTCCATTTCAGCAAGCAATTATAGAGAAAATGGGATTAAGTGCATTGTAAGTGAAAAAGAAATTGAAGGACTGTTCTGGTTTTTCAGAGAAAGTGTTGCATGGGTTAAGATTTGAGATGCTCTATAAAAGCTGGTCATTTAGTTTTGTTATTCACTTTTGACTACTCAGGATACAAGTTTTGGGGGCAGAAACCACTTCTCTGTGTGCACTTACACAACATAAAGGAAATACTGATTTTTCCTGTACCTCTGACTGACCTTCAGAACTGCTCAAACTACTTGATTGGTTGAAGTGAAAAAGTCTTTTCATGGGAAACTAGTAAAGAAGAGACTGAATGAGGATAAGTGTGCTTCAGATGCCAGACTACGGTACAGGATTTCTGAGCTAGAGAAGTCGTTTTTGAGGAGATGATGCCCAATCATGATTAAAGCTCTTAGTAGCATCTCAAACTGTCTCCTAAGGAATGATGCAGACCACCAGACTGTACCACCTATGTACACTGAAAAGCTTAAAATGGCAAGGGGTGGAAGGAGCGGTGTTGCTTCTTGAACATAGAGAGAGCAAGTTTTGTGGAGGAGACCTGGTAAGAGTGACCTCTAGACACCTTGATGGGAGTCATAATGTGATAAATACTATTTTCAAGGGAATTAAGATGTATACTATTGTATATAGCAATTACCTAATATGGTTTCTGAGAAGTATACATCTGGAGATAGTGAGCAACTCAGCTCTACTAGCATTTGTGGGACCATCACTGTCTGAGGAGATGGCTGCTACTAGTTTGCATCAGGCAAAGGAAGAAAGCAGAACATTAAATAGGAAAGAAAAATAGCAGTAGAGTTGGTCAATGGACATTTTAAAAACTGCCCCCTCTCCTGCCCCTGCCCATAAATAAATAACACACATTTCTGTTTGGTTTTTCTTACTGCCATATGCTTTGTATCCTTATTGATTTCTCTTCATGCTTTCACATGCAACGATTTAATGAGTCGTCATTTTGTGCTGAAAATTTGTGTAGACAATTTTGCTTCGATTAATTCTAGTTGCAAGTGAATGCGAAACATGCATGAGGGACAATTACCCTTTAATCTCTGCTAAACCCCAAGCTTGCTGGTATGAAAATATTAATCAGTATCATCTCAATTGCATAGGATAAAATGCAGCGTTCACTGTTTTTTCAGGAAATCATTTTATCAGTTGCAACTGAGAAAGTAATGCTTAATGTTCTTACACTGCAGATATCTGGAATGAAAACACAGGTTTCTGTGCAAACACCCTTGAGGAGTGTAAGAGAAAAAGGCCAGGAAAACCTGCAGGATTTTTCTTCCATTCATCCTCTCCTCTTTCCAGCTCATTTGGTCTCACTGGCTGTGAGAGGTGGTATCATTGATTATATCTACAGATGTTTGTGAAAAAAAAAAAAAAAAAAAAGGCTGGGCTCTCAGATGCATAGTCTTTTCCACGTTTTCTAGTGGGTACACCTCTGCTGTGTCCTCCACACACATCCTCCTCGTAAGTTTGAGAGTTTGAGAGGGTTTCTTTTCTTAATAAAGATGATTGCAGTTAATTTGATTATAAATTAAATTGTTATTAATTCTCTGATAACATAAGTAGACTCAAAATGAAGCTTTGCCCAGAGAAGACGTGACCAAGATTCACTGTAGGGAGATGTACTTACTGTGCCACCCTGATGCTGTGTCAGAGGTACCCAGAATAAAACTGCACTTTCCTGTGCTAACCTCTGGTCCTCTGTGGATTCTGAGACTTAAGGGGGTTTCTTTCCTCTCACTCATCATCATTATAAGTAGCCAAATTATGCCCTGAGGTCACTTTATGCAACCCTATTACCTTCAAAGGGAATCCAGTGATGTACAGCCTCATTAGATTTGAGGGAGTTTGCATAGGTTTCTCCAAAGGCACAGTCTGAAAGTAATGGAGTTACAGGATATTACATTACCTGCAGAATATCTTTCTGCTGATGCTGGGAAGGACCCAGCTACACTCTCAGAGACTTGGCTGAGCCTTCTGGTAGAAGAAAATATTTTGAAGAAAAATACCATATGAAGTAAGGGGGACACAACAATTACACGCTTTTGGTCCATTTTCATATCCCATTTGGAACAGATTCACATTTTCTTACCAACATTTATATTAAACTAAGGTTTCAGTAAAATAAGTATTTTAGTTACTGGAGCTTCTGGTGATTTACTTTCACATGCTGAATCTCTTATATGTCTCTACTAAAGAAGGAATTCTGAAGCGTAGCATCCCAAATGATTCAGGCATTGGATTAAAGAGCTATTCAGAAGCACTAAGCAAAAGTAAACATCAGAAATCACATGTCACAGTCAAAGGAAAAAGAAGGATGTATTAAAGGCAACTTACTTTTTAGTAGGAGTTCTAATTACTTTTTCTTACGTTATGTCAACATTACCACAAGGAATCGAATGCCTTATCACCTTATGTGTCCTTTCAAAAAGTGCACTTTTTGCTTTGCCTTTTGAAACATTTTCTGGACAATAAATGCTCAGTAAGTTCTTCAAGCTGGCAACATTGCAGTCATATTCTATTACAAAATTTTGAACATCTGTGTTGAGGAGCTGCAGTTATGGCTCTATAGCCATGAGATCCAGCAGAACCAGACATGGGTCAGCATCTCAGGAGAATCGCATCTAAGCCAAGCTGAAAGAAATGCCATTTGATTTCAATAATTCCTTTGGTCTTTGGGTTTTCATTATGTTCCATACCTCCTACTTTTTCTCTGACTGGATTATAAAGTTGTTGGTTTCTCTCAAACAATTCATGCAGTGAGTAGTGCAGGAGAGCCTAGAGGTTCAGCTGGATCACTAAGGTCATAGTGGTCTTCACTTCAGAGCCAAATACTGGCAAAGTTTGGAGTTAACCATAGTTGTGTACATGCAGATTTAAATTTTAGTGAACACTAATGTTTATTCAATTTCATCTAATTTCTAAGTAGAATTTAAATATACATTTCAATTTATCTTTGTTTTTTTACAGAGTGATGCAAAATGTGATATGAAGAAAGGCAGTACTAGCCTAATAGCTGTTTTTCAGATTTAGACCATATGCAATTTAATAAGAGCTACAAAGAAGCATTCCTCCCTTTTGTGGGAATGGAGTAAATACCGATGAAATTCAGTAAAACTTGTCTCTAAGGAGACTGAAATAATTTTTCCAAATGGCTCTATAAATTAAAATATTTGGTCTGTCTTGAGCAGCAGGGGAAGACAGATAGTAGCGTGTTCACCATAAAAGGTCAGGAGACCCAAATGAATATGCAGAAGCATCAATTGTTTCCATTCACTAATCATATGTAATTGGTCTGGCTCACCTGAACTAGAACACATTTGTTATTATAATGCATAATTAAAGTTCTTTTCATTTTTCTGCTTTCCAGTTGCAATTATCTTTCTTTTAACAAATGTTTGAAAAAGAAACTTCTTGTAAAAATGAAGATATATTTGACAAATTAGTATAATTAAGAAAATGTGCCTGAAAGGGGAAAAAATCTGCAAGTATGTACATTTTCAGTTCCAAATTACTTATTGACTGTCCTTTGTGGATTCCATGAGACAGAAGAAATTCTGATTGTGTCTTGTGTGTATGCATTCAATCTTCTGTTTCATTTTAATATTCAGCCAGGCATACTGGGAACCAAAATTCTGAAGTAAATCATGAAAGCATAGGGCTAATTCTGATTTTGATTGGGAAGTTTAGCATTGAAATGACAAGTAAAGACAGCAATAAATAGCAAACAGTATATAAGCATGATTCCCGTGAGTAACTCGAGGAGCTATCATAAAGCAACCAAGCAGTAAATGTTTTTGTGTTCCACAGTATTAAGGAGGTCTCTTACATAATGTGCTGTGAATAGGACTTCTTATATTGTCTGCTGCTGTGTGATGTCTTCTTGATGCTACACAGCTCATCAGGAAGGCTACAAAACTGGACCTTGCCCAATCTTCTTTTTTTCTTTATTAGTAGATAATTATGAGAATAAAACCATGGAATTTCCATAGTTCTACTTGCACAGCAAAGTGGCAAAACAGCAAATGAGGGGATGAAACTGTACAAATCAGAATGGCTGAAACATTCACATCTTTATTTCGCTTTTCACATTTAAATCTACTAATGCTTTGATTTTGCTCTTAGGAAAATAGGTTTTGCCCATTCTTCTTCCTATTCCTCTTGTACTAAAATGTCCCTCAAGCACATACCATTCTCTGCTTTTCCTGAGTTTTCTCACTCCCACATGCTCCTCTCCAGTTCCCTCACTGAGGTGTGTGCACAGTGTCAGGGGCTTTCTTCTTACACATAAGCACCTAGACGAAACAGATTAAAGTAGAACATGAGGAAATGCATTTTAGGAAACCAGAAAAAAGTATCCTTACAAACTGAAGCTCTGAAGTGAGATAATATTTTAAGGCAAAGCTAAAGCTATTGCTTTCTGAAGGAACATAGTGCTGGTGAGAGATACTGAAATTTAGCCTTGGAGACACAACTCTTCAGAGCAGTCCCAGCCCCCTGTAACTAGACAAACTTCCCAGCACGCCTCCAGGCTGCCTTAGACTTCAGGATTAAGAATAGGGCAGTCAGTGTTACAGCTTTGAATCTGGCTTTTGAGGGTACATGAGGCTGGTCAGCCATCACCTGCTGGTAACAGCTTTTAACATGAGCTGGTCTTTAACTGCTGAACCAAAGGCTCTTGATCCAAATCACATACCCCAGGGTATTTAGTTCCTCTGAAGGAGTGCTCTGGAGTCTTGCTCATGGGTTGGATACAACAGGTTAAATAATCTATTAAATATGTAAATCTCAGCCCATGGGCTCAGATGAGCCAGAAAGAGCCACTGTATCCCGTATCACTGCAATGCTCTGCTGGTGAGCTACAGCAAGAACTGAAGTGAAACTGTGAAAATGAGATCTTCCGTAATGCACTTGTCTATCGAAGGTGGAAGCTTGGATGTGTCCCTGTGAAAGTGAATGGTTTGGGGGAATGTCTCTGGGGTATGGTGTGCCATGGTAATACTGACGTCTCTCTCCAAAACCTGACACTGAAGTGAAGATCAAAGATGAAGATCTCTGATTCACTCAGGCTGTGCTAGTCTCAGTCTGTGAGAAACAACTAGTAACTGATACTCCCATACACATCTTTCCGTTCTTCTTGTGCTACTTCAGCTCTAGCCTTTCTGGGCATGAATGAAGAAATCCCAATGTCAAAATGGTGGCCATGCACCCATCGCAAGCTCTGCCATCACTTGAATGTGTGTAACTGAATTATTTTACCTTGTTTGTTTACATGTTATCACCGCAAGCTTCTTTCAAGGCAGTGTGTTCTGCAAATTTGAAGTGATGACATGGCAGTAATAGCTACCTAGCTCTGCCAAGCCCATCTTTTGGGGGAGAATAAGCTAAATTTGAACAAAGCAGTCTTTTAAGTTAAATCAAAAAAGAAACCATTGTGGCTGGTCCTAGTTAATCATTAATGCAAAACAGACGCTTCATTAATCCAAAAGTTTAAAGGAAATCTCACATTCTGAACTATATGTATTTTGTCTTTTCCTGATATATAGCAACTTCCTGTATCATACAGTTAAATTTAAAATCTTAGAAGTGATTATGATTTTAAATAGGAATGTTAAAGTCACTGGTGGGTTAGAGAATTATTAGTATCTTAAGGGATCTAGGATTAAAGATTATAATATTAATAAAATGTATGCAGTCATTAATGTAATGTTGAAACGTTAAGCTTGTCTAATCTAATTTACTATATTACAGCATGATATATAATTTAGACTAATTAAATGTCTCTAATCTTTCTGCAAGCTTAAACTTCAATTAACCAATATTTACTTTCTCAGAATAAGATTAAGTACCTCAGTTTTCAAGAAAAATCTTTTAAAAATCTGGTGTTCCAATTTCAATTGAAGCAATGTACTGCAGAGATACCAAGAGCTGGTTCAGAGAATCAAAATGCATTCAATGACTGAGTTCAGCATTTTCATAAGGAGGACTATTAAACTGGTAAAGTGAATTTAATAGAATGGAATTACAGGGATATTGTATGTGCAATACTTTGGTAGCACTGTTATCCAGAAAGGTAGGATGTAGAAAAAAAGAAAGGCTTTATTCTTGCCTGTGCAGTGCACAGAGTAACGCAGGTCTCAGCTCATTAGCAGGGTGCTTTAAGATTCACCTTCCCCAGGTTTACGCTGCAAAACAGAATGTGTAATAAGTACTTCTGTGTGCAGAAGAGAAGGCTCACTCTGCAGAAGGAAAATGCAGCATGACTGGAGGGCAATTTATTAAAATCCACAAGACTGTTAACTGCAGAATGAAAGTTGTATTTACGAACCATTGAATGCATCAGGCAAGACGAGATATAATAATGATAAACAAACTAGAGAGGGAAAACTTCTCAGCAGAAACAAGCACAGGCATCACAGCAAAACACTGTTTAGAAATGTGTCTGCTATCAGATATTTCATGCAGCACAGCAGCAATTCATATTTAAGGCTTGTCAAACATACCTATTTTCTGTATAATAAAATACCCCCAAACCAACACAAACAGTTTTTAAACAGTCACCAAAAGGAGAGGGAAGAGCCTGAAAATCATTGCCTGTCATTTCCAGCTGAATGATGAGACCATATAAATGCAGCTTCTCTTCCCCTGAAGAGTGGCTGGGAATCCTGAGCAGTCACTCCTTTCTTCTCCCTCTCTCCCTCACCCTATCTTAACCAAAATCTTTTTGTGGGGGAGGAGGTGAGAGTTTTTCTTTCCCTTGCTTTTTTTTTTTTTTTTTTTTTTTTTCTCCACAACCCTCTAAGAACTTGTCATTTAATCTGTGAGCAAGAGCGAGCCTGTCAGGATGAGAGCCTGCTCCACAACCTCATTTCCTTTGCTGTCTTTGATTTATTCATGACTGCTTCATATTCACTTGTCTATGTGCCAGTTGTGTCCTTCAGCCTTTCCCTCCCTGTATTTTAGACGTCTTCATGCCACCAAAATTTTGTTTTAGAAAGAGAAAAGTTATTCCTTTGCTGCTATTATTTTGGTCTGTGATCCAGCCTTTCTCATCTATTCTCCACTCAGAAGATGGATTTTCCACTTCCTGAGCATCCTGGTGGGAAAACTCTGCACATCCTTTTGGAATATAGGTGATGAGAACTGTGTGCTGTCTTCCTGGTGGACCCTCACCGATACATTGTAAAAGGACAGCAATATGTTACTCTCTAGGGGATAGAGCTTAACAGATGCATCCCAAGATTTCATTTTCCTTGCTTATGGAAGTATAGTCACGTGAAAAAAAAAGAAGATGTATTTCTCCATAAACACCTATCTACAGCAAGTTTGCCACTTTATTGTGAGCCCCACAAATCACACTTCATTCAAAAGGGAATGCTCTCTCTCAGTAGCAGCTGGGGAAGTTTAGTACCACGCTGAGGTAAATCAGGCTGCTTCTTGTCCAGCCACCATCTGGCTACTGATTGCATAAAACAGAATTAGAGGTTCATTTTGTAAGAGCTGCAAACAAAGGACAAGATTGTCAGGAGGAAGGAAGGAAAGGATGAATCACTTACTCATTGGAAAACAAAGCTTCAGAAAAAAATAATAATAAAAAAAATTGTTAGTACATTCAGGTCAATGGTTTTGGCAGAGAAAAGTTTTGAAGAATGTTCATTTTAGCGTTTTCAAAACTGAGGTAGACTCATAAACTATGACAGCACTGACAAAAGAGGAAGGCAGGAGCTCTCCTCAGGCTCTCCAAAACTTGCACTTTGGCATGGTGCAGGGCCATGTCTCAGCTGTACCTCTGAGAGCAGGGACTCAGATTGCTTCTGCCCAGCCCTGCTCTAGCATCTCCGCAGGGTCCCCTCAGGAGAATCTCTCAGCTGTTGTACTTGATGCTTGCACACCTCCCATTAAAAAGCAAATAAGCAAATAGTTCTGGTCTACCAGTCAGATCCTAGGTTTCCAGAGATACTTTGCTTTAAATAACATTTTTTGGTTTAAAAATCAGTCCTGGTTTGGTTTCAAATCAGTCCTCCCAGTGTTTAGTTTTGTTTCAATGTTGTCTTTGCAGGTAGTCCTATCCCCAAAAGACATATAGTGAGAAGCATTTAAATGCAACCTATGTGAATAAAACCTCTTTTGAAACCTACTACAGAATAACACTTTATTTATTTTTAAAGCTCAGTAACATCATATATTCCTTACAGTTTTGACTTACAAATGAAATTCAGACTATGATGCACAGAACAAGTACAAACAAAACGTAAGGAACCACCGTTTTTTACCTTGAAAATACTCTACTTTAAAAGCTTTTTCATAACACTTTGCAGCATAAAATGTACCATTTCACATGTGTTTACAACAATTACATTTATTTGGATGCCTGATTTAGTAAGGTGTAACGAATGGTAACATGAAGTAGTAGGCTGCCTATTTTGATCACTGCAGTGGAATATAAATGATAAAATTAAATGGATATGATTGCACTTAATATTACTATGATAGAAATAGAAGTTACAGCAATTATCATAAAGTGAAATGAAACCAGAAATAGAATAATTTCTTTAGCACAATTACAAAATAGTTCTGTAAAGTAACCCAAATCTTACAAAATGCTTGTGCATCACTTGCAATGGTTGTACCTTACTTTAAGAATATTGTTTTCACTCCAAAGTACTTTGTAAGAGGAAATATCTTTGTTCATTGCTGAGTTAAAGCAATACCTGTCATAATATACAATAATTTTTAACAGTGGCTTGGGCTGTGGAGAGCAAAAAGAAGCCGTATCTAATAGAAATGACACAGGAAGGTGTGGGTGGAGAGAAAACATCTTTCATGAATTGGATCCGGCCCTGGGTTTGGGTGTAACAGTCCTGCACTGAAAAGAAGTGACAGGTGGCCTTTATTTTCCTCAAACCGTCAGAAGTACTGTTATTTTCTGTTTTATCCAAGAACTAGCACTGCAGAAAATTGATTCCATGCTGAATGAGAGCAGTGCTGGTTCCTGAGTCATCACCACGCTCTGGGTTTCTCCTGGAAACCTGCCAGTTGAGAAGTGGCCAGAGTTGACCTTCCTCGACCTGAATGGAAGTGAGATAGGCACCGGTTGTTTAAGGGAATTTTTGGACATTGCGTAGACCAAATGTTTCCTGTTGGTAGAAAGCTTAGAAAAAACATGCTGTTGTTGATGAAGCATACATTTGGGGGAGTTATCACTTAGTAGTAATAATGCATGAAGAAGTTAAGTCCATGTATAGTAACATTGGGGATATTTATAAATATATTTAGAAAGCAGAGGGGAAGTAGCAGGCAATTTTGCTTCCAGAACATAAGTCAAGTATGTATTATTAAGCCTAAATAGACTGGATTAATCAAATGTCATACTGGCACTTCTAATAATGATTATACATTGCAAATTCCATTACCTAGCTTTACCAGCCAGGAGAAAAGTTACAGAAGATCAATTAAACAAACAGGAAATTACCTTTTCTCTTTATAGTCCATGACTTCCAGCACTTACAAGAGTGCCAAGATCCCTGAAAATTAAACAGGCATTTGCATAAGATTAATAACTCACCTGCTTTCTACCTAAAGCGCTGAAGCTTGTTTAGGACCCCAGAGTTATCTCATGCCTACTAGAGAGTCTGGAGATGATGAGAGCAAATTAAAAATGGCTTAATGTGTCAGGAAGGATCACAGCATTTGAACATGGGGCTCTTGCGTTAATAAATGCACCTGCAGCATGCCAGAGATTAATGAGCAAGATCTCGGCAGAATTCATTTCAGTGGGAAGCTGCTGGCAGGAATTCACCGGTCAACTTGACTGCTCTGAAGCAGGCGGTGAGGTCCCGTGTGTGCGTGGGCAGGAGCCGTGCAGAGGCAGCACCCAGACAGCCATGGAGCATTCTTCCATTTGTCCCCAGCTGCCACGTCTAGTTTTAGGGGGAACCCAAGACTTGCTGTGGTTAAGGACAACGCACCCTGATCACTAAAAATAATCACTATAGGGAGAAAAAAAAAAAAAAGACAAAGAAAGTACGCTGGCTTGATAGTTGGAGGGGATGGGAATAAAAATTCCCGGTAGCTTATTTGAGAGTGGTGGCTGCTTGTCCACGCCCCAGAAGGGGCTGGGGGATGTGTCCAGCCGCAGGTCGGCGCAGAAGAAGGCATCAATGGCTCGGTTGTTCCTACTTGAGCTGCTTAGCAACGGCCTAGGGGAAGAGAGAGCTTCCTTCTCCGCTCAGCGGCTGGCTCCTAGCAGGATGTTTAGCCAGATGGTGTACATAAGATTACTGGAAAATGTTTTTCAGATAAACCAAGAGCCTGAACAAACTAATGTAGTTCCAGGTGCATTAGCTGGTAATCCCCGGCAGCAGATCATTTCAGAGGAAAGCGCTACTGAATCTGTCCCTGAAAAAAAACTACAAGTTTTTTGTGAATCTCTATCTGTCTTCAAAGCCCCAGCAGCAACCTTATTTGTTTGAGAAGTGAGTGTAGAGGGAGCTGAACAGAGACAAAAAGTTTTCATTAAGGACGGTTCATTGAAAGGAAGCACAGAATGAGGAAGGAAGGCAGGCTGTGCAGGGATGGAGGGGAGAGGGCAGCGATCCTCTTGATCCAATCTGAATGAAAAATAATTTTCACTTAGGGTGGAGAATTGTGGGTAGCTTCATCGAAAAAAACAACAACAACAACAACAACAACAAACAACCTCATTCCTAGTCTCAGTATATGAAATGAATACATTAAAAAAAAAAACAAAAAAACAAAACAGGATTTGGCAGTTAATTCCTTTGTGATTAAAGGATGCAGAAACATATGAGGCAAAATCCAGCTTTTGTGGGTGATTAAATGCTGAAATGAATCCAAAGACATTTGATAACTGCAGAAGTGATTTATTGAGAATGTTCCTATTTTTGACAGTAGCCATAGCCTTCGCTGAAAGAAAACAGACTAAAGAAACCACAAAGCATAGACCACATACAGATATATGTATATAGTAGTTATTTCAAGTGAGAGTTCAAGAGTTTGTATCACTTCTGGGGTTTGGTTTTGGTTTGTTTGCATTCTGCGCATTTGCCACAGTGAGATCAGACTCAACCGAGTATTTATGTGACTGGAGCTCACCAAATGGGTGACTCTTGGGAGCGGGATTAACAAGCCAAATAATGTTCAGAGAGCAGTGTTGGAAATATGCAAGCAACTGTATTGGCAAGCCACATTTACAAAGGTCATTTGATCCGAGCATGTGCAAAATGTATGCACATACTAATTGAGAGGCATATTTGAAAGTCTGACAGCCTGTTATTTGTGAGAGCATTGCCTGTTTTTTTCAGGAAAAGGGCAGGTT
This sequence comes from Anser cygnoides, assembly GCF_040182565.1. Taxonomy (NCBI): domain Eukaryota; kingdom Metazoa; phylum Chordata; class Aves; order Anseriformes; family Anatidae; genus Anser; species Anser cygnoides. The sequence continues at coordinate 112,254,723 of NC_089873.1, read as the reverse complement.
CAGATGAGGGCAATAAAAATATCTTGAAGCATGACAGGAAAGCGTATAGAGCCTGCATGAAAAGATGCTCAGGCTGAGACAAAGGGCTGTGAAATCATCAGTGCAGTGGGGAAGGTGAATCAGGAATGAGCGTTCACAGCCTTTCTGAACGTAAGGACTAAGGGGCATGAAATGAAACTAGCAAAGGCCAAAATTATAACAGCAATGTAAAGTGGTTCCTGGCACAACTTGTAGTTAAACTGTGAAACTCCTTGCCACAGGGCATAGAGGAAGCCAATGGCCTTTCATAGGTTCAAAAAGGCTTTGGAAAAATCCTGGTAGAGTACTCCAGTGAAGCCTACTAAAAGCCCAGACATCACCTCTGGCTCTAGAACTGAGTGAGCTAAAGACACATAGACACTGACTATGCAGGGAATAAAGCTGTTATATGCTTCCCTCATACTTCGTGCTGTTTCCTAAATAACCAGTTTGCCACTGTTGGTGATGAGATAGCAGGAGAGCCTGCTCTTTGGTTGGACCCAGCACAGCTGTCCCTGTGTTTCTCTTCCCTATATTGCTCTCATTAACAGTCTACTAAACCACCATGAGATTAGCGCATCAGCATAACTGGTTGCAATCAAACCAGGTCTCAGCCCCAAGCTGGTCGGTCCCTTTGCTGAAGTTGGGGATGAGCTGAGGGGCGGTAGGGAAGCCTACACCCTCTGGTGCAGGATAACCACACCAAAGAATAACTGTCCATGGGGTGATATACTGAGCACCAGGTGAATCATGCCTAAACATATTCGTAGCAATTTAGCAGCAAAGAGAGATCAAGCAGGGAACGAAGGCATCTGAAATAATCAATAGGAGAAAGGCCAGTCTAGAGTCCCTATTCATTCCTTTTGCATAAAGTTCCTTTTACTTCATCATGCCATTGATCAGATCCCAATGTTGTCATAAAACAAAGATGCTGCAGGGTCTGCCAGTCTGATAGATCTGATTAAACAGTGGGAAGGAAGGTCAGAAACACCACATTTCACCAGAAGCTTTCTTTGGACTAGGTTTTCTCCTAACATTGCTTGTTCTATGCTTTCCAGCTGTACTGGAGCATTATATAGGATAATGCAACATCATACAGATGTACAGAAGTACAATAATATTTTCATCGTCAGTTGTATTTTAAAACTCCCCTACTTTCCTCTGAACCATTTGAACCATGTGATATTGGTTAGTGTTTGAAAAGGTTTTCAGTGCAGGCTAACTGCTCATACTTTCTGAAATACATTATTACCAATGAAATCATAGAATATCCGGAGTTGGAAGGGACCCATAAGGATCAATCTGGCCTTCTCTCTCCAAAGCTGTTTATACTTCCATTTGTGCATCTGTTCTACACAGAACCTGCACATCTGAACTGAAACCATGTAGCTTACCACTGATTTTATACATGAAAACTTTCTAAAGCCACCCTGCCAGCACACGTGGATGTCACTGTGTGAAGACAGGCTCTGCAGCAGCACTCTAGTTCAGCTTAGCAGTTTTACAGCCCTCTATGTTTTCCACTCAAATTGGCAGAGGAAGGAGTCAACTGCAAGGAGTTTTGTAGTACAAAGCCTATCTGTGACCCACCAACACGCTCCATGTAGACCTGTGAAAAGCTGCAGATGACAGGGCCTCTAATAATGTGGTCTGAAGTCAAGAGGTTCTTGATCCATCCAGACTTTTTTTTGATCCAGTACAGACTTTACTGTACTGCTTCTGATTCATTTCTTTTGCTGCTGTAGGTCTGGATGAATAAAAGGAATTTCACTATACACATTGTGAATATGTTTACATTTTTAACGTCCTTATTTTCCTTAGCAAATTTAATCTTATTTTTGAGCTACACAAGATTCAACAGACAAAATACCCCAAAGACATGTATGAAAACATATATTTGTGATGTAGAGTTAAACCAAAAACCGAACTGCAATTACCCTGAATAATACCTGCTTGTGAGACACCCCAGTGCAGATAGGCCAGAAAAGATTCTTCATTTATTTATATTAGTGCAAATACTCTGCACTCTCTCAAAGCAATCCAGGAGCATGTCAACTACTACACTGGAAAATTAACTAATAAAATAGCTGTATACACACAGGCACTCAAGGACTTAAGGGAAAATCTTAGTTTGATTGTTCAGTAGAAGAAAGACCAAATTCTTAACAAATTTGTAGAAAATGAGCTGCATGCATGCTAGGATTTTGTTGAAGGTTAAATCTACTTGGAAATGAAAGAAGCCAGTTTCCAATTTCTCACATGTATCTCATGGCTATAAATGACTGTTTGCAGATTCTGCAAACTGGTAGCAGACACGAACTATATGTTATCATAATGGCTTGCTTTGATAGATGGAGAATGGAAAGAAATTAAAACCAAGCAAATAAAAAAACACTCCACCCCCCCAAAAAACAACCAACAAAACAAAAAACCCTTACACCCAGACTCAACAAGACTGAAAAACTTACTTAGAACTTTTGTTTGATGAGCAACTTAAACACTGGACTTCCAGATAACCTTGTTTCTTTCAGCTCACTCTGCATCGGTTACTGAAGGTGTATAGATTACATTGCACACACTCAACACCAATACATAGAGGTGAGACCTGTATTAGATCTTGTGTGTCAGTACCAGTAACACACAGAAACATGTACCATGTAACATGCGAGAACAACTCATATATATGTACCTCCAGCACTTATATACATCAGTTCCATAAAAGAACAACTTGGGGGGAGAGGGGTAGACCTCTCTTGGTACTATGCATTTGAAATCTATTGCATTCAGAATTGAGATTGCATTCTAAAAGAATCTTAAAATGTTCATATTTGGAAATGTTAAGACATTATAATTAACATCTAGTCTGTCTTTAAATTAATATGTATGCACAACTTTTATGCCATCTTAATATACTTTGTCCTAGCGTCTCCTTGGTTTTATTAAAATTTTAATAACTTTTTAAGCAAGGGAATTATGTCTGATATTGATTAAATTATGGCTAAATTAGAATCCACCAGTCTACATCAATAGCTGAAATTATGCCCTTGAAATCCAACAGTTAGTCTAATTCAGGATTTGAGAAATAGATAGAACATAGATGTTCCATGCCCTCCTTAAAGGTTATCTATTTTTAGAAAAGAATATATATCTATAGTTGCTTATTAAAATAATATTGGATAAGAATGCCATCTGATTCTAGTTGTGGTCATGTTTTCAAGATCTAATACAAGCCCCTAGAAACAAGATCCAAAACTACCAACATAACCCCAGGTGCAGTGTGGTAATAGTGGTGTTGCAGTAATTTTAAAGCTATTAATAAATGCTTCTTAAGAAGCTCAATGTATTGCTGATAGCAAAGAAACATCTATTTGTATCTTCAAAATCTCTCAGTGCTATCAGTCTTCACACAGTATTTCTTTTATATAATCTTTACATCTTTGTGTGGAAACCTGAGACAATAAAGGAGGAAAACTGGCTGAGAGCAGTGTTGATAGAGATGTACTTGTTTAGCTTCTGATGACCAATTCATACCAAACTTTGTTAGTCCTGCATCTGAAAGAACACTGTGATGGGAGCAGATATTTATCTGCAATGCTCTCCATGCTGTGTATTCCTATCCCAGGTACCTACTAATTGAATCTCTTTAGAGATTTCTTTACTGGGCAACAGTCATTTAGTTTTAATCTGAGACCAAATCAATCCATTTGCTTCCTTTTCACCAAACAAAAACAAAAACTGCTTGGTAAGCAAGGGAGGGGAAATCACTGATGGATGCAGGGAACAAAACAACTGATTGCTGCAGGTGTTTTGTTGCTGTTGTTGTTTTTCCTTTTTTTCTTTTTTTTTTTCTTTTTTTTTTTTTTTCTGCTGGCAATTATTGCTGAGGCCAGCCTGAACCCTCTGTGCCCTCCTCACCCACTGGCACCCCAGGCCAGCCCTTTGTTGCTCCTGCACAGTTGTTTGTGTGGTTCCACAGAGAACTGGGTGGAGGACTGATTTGTCCTGAAGGATCACAGTTTGATGAAATAGTTCTCCAGCTGGGTCTGTTTCCTCATCTGATTCACCATGTGGCTGCACACCCAGCTATGCTGAGCACAAGGCAGTCTGCGAGTGGAAATGAGCAAGAAGGGCCAGAGCTTGCTTAGGCACTGAAAATTGCATGGTGAGGGGGCTGGACAGTGCCTTGGAGATATAATAGCCCTCTTTTGAATCAGTGTTTCTCAGAGAATTTAGAATTTACAGAAATACTTGTTCATCTTAACTGGGAACAGGCAATTTTCAGCAGTATGTGTAGAGGCCATCTAGAAGGGAGGTCATAGGGGGCAGAAGAAGAAAGGTCTGAAAGATGACAGAAATACTAATAAAGATCAAATCTTATATTTCTGTACTATCATCACAAGTGCCTACTGCTTTTGGATACTATGATAAGGATCTCTTCATCTGTATTAAAACATAACTGCACCAGGAAAGAAAGAGCCAGCACAGGAGAACAAATTAATGGGTACTCACGACAAGGGGGAGGAGACAAGTGGGACTGAAACAGGGACTGTGTTAGAAAATATAAAACTGTTTGCATGGCTGAGAATAGAAACTTAAAGACAGGAACTTGGAATTGGCTTTCAGCTCTTGCAAAACTAGGCAGGATCACACTCATGATTTCCCAGGAAATGTTCAATAGTTTGTTATCTACATGAGTGCTTGTATTACACCTCTGAGAATAAGGTTTCCTTTCCAGAAAGATAAGGCTGCTAAATCAGCTTCTGACCTTCCTGAAGTTTACACAGACAAGATTATCTAATGCCTGGAAGCAGACAGACACAGAAAATCCTGATCTACCATATCTTGTTGAACTCCCATTAAATAAAACTCAGTAGTCATTAACACCATGTTTTGGTCCATGCACAAGATCATGCAAGTGTTTTGTGAGATGTGGTATCCACTAGCTGTTCCAAGATTCCAGCACTGAACTTTGGTCTTCTCCTTCTCTTCATAACACTGTAAGTCATATGTGAAATTATAATGTATGAAACTATCTCGGACTAATGTGGCAAACTTTCTTCCATGTATATTACATGGGTAAACTGAAGACAAGTGTGCTTTGATCCATTACAAGCACTACTCAGTAAAGGTAGGTGGAGCATGTTTATTGCAACATTCATCCGTAGACCACAGGGCAATATCTTTCTTACTTCTCCATCCATCTATGAAAGCAGAAAATGGACTAGTAACCACAAAATACACAGTCAGATATACCAGCACTCATTTGATCCCTCTCTTTACGAAAACATGAGCCTTTATCACATGCTTAGGGTGAGGAGATGTCAGTGTGACCTGTCGCACATTTTCACATGTAGCATAGTCCCTGGAGTGACATGGTTTAGCTGTTCAGGTGGCTTACACAAACTGCATTGGTCTTACTTATTTTAAGAGCAGGTGAGGCTTTAACCTCTTATACGTTAACTGTCCTGTCTGAACAGTTCTGTCTGAAATCATCTTTCAGGACTCACTTTCAGGACATGTCCTGTTCAGGTGCAGAGACCCCACAAAAAGCTTTTTCCCTGTTGCACAATGCACTTGTCATTGTCAATATGTTTGTTTAAATATTAGTGAAGGGTTAAACTGATTTAGGGAAGAGATTTTATTTTACTGCTGTTATTTATGTTGCTACTCCACTGATAGTCCAGTGGTGTAAATGGTGTTTCGTGGTTTCTGTCTCCTTGGCATGTCTTTATATGTTTGAAGAATGTCTGGAAAATTATCATAATAGTAATAATAAAAAACCCTAACTGGGACACTGTTAGTTTGCCTGTTAGTTTGCATAGGAACATCTCTCTGATAAATGGGGCTAGAAGTAATGTTTATGAGAAAATAACCAGCAGAATTTGTTACTGTGGAAAGTTCTCAGCAGAATGTTGTTACTGTTGTTCATTTAGATATTCATGTAAAACAGCATTACCTAGTTTCACTGTAATTATATAACACAGTCTACACCATTGCTAGAACAAAAAAAGTTTCAATTTCCTTCATTTTTTTTTGTCACTAGAATTTTATGGTTTGTTAATATTCCACAGTTCTCCTCATGTGCTTTTCCCATAACTAGAACAGCTGCCCTGTCAGGGAGTAAAAAGCAGGCAATGATTATGTGACAGCTTTAGCGTATTTGCAAAAATAAAATATTTTATGTGTGCTTTATGACCTTTGCAGGGAAAGACTGAAGTTACAAGAATAAAACCTGCTGTTAAAAGCCTTACCCCTGCCCTACTTCACAGCAGAAAGCTAGCACCTTCACTCAGCATGCTACGGCTATGCAGAAAATAGAGCAGCAACCTCACTGCAGAGAGACATATGCCTGCCACACGGATGTTATGGCCATAAACACAATCTGACAGGGTAAAACGTAGAAGCCTTCACCTAGAAGCCCAAGTATCTCACTCCCCAGCTACTTTGAGCCAGCTGTTTTGCCTTGTGCTAGGGGCTTGTGAAAGGAAGGAGTTCATTTTTCGCTGCTCGCAGCCACCTTCACATCCCTCACATGGCTGAGAATGACTTCCAGAAAGATTTGTTCTGTAACCTTCCCAGAGACTATGGTGAAGCTGACCAGCTTGCAGTTCCTTCTGGATCCTTCTTGCCCTTCTCAGAGATGTGTGTGACGTTTACCTTCTTCTCACTTACTGGAAACCTTCCCAATCACCACAACATTTTCAGGATAGCAGAAGGAGGCCTTGCAACAGCATCATGCAGCTCTCCTAGCACAATGAGGTGTAGCCAATCTGGGCACATGGGCTTATGTATGCCCCATTGACCTAAGTGATGCCTAACTCCTTCTTCTTTTGCAAAGGGTAATGCTACATCCCCACATGTTCTGACTAGGCTCGGGGAACTGGAGGTCTGGTGCCACAGGTGAGCTGCCAAAGCCACCCCCAATGAGCAATTAGTCTGGAAATGAGTTCAAAGGACACAAGTCAGAGAGAGCACACAAGAAAAGGGTGGCTACAATTTTTGCAAGGGAAACATGGCAGTCTGCTGCCTTGGCTTCATCTTGTCTTCTGAAGCTATAGTCAGTCATACCTGCTTCTGGGGGAGATAAGGAGTGGGTCCTATTCCTCTTTCTCCCACCAGTCTTACTCTCTTCAGCTTTAGGAATAGGAAGGAGCATCTGGCCACTACATGAGCCAACAGAATGTGACTGAGTTCATGAGTTGCCTCTGTGGGACTGCTACACGCTGTTTGTTGGGGTGTTCCAGTATTGCTTTTTTTAAGTGCTTATAGCTTTTGTTGTCAATAACTGTCAGGTTTCAAGACATGCTCTTTGTTATGGTGCTTCATCTCATTACATTACCAAGGGGCACATCCTGCTCTCTTTGAGCTCATCCTGCCTTTGGGGGAGGTTTGGGTAAAAGTGTACAAAATTAGATCCAACATGAATTTATGAAAAATTGGATTTCAAAGCAAGGGTTCACACATGCCTTAGAAAACTCTTTCCTTTTTCTCATGTTCTGTCCAGTCTAAATTTAGAACAGCTGAAAGAAGAGCATTAATTTCTATTTAACAAGCTGACTTTGAGACATTATGGGGTAAGAGCTACTTTCCACCATGGCAGAGGCTTGTATGACCACATCACCTCTGTGAGGTTCTCAGTTTTTACCTTCATTAGAGACAGAGAGGCAGAGTTCATAGTCATCAAAAAGACTAAAGACATTGTCTGTCAGTCATCTCCTACTGAGTCAGATTTTCTTCACCTTTTCAAGAGATGGCAACAGTGCGTCTGGACCACAGTGGCACACTATTTTCTTGCTCACAGGAGTAGGCAACCCTGCAGTAGGAACTGTAACTTCACCATATTTGCATGTTCTCATATGTACTTTCCATTTATGTTCTCAGTCAGTATGAGCTTTCTGGAACTTTTACTTTGAAGAAAGTTTAGACTGTGATTTAATTTTTATTTCTTTTTTAAGTTTGAATAAAACATTAATTCCTTCTCCTTTCTAGATGGAATTTCCACTTATTTCACACATTTTATATTGATTTCAGAACTGATTCCCAGAAGTTTCTCCTGTCTGGCATTCTGTAGATGTACCAAATGGAAGACATGGTGAAAAATGTCAGCTAAGTCCCACTCCAAATATTCCGTACAGATACTGCAGTTAGAATCCATTCACTAAATCCTGCACTATGATAACTTGTCTTAGCAAATGCATGGTACGTCTGTGGTATGTGCCATTATGCAATCTTGTGTATATGTATGCTACAATCTCTTTATCATTACCATGATATTTGCATTAAATTTCATGGTAGCTGCAAAGCTCTCTGGAGAAATGAAGTCACCCAATTCGAAAGCAAAGACAGAAGCCAAGTTTCAGAATGGAAGTTCAGTAGGAAATAAATTTATTATTTTTATAAGTTAAGTAGTCCATAAAGCTGGTTCTTGGACATTATGAGAAGTTCACAGACATCAGTAAAGGGGAGCTGTCAGAAAATACAGGGTGATTTTGACCAGGGAACCTTTTTCCAAATCTGACCGAATGCTGCATTGCTCTGTGTAGGCAATATCTCTGCTCTTCAGTGTTTCTTAGGAAGCATCCTCTTGCTACCTTAGTAACTCACTGGCTGTATACTTACTCATCAGCATGATTAAGAATGTAAAAATTTACATTTAAAAAAAAAATCACCTTTCATTTTTCTCCAAGAGAATTAACAGCTCTGGCAAGTTTTCCAGCTATACGGTGGCCGCACAGTGCAGAGAAAAAAGCATTAACTTTGTGTTTCAGTTTCCTTGGCACGTGAAACATTGTCACTTTGAAGCAGGTGCAAACTGTCTCTCCTCCTATGCAGAAAGAGAGGATGGGCATTTCCAGGTGAGTAACATGGTCAGGGCAGCAGGCACTAAACCTGGTTGGCTCATAAGATAGGGTGGGATGTCTGGTTGCCCTAATCACTTACCTGGGACTGTTCAAGGTTACAAAAATGGCCGACCATGAAATATTCTGTATCTACTACCAAAACCACACAAACACAAAGGACAAATCTATGAGCAGAACTGGGAATAGCCCTGGTCCAGTGGGTCATGACTAAGAAATCTGAATCTTGTCATTTCTTGAATTGCCAGATGGTTTGGTGGCAGTGATAAACATTTTGTTTCAGAAGTTCTTGACAAAACCTTTTCTTGTGAAACTTTATGATGAAACTGGCACTGGTAGGAGCATTTAGTACAGAGGGGTAAGTCTAGAGTTGTAGGCCCTGCTCCATCTGCTGAAGGCACCAGAGCCTCACTCTCATGGTGAATAAGTCTCCGAACTACCAGGCACACTTTTTCTAATTCTGTCTTTCCCCACCTGCTATCATCTATTAAAATCTCTGTCAAATTGGTGTTTTTTTCACTGGTACACAGGAACATTTTTTCACTGAGGCTGGCTTTAGATGGCATTTCAGAAAAATATGCTAGGTTCACAGGTTTTGTACTGCTGAGGTGCATGCCGTGACTGCCAAGGTAGAATTAGTCACTCTTTCTTTCAGCAGATATTTAACTTCCAGTTCTAAATGTAATGATTTCCTCACCAAAATCATTAGAAATCTGACCAGAGCTCAAAATTGCAGTAATGGGCATCTGAAGCAAAGATCAAATAACCACGCTTTTAATAGCCAGTTGTAGGGAGGGAGGTAACACACTAAAGTAGTAATAGATAATAAAAATTACTTGCAGATTTTTGTGTATAAGACTCAGCTTTATTAGTTCAGAAACTCTGCCGCAACATCTGCTCACATACACATGCCCACAGGTTCCAGAGGGCACACTGCTTTAGACATGGCTCAGTGTAAGCAGATATTTGGAATTAATCTAAATAACCTCTTCACCCTAATACTCATGGTATTTAGATGTAAGCTGTCTCAAGTCTGTGGAGAAGAGTGGAAATGAAGCCTTATAAAATCCCTGACGCTTTGCCTCCTTTAACATCATTCCTTTTATTTATATTTTTTTCCTTAATAGTAGCCCTATTTACTTTCCTAAGTCTACTACTTTAAAAAAATGTATAACACATATACACTGTGCTTCATAAATCCAAATGCTGGAACATGAAAATAGTTTTTATAACAACATTAAGGAAGATCTATCTTTCTTATGTGTACCGAAGGCATCACACTGACATTTTTAGGTGATGGAACGTAAGTTTTCCAGTGCAGCAGACCCCAGGGAAATGATGATAACTATAAAGCACATCTTTAAAGAAAGATTTTAAAGATTTTTAAAGCTGTTCCCCACAAAGATATACAGTGATCGTATAATTACTTTTAAACTTTGGGTTTTTGAGGGGACTTCAGCTCAGGCTTCAATTTCATGGAAGCAATTTGCCAGAGACAGATTACTCTGGGAACATTTGACAACACATAGACGTCCTTTTGTGGGGTAATCATTTAGTCAGAGGTCCACATATCAAAAAATGCCCTTGCATCTGTTTGCTGTAAGTTGTACCTGTAATTATTTGCGGGTACAGAATTGGAGGCTAATTCTGAAAATTGGGGTCTTAATGTCCTGAATAATTTAAAGAAAATGGGTTTGGGTAATTTGCAAGTTGTAAAGCATCATAAAATCTAAGGCATTTCCTGTATCCATCTGGCATATTGGTTAATATAGGCCAACTTATGGTGTAAAAGCAATTTCAGCACTAAAGAGGCAAAGGGACTTTCTCCTGTTTGTATCAAAGCTGCACCGAGTCCCCTAAGCCTGCTTTTCTCTGGCACTGGATTTCCATAGCATTTAACTTCTGTAATAATGGATGACATGCATAAATATTATTGAAGGTTAGTTCCTGCTTTGTGCCTAAAACGATTCCCTTGGGAGCATATCACAGCTTCAGTTTCATCATTACTCTTGTCAGTCAGTTGTATACGGTGGGATTTCAGATACAGTGGCTTATTAATATCAGAAAATATTCTGTACATATGCACACAGTACCAGGACAGCCAGTTACCCAGCAATTTTAAGGAGTTTAATTATAATGAGTTTTAGTCATCAATATTTCTGTAAAACTGTAGGCCCTTTAAAGGAAAGCAAAGCAATGTCTGTTGGCAATGCTTTAAATAAATAAGTGGGGAACTAGCCATGGATAGGCACCGACTTGCTGTGAGTAGTTTTATGGAGGATATGAGGATAAGACCTTGCAAGGCTTCTTGGATGTGTATGGTGAGTCCAAGCCTGGGCAGCCTGTCTGCACTACACTGGTGCACCACAGGGCTGCTCCAGGACAGTTTGCTGCTACAGAAAAACACCCACTTAAATGCAAAGCTCACAATTTTTGTCCAAAAATGCAATGCAAATAGATGGAGCAGACAAATATGGAGGTCAATATTTGAATCTGTAAATGGAAATGAGTCGCTGCAGTCCTTCCCACTTTCCTACACTCTTCCTCATATTAGAAACGAGAAGCTCAGCCTTCATGAAAATCAAAAGCTAGCCACAATGCAAAAGAAAAAGATGGAATAAATGAAATATGCAAAATATATATTGCCTTTTCAGAGCTGAGATGTGCACTGGGACAGATCCTCAAAGAATATATTTGCGAGTAACTAATCTGCAAAAACTATTTTGCTCTTTCTGCTTACTCCTTACATGCTACCAGTTTCAAAGGGGGAGGTGATGAGTACTGCAGAGAAATGCAGAGGCAGCTTCCCAGCACAGGTCAGACAAAATTTGGCATAAATGCTCTCATATTAAGAGACCGGTCAAACACCCCTTTTTATCACCAGATGGATGTGTGTACATGTAAAAATCAGAGAAGAGCCTATGCAATACTCTGGAAGGGGATAACTGCATTTTTTCAGATAAAAGACACCTCTGAAAACTGTGCTGGCTAGCTTCTGCCCCAGGGAAAAAAAAAAAAAAAAAAAAAAAAAAAAAAAAACTATACAGATTTTCATAGGATTATAGAATAATTCAGGTCAAAAGAGCCCCCAGAACTGCAGTCCAGCCCCCTGCCCCAAGCAGGGCCAGCTCTGAGATCAGAGCAGATGGCTTGGGGTGTTCTCCAAGAGGTCCTGAAACCCCGAGGAGGGAGGTTGGATGCCTCTCTCATGGATATACATTACTTGCCCACAGGCATCTTGTCTGTGGGTGCTCCCCACAGCCACGACAGGACAGCTAGGCACTGGGCTGCTTAGGTCTGCCAGGTGCAAGCTGGGTCTCCACAGCCTGCCCCCAAACCTTGTGGAACCTTCTCCCTCTGACTCATGGGCTGAGGAGCTGGTATGGACCCTGCAGGACTGTGGCAGTACTCACCTTCTTTTTGCATGGACATTATTCAATTCAGTCTTGCCATCCCAGGTAAAAAGATAAAAAGAGCACAAAGCCTTGACTTAGTGATTTCCTCTTTTTTCCAAATGTTTCTCATAATCTTGCTGCTTGATACAGAACAAGCAACCAGCAAATCCTGGAACACTTAAGAATACATAGTTTTTTATATCTATAGCCAGCTCTGAAATGTAGGTCTGATCCCCATAAGTGAAACTGATTCTTCTTTTCTTTTCTGCCCAGTTTGCTGGAGGAGAATAAAAAAACAGTCTTTTTGGGAGAATTTCTGAATGCTAATTTGCAACAAGTTTTAACTTCAATATAATACTCGCAATGCCATCTACAGATCCTCACCCTGGTGAAATGGTTCTGTTCACTGCTATGAACATATGTAGATCATAGCTTACCCCATGCAGGGCAGAGCTTGCATATCCCTATATTTACTGGAGCTTAGGAGTAACTTCTAATGTTGTTTGAAAATAAAAAAAAAAAGGAAGTATCAAACTCTGTGTCCATGTTAGCAAAGTCTGTTGAAGATTTGCTAGATTCTTACATTCCTAATACTTTTTTATTATCTGCAGTTTTTTAAAAAGTCTTCCCATCTCTCATCCATGAACTTTGAATGATTTTAGCACTCTTGTGGAAGAAACACTCTCTCTTAGAGAGTTATCGTAAGACACCAGTGGCAGTCAGCTGCTACTGCCTATTAAATTCTAATGAAGATGAAAGGCCTCCTGCTGCCTTCTGCCCCCCCTTGCTGGAAGGGAAGGGGAATTCAGCACGTGGTGCCCTGTGTCTCTACACCATTTCAGCACAATGGAAATATTGCACATGATGTGCTATTCTGGACTTGGGAATTTTCAATTAATTATCACCAGATCTGAATAATGCAAAGGAATAACTTTCATAACAAAAATCCCCAAATGAAAAAATAAATAAAAAATATTGCTTTCTTAAAAAAAAAAAATTTAATCAAGAGACCCCAGTTGTTTCTAGCAGATGATCTAGCTACAAGAAACCATCTCCAACACATGCATGATTCAAATATTCTTTTCAAAGAAAGCCTTTTGATGAAATAAGGGAATTAAACATCAAAAACAATGGCTACCAATTGCAAAAGACAGTTCTCAGTGTGACAGCTGGTCAGCTGAGTAACAAAGAGCTGACAGCTGTATCACTCAATTCATTATCCAAATGTTTCAGAACGTGAGATAATTTTATTAAAGCAGTGAAGTCAAAGAGTTATGAAGAAAAACAGCAGAAAATTGTCCTGAAAAGAGAAATATGTACACATATATATGTGGTTACCAGTTCAGATGGAGCCTTCAGACCCACAGAGTGCTTCAGGCAAAGGACCAACAGAAGTGTGTTGGCACCAGCCACAGCAGAGCCACTTGAGCACTTGAAGCTGACAGTGAAGGAAGAACAGTCAAGAAGAAACCAGGAATATTGGAAGAAAGTAATATTCATAGCTGTCCTCCCAGATGTTGTTCTGTGAGCATCTGAGATAATGAACCCTGGCTACCTGCAGGCACACAGCTGATTTCTGCTGAAGCCTTCCTTCTCTTTGCTCCACATCTGAATCACCTCTGCTTGGCCAGCTTCATTTATTTGTGAGGATGGATGGAAATGAATGAAAGGTGGACAGAGGGCTTGTTTGAGCCTCCTTGTCCTCAGAGAGAAGCTCAAGTGTCTTGTTTCACCGGGAGTGTGCAAAGGATGTAATGCCAAGTGGTCTGCTGGCGAAACTACTCTAGCCATGTGAATTTGTACCAGCAGGGCATGTAGCTCTCGGTTATTGACCGCAGCACCCAAGGCTGTATCACACTGGGTGCTGGAGACAGGGCTGAGAAGGGCAGCTGGCAGTGCTCTGCTGGGCAAGAGCAAAGGGGGCAGATGCTGCTGCGCCCTTTGCCCCATGCCCACACGCTCAGCGTTGTGCCTTGCATATTTCTGGAAGATCTCGCATCACACTAACAGCAGCAAAAACAGATGAAGGGGAAGGAAAAAGGCATTCAGTGTGATCTGTCAGCAAGATGATTGCAGCCTAGTGGTCAGCCACACAGGCTGGTTTCTCACATTTTTACATCTGTGAGCAGTTAGCACTAGCCCTATTGCCAAGACATGAGTTTTATTTTTTTCATTTTATGTTGACATAAATTGAATAGAGTTGCAGCTTGATCTGCAAAGGCTTTCTTGTACCCTTTCAAACTATTTTGGCTAGTTAGGCCATGCTGAGGCTGAGTGTGCCCTTTGCCAAATGCCCACTGAGTGGGGCACACATGCACGCACAGCAGCAGGGCACGAGGAGGGTGGCAAAGGCGCAGTAGTTAAAAACACAAAACAATGCGGTCAGGAAAAGTCAGGGGAAGCTACCTGTGTGACTGTGGGTCATCGTGTAAGGACATATGCCCCATGATGAAGCACACATGGCCTGAGCTAATGCCGGGAGGGAAGGCTCTGGGATGGGGTGCTGCCAAACCGGCATCCCTGCTGGCATGCATATGCTGTACCTCCGGAAAATGAAGTCATCCAGATCTATCTGCATTTTCTCTCTGTGTTTTTTGTTGTTTTTTTTTTTTTTTTTAGTACCAATAATAAAATTTCATGTGCTAAGGGGAGAAAGCAGTGTCACTAACAGGACATCAAAGCAAACCAATGCTGTGTTTTAAATAAAAAGCAGTGCAGTAGTTTCTCCACGTCATTTTCCTCTTTGGTGTGAATTTGCATCAGCAATATTCATAAGGTGGGAAACTGGAAAACTTTTTTGCAAAAAATCATAATGCTGCTATAATGGTAAGTTATATGGAAATATGGAAAATATGATGCCCTCAAGGAGATTAAGACACTGCCTGCATTTCTGGTAGCATTATACCTTCTGGACACAGCAAGAAGCACAGCAAATCCCCAGAAAGGTTGCTTTACCCCTTAAAAGCCCCATATGGTTTACCTCAGTGTGAACTTGCTTTCTTGGTGTTCCACTTTGTTGTTGTTTTTAAAGATCTTAATGGTGACTGTAAATTTCTGTCAAAGCAGCTGCTTTCTTTAGTGAAATGTTCTTATTTTGTACAAGCGCCCTTTGATCACTGAGGCATCAAGAGAACATATGCAGTCCAAAAAAATAAAAAAAATGCTTGTAATACTAAAAGCTTTGCTATGATTTAAAAATAGAAAACAAACAACCAAGCAAACATCCAGCCTCTCTGCTTTTTCTTCCGGACAGCAGTGGCTCAAAACTGAGACTCTGGGCAAAGTGTAGTGAGCGAGTGTCATTGCGTATGCATGGCAAGGAGGACAGTCTCCAGTTGAACCTATCACTGCATTTTCAGGTGTATTTGCAACCCTTCTTGTCCAGTTATCATCTGTATTTGAAAAACCTAATTCCAAAACTCTTGTTGTCTCTTCTGGGTTCCCTTTTCTGTTTTGAATGAAGTAGTTGTTTTCTTTAACAATCTCCTTCCTAATCTCACATCTGCAGTCAGTGTTCTGCAAAGTGTAATCTCCTGCAGTGAAGCTACAGTCAGATATAACTTTCCAAATGCTCACTTTTTAATGTAGATTATTATTTCCATTGAACTGGGAGCCTCATCAGGTTCTTGTTAATAACACCTTATAAAGATTTTCTCAAGCGCAGACCTGAAAAAAAAGTAAGAAAACTGTTTTTCTTCTATTTAGAAAAAAAAAAAAAAGATTTTACACACGCATGTACTTCTGAGGTTTGGAGACCCACGCTGTGTATCCATCTGCATGAAATCTCTTATACCAGGATTAGAATATTTTAGCTCTATAACACCTACGGAGGAAAGAAGCATGCACTGGCTTAGTGTTAACCTTAGTCCTGTTGAGCTCAGTAGGATCAGTCATGTGCATGGGTTTATACATCTTAGCACAATGAGACAAAGACAACATTTCTTCAGAAACTACATATAAACTTTTTACTCATTCGAATGTCAATAAGAAAACCTCCATGAGCCAGGACTTCAACCGTTAAGTTTAAGTGTTGAGTAAAGTGTGATTCAGGCTTATTTTGTAAGTAAGTTTGTATTTTCTTACTAAAAAGTAATTCTGATAACATAAAAAGAGCACCCCACAGATTTTCAGATAGTTCTCACATCTCTCCATTTTCACTGAAAAACAGTAAAAAGAGTAAAAAAATGAATTCATGTTCACACTGCTCTTGAAAAAAAAAATAATATTTGTTTTTAAATTGGATTTGAGGAGTGCCATAGAGGAATTTAGATAAAATTCATGTCAACATTTTCTGAACTCATTTTGCTTTATGTAGGGTATATAGTAAGATTTCTTCCAAAACAAAAACACTATGAAATTAATTTTAGCCTTTTTTTTTTTTTCTAACAAATGCACAACCTCCACACTAAAACATTTACAAACATTACTTAGGACCTTCAGAGGAAGAGTTTCCTTCCTTCCTTCCTTCCTTCCTTCCTTCCTTCCTTCCTTCCTTCCTTCCTTCCTTCCTTCCTTCCTTCCTTCCTTCCGTCCTTCCGTCCTTCCGTCCTTCCGTCCTTCCGTCCTTCCGTCCTTCCTTCCTTCCTTCCTTCCGTCCTTCCGTCCTTCCGTCCTTCCGTCCTTCCGTCCTTCCGTCCTTCCTTTTTATTACAAAAAAATGCCTTAAACAAGGAAGCCAGTCATTCAGAGGGTACACAGCCTTAGAAGAGTTAAAAAGATCACTGCTGAAATAAAGCACTTGCCACATTAGGCAAGTAGAAATAGTTTTTCTCACATCCTGATGAGATGGACATGATGAAACGTGTGGACTCCACACACAGCTTTCAAGAGGAGCTATTTGCAGTAATAAGAAGAACTCTTAGGCAGCAACAAGTGTGACCCATTCACACCCAAAAATGGGAAAGAGGGCTTGTGCAGCTCTGTCCTCCTCAGGACAAGGCTTCTGAGGATGTCTTTCCCTTTCCCTTTCCCTTTCCCTTTCCCTTTCCCTTTCCCTTTCCCTTTCCCTTTCCCTTTCCCTTTCCCTTTCCCTTTCCCTTTCCCTTTCCCTTTCCCTTTCCCTTTCCCTTTCCCTTTCCCTTTCCCTTTCCCTTTCCCTTTCCCTTTCCCCCTTTCCCTTTCCCTTCTTTCCCTTTCCCTTCTTCATCTCCCTATGACCTCTTCCTCCTCCTCCTCTTTTCCCTTTCCCTCTGCCTTTGGGGTATATGTGTTGGTGGGAGGTGCGGCCGCAGCACCCCAGCAGCTGGCAAAGAGCCCACCCGTTTGTTTCCAGCTGGCAGGCATCGCCACAGCCCCTGTGCCCACGGTGCAGAGTTGGAGATGGCGTCACACCCAGTGCGGCCACACACGCTTCATGCCTCCCCCAGCCACGTTTCCCCAGCTGCAGGTGTACAGGGCAGAATAAAAGCAACCTCTAACATAGGAAGACCCCGAGTCTCAAAGCTAAGAAAAGGCTTGTTATCACTTCCCAGGTCTGTCCAACAAGCAGGTGCAGAGAATCTCAGCCAAATAGGGAGGAACTTCCATTTTTGCTGCTCAGCACAGGGCTCGCAGCATCGCGGCTGAGTGCGCAGCACTCCTCTGGGCACCACAGCATGAATGTATGCCCTGCTGGGAGACTGCTGTCTGGTTTGGTCTTTATTGCTTCTCTAAAACTCTTCACACTACTTGCCTTTTAGATCTGTGCTGCATGCTGCACCAGTGTTTTCAGAGAAGTGTTCACAACGGCTTTGAGGTGCCTTTTCTGAATAGCAAGAATTAATTTAATTAATTTAATTATTAAAAAAAAATAAAAAATATGCATAATTCGGGTTATTTCCATCAGCCATTTTATAATTTCCATATTGTAATTTATCATTTCAGTCGGTGTTCCAAGAAGCAAATTTGTCAGTGATCCTCAAAATAAGTCCCAAGCACCTTCTTCTAAAAACTAGTACAGCAGCATTTGCTACCCCTGAGTCTTCTGGTGATGATTCCTACACTAATGAGAAACTGCATATTTTGTTAGCGGCTCAACTACTTTTCCTTTCTGCTGTTTTATCCCCCCAGACTTCTTGAGTACGTGCTATCTGTGACAATTTGGTATTTAAAAAATGTCTAGTTACCACACAAGATTTTAAAGGTATAGACACATCTACAATTATCCAACTCATGCTCTAATAAACCAATCAGATCACACTTGAAGAATAAACAAAACAAAACAAAACAGAACCGACTAAGAATTAAGGAAACAGAAATTTCTCAGACAGAAAAATTCCAGTGATCTTTTTCTTAATTTTCTTCCATTTTCTCTTGCTTTTCATTTTTGCAAATGCTCACACATTGAATGAAATGTAGCATACCAACAGCATTTTTTTATAATAATAAGCTTATTCAGCCAACTGCTGAAACTTTATTGAATAAAAATGAATTCTAAATAACTAGATTCTAAATTCTAAATAACTTCTAGATTCTAAATTCTAAATAACTAATAGCACATTTTTACTGCCTTTTCTAGAATTCATACCTTTAATCTACCTTTGCTCACAAAATAATGTATATGACAAAAATGTAGCTGCAATAGAGAAAAAACATCTGTTAGAGTTCATGAAGGACAAATTTAAGAAATCATTTCTTGGCATGCTAAAACCACATGTTGAAATCCTGTCAAGCTCAACTGGTATTATTTTTTGGCAGAATTAACTGTATGAGCACAGAGATTAAAAAGTAGAATATCCCATGATTATGGGCAATGTATGTGCTGTCTCAACAGACTAGCAACTGCATTCCTGACATGGCAATTTTGTGTTTGTTGTACATCCTTCATCCTCCAAACAATCTGAAGAGAAGCAATGATAAAAAATAAAAGTCCTTTTCATAAACAGTTAGTTATATATCCTTATACCTTCTTTTCAATTCACATCTATGCTCAGATCCGAGTCTGTACCTGAACTTTGCTCCTAGGTAAAAGTCAGAACTCCACTATGAATAGGAGAAGTAAGATTCAGATTTTCATATCCACATCCAAACACAAACCTCTTTTCTATAGTTTGTGTTTGGTCTGTTTTAGGGAGATGGAGTTTGGATTCAGCACTACTGATTTGCTTACGTATTTAATAATAGTCTGGAAGCTAGCATGTTTGTGGTTTACGTATTCAGCAAAATGATCTGAGAAAGATATCTTCTTAATTTAATGGGATAATTTATTATACACTTGCTATTTATATGCAATTGACACTTCAGTTTTACAAACTTGCAGTATTATTTCCTGAGACTTCTATTTTCTTCATACACATCAGAAATCTGTGGCTGTGCCCAAGTAACTACAGGTTACTTTTCTAGGAACAGGACTGAGCAGAACAGCATCACTTACACAGGTGCCTCCAGACTCCCCAGCAGGGTGTTTCTGCAAATGGCTGTCCTGGAGGTGCCATGATGAATGCAAGCCCACTGAGGCCAGCAGGCTCTTTTCTCCTATCAATGATGTTTGAATCGCAGCACGGTCACTTCCCTTCTGGTAAATCAAACCTAACACGCAGACCTGATATACTGCAGTTCTTCCTTCCTTGACCCAGACTTAAAGAGAGCTATGCATCGCAACTTCATGTCCTTCTAAAATAAAAGGAGTTTGGGTTTTCCTAAGAAATTAAACATTTTTGCTTATTTAACTGATTAGGAAAGCTAATTAATTGAACAATTTCCCCCCCCCTCCTTTTTTTTGATTGATAATTAACACCATAAAGCTATAGACTGTCATTCAACTACATAAAACAATTTAATATTTCAAAGATTGTATTTGCTACAGTGAATATAAATTCAAGGGTGTGAGTCAGGAAATACTCCATATTTTGGGAAAGGGAAATGTAATCATAATTAGGGAGCAAAGAAAAATCAAAATGTAGGTATACAAGATATCCACACACTGAAAAGTGTAGAATTTCACATGCAGTGAGAAAATTATTTAGCAAATTATTCTAACTCATCTCCTTAAAAATGCTTAGTGTTTTTTCTCCTCCCAAACTTATTTAGTGAATTTCTATTTAATACTCTCCTAAACCACAGTCTTTCTCTTAAGGTTTCATTGAGTATTCAACCCATATTTTAAATCTGCCGGACATACCTGCACTGCCTTGAAGAAATGAAATATGCCCAGAAGACATGTATACCTAGCTTCCAGCCGGGAGAGAAGTGTCCTAGTTCTTCATTTAGTGGAACGTTTATTGGTACATGGGCTCAGATTCTGGTGATGGCTTTAGTTATGGGAATTGTACTTCTCTGAAATGGGCTAGTGCCAGTCCTGCAAACTATCTGTAGAGGCTTTACATGATGCACAGGGCTTGAGTTAGCTCTAATACACATTTTCTGTGGAAAAGGATATTTTCAGAATCTTTCTGGGCTAGAAAGTTGTGCAGATATTCTCTTTATGGACCAGGTATTAAAGGAAACAGGCTTTCTGGCACAAAAAACACACAGCTGAGATGTAAAGTGTTCCAAACATTATGGCCACAATTTGGTCAACACTGTGCAGTGCAGCTGATTGAGTTTCTGTACTGCATTGGCCCCTGTGCCATCACTGTACTGTACACCCTAACAGGTTCTTTGAATACAAGTAGACATCAACTGGATTTTTTCTGATGCATTAAAAGATTTCACACATCCAAATGTCCTTTGGGTGTTTTGAGATCCTGCACCAGAGAGTCCTGAAGGACTAATCCACTCCTCCACACAGAGATCCTAGAAACCAGAACCAAATAGCCAACTACCTGACAAATCAGAACAGTATCATCAGACATCCAGTTTTCAAGCAGTAATGAAATAACCATTGCTTCAGTTGTCCTCTGCCTTTTCTAAGCCAGCTGGCATTGTGCTACAGGGAAATTACACATCCATTTTGATTATTTACTCTCATCTGCAGTCTGCATTCCCCACCCTCCCCCTGGATTTAACAATCATTACTGTTAATAAGGGCCAGGCAAGTGAGTGCTAAGGGTCCAATACAAAGGCCAAAAAAGTTAATGGAAGGCCTTTACATATTGAATCAAAATCATGCTTTCACACCCAAACAACTTCAGTGAAAGCTGTGCACTCATCTCCCATGTCACTCCAGCAAGAGACGTACATGTGCATCTGCAGATGTTCAATGGAGAGCACATGGTTGCAATACACTGATCAGTAGAGTTTGTCAACATGGGGAGATAATATGTCAATGCACAGGGATGGTTAGTGGTAATTGCTTACCACAGATTAAGTTTAAACTGCTATCAAACTTGATGGTGGCAGTTCTGAATCCAAAGGTTCCTACGGTCAGCGGTTCATTGATGATCAATGATACAGATAGACAGAAAAGTGGAGGCTTTAAAAGCCTGTTGAGTAGTTGGATGACCAATTCTTGCCAATTTTAATGGGAAACAGAACACCTAAAACCTGTTGCCAAGGGAAATAGATGAGGAAGACTTAAAAACTGCATTTAAAAAAAAATCAAATAGAAGAGTTCAGCAATTTTGTTCTCACATCTGATTTTACAACAATGGCTGATAGTGCTGGAAACTGG
Organism: Anser cygnoides; assembly: GCF_040182565.1. Classification (NCBI taxonomy): domain Eukaryota; kingdom Metazoa; phylum Chordata; class Aves; order Anseriformes; family Anatidae; genus Anser; species Anser cygnoides. The sequence goes on along the minus strand of NC_089873.1, from coordinate 112,232,923 downwards.
TTAAGCAATATATATGGAGAGAGCAAAGTGTGGCAAAACCCCACAGTTTAGATCCTGCAAGAGATAAATGAAATGTACTCAGTGGATGATCCTTAGCTGAACACAAGCTGCAGGGTAAAACATAAGCTTCAATCAACTCTTGCAAATAATTTGAGCCCAATACCATAAGTACCTTAAATTAAATCCCTCTCAACAGGAGCCAATCTAAATCATTAAACATATGTCACATAGAGAGCTATAATCACTACAAGTGTCATCTACATAGCATTTAATTTACATAGAAAATGTATTGAGGTTGTTAATTTGACCATTTTTCAATGTTCAGTATCTCACAGAAAACATACATAGTTAGAAGCAACATTTGCCTTGTCACCAAGCAAAAACCACACGTGCATGCAATTCTCTTATCCAGTTTGTTGTGGCATATGTAACTGTGAAAGAAAGCTTTCCTACCACATACAAACAACCCACCTCTTGTTCGAGATCTCCACTATGATTTATTACTACCTTCAGAATTTCACAAAGTTTCATGCCAGGTGGGATCATTAGATAATCCACACCTAATTCCACCATAAAAAGGAGCAGAATTTCATACTCTTACCTCAGAATGGAGCCCATTAACTTCTACAGGACGGTGCCACATCTTTCAGAAAGGCACTCAGTGTTGATCTGAATAAATTACAATCTGCCAAAGAGTAGGTGTTCTGGCTTATGGTCTTTAAAACTGTCTCTGTTTTCTAAAATCATACGCCCTGTCAATTGTCACATCTCTGGGGGTTTGGGGAGTGGGGAGAAAAGAGAGAAGGAAAAAAAAAAAAAGAAACCAATCTCCCTCTGTCTCTGTGATTCATATCATACGAAACTTCCTATGGGCACCTTGGTCTTTGGAGACTTGTCCATCCCCAGGTAGCACATGGACTGGGGATATTTCAGGTGTGAGTGTTAGGGAAAAGAATAACTGGAGGCTTCTCTATGATTGCACCAAATGCATCTTTAAATACAACAATCAATGAGCCTGGTTCACTTATTATCTTTAGTGTATGTTGAAAGAAAGTCATTTGGGAATGTGAACGGAAGTAGCCTGAGACACTTCATAGATACTGATATCAGAGTCATGCCCAGCAGGCACCAGCATTTTGTAGAAACAAAATAACTAAACAAAGCACAAAGGAAAAGAAGTATGTCAATATAATAAGCCAAAGGAACCTCTTTGACACATCTGCACCAGCCAGCAAGAGTTTAAATAGCAGGGTTTGGCCTTAGTATTTTATTTCTTGAGTTACTAAAACCAACATGATAATACAAAGGAATGGGCATATTGATTAAATACTGGTTTCATTGAATATGGGCAAAAAAGTTGCATTCACATCAGTGGGACAAGAATCACATACACTGAGAGAATATTCACAGTGTCTCCCTGAATCTGAAGAGTGTATATGACAATCTGCAGGACAAGGATGCCCTAAATCCAAAGCCCTTTTAGTCGGCCACTGCTTTCTACCCTGCTTTCCTCAAGACCTGTTGTATTCCCCTTAGAAATCCTTCTTAAATTAAATTAATTTTCTGAAAACCTTAGCTCAATATTTCTTTTAGAGACAGCTCATGCCTAACAAGAGCTGGTGGAGTTGCCTGTTCAGGCAGTTCTCTTTCACCAGCTCCAGCAGGCGTGAAACAGCTCCAGCAGCCTGAAACAATCTCAGGTCTGTTGTTATGGAAATCCATCCAGGGGTTTGTAAATGCGCGACATGAGGAGCTCAGTGTTTGATTTTAAGGGAAAGACTAGCCTCGATGTCACTTTGGAACAGGTCTAACATATAACTTCTAAAAAATGGAAGACCTTTCAGTTGTAGAAAATGCCAAGAAAACTCCAAATAACACAAAGTATAGGAAGTTTTATATGCAGAAAGGAAAAGTGAATCACCTAGCAAGGAAAAATAAATCTAATCTCTCCTGAGCTGAAGTTGTAATTTTACTTTGAAACTGAAGTTTTTCTTCTGATTGATGGTAATGGGTTTCAAGCCATACTTTACACACTGTGCTAATTATAAGTAATTACAGTTTCCTCTTCATAGCAAGGTTATTTTATGGACTTTTCGTCATAATTTCTAACAATGAAATTATGAGTCTAAAAAAACCCACATAATAGCTATACCTAGTAGCCTCAGCTTTTATATAGTGAGCATCTGAGGAATGATTTAGTAACCATGATATTCACTTCAGGAGCCCAAAGATGTAGTTTCCAGTTTTTCAGTGAATAGTCTTTTTCTTTCCTTTATTTTTTTTTCTAGATCATTTAATATTATACTTCAATTTTAATGTGACTAATGCATTTGTAAAATTCTCCACAACCAAATTTCCCCCCACCTTTCAAAAAGTGCATATCTAACTTTTCTATCAATAACTGATAATTGCAACCAAGTATAATACAACTACAAGTAATAACTGTATTATCTATAATAACTAAAATATCTAACTAACAAGTTAATAATTTCCGATGAAGCTGTTCCCATTGAAGCTTACTGAGTGGTTGTCCGTGAGGACATGGAGTACGTAATGCCTTAACAGTGCCTATAAGAAATTTTCTGGAAAACTTTGGGCTTGATCCATGGCTTAGAGAAGTCAATGGACTTTGGCTTCAATCATATTGTTTGCCTACAATAGGTAATGCTAGATCAGGAAAAGAAACTAAAAAAAAAAAAAGAAGGAATATAGTCCTGCACAGACCCAATGTTGAATGGAACAACCAATGAGAGATAGAATCTAAAAGTGTATTTTCAAAGCGGCACAATTTTAAGTGTGCATAACTGCTAACATACTCATTGCACATAACAAGCAAATCTGTTCAAGATAGAAAAATCTGCATAAAGATTACATATCTTTTACAGGAAACCAATAATGCCCAATGCACTTCTCATGTCTTCATGTTATTTCAGCCAAATTATTGCTACTGAAATCTTTTCTAATGCAAGAGCAGACTACTTCAGCTTTGTGGTAAAAATCCAAGGATCATTGTGTGCAGTCATGCTACAGCAATTTCATTTGCAACCAAGTATAAAGTGGAATACGTTCTGAATTTTCATTTAAAACTTTTTGATAAGCACGGATGTAAACACATTTGAGTTTTTCTTTTTTTTTTTTTAGTTGTTGTTTGGTTTTTGTTTGGTTTGTTTTTTAGGAATTTTAGGAGCCTTTCACAGACTCCATTCGTACAAATCATATTCATTGCACATAGTTCTTGAAACACAGAGAAAAATTCAAAACACTGTGGATAAGAAACAAGAAAGAGAAACATATGTAGCTGCTACAGTTTTTTCCACTCAGTTTTATACTGAATTTATCCCTAAGAATCAGCTAGTAAGCCTCAGCACTGGAATGCCTGAGAATGATTGCTGGTGCAATAAGCATTTCTATGTATGCAATTGATGCAATTGCTAAGCATTTCATGTTAGGGTTTTATCTAGTTAGAAGATTGCTGGGTTAGGTATCCTGAAATTTGCCAACACATCGTGAATTTGGTTTACATAAAAGATACCACTTTAACAGCTTTTGTGACTAATTTGAGTGGGGGCCTCTGAAATTCACAGATTGATGTACAAATGAAATCATAGAAATGAAAAGTTTGAATTCAAAGAACATATCTGGACATTCAGTATTGAGAAAAGTGGTGATACAACATGGAAAGTTCCCTAGTGCAAGAATTTCTGAAGTTAAGGCTCTTATATCCCATTTAATTTAGGCCCCATTATGCACAGGAATTTCAAAAACATATATTTCAAACCCATCTCCAACTGAAGGCTCAACACTACTGGGAATGCTTAGTTTCCTCCGCACATTCTAAGCATTTTCAAATCAGTCTTGTGAGAACAGGGGTTTTTGAAGAGTATAAGTTCTGAGGGGAAAAAAAAAACAAAAGCCCTTACAAGAAAACAGTGTTCCTCTAGTTGTTAGTAGCTCCAGTTCAGGTTCCCATTCCAAATTTCCACTGAAGTTGCATAATTTAACATTTCATAAAGTTGTGATCAGGTGCAGATGTACTCTGTTTACACTTGTTATTTTAACATTTGCAAATGTAGATGAGAATAAGATATTTTTCAGACACAAATGGCCCTCAGTAGTTTCATGAATAGAAATGTTCCAGATTGATAATTACCAAGAAAGCTTTAAATTGCAGGCACCTCAACTAAGTGTCTTTTCAAGAGCCAACCATCATTATTATAAAGAAATATGGCAACTCAAAGCGCAGGTGCTGATTAAACATTACATGTAAGAGTGGATTGGTTACAAAATCTGCAACTCCATCCGTAAAGATGTAATCTTAGATGAGCCTACTTAGACGTTTTACTTTACAAGACTGAAAATGTATCCTGATATTTTTCTTTAAAGCACCTGCTATGCTGAGGCTGCAATATAATAATATCTTGTTGAGAAAACTGTCGGCTCATTTTCTATGTGTTCCTTTTGATACTTGGGTATTTAAAGATGAAACTACATTAATCTTAGTGAGAGAGAGACTGAATAATCCAGAAGGATGGAGAAAAAATATATTTCTATAAAGTTTAAGGAATAACAGATAAACCCTGAGTAAAATCTGCTCATTTCATCTTTCTGGCATCTCACAAAGCATGGGGGACAGTCAGGGAAGGGCCCCATTCCAGTGTGTGATTGGAGCTCCAAAAGGGTCAAAACAATTTATGCTGTGGGAAACCTGGTGACATTTGGTTTTATATTTGGTCCTCTACTTCAATAAAAGACTAAGGGATGGAAGGTCTTATTTATTTTACTGAAAATCATTTTAATCATGTCTTCTTTTTTTTTTTTAATGTTATAGTTTTAAACCTTACATTCATATTTTCTTAATTAAATACATAATGTGGTCTGAATAGCTGATTGCAGTCTTACCTGTATTTTTCCACTCTTTCTAGAAGAATGCAAGTTTTCCAGTCCTATTGCAAAAGTCTCATTTGTATGAAAGATCAGTAAAAGAGGCTTGGGAAAACTCTTCCAGGCTAGCCATGGCCTGAACATACTCTGTTCAGAGAGGGGCTTTATGGGCTGGAGTTCCTTAACATTTTTTTTTTTTTTCAGAGGAGGAGTTCAAAAGCTCTTCCACAGTATAATCTCTTCCTAATAGACATGTTACATAGCTCCCCTATAAGCCAAGACGAGCTCAGCAAGCAGTGTGCCAAGCTGGCTATGTTTTATTAATGCATGTCTTCTGGATTCTCAGCATCTACCTTTATCCAATAGCTATAAAACATAGCTGATGCTTCCCTTTGCTGAAGTGTTACAAGAAATGCCATCATTTCTTTCTGATCAGGACTGAGCATACTTGGCTCAATTCTCCATCTCTGGAACAGTGGTATTTAAATGGCTGTTGGGCCAACAGCTGTTTGCACCTACATAGTGCTCAAGCAGACCATAGGGAAAAACAGCAGCAATCCTGGGGCCACAGTTTATGATGTTGCAAGTGAGAGGCTGTGCTGGGGGATAAGTGAGGGAACAGCAGCTTTTCCGCACTGACCCCCTTCCTACTCTGCTAGGGACCTACATCTTACAGGATCAGAGATGTGGCCAGAAGAATACAGTGTCAAGAAGTTCCCAAATGCTGCCTGATGTGCTTTTGAAGCTGAATCAGGAAGACGTGAAGGATAAAGGAAGGATAAACACACCAGAACTGCAGCAGGTTTCTTGTTTTCTGGCTGGTGTTACCCCATTGACCACATTGACTGCCTGAACTGGTGGGGCCACGGGCTCCAGTCATGGGCTGAGATTTTGGCAGGGTTAGTGAAAAGTCCCAGTGGACCTTTGGCCACCATGGGAGAAGGGAAAGGTGCTGACTGTCACAAGTAAAGTCCTCTCCATTTTAGAGTAATTATTTTAATTCTTGTCTCCAGAGTGAGAGAACCAACTTCAGCCTCAGACTAGTCTACCCTGGTTGTTGTGTATCAGAAGGAAACAAAGCCAAAATTCACTGTTACTGAATGTGCAGTGTGTAACAACAAAAGCTAATGTAATCTTTGTATCTTTAACATTTAAATTCTTGATCCACTGTGTTAGGATGTTCTTTTTAAAAACACAGTGTCCGTAATAGCCTCCAAGGGGATATCTCTGCTGTAGCTTGCTAAGCTGTGGGCTCCTTGACATACCCCACCAGAGAAACCCATGTCAATCATTTCTGGATCAATAGCTAGCACTGCCTTTAGGGGAATTTTAACAGCTGTATTTCAGAAAGAGAAGAGCGATTAACTGAAGTTAGAGTGCAAAATGTTTTCCCCACTAACTTTAAACTCCCTCCACCACACCACCACTTCCGTTCTGGAAAAGATGTACTTTTGGACAGTCCGTGATTTGAGTTTATCCATGCTTTTTCAGGATAAGCTCAGATTTCTTCAGCTTTGTTAAAGACCTTACTTTCATAAGCATCTTACGAATAATAGTGCTTAATGGGCACTCACAAAAAGAAAAATATATTTTTTAAAGATAAAAACCTGATGTTTATACATAAAGGGCTGTTTACTGAATAACACTTATTTCAAAGAACAGTCTAGGATTTTGAAATCTGATTTTCTATTTCTGTATAAGAGCTTGAGAAAAAATGGCTAATCCTTAAGTAGTGTCACTGCATATACAAACTCACAATTTCTTCATGGCAAAACTGTATCCTCACAGCTCAGGACTGCTCTCCAGCTACAGTAACTAAACTCTTCAGGGATTCAGCCAAATGAAGCTATACATCTTTCTATGGGTCAGCTGCTGTCAGAGTGCAGAAAAATAAAGTGAAGTGGCAGTACATGCTGTATTGATTGCTGCTTTCTGGGAAGTGCAAGATCTTGTAGCAAATGCAAAGGAAGGTGGCGAAGCACTTTTTACACAGATGTGCTTCCTGTTATAAGCAGGTACCTACATGAAAGCATGTGGCAAAAACCCTCTGAAATCAATTTTCTTTGCCATTGTTTTAGATAGGGTCTCTGTTGCTCTATTTGGAGCAGTTACTCCTGGTTTTCCTCAAACATAAAGTACAATTACTTTGTATTTGCAACAAATCTGACTATATTTTTTAAGCTTTCTAATAGTTTTAAGGTAGCTCCAACTAAAATCAGTAAGGAAAAACTTCCAGCAAGTTCTGCAGCTCAAGGCCATCAGTCTTTTAGCCCTTCTTTCAGTCAACTTTCTTCCCATTATCCTCATCTACTGATATTTCTGTGAAATTATTTCCCTCTTCTTCTATTCTTTAATATAAACTTTTTTTTCCTCTTTGTAATTCGGTCTCTCCTCTCTACTTTCATGTTGTCTTTCCATCCCTTTTCATTTTCAGATGCATTTTGTAGTCCAGCACATGATCAGCAATTAATGTGACAGGATATCTGAAAGGGAAATCCTCTGACCCAGGCAAATACGTAGGAAAACCATATCTGTGAACTAGTGCTCTGAAAAATTTAAAAAGACACCAGAAAGTAAGTTTCTCTTCCATTGGGAGTATTTAAATTGTTACAGCCTAGTGGGAGAGATGCTCAGCCGTGAGAGAATTTGATTAAAACCTATTGAAATTGGTAGAAACGTTTACTTTCTTCAGCAAAGTCTTATTTTTGCTGAACAAATGACAGAGGGAAAGACTAACAGTTTGCTACTTTGCTGCTGGGAGCCCTAAAAAAATAAAAAATAAAAAATAAATCACAGTTTCTGTAGAGTCCTAGAGTCCTGGAGTGTTTTTTTTTGTTTGTTTTGTTTTGTTTTGTTTTGTTTCCCCACAAAAATCAGGAAGCAGAAGGATGACAGCAAAAACTATGAATGGATCCAGCTACAGAGCTATGGTCAATGCATAGTTAACAAACCCATCATCTCATCTCATTAATTAAAGGAATTAATTACAGGAATCTTCATTACTTTATATTCCGAACCATCATTACAAGCATTTTGGCAGTGATCACACTGAGCTAAAACATCCACTTGAAGCACCCACCTCGCTGGGTGAGGCCTTCTTCATTGTCCTGCTGTCAGCACATCTCCTTGCAGCATGAGTCTGGCAGATATTAGGGAGTCCTGAAAAGAGCAGCTCAACTCATAACATACTTCATGATTAAAATACATCTCTGTTGAAGGTGGAGGCTTGATTTTCTGTGTACTTTCACAACATGCAGCGTACCACCTGTGCTCAGCACAGCAGACTTGATGGTGCACATGTGCAGTGGGAAAGTGGGGTGCTATAAACCTGCATGCACTTCTTTCTGTGCCCTTTCCAGGTGCACTGCTCCTGGGGAAAACATCTCACACAAAATCAAAGCCCGTTCTCTGTGAGGCTCATCTGCCTAATTCTAGCTTCAAGAAGAGAAGGGAAACAATTCTTACTCTCTTCCCCTTGCTGCAAGACCAAAAATAGCATCAGATGGACCCAATGTTGCGTGTGCAACTGGGTAATTAGAACCAATTTTCTCCCTCTCCTGTTTTTCTCTCATTCGAAATTAATGCTACAATGCACAGATAGCTGGTTCACCCATGCAGGTATGGTTCTGTGGGAGGAAGAATAACAAACAATGTGAATAACATATGTATTATCCTACATTTTTAGTGCCTGCTGACTAGCCTCTGCATCAAGTAAAAACAATAAAATACAGGCAGCAAGACAATCATTTTTAAACTACCATCAAATAAAGAATTTGCACTTCTGAAATGATCCTTTGGTTTCTTGCTAGTACTGCTGCTGTATTGCAAGAGATGCGTAAATCAGGTCAACCAGTTTTTTCCCTGTAAAAATAGAAAAAGTTCATTACTTTGAAATTCTTTAACATGAATCATGTCAATTGAGCCTTTGGGAAATATCTCCACACTCACAAGTTGCACTCAGACACATCCCATTGGAAAAGGCAGATCTTTGTATCTTAATAAGCTCAACTTTTTATATATGTACACACACACGTACATATATTTATCCCTTTGCTTTCCAAAGGATAAAAGCATAGGTGAATGCAGTAGCTCACTAGTGTGAGGACAATTATAAAAACCTGTCCCCATCTCTTGTAGAGAATGTCTTGGATAGAGGAATGTTTTAGCATTATCTATTTAAGATCCTTTCCCTTCTTTGCACCCTTCATCTCAGTCTTTAATCAGGTCTTGTTTGCTGGGAGTTCTGCATCTCAACCTGACATGAGTGTTGGTGGCTCTGCTGCACTCAGAGCACTTGCACCTGTCTGTGCAAGGGCTGAAACTGAAATGTGGTTTCTACCACTTTAATCACCGTGCAACTAAAGCACTGACCATGTTGCATGAATATAACAGAAAGGCTGAGTCTCTGTGAGGGTTCAGTCTAAATCAATCCAATTTTGAATCAGACTTCAAAGCCTGACAAACCATACCCCGCCTCTTGTTAAAGCCGGTAGCAAAGTCTCCACAGAAGCTGCAGGAATTCACTCAGGTCCTAAACATGGGCCCAGAAGTGGATTTCAGTTGTGCAGTTTTGAACCTAGGACCATCAATTTGTCAAATATTCAGTGACCTTTCTAAAAAAATAATAATATCTAACCTCAAAAAACAAGTCTGATCCTCACATTTGCTGACTTTGACACTTTGGTTGCTCCTTTTTCCTTCCTTCTTCAGAAGGCTGCAGGTCATGAACTTGTCCCAAGTTTCAGTTTCTCAGTCCTGCATCACAGACCTGGAAAGGAAAATATAACCTTCACCCCCACCACCAAAAACCATCCCTGCTCCAATTTATTCTGCTGAGTTGAAGATTTTTTGTAGTCTGGAGATGCTTGCTATCTACAGAGATAGCAGAGAAAATAAACACAGAGGTGAGGGTAAGGGACGCAAGTAATCCTGGTGAAGACCAGAGCGTGGTATTTGCCTTTTGTGCCCACTGTCTCTTCTTTTATTTTTGATTTGGATTGCTGGAAACAATGAAGGTGGAGTGGGGAAAAGGTATGGGCTTCAAGTGTTGTTTGAAGTGCATCCCAAAAGGAGGCGGCTACGGAAGGATGAAAGGTTTCAGAGATCATGTTCCAAATCCAGGATCAGGCACAGTCAGTGAGATGGCTGTGACATTTGGCAGGGTATAGAAAGAAATCAAAGGCGTGATGGGCAGAAAAACAAGCTGGGTGGATGCAAAGATGGCAAATGCTGAGGTAAGGACTGGGGCTTCCAAAAGGGAGGGAAGAGGCTGAAGGAAAGAGCAATGTGTGGAGGACTTCCAAGGCAGTGTTTGAACAGATTGAAGAGGGAGTGATGGCAGAAAAGTCACTCAAGCTCTCAGCTTCATTGTCTGTAAAATGAGGATGATAATAGCTGCCTAACTCAAAGGTCCCTGTTGCAAGGCTAAATTCACCCGTGCGAAGAATGCTAATGTGTTTAGTTTATATTCTGTGAGCTGAATGCAAAACCCATGCATTTAATTCCATTAAAACCTAGGGGAGTAAGCCCATTTCAGCCTGGATTTGTGAACGTAAAATGCAATTATTGTTGGTTATAGGATTGTGATTGTTGATGATTATTTCCTGAGAAACTTTTTTCTGTTTTTAATTCACACATATAACAGAGCAGTTTTTAGGTCATGTATAAATTGGAGGTAATATCCAATTTCTGGCCTAATCTTACGCAGTTGGTGAGCTAACTTTAAAAAGAAAGATACTGTTAAACTGTCTGCTAAAGGTAAACCTGCAAGTAATAACCCATTTGGTTATTCTTTCCCTGTAAGATGAATGCCCAGACTTAGCTCTGTGATGAGCACACTTGCACTGGCTCTCAGTCAGGCTCCTTGTGGCATAGGAGAAGTCGGCAAGGATGGAGAAAAACACTTGGGGTGTTTTCTAGCAGCAAGTGCTTTCAGTCCCAGCAGCACCCTCTTTAACTGTGTAAGTGGACATTATTTGCAGGAAAATTCTTTATAAGTACTGTTTCGCCTAGCTCCATTTCGGGATAGCATCTATAGCCCTACCACTCCACCAGCCCCACTGAGAGTCAGAGGTGTGCGCTAGCCCATAGCCATTCAGACAGCAGAGTGGTGTGAGTCCGTGTCCGTATTGACTGAGAGCAAGGGCAAACTGTATGTTAATCTGGCTTTATGAATCTCCTACGTTAACTTGGCATCAGCAACAGCTTCTCTTTCAGGAAGCCAGTGACATGTAGCTGCACAGTTATTAGGGTTTTAACTCTCATTTCTCTTCAGTGGGAGACAGGTGGGTTTTAATGAGGTCTCACGGACCTCATGGTGTTCAGACGGTGCTGAGAAAAAGAGGGGAGGCTTCTCGAAGCATTAGTCCCTCTGGGAGGTAGGTGTTCAGATGTTTCTGGAAATCCTGCTACCAAACCACCTGCACCTCGTGGCACTAGGACGCCGTTGAAAGCTGTCAGTGTCTCAAAGCCTCAGGGATGGAGCAGTGACTTCCAGTGGGCCATGTGCCTCAACATCGCTGATTCGGTGTGTCCTCTTGTGCAACAAACATCTCCCCAGGCAGACGAGAAGGTGCACGTCATGCTCAGTCTATGAAACTAGGATATTCTCTGAGTAAGGAAAGGACACTTGGATATCAGCCATGTAGAAATGTAGTTTTATACTTAATTGGAGAGAACTATAAAAATAAAAAACTTTTTTTTTTTTCCCAAGAGAAAAATTCCTGTGTCTTTATAAAGAAAATCTTAGTTGCTAACTATATTTTTCCTTTCTTATTTGATTGTACCTTTTAATATTTCAAACAGTTTTCACTACATGGTCAGCATGTTTGTTTTCAAATAGCCTTCTTTTGCCATTTGAATGTAGAACCTGAATAAGAACATAAACTATGTATGGCTTCTGAGGTTTTTAAACTCCTGTCTCTCACTTTAATTTGTCATAATATCCAGATACTTTGAATTAGTATTAATATGCTTACTACTGGAATCGTGTATGTATGAGTAGCTGTGCTACTCTCCTTAAGTTGCTGGAACTGCTGGATGTAGGACAGAAGTGGTATGCTAAGGGATGAAAGGCTGTCAGCAAATAAAAATCTCAGTGATATATTTTTTAAATCTCATTGTGTCTGGTAGCTTTACCTATGGTCCTTGAATATTGTATCTAGTGTTCAGCAGCTCTCTCTTTTCTCAGTTTTAACAATACAAACACGACTTACGTCCAATGCCATCATTTTTCACTGGTCAAAAAGCAGAAGGAATTACTTTAGTGATAAAGAATTAAAAAATATCTGGAGAGTGGTTCAATAGCTGATACATGCTGTGCAAAGGAGGTTAACTACTGTGTGGAAATAAACACAGAGGTGAGGGTAAGGGACGCAAGGAGGTTACTACACTACAGTGTGTAAGCATGGGCAGAGACCTGCCATAAACTTGCCTCATGCAGCCACCAGTGAGCTGGAGAGACTCACAGAAAGTTTAATTGGGAAATCTGAAGTTTTTGTAACAAGATAATGAACATAAGAATGTTCCAGAGAAAGATCTAAATTTGAAAAATAACTGCTCTTTTGGCATGTCCATGGCAACCGCTGGGTTTCAGGCTGGTTTAAGGGCAGAACATGTTTTTCCTCTTTATTCTCCCTTAGGTGTCAGAGGGTAATACAGACCACCTTCAAAAAGCAGTTGTATTTTCACACCTCTGTTTTGCAGGCTATTAGGACTGTTTTTCTCTGCAAGCCTACCTCCAATCCAAGTGGCTTTCTGCAGTAATTTAATAGGGAGTACAAAATTAAAAAAAAAAAAAAGGAAAAAAAAGCATTGTTCTTATGTTAGCTATGGAATAGGTAAGGAAAATCTCTACAAGCAGGATACAGCTATAAAAAATATATGTTTTGAGAAGTTAGCATTTAACTTTGAAAGCATCAAATAATACCACTGACTGAAATCACAGAATTTCCTTTATGTCTACTCAGGCAATTCTGTGTTCATACAGCTAAAAGAGTATACTAGATCCCTGGTATTGGAACTGAAATTTGTTAGTGAGATATTCTGCATTGAGGAAACCCAGCTAAAAAAAGACTAGGTTGATAACTGACATCAGAAAGGTCAACAATTTTTAGCTGTTGCTGTTTATGACTGGTTTTAAAGTGGGGATAGAGATTTTTTCCCAATAACAATCTTTTGAGCTGTGCCTTGTCTTGAAGCAAAATGTTGATACCCATTCAGAGATATGGAAATTGATTCAGCCATGACCTTTTCTAAAACTCTTTCAGTCCGTGATGACCCTGTTAAATGAAACATTTGCTTGCTCAGAAGGACTGAAGCTGCTTTTTCAGGTGCCTACTGAGGTGTGCTTTTATATTTTTGACATTTTACTTGCTGTAGGTTTTTTTTTGTTTGTTTGTTTGTTTGTTTGTTTCAAAGGATGAATGGCGCTGATACTTTGTCATATTTGTCAGTTTGACTTGCATCCCTTGCTGTTTTCTGAAGAGGAGTCACTCATGTGGCTCAGATCTCATTTCTGTCAGAGAAACATTAGCAAAGTAGTAATTTTTCTCTTACTTTCCACGGCTAAATTAAAAGTAGGGGAAAAAAATAGCTTTTTTTTTCAGCTTCTGAGATGTCACTTCGTAAAGTAAATGCAGAAAGGAGAAGTTTTTTTTTCACACATGTTGTGCACTGAAGCAGGATTATCTGTTAAATGAACATGACTGCTGGGTTCTCCCACTGATGTGCTCACGTGTGGCTGATGGCGAGTTACTCCCTGAATGCAGTAGGGTTGGGTAATGTACATCTGGCTTTGCCACTCTGCAGCCTGCAAGCAACAGGGCATGGGGGACCAGAGCACAGGAACACTCCTCAGCCATATCTACTGGCACAGCACCTGGGAGGTTTTAACATAAGAACCAGAGCAGCCCCTATAGATCCTGCACTCACCTGATGTGGGGTACTCAGCTTTCAGCTGATCCAATGGTCTGAAACTGCACATCATGGCAGCAAACATGGCACTGCTGCAGAACTGTCAAATCATAGAATAACCCAAGTTGGAAGGGACCCACAAGGATCATTGAGTCCAACACCTGGCTCCTCACAGGACCACCCAAAAATGAGACCATGTGTCTGAGAGCATCGTCCAAACACTTCTTGAACTCCTTCAGGCTTGGGGAGGAGCCTGGGGAGCCTGTTCCAGTGCCCAACTACCCTTGAAGAAAGGACAGGCCCACCACTGCCCGGGGCTAAGCAGCCTTCGGCTGGCCAAAGCTGCAGCAGAGCATATCCTGGGGAGCTACTGGGGAGGAGAGGAGGGAGGTGAAAGGGAGAACTCAAAACCCAAGCTTTGTCCAATGTATGTGCTACCAGTGGCCCACCTTGAAAACCAGTGCTTGTTTTTGTGCTTAGCAGTAATAGCCTCATTTCTGGAACATCATTTATATCTTGAGTTAACATTGATTTTTTTCCCTTCCCTTGTAGAACCTTTGGTTAATTTGTTTTTAAAGTGTTGTACAGTAATTACTTGATTTAAATGAATCATCTGACAAATGGATTCTTCGTCAAACTTGTCACTTACTCTGCTATTTCTCTTTTAACCTGGACCTTACAATATATTCTGAGCTTGACTGTAAGTCATCAGCAGAACATGAGAGAAAAGAAACTATTTACTAAATTGCTGGATTTCATTAAGAGTACATGGATGAAAACACAACAGAATGAAACAGCCAGATTGTATTTGCTGCCTTGTTTGTGATGCAAATTTTTAGATTGATTCAGCTCTTTTTATACCCATAGGTCCCAACAGAAAAATCAGGCTCAAATAAGTAGTAGTTCAAGGTTTTCCCAAACTTCACTCACAACAAACAATGATTTCCTCCATAAACTATCTCACAGACTTTGTTCATGGGCAGCAGGGCCTCTCTCTTTGTGCTTAATTCAAGGATTAACCAAGAGAACATATAGTCAAATAAACATCTATTGGCTTGGAGAATGATGCAAGTGGTCTCATAATTTCCCTATCACAGGGGTGGAGAAGGGGAGCACTATCTTCAGAGACTCTAAATGGCACCTTGTTTAACATCTCTAGTTCAGCTAAAAGAATGGCTGAAGGAGAGCCCTGTGGGAAAGGATTTGGGCATATTAGTGGATGAAAAACTGAATATGAGCCAGCCATGTGCATTTTTCAGCCCAGAAAACCAACTATATCCTGGGCTCCATCAAAAGAATTGGAGCTGGTAGGTCGAGGGAGGTGGCTCTCTCCCTCTGGTCTTAGGGAGTAGGGGAGTACTGTATACAGCTCTGGGGCACACAGCACAAGAAGGACATGGAAGTATTAGAATGAGTCCAGAGGGGGCCACGAAGATGATCAGGGGGCTGGAGCACCTCTCCTGTGAAGACAGGCTGAGGGAGCTGAGGTTGTTCAGTGTGGAGAAGAGAAGGCTCCAGGGAGACCTTACAGCGGCCTGCCAGTACCTAAAGGGGGCCTACAGGAAAGCCGGGGAAGGACTCTTTGTCAGTGAGTGTAGTGAGAAGACAAGGAGTAATGGCTTTAAACTGAAAGAGCATGTATTTAGATTAGATACTAGGAAGAAACCTGTTACTGTGAGGGCAGTGAGGCACTGGCACAGGTTGCAGTATAACATGAAACCAAAGTTCTCTGCAAGTGCGTTACTGATATGTTAACATGCACAAAAGAAACCTGGAAAATGTGTTGAAAGGGTACCAACATATTGGTTGTACAGCTGACTGTCAGAGAGACATATCTGAATACATTTGAAGTATACACAATGGTGCATATGCTGTTTTGATTAGTTTGCTTAGCAAAACTTTCACTCTGTCCATCACTTCTCCTTTCCTTCCACTTCTTCCCTCTGCCCAGTGAATTTCAACTCTTTTTTTAAGGGGACCAAGCAAAAATTCTGCAAATTTCTGCTAATGAAGTATAAATAGCTCCTGCATATACATCAATTAAAATTAATCTCAATTTAATAGACAACTGATTAGAGGTCTGGAAAAAGTCCTAGTCCTAAAATGAGAAAATGTTTGCATTTATGCGTATGCATAGGACATGAAGACTATCTCATGGTATTTGAAAAAAGATATTTTAAGCTAAACAAGCAAACAAGCAAGCAAGCAAACAAAACGAAAAAGCACAGCACAGTAATAGTTTCCATGATGGAAAAGATTTTTTGCTAACATCAACTGTCTAATTAAAAAGTTATCTCAGGCTATTGATTATACTCGGTGGATTCCACCTTGCCTTATGAAACAATGTTCTGCTAATCCTAGTAGGGGTCCAAGCAAAACACAACAGGTGTATCTTGCTGGCCTAAGAACAAACTGACATTATTGCCAACTGAAAACACTTGTCTTCCATAGATGAAAGGAAGGAAAGTAAATTTTATTGAATCAGAAAAGAAGTAAGCTTGTTGGGATCATCATTGTCATGAGGAATTATAGGCTCTGAAAGTTCTATCTAACTAAAATGAAAGTCTGAAATCCATTTAGTAAATGAGGAAATTGGTTAAGTTGGTAGAATTGCTTAAGTCATGTTAAGGTGCTGTTACGTATGGTTTTGAGAAATAATGCTGCGTATTCAAGAGTAGCTAGAGATTACATTGCCAGCTTGGGTTTGATAGTCTCCAGTGTTTTCATTGCCGAGTTAAAATTCAAAACAGGTTTTAATTCCACTGTGTTTCCATTTCCTGATTATCAGCTAATGACTGCACTATTCCTACACTGGTGACATCAAAATTGCAAGAGATTGCAGCACATTAGCTGAATATATTCTGATGCTCGGAAAATATAAAGCGATATCTAGGGCTCAAATTTCACATGGGGAAATGTGAAAATATGTAACTGAGAAATCCAAAGTATTCTCTAGTGACTTGCACTAAATGAGTAAATTATACTTGCAAAATCAAGTACTGAAGCTGGAGATTGCTGTTTAAAGGAGCTATTTTTTTTCAAATTAGCTGTGTTTGTTATGCATTCATCAAATCCCAGTGCTCCTAGATAGGCTGAATATGTTGTTGGCATAATATAGTCTCTAGAGGCTAGAGGGAGTAGACATCCCAGTATAAGTGGGATGGTCTGTTGACTTGAAACACAGGCAGGCACCTTTCCCATCTCAGAATACATGCCAAAGTAATTCATAGTGCCTCCAAAACTAAAATTCATTCTTTACAGGTCCTCTTCTGGAAAACTTACTTTCATGTTAAAGTTCTTATTGATATCACTTGTTTTAACAAGGAACAAGAAATATATATAATCTCAGTTTGAAAGGTAGAAAATAAGTTTTGACAAATTGAGCAGAGCTCAAATAGCAGTTACCCAACTGAAACTGCACAGAAGGGCTGGGACACCTCATTGTTCAAATAGTTCAGAACAGATGTTAAAGGAAGAGTTTAGAGGAACAATAGGAAGTTGAGAGCAATTATGCTAAATGCAGCACTGCCCTTGCAAGGGGATTTCTAAAGCAGTGTCATGATGGTACTGGTAGGCACTACATCACAGGAGACATCACTTATCACTGGCACAGAGGCAGAATCTTCTCTGGGAGTAGCATGTGGCTCAGCTGTTTTATATCAACAAGTTCAACTTGTACAGCAATGAACTTTGATAAAGCAAAAATATTCACCTGTCTCCAAGAAAACTGAGAAATGGCCAACATTTGTTGGTAACATGTAAATAATAATAAAAAAGCCCTCTTAAGGCAAAGACCTTGAGAGGAAATTTTCGGTCCATTTCTACTCAAACTACATATCACTTTTGAATGTGGAACTTGTACTGTCAAGATTTGTAGAAACACTTCAGAAAATATCTCCAACACATCCAAGTTTCATCTCTAAACATAGATTACACTGAGCAGGGGGAACAAGACCAATGAATATGACTACTGCTTTTAGTTGGGAACTTGACAGAAGTTTTTGCAAGCATTTAAACATTTTACTACAGAAAGCCTGAATGATAAACATGTATCGTCTTTCACAGATGTTTGTCTAACCAGCATTCATAATACTGAGTTAACCTACAGTGACATTGTAGATAAAAACTAATGGTCCAATGTGCTTTTGCTTTTAACAGCGATTTAAACTGTTTTCCTTTATGAACAGTCAGCTTATTGTTGCTCATAATTTATTTTTCTCTTTTTTATGTACAGTGATGAAGAGGTGAATAATACTTCTCATTTATCTCTGTATCAACAGGAGGGATCTTTGAAACTGTGGAAAATGAACCTGTTAATATTGAAGAATTGGCTTTCAAGTTTGCAGTCACCAACATTAATAGAAACAGAACTCTGATGCCTAATACGACATTAACCTATGACATTCAGAGAATTAACCTTTTTGATAGCTTTGAAGCCTCGAGAAGAGGTAATTATCTCAATTACTGTGTCAAACATACATGTTCTATACTACCTTGCCACTGCCTGATCTTCTGTTCCAATTGTAATATGTGTATACAAACAGTAACATAAAAATTATGTTTCAAAGAGAATCAAACTGGAGTTGGTCTTGTCATCTAGTTCTGATAAAACACCTACATCCTGTCTGCATGCTAAGAGCCCCAGATGGAAGGAGGCAGGTCCAACCAGTTTTTCTTTCCAAAAAATAGATTTGCCACCTGGAATTCTGCAGAAAATGATCACTGCCTAACAGGGAGCACAGTGGGATGTCACAACCCATAATTAGCACATGCACACAGTTATCCATTATTCATAACAAATGATTTTTATTGTACCTTAAAGAGCAGAGGTCAGTAGTGCCCCAGTCCTGAAATATTAACACTTCAGTGGGTTAGACAGAAGTACAATTTCTCTGTTATAAGTAAGACATGGAGTGGACAAGTTTGGAATTTTTTGCGTATTATTTATTTTTCCTGGAGGAAAAAGTATGGTCCAATTATTTGCATCTAATTTACTTGCAAATGTAAACAGAAAGGGGGAAAAACACACAACTTTTCTTAGGCACAGTGTATTTCTTCACCTCTAGGAGGCAACATTGAAGTTTGCTAAAATTTTATATTCAGCAGTCTGGTTCCTGGAATTATATGGTGTGCACACAATCTATGCAAACAAGTTTGGGAAAAGACCCATAAATCACCAAGACTTTGCAGATGTGTTTTGCAGTTCATTATAATATCTCTTTCTGTAAAAAGTACAAGATATGTTTGGTCTAAGTTAAAAGATATGTTTGCTATAAGGCAAATGAAGGCTGAAAATTAATGTGCTTCACATCATGAATCATGTTAGAACACTGTTAAGCTTTTGTTTTTTAAATGTCTAAGTTACTAAATTCTCCTCACAGTACTTTAGTTTCTTACTGAAGATTGTGAAAAAAAAAAAATTTCAAAGAACATCAAGGGTAGCTTTAATTTCTGTTTATTGCTTTTTTTGCCTTTTTTTTTTTTCAAATATCAAATATATGCTGGAATTGTATGCTATCAAAAATCAAATACTCTGCATTTTTAATCCATATAATCCAGACCTCCAGAGAGGATTTTAGATTCCCTCTATAGTGAGAATCTCTTCTGTGACTATTGTGAAAATACTTCAGTGTCTTCACCATTTAATCTGTAGGAAGGAGTTCATTACAAATATTTTTGTAATTCTACACACTAAAGCACAAGGGATCCATGCAGACAATAGTAATTTCTTCTCTGCATGAATTATTGATATTATTTATGCAATTTCACATTAAAACCTGTTATCCTTTCAGAAAGCTTCTGAATTAAACCTTGAAAGCCTGTGCATTTTATGCTGTCTGTAAAACACCCATTTGTAGACTGAAAACAGAAAATAATTGATTTTCTGTCACATTCTATTACTACCAGAGACTAAATATTAATTTAAAATATCTCTGCTCATTGTGGGTGTTCAGATACTTAGTATTTCATCCAACAGCAGTAATTTCTAGATTTTCCACAAAGAACTACCTTACAAAGAGTACAGCATTGCAACTCTGTGCAGAGGTTTGTCCCAGTCCATAAATACCTTATTAGAAACATTTACGGTACATTTTACGAATGGACAAAGGTAGTTAAAATTACTTCATCTTATGTCAGTTAGCCTGAAAAGACATGGCAGGGGAAGAAAAATAAAAAGATGCCTACAGAAGGGATTCTTTTGCTGGAAATACTAACCACATTGGATGAGATACAGGCACAATGGGAAAGAAGCCTTTGTTGATACTAGCATTTGACTGATTTGGAAAGGTATTAAAATATCAGTGATGTTGGATCTTTATTTTTCTGTGTTGTTACTGAGGCCTTTAGGCTTTACCGCTTCTTCTGTAAACACCGATTATGGAGCGCCATGAATCATATTGGCGTTTACTGTTTATATTACTTCAGTAGCCTGAAATTAAAGCAACTCACATTGATAGTAGTTTGCCAGTCATGGGGGGAATCTGTATGGTGTCTGTTGTGATTCCATGAACATATTCCCTGACACACTGCCATGAAACTTAATTCATGTGACATCCCTTTGGCAAGCCCATAGTCAGAAAGCTCCTGGTTTCTCCAGGATAATGCCATTCAGAGAAAGGCAATTTGGGAATCAATGCAGTTTGAAGGCAATAGACAGAGAAGGTTTTTGTTTGTTTGTTTTTTTATAAGCAGGAAACTGGTTCTAGGATATATTGCTAATCAGTAACACCATTTTCAGGGACCATTTCCAAGTGGGTCTTGGAGCAACATGGTTACCCGTTGCCACTTTCAAATCATAAGAATGGATGGAGAATAAATTATCTTGGCAAATGCCTTGCGAGTTTCCTGCTTTTGCTGACCAGCAGCTTCTTCCTCCCCTCCCTCTTCTCCCCACAGCATGTGATCAGCTCGCTCTTGGTGTAGCTGCCCTCTTTGGACCTTCCCATAGCTCCTCCGTCAGCGCTGTGCAGTCCATTTGTAACGCACTCGAAGTCCCACATATTCAGACCCGATGGAAACACCCTACAGTGGATCACAAGGACGCCTTTTATATCAACCTCTACCCAGACTATGCAGCCATCAGCAGAGCAGTTTTGGATCTTGTACTATACTACAACTGGAGAATAGTAACAGTAGTATATGAAGACAGCACAGGTAAGTAGTACAGGTGTGCTGCAAGTCATGTGCTATGTGCTTCTGCTAATGTAAGTACATGGATAAATTCTGTGAGAGAGTGCCTGTGATAGTTCAGTTTGGCATTCTTACAGCAGCTTTCCCCAGAATATAGAAGAGAAAGATCTCTTAAGGCGCAGTTGTGCTTCCACTCCTATGGCTTTTGGAAAGCTGTTCACTTCATCAGAAGTTAAGAAGTCACCAGGAGGTAGTTTCTCAGTTCTTGGTACTGAGTCACATTTCGCTTCCTGTTTGTGGAACCAGTATCACAGCTTGAAACTGGTAAGTATTCTAGTGTGGGGCTGATTAGGGATTCCCTGTCTCAGTGAGGGGTTGATCTTTAAAAGAATGCATTTACAAACTAAGAGTTCAAACTGTAGCATTTTTAATGCAGAGACTCTCTTCTTCCTTGGAACTCTCTCAGAAAAAAACAAACCCAGTTGTCAGCTGGATACTGAATGCTGAATCTAAAAGGTGCAATTCGTGTAAATGTTTCCATCCTGGGACTCTTAACTAAGAAGTCATAATGCTTAATATTCTGTATTGATTGTTGATACTTGAAGACATCCAAAGAACAGATCCAGTATTGCAGGAAGAGAAAAAGACTGTTTTTTTCTAAAACCATTGCCAATAAATTGAGTGAAAATCAACAGTGAAAGCCAACGGCCAATAGCCAACATAGCAATAACTCGATAACCTCAGAAAAAATAGTGATCCTTCACCTTGCCTTATATGTACCATTGGGTCATTCCGGCAAGGACATTCATGCACAAGACAAATATATACCCACACCCAGCAAGAGAGCAATGACTTTTTTCATATTAATCATTTGATTTTTGTTTAAGAAGTGCTTCTTGCTCATATTCTCTCTCCCTATACAGATTTTTAAGGCAGCCTTTTACTTTCACTCAGCAGGAGATCATGGGCTTTTTTTTTTTTTTTTGTGGGAAAATTAAGTTCATGGGTAATGAGAAAGAAATCGTAATCACACACCTCAAAGAACTCTTAACTATCTTACTTTGTTTTTGGAGGCAGTACAAATTACATAGGAGTGCTAAATTAGCTAGTAGAATTGCACTGTGTTTAAATACTTGGACAAATCTTCAGCTGGTTGAGCTCCACTGACTTCAGATAAGCCCTGTAGATTTCTACCAGCTGAAGACGTAGTCTTAGAAATCATGTTCTTGTGTTTACAGATATAGAGTTAGATCTCAAAGTATTTCAATTATTTAGAAGATCTCAGACTTGCTGAGTGACCTTAAGCAAGTCATTTAATTTCACTATGTCCTCGAGCTTTTTGTCTCTAAAGTGATGATAAGGAAAAAATAAAGTTCCCCTCTCTAGGGTATTGCAACGTATGCTGAAATGAGGACAATGAAAGCCATATGGATGCCTATTAAGAATAATTATTGTTAAGTGGCACTCAGGTTAATCACTAGCTCAGGTTAACAACTTGTTGCTCACTTAGAGCAACATTGCCTTTTTCTCCCTCAGTCTCTCCTCATTTGCTCATGCCTTATATTAGCCAGGAAAGATAGTAAGGAGGTTTTCTCAATTCTATGTTCTTGTTTAATATTGAAATAATAATTAGATGCCAGCAAAGAAGAATTTATCATTTTTTGCAATGTACAGTATCAATATTGCATCAATACAAACATATCCTAGAGTCAACAAATTCCAAACACATTTCAGAGTATTTAGATGCTGAGGCGAAGTGTAGTCATGAAAAGGAAAATCTATAACTATATCAGTCAGAAGCTGGAAAGCAGAGAGACTGCTTGCGTGAGGTGCGAGCAGGTGGACGACCTGATCCGCATGGTGGCAGAGCTCAAGGAGGAGGTGCAGAGGCTGAGGGATATCAGGGAGTGCGAGCGGGAGATAGACTGGTGGAGCGACTCCCTGCAGGACCGGAGGGAGAGGGACCAGGGTGAGACGCCCCAAAGGGGGGTGGACCCCCTGCCCTGTTGCCATCGGGCAGAGGGAGGGGACCTGCGAGTTGAGGAGGAATGGAGGCAGGTCCCTGCTCGACCTCGCAGGAGATGCCCTCCCCTTCCGGCGCCGCCTTCCCAGGTGCCCTTGAACAATAGGTTTGAGGCCCTGGAGCTGGAGAGACCGGTGGGTGAGGATGAGGTAGGAAGCCTACCCGGGAGGATGCCTGAGGTGAGGAAGTTGACTCCACGCCTCAGGACTGCCTCCACCAAGAAAGAAAGAAGGGTGATTGTTGTGGGCGACTCCCTCCTCAGGGGAACGGAGGGCCCTATTTGTCGGCCTGACCCCACACATAGGGAAGTCTGCTGCCTCCCTGGGGCCAGGGTCAGAGATGTTACCAGGAAGCTTCCAAACCTGGTTCGCCCCTCTGACTATTACCCGCTTTTGATAGTCCAGGCTGGCAGCGATGATGTCGAAAAGAGAAGCCTCAGGGCCATCAAACAGGACTATAGGGGGCTGGGACGATTGGTGGAGGGAGCGGGAGTGCAGGTGGTGTTTTCGTCCATCCCTACGGGGGAAGGGAGAGGCACGGAGAGGACATGGAAAGCTCATGTGGTTAATAGGTGGCTCAGAGGCTGGTGCCAGCATAGAAATTTTGGGTTTTTTCACCATGGGGAGCTTTACTCGGCACCCGGCCTGATGGCCCCAGATGGGTCTCTATCTCCAAGGGGAAAACGGATCCTAGGCCAGGAGCTGGCGGGGCTCATAGAGAGAGCTTTAAACTAGGTAAGAAGGGGGACGGGGCTCAAACAAGGCTTGTCGGAGCTGTGCCGGGGGAAACAATGGCTAGGCCGGGGAAGAAGGCGATGGCCCAGCTGAAGTGCATCTACACTAATGCACGCAGCATGGGTAACAAACAGGAGGAGCTGGAAGCCATTGTGCAGCAGGCAGGCTACGACTTGGTTGCCATCACGGAGACGTGGTGGGACCGCTCCCACGACTGGAGTGCTGCAATGCCTGGCTATCGGCTCTTCAGGAGGGACAGGCAGCACAGAAGGGGTGGTGGCGTGGCTCTCTACATTAGAGAATCTTTTGATGTTGTGGAACTCCAGGCTGGGAATGATAAGGTTGAATCCCTGTGGGTTAGGATCCGCGGGAAGGCCGGCAAGGCTAGCATCCTGGTGGGGGTCTGTTATAGACCGCCGAACCAGGATGAGGAGACGGATGAGGAGTTTTATAGGCAACTGACAGAAGTTGCAAAATCGTCGGCGCTTGTCCTCGTGGGGGACTTCAACTTCCCGGACATATCCTGGAAACACAACACGGCACAGAGAAAGCAGTCTAGGAGGTTTCTGGAGAGCGTGGGAGATAGCTTCCTGACGCAGCTGGTCAGTGAACCTACCAGGGGTGGTGCCCCGCTAGACCTTCTCTTCACAAACAGAGAAGGACTGGTGGGAGATGTGGTGGTCGGAAGCTGTCTGGGGCAGAGTGACCACGAAATGGTAGAGTTCTCTATTCTTGGCGAAGCCAGGAAGGGGACCAGTAAAACTGCTGTCTTGGACTTCCAGAGGGCTGACTTTGAGCTGCTCAGGACGCTGGTTGGCCGAGTCCCTTGGGAGGCGGTTCTGAAGGGCAGAGGAGTCCAGGAAGGCTGGGCGCTCCTCAAGAAGGAAATCGTGATGGCACAGGAGCGGTCCGTCCCCACGTGCCCAAAGATGAGCCGGCGTGGAAGAAGACCGGCCTGGCTCAACAGAGAGTTGCGGCTGGAGCTTAGCAGAAAAAAGAGGGTTTATAATCTTTGGAAAAAAGGGCGGGCCACTGAGGAGGACTACAAGGATGTAGCGAGGCTGTGCAGGGAGAAAATTAGAAAGGCCAAAGCTCATCTGGAGCTCAACCTGGCTACTGCCGTTAAAGACAACAAAAAATCCTTTTACAAATACATCAACGCGAAACGGAGGACTAGGGAGAATCTCCATCCTTTACTGGATGCGAGGGGAAACCTAGTTACTAAGGATGAGGAAAAGGCTGAGGTGCTTAATGCCGCCTTTGCCTCAGTCTTTAGCGGCAATACCGGTTGTTCTCCGGACACCCAGTGCCCTGAGCTGGTGGAAGGGGATGGGGAGCTGGATGTGGCCTTCGCTATCCATGAGGAAATGGTTGGCGACCTGCTACGGAGCTTGGATGTGCGCAAGTCGATGGGGCCGGATGGGATCCACCCGAGGGTACTGAGAGAACTGGCGGAGGAGCTGGCCGAGCCGCTTTCCATCATTTATCGGCAGTCCTGGCTATCGGGGGAGGTCCCGGTTGACTGGCGGCTAGCCAATGTGACGCCTATCTATAAGAAGGGCCGCAGGGCAGACCCGGGGAACTATAGGCCTGTCAGTTTGACCTCAGTGCCGGGGAAGCTCATGGAGCAGATTATCTTGAGGGTCATCACGCGGCACTTGCAGGGCAAGCAGGCGATCAGGCCCAGTCAGCATGGGTTTATGAAAGGCAGGTCCTGCTTGACGAACCTGATCTCCTTCTATGACCAAGTGACGCGCTTGGTGGATGAGGGAAAGGCTGTGGACATGGTCTACCTTGACCTCAGTAAGGCTTTTGACACCGTTCCCCACAACATTCTCCTCAAGAAACTGGCTGCTCGGGGCTTGGACTGGCGTACGCTTCGCTGGGTTAGAAACTGGCTGGATGGCCGGGCCCAGAGAGTTGTGGTGAATGGAGTCAAATCTGGTTGGAGGCCGGTCACTAGTGGAGTCCCCCAGGGCTCGGTACTGGGGCCGGTCCTCTTTAATATCTTTATTGATGATCTGGATGAGGGCGTCCAGTGCACCCTCAGTAAGTTTGCAGATGACACCAAGCTAAGTGCGTGTGTCGATCTGCTCGAGGGCAGGAAGGCTCTGCAGGAGGATCTGCATAGGCTGGAGCGATGGGCTGAGGTCAACTGCATGAAGTTCAACAAGGCCAAGTGCCGGGTCCTGCACCTGGGCTGCAACAACCCCAAGCAGAGCTACAGGCTGGGAGATGAGTGGCTGGAAAGCTGCCTGGCCGAGAAGGACCTGGGAGTATTGGTGGATAGTCGGCTGAATATGAGCCAGCAGTGTGCCCAGGTGGCCAAGAAGGCCAACGGCATCCTGGCCTGTATAAGAAGCAGTGTGGCCAGCAGGTCGAGGGAAGTGATTGTGCCCCTGTACTCGGCTCTGGTGAGGCCGCACCTCGAGTACTGTGTTCAGTTTTGGGCCCCTCGCTACAGGAAGGACATGGACGTGCTCGAGCGAGTCCAGAGAAGGGCGACCAAGCTTGTGAGGGGTCTGGAGAACAAGTCTTACGAGGAGCGGCTGAGGGAGCTGGGCTTGTTCAGCCTGGAGAAGAGGAGGCTCAGGGGCGACCTCATCGCTCTCTACAGTTACCTGAAAGGAGGCTGTAGAGAGGTGGGGGTTGGTCTATTCTCCCACGTGCCTGGTGACAGGACGAGGGGGAATGGGCTAAAGTTGCGACAGGGGAGTTTTAGGTTGGATGTTAGGAAGTACTTCTTTACCGAAAGGGTTATTAAGCATTGGAACGGGCTGCCCAGGGAGGTGGTGGAGTCACCATCCCTGGAGGTCTTTAAAAGACGTTTAGATGTAGAGCTTAGGGACATGGTTTAGTGGAGTACTTAGTGTTAGGTCGGAGGTTGGACTCGATGATCTTGAGGTCTCTTCCAACCTAGAAAAATCTGTGAATCTGTGAATCTGTGGAAAATATGAGGTTAACAACTTATCCTTTAGATATGTGAAACATGTTAGGACTGATAAGAGACCCTTTTTAAGTGACAATAAATACTCACTGCACATAATGGTTAGTTGTATAATTGCATATCATTTTTCAGGTCTAATTCGACTGCAAGAGCTCATCAAAGCCCCTTCTAGATACAACATTAAAATCAAAATCCGTCAACTGCCCTCTGGGAATAAAGATGCCAGGCCTTTACTCAAGGAGATGAAGAAGGGCAAGGAGTTCTACGTGATATTTGATTGCTCACATGAAACAGCAGCAGAAATCCTTAAGCAGGTAAGGGGAAGGGAGTGAAAACACACAACATTCATTTTGTATCCTGAAAGTCATCAGCCTATCTGGTTTTTATTTTGTGGGAAACACTAAAATTGAATCAGTTTTCAGTTCAGCCATAGACTAGTTAATATCAGGGACAGAAGCTGCTAGAAAATGTGCAGCAATTTCTGAGCACTCAACAAGATTTCAGGGCTTCACAGAACCACAAGAACCAGGAGCAGTATTGATGTCTGAAGAGAAACCCGTAAATATCCAGCAGAAGGAAATATGCATTTCTGTTTCATACGTCAGGTTCTGCTTGACTAGGAAGATTGTTGCATTTATTTTAGGTTGTCTTAGTTTAATCGATACAGTTTATATGCCTTCCCCCACAAAAAAAAAAAAGAAAAAGAAAGAGACCTATTTGGAGTGCTTAGAGAGTGGCTCACATCGAGCTATTGCCTCTTCAGAGGCTGCACATCAAGTTCAGTGCTGACTACTGTAACAACAGGGCATTAATCCACTGCAGAGAATAGCACAGCTCTGAATTCACATGCCCGTAACAAAGCAATATGTGGTCTACTGGCACCACCTCATTACATTTCAAACTCTGGTACAGCAAGAAGATGGAGTGGAGACATTAACGGAGGAAAAATGTGTACTTTAAAACAGGAAGGAGGCTATTGTTCAAAGTTTCCATAGCCCTGACCTAAATGCTAGAGCTGGATAGTCACACAAGGCAAGGACAAGCACCACAAAGCCTGATGTTAATGGGTTGGGACATTACCAGGGGCACACAAAGAGTGGTGCAAATTAGTATTTGCTGTTGTCACTTACTATATTTTTCCAGACAATCAAAGTCTAAAGCACCAGCTTCTGCAATTCATTGACCTATAGACAATAATACCAAGCAAGTAATGTATTGGGAACTGTGTTTACCTTTTTTGCTGCAGTTGTAGATTTGGACTTTTTTTAATTTATTTTTTGGTTGTTATTGTCAGTTGGTCTAATGGGAAACACTAATCACAGGAGACCATCAGGAGAAGTTCCACTGATCTAAATGCTCAAGGATGCACTGTCCCATAAAAGTTGGGACCTAATGCTTCCATCCCATTGCTGAAATATTTATGTTATGTAGAGTAGCATTATGTGTCAAAGTGGGTAAGCCAACTTACTGGATGTGTTTGTCTGCAGAGCCTGAAACCATCGTCTCCATGCTGGAGACTCTTGGTGCTGTCAATACAGACTTGCAGGGTGGTGTCCTAAGTCAGTTGAGCAACACAGCTGAGAGCAGGCACACAAGTTCCTGTGAGCCAGTAGGGCTGAATTTATTGCAGTCAGGAAAGTTGATCCGTACTATGTTTTAGGGTTTTCTTCATGCAAGTTATATATTTACAACAGGGCCAGATGTAGGCATGATGTTGGAAACCTGAGGAAAGAGCAAGGGCAGGGTGTGCAATCACATAGCTGCTCTCTCACCTGACGGGGAGCACACTGCAACATGCAGCACTATGTGAGAAGAGGGGTGGGCAGGAGAGCTGCTGTCCCCTCGCTCTGCTCGCTGGAGGGACATCCAAAAGCATTACAACATGACAGCAGGAACAAGCTGCTCCCAAATGTGATTTGTGGGGGAAGGGTTAAACTGACAGCATGGATTTTCAGGGATCTGCAAGAAGAAAGTGCAGATGTCTGGCACACTGCGGGAGGCACAGAGCTTCAAATGTACCAGACTGAGTGTAAAAAAAAAAAAAAAGAAAAGAAAAAAAAATATTAAAATAACCTTAGTGTCAAAAGAAGAAGAGGAAGTGCTAAAAGATGCACTAAGACAGGGCAAAGTGGCAGAACAGTTTGTGTGGGAAATGGATCAGGGGAGACAACTGACAGGCTGCAAATACAGATAATGCTCTCCAGTGCCTTAAGAGCCCAGAGAAGGATGGTGAATGGCAGTGTGGAAGAAAACAGGAAAATTAAGGGAGGTACACCTGTAGGTCAAAGCTGCAGGAAAGGAAGCATCATAAATATAGGCGAGAAAGAAAGGGAAAATGTCTTTCATATGAGATACTTCAGTGGCTGTATCTAGTTGATGGCAGCAGTAACTCAGGTGTTGATGTTCCTCACTGCCAAAGGCAGCTGTGAAATGCAAAGGTGTGGAGGGCTCTGAATTCATGTGTGGATCATCTGTTTTTAGGTCAGCCACCTGAAGTACCATGGTTCATATTCTCATCACTGCACACAGAAACCTCTATATAATTTTACACTGAATGAGAATAATATATTAAAGAGAATACTACAGAAAATGTTTTAAGAAAACTCTTTAATGTTAGCAGCAAAAAACACATACCATCATTAAATTCTGTAAGATTTCTGATAGGAGTAGAAATCAGAGCCAACAGTCACCTAAAGCAGTCCCCAAAGCAACAACTTCTTGTCTGAGAACTGTATTTACAGTAATGTAGTAAATGCTTGGTAGCCCATACAGAAGATAAATTAGGGTGATGGAAATGTGTAGCCGGTTGGGGTGGGAATATTTCACAGATTAAAACTGCACCAGGGTCACACTGGCACGTGACCCCCCATCATTTGTGAAACGCAAGGATCCTGCATCCTGCTCACCCTCCAAGTCTGCCCAGCTTCACCCCAGAGCTTTGCACAAAGGTCTGCATCTCCCCCCTCCAAGCCCAAGGGTCCAAGCCTCATTACCAGCATTGGCTCCATCTCCTTTGGACACCCCCCACCCCAGGTAGGCAGCATCCCTCACCTCCTCCAAGCCTCACCTAGGCTGGGGAAGAGACAAAAGGCCACCTCTTCCCTGCCTCCAAGCTACAGCTCAGCACCAAGTGCTCTCCAAGGAGCAGTGTGTGTGAGCACCAGCTGTGGCACAGCTTGTTTGCTGGGACAGCGGGACAAGGGATACACAAAAGCTCTTCCTGGGAGTGAAAGGATTAGCATATCAGAAATTTATGTCCTGAAAGTGTCAGCTTATGGAGCTGCGTTTGGCAGCATGGAGCTGCCTGGACCAGTTGCATTACCAGGTTTGGGACATGGGGAGGTGACCTCTTCACTTGCCTCCTTTGAGTTTTGTTTACAAACCAGCACAAAAGACAGACTTCTTCTCTTAAATGGGACTATCTTTTCCTTATTTATAGCTTCAACTAAAATGCCACCGAACCACACTTCTTCCTTGTGCACAAGAACAGGAGAATCAATAACCTAATTTAAACAAAATACAAAGCCCGCAAGCCGCTGAATAACCTATTCCCTAATCTCACACATTTTCCCTTCTCTCTGACATGCTGCAGAGAGCCCAGGCTTTCACAGTCCCTGACCAGCTTAATGAGACCTGGCCCTTCCATCATCCACATCTGGAAGGAGTAAGCAGAAATGGTGATTATTAATTACTTTTTCAATAGTTACTTTTTTTTTTCCCTACATATTCCCTCTTGAGGGCTAGTAACTTCATGTGACTGGTGCACAGTGGCTAAAGGAGGTTTCCGTCTCTGTTGCTGGTACCAGGCAGACAGGTAACCTCCCAAACCAGCACATCTGCTGCCCAAAGTGACCCATCCCACAAGCATCAAGGTATCTGAAATTACTTGAGCCAAAACATTACACCAGCAGAGTTTTCAAACAAGATGCACTGCACCAGCAGAGCTGACGGAAAAAGTTTTAGCTGGTCTGTCACTCCCATAGCCTATTTGAAAATATTGGTTGCTGGAGCTTTAAAATTCATAAAGATTGAACAAATGTTCTGACAAGCAGCAAGATCTAGCAGGGAGTCAGGTGCTGAAAGCAGGAGCTAAGTGCAGCTGAGGTTTCTAAGGGTAGAATTTTGATCTCAAAAGACCCAGCTCAGGATCTGCTCAAGCTCTGTAGGAGCCACCCAGGTTGTTTTAAACTGTGCCTGTCCTACCCTGCTGCAAGGGTGCATAGCATCTCCTGCCTTTCCAAGCCTCATAACAGGCATCACTGAGAACGTGAGATAATAAAGCACTCTCCAAATATGCTTAAGACCAACAGGACTGAATCAATTACACGAGGAATTTAGAAACAATTTCTTAGGGAAAAACTTGGTGTTTGCAACACTCACCTGAAATATTCTGTGGACAGAGATCTAGTGCTGTTCTAGACTAGGTAAGCAATCGCACAAGTCAGTTAATTCTAGTTATTGCAAACAGCGATCTGTCTTGTGTGCAAATCTTCCAGTATGTTGTGCACTTACTGTATTTGGGTTGATTTGGTCTTTTTGTATGAGGAACTTTGTTCAAGAGGTTAAGTTGTTAAGGTTAACCTTCAATTTACTCTTCTAATGCACCAATAGTTGGCATAGATTTTACTGTTAGGCAAACGCATGTCTCATAAATTATGTTGCTACTAGCTTTAAATTATCTACTCCCTCCTCCACACCTTTAAAATAAATTTTATGAAATGTGAAGTATATTTAATCAGGTTTAAGACACTCATAAAACATTTTATAAAGACTTCTGTGTTCACTTTCCCTATGTGACAAAGAGCAAAATAACTAATTTGGTTCTTACAGTAGTGCAAAAACTGTCATCATAGTATACATTCCATGTACAATAATAAATGTGAGAATATAAAATTTCAGTTCTTGAGTATGTTCCTTCCTGTAGCTTGTCAGGGAGGCTGAAGCCTACTATCTGCTATGAAAAGGCAGGATTATCTCTGTTCTCACTGCTGCTGGAGGAATACTTGTGGCAGATCCTCCCAGATGACCCCCACGCCCCAGTGTGAGAAGCAGAGAGGTATTCGATATTCATCTCACCGGTTCTCCTCTCTCTCACATCATCTTTTCTGAAACTTCTGTTTCTCATTTCTTGTTAGCCATGCTATCTAGATGAAAGCTAAACTATTTGCAGTACCACCCATACTTCTTGCACATGTAGTTCTTTGTTGCCTTGTAAGCTTCAATGGGTGATGCAAATTCAAGTGGATTTTCAAAGTGATGGGGTGTTTTCAGTCTGTACTGTGAGACTATGTCCACACCGAAGCTTCAAAGGCAATGTCACTGCCCTGGCTCTCCAGGATCTCTTCAGGAAGCATAAGGAGACAGCCACAGCTTTTTGGGCCCCTGGGCCAACACTTTCACTCTGTCCTATTCCTATGGGCCTTTTTTTTACACCTGGTCTCCAATACTAGTAAATGTATGTCTTGTTTCTTGATGTGACTCATGTCTATGTTGGAGGAACTTTTTACCACTTCAAGCTGGATTGCTGCTGTGGATGAGTGTGACATAGGTTACATGGAAGGTTTCCAGTGAGCTAAGTCATGAACAATTAAAGCTGCCTGTGTGAAGTCCAGGAAAGCACAGTAAGCACAGTGCTTTTATGTTGAACATTTTAGAGGCTAGGAGGCAGAGGGACTTTTATTCATCATGGCGTATCTTGCTGATCCTAGAAAATAGTGGTAGTACTAATTAATTGGATAATGAAATGCATTCATTTAATGTTCATGAAATTGAATAATAGCATGACTGAGGAAAATGCTAAGTGAAAGTAAGTGAAGTATCTGATGCGGTTCCATTAGTCTGGTTACAGCCCATCTTGAAGGAAGACTGAGACTAGCTCTAAATGAGGAGATTTTTTTTTTCACAAGATGAAAGAACAGAGGTTAGAGATGAGATATAATGCAAGCCAAGAACAAGGAACCCAAAGAAATTTACAGACATATGAGATTATATTTTGATACAGCCTCTGTCCACTTGACATATATATTTTGATCACCGATGCTTGTTCAGATTCATGATGCAGTTCATGAACAGCTAAAAACACAGGTCTGCTACACATAAGTGCAAACACCCTATTTGAAATGGATAGAGATGGAAGTCTCTTTATCTCATTTGCCACAACAACCCATATCTGGGTTTGGCTGAAGAACAGATTTTATACAGGGCTGGATGGGAAGGAGATCTGCAAGGAGAATGCAGAGTATTCTATCCTGGTTTCACTAATTTACATTCATCTAAGTTCCACAGCAAGTAAAAGCTGTTATTATTTAAATAGGACATTATTATCAGATGCATAATTATTTAACTAATTGCACACAATGTTACTTAAATAGGAATATGTAATGAAATTCCATTCTAGTTTCTTATGGACAGCTATATACACAAAACCCAATCTCGTTCACAGAATCACAGAATCGTCTAGGTTGGAAGAGACCTCCAAGATCATCTAGTCCAACCTCAGCCCTAACACTAGCAAGTCCTACACTAAACCATATCACAAAGGGCTACATCTAAACGTCTTTTAAAGACCTCCAGGGATGGTGACTCAACCACCTCCCTGGGCAGCCCATTCCAATGCCTAACAACCCTTTCAGTAAAGAAGTTCTTCCTAACACCCAACCTAAACCTCCCCTGGTGCAACTTTAGCCCATTCCCCCTCGTCCTGTCACCAGGCACGTGGGAGAATAGACCAACCCCCACCTCGCTACAGCCTCCTTTCAGGTAACTGTAGAGAGCGATGAGGTCTCCCCTGAGCCTCCTCTTCTCAGGCTAAACAACCCCAGCTCCCTCAGCCGCTCCTCGTAAGACTTGTTCTCCAGACCCCTCACCAGCTTTGTTGCCCTTCTCTGGACTCTCTCGAGCACCTCCATGTCCTTCCTGTAGCGAGGGGCCCAAAACTGAACACAGTACTCGAGGTGCGGCCTCACCAGAGCCGAGTACAGGGGGACAATCACTTCCCTAGCCCTGCTGGCCACACTGCTTCTTATACAAGCCAGGATGCTGTTGGCCTTCTTGGCCACCTGAGCACACTGCTGGCTCATATTCAGCTGCCTATCAACCAGTACTCCCAGGTCCTTCTCTGCCAGGCAGCTTTCCAACCACTCATCTCCCAGCCTGTAGCGCTGCTTGGGGTTGTTACGCCCCAGATGCAGGACCCAGCACTTGGCCTTGTTGAACTTCATGCAGTTGACCTCAGCCCATCGGTCCAGCCTATCCAGATCGTGGACTTCCCTTTTCTCTTCTGGGCTGTTCACATTTTCTGCAGTGGGGAGGGCGCTTGCTCTGTGGTAGTAGCCTGTGCAGCTGCTTTGCCAGGTTATTCAGGTGTCCCAACCTGAAAGGGATCTTTGCTCCTACCATGCTTTTACTACTGTCTGTTTCACGGTAGTTCCTACAAGCTGCAGTCCCTATATCTGCAGTGTTAAATGAGTCCTTGCTGCTGAGAGCACACAAGTGCAACTTTTCTAATTACACTAATGGGAGCATCTGAGTCATTAAGGCACTGCTTTGGGGTCTTCAGCACGATACCCAACATTCCTCTTGCTGTTGCTTTAACATGCTTTCATTTTCTGTCTTCCTAATACCATCTTTTAGAGTGGGCATTTGACACTATTATAAAATCCATCCATTCACTGGAAATTTTACTTAGCAACGATGTTACGCTAGAAGAGAAATAAATTATTATTGCAAATCCTTTCATATCTGTGAATAAAAAGCACCCTACTTAGGTCAGTCTACAAATCTAATTCGCAAGTCACAGTGAAGTGCTATGTACCTGTTAACTAATTATCATTGTTAACGAGTGTTAGAGGGGAGGACAACCAGTGAAGCCTGTTCATGTGACCAGTGCTAAATGAGAGGCCAGAGATCAGAGGCCAGCCTGGGACAGATCCAGCATCAGTGCTGATTCCTTAGCCAGAAAAGGACATTATTATTGCATGTGTGCCACTTATGAGCTCCCTTCCAGCCATCTGTAGTTTCACATCTTAATTGAGTCATTATTAATACAGAAAGTACAAAAATGGCATGTTAGTTAAGCTTTTCTGGGTGGTTGCAATACTTTCTTTAGAAGGAAGAGCTTCAGCAAGCTTCTCTCACGGCACGCTTGGTGTCAGGTCCATGCCAAATCCAGGACACCCTTCCACCACTGGTCACCGTGAAACTGCATCTTAGTTATGGCAGGTAACATTGCTGGTCAAATCCCATTTTTTACATGCAGTTGCCCTTGTTTTTCAAGCATTCTGGTTCTGTTTTGTTTTCAAATGCAGTCCTGCAGCATGATTTTTGAAATCATTATTATTCACAGGCATGTGTATGTGTCCTGCCAGCTCAGTTTATCTTGCATTATTTGGGAATCAATATTTTCAAAAAATGTTTTAATCAAAAATGTGTTCAGGAGACAAACACTCCTCTCTCTCAGGCTACTGCCCTTGGCTGTATGAGGCAAGTAATAACTCGGCTACCTTGGATTAACTAGCTGCGTACCCAGGAGCAGTGTAGCTGCAGCAGCACAAGCTAAGTAATGCTTCCGAAACCCCCCTGCTACACACTTCGTAATCTTTCTAGCTAATATATACTTCTAGTTAACTTAAAATTGTATTTTAAGGCATTATATCGCTTGGCATTGTCCTGGTCCTCTGTTGTCTTACTATTTCTACACAGGCAGATTGGAGATTACACATTCTGATAACAGAAGTGCAATGACTTTATGTCAGATTTTGTATCTCAGGTTAGAATTAAAACTCTAATGAATCAATAATTTAAATCTGTGTATTTGGATCCTCCCTTGTTACATTTATTAATATAATCTTGCTTTCATAATAATGTAACACCATGAACTAACTATGAACTTCCTGTAGAGGACCAGCTAAATTTGGGTATCCAGAGGTTTACCTGGGTTCAAACCACACGTGAATCATTATTACCGAGCTGCTGCTCTGTGCCCCATATGAAGTAATTGGGTTATTTCAGTACAGTTTCAGCTAAAAAGAAACCTGCATCATAAAAATCCTGCCTGACACCTCCTTCCCACAGCAGGGACCATAGTCACAGAAATCCAGCTGCTTCAGGGAGCAGAACTGAGTCCAGTCAAATCAGCTGGGAAACACAGCATGCAGAAGTTTATGTTGATGCTACCATATATCATTTTCTGTGCATAAATAGGGAAGGAACATCACTCTTCATGATTGCTAGAGTGCTCATTTTTACAGGTAATAAAATAACTCTAAGAAATGGAAGAGAAGAGGATTAATAAAATAAGAAATAAAAAAAGCAATTTTGACATGTAAATTCAATGGAGTGTTTCAATAAAATACTTGCCTTCTGGCTTGATTTTTAGTGGCTGGAAATGGATTGGTTGTTTGTGATTAACACTGATTATTATCTTCTGCAGCTTAGAAGGTTCAGGTTCTTCCCTTTCTTTATGTAAGGAATTTCCATACACAATCACACAACTGATTTTCAGAGGCTTTTGCTATGAAAGAATATTGGCAAGCCAAATCATATTATTTTCCCCTGTCTTTCAAGTAGCTATTCAGGCACTGCTGAAAGTATTCTAAAACAGTATTAATAGTACGTGCTTACATTACTCTGATCCAGACTGAATAACACTTAACCTTTGCCCATGTTTCTGTCACGACGATGAATTTTCCACTAGTTTCCTAGTTCACAGTTGTTCCTCCACTTCACACAATCCCAGAGAAGGCAAAATGTTTACGTCACAGTAACAGTGTGCGTGGGTGTGGCGGCAAGCACAGGTGATGCTGTGCTGGAACTGTAGAGCATCCCGGTACATGTGATCAGGGGTGTCTTATGTAAGCATTTTCAACAATTTTTGGAGAGGGGCTGGAGCAAAAACATATCCCTCTAGAAGTTTCCTTAAAGCACCACTGCAATGTGAGGGCTGGGAAGAAAATCTTCCTCTTTTTCTGCCCAGGGTGGTCAGTCAGTTTGTATTTAAATGCCATCCTTACCACCTTACCTTGCAGAGCTTAAAAACGTCTGACTCTGGAAAATTATTCCGGAACAGAAATCCTTTCCTACTAGCGATTTTGACAACTTCCCGCAGACCTGAATTCCCCAGGTGGAACAAAAGGCATTTAAAGAAGTTTTCTTCTTTTCTTTGTTTCTGGTTTACTTCAGTGAGCACTCACCAAGTGTCTTGTTCTCACATGGTAATGTAGAATAAAAATAATGCACCTAAGCACTTTTCCCTATGAATTCCATTGTCTGCTAGTAAATTTCCTTTTAACACTTCTAAAATGCAGACTAAAGAATTTCACTTTTAAAAAATCAGCTCCTCATTATCACCAGTCATTTTTCTTGTCCTAGAAGTTTTGCAATCTTTAATCTCTTTCCTGAGCAGAGGTGATAAAAACGTCATTAACATACAAATATCTTATTTTTTGCTCCTGAAGAAAAATGTAGTTGTAATCAAGATTTATAACCTGTAATGTATTGTTCCAGATTAATCCATGCTTTTCAGAAGACAGTGGAGTATACTGAAAGCATCTAGTGTAAAGCACACTCACCTTTTAATCTTTTTCAACAGATTCTCTCCATGGGAATGATGACTGAATACTACCACTACTTTTTTACAACACTGGTAAGAAACACTGAAAATTTTGGGGGGAAATTTCTATGTTGCAGAAAAGCCAGCTAAAGCCTTTCCCTCGGTGTTTTTATTGCAATTACTCAAGGAATCCTCTGGAGAATGAGTACTAACACTCCTCAGGCATCACAAGGTTAAAGTTTTGAGGTGGTGCTGAGGTCAAAGCTTCTGCAGGCAGTGGGGTACAGCCCCCATCTAGCACAGCATGTGAGCTTGCCCTTCAGTCTCTCTCTACCTAGCTTAAAAAGCATCACCTAATTATTAGCTAGTTGAAGACCACCACAGTCTACTGCATTGACCCCGTCCCTCCAAGCTATTTTTGTTGAGTAGGATGTAAAAAGAAGACAGTAATTCAGGGGTTAAGATGTGTACTTTGTCTTAGCACATGTCGGATAAATACAGGTTCATAGCTAAATTGTTGACTTTACTCATATATATAGAAAACAAAAAACACCAAAAAAATCCATATTTATAATTTCACTTGGGAAATATGATAAGAAAAGAAAAACATTAAATTTTCTTTTACGGTACAAATCTATGGATATTCATTTCAGAAACATTATTCCTATATTTTAACATATATACCATGTATAACTTAATCCATGCTTAAGATCTATTCACATGGCAAACTAGAAAGACAGCCAAGAGCCAATATTGCTGGAACAATCCTAGTTTGGATTATGTCAGTTCATGTGCATCAGCTTAATCTTTATTTCCATTCCATATAAAATTTTATGTGGAAGTGAAAATTTATTCTGAATCCAAGAGTCAATTCATTAGTCAGAAAAGACTCTCAAACTGTTTGGAACTTGAAGTAGTAGTTTGAAAGAGCTCTCTTTTGAGCCCATTTTAACACCACGGAAAATGTGAAAATTTAGTGTTTACTGTGGACCATACTGTTTTATACAATAGCAATGAATCTAAAATAAAATGGTGACCAAGAAAAGCAATATACATGAAGTAGCATGGAGCATACATTAGAACAAGCAGTAAGCGGTGTTGGTGGTATCTCAGCATTGTGGTATTGTAAATGCTGACATTTTCATGGCTACTGTGGTATTAAACCATGACCACCACATTTGTCATTTTACTGGCTTGCCGGGATCAACAAAAATTTGTTTTGAAAAACCAGCCTTCAGGCTTTGAAAAGCAGTTAGCATCTTCCCACTGCTTGATAAATCTAGCAGCAGTATGTGCCACACAATTATGCCATTTAGAATATCCATTATTTCCCAGCCCTGTAAACACCAAGCACTGCAGTGCACGGAGTTACTGCGCGCTGGCCCAACATGTCCATTAGGCATACTGGCAGCGAGTCACCTGAAGCAGGCAAGGCAGGAGAAAAATGGGGTTCATAAGCAGAAAAAGTCTATTGCTCTCAACATCTCTTGGAATTTTCCTTCCCCGAGTTGAGAAATAAGCCCGACGTTAGCCAACTAATTCCTCGTGTTGGTTTGACAGAGCTGTAGTGCTGCTGGAGGACTGTTATAAATTAAAATTAGATAGCGTTGTGCGGGTTGGTTGCAAAATAATGTTGTCGTGGGGGACTGATTTTTACATTCCAACAAAGCAGATATGTGGTTTGTCATAAATTTCACACAGCTTTGGTTTATTCAGATTTATAACTGAAGCGGTCGTGACTAGGTTTTGAGGGCAAGCAGAGAGTCCACATGGGAAAAAAAAAAAACAAACAGCACTTAAGCTTTGGATTGAAAACTCAAATACAGTTTTGGCCTAATTGTACCTTCCAAACATCTTGCTTTAAAAATGCTACATCTGGTTTTGTTTGTTTTCTTAATGATGATTTAGGATCTATTTGCATTAGACCTGGAACCCTACAGATACAGTGGAGTAAATATGACAGGGTTTCGCCTGCTCAACATTGAGAATCCCCAGGTTTCATCAGTCATTGAGAAATGGTCAATGGAGCGTCTGCAGGCACCACCAAAACCAGAGACTGGACTGCTTGATGGCATGATGACAGTAAGTGAATGACTGCTATGTTGCAGTGGTGTCTACAGCACACTTTACAACTCTGTACTAGTGGAGGTGAACCAATCTCACCAGCATTTCCATTCATAATGCAAATGTTGAAAAACAGAATCCCCAAAACAGATTTCTTTTCATGTGCTTCTACACAGGAGTGCATTTGCCCCATTAACCAGTGTTGTACTTCCCCATGTGGCAAGCCACTGCTGGGAAGCACTGGAGATGAATAACAGTTCTCCATCACAGGGCTGTCCAGCTTACACCATTCATCTTTTTGTTGTTGAACATATATACTGCCACCTCATTTCTCCATTAATGTTCTGGATGGAGTGTAGAACATAACAGGAAACAAAAACTTTCAGAGCAGGTATAGGATTTATGACCTGCAGGGAAAGATATTGTACATGTGGACAGTTAATAGCATTTCTAAATTGGAAAAGTGCCCTTTCCCTTCATTTCCATCATCTACAGCAACTCTGTCTTTTAAGATATAATTTAAGGATAAATGAAAGGTATCGTCAAGCCAGGAAATCAGGATTTCCTCCCTACCACTCCCCTATGAACCAAAGGAGAGAATAGGAACAATTACACAGACTGGGTGACTCCATCCTGGTTTGTGGGGTAAGGGGTTGCCATCTTTTTGCAGTGTAAGATAATGTGTCTTATATACTGGATGGTATTAGAGGTGATATGAAGTAGACTTTATTGCAGATGATTGCAGGGGAAATTCTGAAGCGTCCTGACATCCTGAAGAGAAATACATTATGTGTGCTATCTAGCATTTCAAAAAAAAAAAAAAAAGAGCTTTTTCAGTAGTGTTATTTTGCTCACTGATATCTAAAGCAGGGGAGGAAAGTTTCTCTGGGAGCTTCTGATGTAAACAGACAAGACGTGAAAGAGTAGCTATTCACATCTAGCTATTCACCTGCATTCACCTAGCTATAAAACTAGGATTTTAGGAAAAACTAAGTCCTTGCTAGAGTCTTAACCCCTCCTTTGCATCTCTATAATACCTTAGTGTCCTTGGTGCTCTGAAACAGCATGAATACCAAGGAAAACATCTTCCTAGTTGGATGTGATCATTTAAATATTCATAGCAAGTTCTGCTTATTCAGTTTGATGGAGAGCTGCAGTACTGCTATATTTCATTAGACAATAAGGCTATGACAAGCTGCACATTATAAGGAGATCAGGATTACATGTCCTATTGTTATTTCAGATTTTCTTCGTTCAGATTCATGCTGTATTTTTCACCCTGATCTCAGCTTGTGGGAGGTCAGCAGAGCATGACCCAGGCAGTCTTGAGTTCATGTCCCTCTTTATGCACAAATTACACACAGAGGCATAGTTGTTCTAAGAAGACCTTTGAATTTCTTTGCAGTAAGTTAAACAGAATATGAAAATCAGAAAGACAAATTCCTAGCTCTTAGTCCCTTTCTTCTTAAGTACAAGCACAGGTGTCAACATATAGGCACTTTGCTTCAGAAAATGGGGTGACCTTTTGTTCCTCAATGCTACCCCAAGCCCTAAAACATAACAAGAATGAGAGCAGAAACAAATGAGTGCTGGAGATAATATAACCTAACCTCTCAGTTGCTGCTTGGCAGGATGGATAACTAACAAGTCATATGAAATTCCAACTGCCAACTCCGGCAGTGCTGCCCAACATACCAACCATACAGGATGCACCATGTCATCAAGTGACAGCAACGGTGGTCCCAGATGGTAATGCAAAGTGAGGTATGCACTGAAATGTTTTCAACAAGCATCTCCAGAGCCACTAGGCCTTGGACACAGACCAACATGGACTTCCGCACCCATGTAATATTCAATCCTGAATGAACAACTCTCCCATCTACCAAAAAAAAAATGATCTCAAGTCCACTGACATTAATTGAAATCTTCCCACTGACTTGGAGGGATTTTGGATCAGGCCTTTAATCACTGTGTCTGTTTGTATCAAGTATCTGTTTTAAGATTCTTGACACTGAGAACAATTGTTGCTATCTCTTCCTGCTTGCCTCGCCATTTATAAGATTTTCAATTAGCTTGGGTTGTGGGAGCATTGTTCCGGGCAGATCCTGACTGGTGTTTCAAGAGCGATTCCTCATCTGCAGTACATTAAGATTAGTTGATAAATTCAGATCACATTTGATTGCCAGCAAACTCTTCCAATGCTGATAGGACTGATGCTGTCGTAATGTACTTAGGTAAATGAAACAGACAAAGAATCAAATCTATTAATTTCCCAAGGGAATTGCAGGGGAAAGGAATAAAAATGGATTAGCTTTGCAGTTCATATAAATGAGTCCAGTTTTTCTCATCTCCAGTTACTGCCTTTTTTTAAGATCCTTCCTTAATTATTCAGTAGTTTTTCAAGAAATGTAAGCACTTCATTTTTACAGTCCCTGTGCATTAAGTTAAACACAGACATTTCCACCTCACACACCAGAGCACTGAAACGCAATGCAGGTGAAGGTGAGATTTTTCTAAAACTTCCCAGTGGCAAAGGCTGATAAGGTGATTGATATTAGTCTGAGGCTTACTGGGCATGATTTTAAACCACTAAAACCATTCTCAAAAAAAAAACAAAAACCAAACAAACAAAAAAAACATAACAAGCATCTGGTGATTGTAGTAATATTTTGGTATCTTAGGGGTGTATTCATCTGCCCTGTCTTAGACAACTATAAGTTAGATGTAGAAGTTCAACTTTATTACCAAGGCACCTCAAAATGACAAGTCACCTCTCTCTAAGGTGTCATGCCAGGTGTGGCAGAGGAATTGCTATAGCCAAAGCTCAGTAGGGCCATTTCACCCATTTGAGCCAAAAGCTGGGATCCCTGAGGGCAGTAGACACTTAGGAATGATAGATACCTTTGGAATACTTACCTGGTGCTTGGTGGGACTGATTTCCCTGGAAAGCCAGGACCTGGGCTGTGTATCACCTTAGGCTTGTTAAAAATGCTCACCATGACACACAGCTATCTGCAGGCTCCTTCCCGTGTTTTCCTCCCTGTGTGCATCTGGAAATACTCTTAAAGTAATATGAGCTGGAAAAACAAAAAACAACCAAAAAAACCCAAAACAAACAAAAAATTACCAAGTTTTGTTATAGCTCAGATCTCCATGGAGCACCCAGGAATGAAAC
Source organism: Anser cygnoides (assembly GCF_040182565.1). NCBI lineage: Eukaryota > Metazoa > Chordata > Aves > Anseriformes > Anatidae > Anser > Anser cygnoides. The sequence goes on along the minus strand of NC_089873.1, from coordinate 112,190,506 downwards.
AAGGAAACAGAGGCCTCTTCCATACTAGCAGCCCAGGAGAATGGTTATCAGTAGAGAAAAGCAGGGACTGGACACATAGATGTACTTTAAAGAAAGCCTTTCTGTTTCTTTCTTTCTTTCTTTTTTTTTCTTTTTTTTTTTCTTTTTTTTTTTTTTTTTTTTTTTTCCGCACAGACTGAAGCAGCTCTGATGTACGATGCTGTTTACATGGTAGCAGTGGCCTCCCAGCGTGCCTCCCAAATGACTGTCAGCTCCCTACAGTGTCACAGACACAAGCCGTGGCGTTTTGGACCCAGATTTATGAATCTGATAAAAGAGGTAAGTGTAGACCATCTGCTTATGGCTATCATAATCCTTCCTCTGTTCTTTAACCACACTGGCTTGTGTTACTGCTCCTGTGCCTTTGTCATATGCTATCGTCTGATTTCTGGCACCCAGACACTCAATTTTTCTTGACCTTCCTAGCAGAGAAATGTTGACTTACAGAAACAAGGTTGTGACCTGCATTTTAGTGGCAACTCTGGTCTTTCAAAAAAACAAGCTACTAAACCCTAAAATGATAAAATCTCAGACTAATATGATGTAAGAATTCACATAGATTTTGCTTTGTTAATGTTTATTATGGATGTCTAACTTCTAAAACTAACAACAAGCATTCTAGAAATTGAAAGAAAGGTGAGTTGGTTCACCACTTAAGCCTGGCTGTTCTGCAGACTGTTTGATCAGTACACCCAATAACACAATATCCAGTCTTTATTATGAGTCTTAAATGGAAACTTTTCCTTTAGAGCACAGTATAGAAATAAAAATGAGAAATTATCTGAAGTTTCCTAGATCTGTTTAATCTTTCCTCTCTTTTTTTGTCCATGACAATGGGATTCCTGTCAAAGCCAAAATCATTAGCATGTGGGTAGGTAGAACAGGACCTGTAGGTTGCGGCACAAGGTAAGTGGTGGCAGCATGTCAGGACATATGACTTAACCTAGGAATATTATCAGAACAATCTGAAAGGTAGGACATGTGGCAGTTACAGAACATGTAGAAGAACTGTTGTCACTTTCTCCAAAACCAAGGAAAAAATTCAGAATTGTCATAGGCAGGCTACAATGTGGGCATTCACCTACACAGAAAGCAGTGAAACATATTGACACAGTACTCTCCACACACAGTTTTATGGATTTTAAGTTTTACTTGTAAGCTTCTCTTCTTGAAAGTACAAAGAAAAAAAAACAAGTGTCACCCCAGTGCTCAGACACCTGACTTAGAATTAAGGAAACTTTGGAATACTTCCCAGCCTGTGACACAGATCGAGGGAACAGTCACAGGAGACAGGGAGACAGCACCAGTAAAGCTCATTCCCTCACACTGATCTCAGCCATGCCGTATCCAGCTCACCCTCTGGGGAGGAGGAGGGATGACTGTAAGCAGGAGCAGAAGATGAGAAAAAGATCTCGGAGGATGAACTTCTCTCTCCCTTCCTCCCTCCCCTACGATTTGATCTAAGCAGCAACTTTTGCTCTTGTACTTCTTAATCTCAAGCTAAATGAGGTAGCAGTGCTATTCATACAATTTCTGGTACATTAAAAAAACAAACAACAACAACAACAAAAAAATCATATTGAAAATCAGCAAAAGATTTTGTAAACAGTGAATGCACCTGTATATTTCTACAGTGGTGTCCTACCTATTTTGGGTGAGGTTGAAAATATAGTATAAGGGTCCTGAATCCTAAGCCAGAAGTCCTTTGACCAAAAACACTGGATGAATCTCAGCAGATCCCATTCAAAGCTTAATGTTAAATGGTTATACAGTTCACATTTATCATGTACAGCTGGCTTCTCTTGCATGGAGTGAGATATGTAAGCTAATCAGTGATTGTTGTGCAGATAGTGTCTTTCATGGTCAGTAAAACACTGATTTAAACACTCCAAGGGTCTTATCTTTCTGTTTCTGTTCTAGTCCAAAAGATGGTTATTAAAATTACATGATAAGGTTTAATAACACAATATTACATTTCCCTTAAAGGCTATAACAGGTGTTGGAAACTAAATAGCAAATGCAATTATATGTTCCTTGTTCATGTTAGGATACGGTTTGCTCAACAAGGAGGGATGAACTGTATAAATTAGGAATCAAGTGAATAGGCATGGAGAAAAACATCAAGCAGGCGGAAGAATAGTTTGGGCCCACATAAATTCAATTTAATTATATTATTTTGTTACGTGGCACTGACAGTAGTTGAAGACATTTCACAGACTGGCCTAAAGACAAATGTTCCATGCCACAGTCCCAGTAAATAACATTCAGACAATGAAGTTGCATGCAAGGAGTAGTTCAGGTGTTAGAGCTTAGCAAGAACTTCAGAGGCTCCCTGGTGTGATTTGTTTTTGTTTTGTTTTGTTTTGTTTGTTTCATTATGACTTGGTGTTGATAAGCACTGCAGTCATATCATTTGCTTTATGATCCCATGCTATAAAATGCTAGGCTGATGGTAACAGAGAGGACCTCAGAACCCTTCTGGACACAAGCAGAAAATAAGGTGGAAATCATCTGTCTTGTATAAGAGCTGGTAAGATGCTTCTCTCTTCACTGTCCAGAGGACAAATTAAATTTTTTAAGGTTGTCACTGTCCTGTTGGATAATCAAAGCACATGTCATACCTGGTCTTCAGGTACACAAGTTATCTTCTTCCAGAAAGCAGTAGGAAAGTGGATATCCTAGGGCAAAATATCTTCTTCTGATTGGTGTTGGTCGAAATGCATGCCCATTGGAGTCCATTTCTGAATTTTCAGAGTACATAAAATCAAAAGACAGCTAATTTAATGTGATAATAGTCCTCTCTTGTTCTTAGGACTTCAGGCAAGTATACCAGGCAAGAGCAGTACCAGAACCACTGTCTATTTTCCCTAATGACCAAGACTTACAGTGCTACTAGTAGGACTATAGGAGAAAAGCACTAGAAAAAAATGTCTGAAACTACAGGATAATCAATTACAGTGACAGAAAGAGTATTCTTCTACTCTTTAAAGATCTTATGAACTAATGCTGATTGTAGGAACAATTTGGAAAATTGCATGGAAAAGTAAGCCTGCTCAAAGTCACCCAGCCCTGAGGATGGCTTTGAGGTCAGAGAGGTCATCAGCTAGTTCCCATGAAGGAGGCTGTTATACATAAAATACCCTGTCTGGGATCAAGACTGTTCTACAATAGCTCATGAAGATCTTTTTAATGAAAAGTAAATCCTTGTCAGAAGCTTGTCTCCCTCAGTGACCTAATGTCATTGATATATATATGATATTTTAATATTTTAGCCCTTGTGGAAGTGTTTGCAGGAAGTACCATCTTTCGCAAGCCCAGAAAGAAAAATGATGTTATTCTCTCTTCATGAAGGGAAGAAAAAGAGAAAGCATGATTCCACCTTTCCTAAGTGACCATGTGTGTAAACATGAAACAGGTGTTCATAATTAAATGATCAGTTCCCCTTTAAATCATGAGATAAGCTCCAGAATAACAACTACCTATTGATTTTTATTCAATTATCATGTAAACCAATGTGCATTCCCTTCACTGAAATCCAGTAACAATTACAAGAACAACTGTATTGAGAAGAATTTCAGAACATAGAGATGCAGACTTTATCTTGAATGACTTTATTAAATCCCTTCAAACAGAATCACACACACAAATCTCAAAGATTAAAAGAAATCTGAAGCATTTACATCTACATTTGACCTTATGTTATGTTGTTGACAAGATATGTTTCAAGCATGTCTGGTCAGTAGATACCAGGAGTGAGAGAAATCCATCTATATTATAAATAAAACAATTAAAAACAGACTTCTTTTGGTGATATTACATTATTAAAAACACCACCGTCACCAATAACACATTGTAAAAAGACGATTCTTGACAGTCTTCTGAGCTCAATGAATTCATTATGAAGGCTAGCATAATGATCACAGAAAGAAACAAGATAGTTAGACTTGGTCATAGAAGGACTACCATAACTGTATGATTTTCAAGCCTATGGATAAACTTATTTATAATAATTTTCCTGAGCAAAGATATCCCAGCTAGATTGGAAAACCAATATAACTCAAATGGTTTTAAGCTCAATAAACTTTTTCATTGGAATTTATAAGTTTTTCTTCTAGATGATTCTTGTTTCTTCAGGTAATATATGTTATGTCTCATAGACGGTCTCTGATCTGCAGCAAAGACAAAGATTAGTAACATTAAGTCCCTGAAGAAGCTTGCATCGCTTTTCCTTCTTAAAAACCTATAATGAGGGCTTAATTTAAGTTATTTTTACAGGGAAAAGATACTGTAAGTGTTGAACACATTGTATAGTTTTTAAAGTATCTAGCATTATGAGACTCTGGTCTGTGGATGACACTCTGCTTCAACAGTAAAATTAATAAATAATAGTAATGTATCCAGTCCTTCCCTGTACAAGAGGACAGTAACTGGCTCAGCATCAAGAAATGAAGCTATCCAACAAGACCATCTTTACCTACTTAGGTTGTAATTTTGCCTGTTTTTTGAAACCATGACAATAACTCAGAGCGTGGTACTCTGCATTCTGGTTACATTGGCTGTAAATATTTTAATTTTCTGCTTCTTTCTTACAAAAAGAAGAAAAAAGTACTTATATACAGAATAATATCACTCCTGTAATCCAAACTCAAGGCATTTAAGCAAATGACAGCCATGGTCTGCAGAGAGAGAGGCCTTTCCATCAGCATAGTTAGGAAGCTGGTAACAAGCAGGCATTATACTTCCCAGCCACCACAAAATGAGCTGTGGAGCAGCTAAGTCCTGCACCACAAGTAAAAGAGGATTCTTGAGCTAAACCAATTCTTCATGTAAAGTAATGTCCATGGAAATCAAAAAGATAGGAGGACTTGGTCATACGAGGACTACCACGTCCAAGTATCTTGCAAGCCTCTGGCTAAACTTGTTTGTAATAATTCTTCTGAGTGAAGATGTTTCAGAACGTTAGCCACTAGCCAATACTTCCCTACAAAATAAGCTACATATCCACCTCACCTGTGCTGAAATTGTACAAAAAAAAAAAAAAAAAAGAAACTTCCTTCTGTTCCTAGGTATCTGTTATATACATGCTTATTCTACACCAGACTGATCTACGACCAAAAAAAGCAGCAGTAAGCCTATTTTCTCACATATTTAGTGCAGTTTTGCAGGTCTGAAATATTGTGTTTTTTAGTCAGCACATGGATATTTGAAAGTTTATCTCCTTGAGATCTCTGAACTCTACAATGTTTACCCAGCACTATAGATGGGTGGCAACTGTGCGCTACGAGGCAACTATGCACTCATTCTGATCCGCTGGTGCAGATGACATCCTGTTGGTTTGTTTTTCTCTTGGTAAGGGGGAAGGAAACATCCTCAGGACTACTAGATTTTCTTGGAAGCTCCTATGGAGGGAACTGAAGCCAAAACTAAGTGAATTGAAGATGGCACCACCACATGCAGATTGATTTTGCCCAAGTCTGATGAGCTGATCAGCATTTTGAGAGGACTGGAACAGTCAGAGTCTTGATTAATTGGTATCAAATCACAGGATGTAATTTTCAGGGAATTCTTGATAATAACTAACTAAATCTAAAACAAATGTTGAACATCATTGGAAGAAGAAATTGAAGATTTTTCATTACAGAAATAGTATGACTTCAAATTAAGACAGAAAGGAAAGCAATCCCTTTGGGGAAATATTCATCATTATTTTTGGCTAAAATTTGAAGCATCTCCAAACAAAGAAACACAAAACATTTTACAAGAGAAGAAAATACAGTTTTTTTTTTTTTAATTAACATTTATTGCTATGAAATTCAACATGGAGCATTTTCATGTTGCTAAAAATTTATAGTCATGCACCACAAGACTGTGGGTGTTAAGAGACCCAAGAACCCAACATCTCCCTTACTGCCTGAAGAAAAGTCTGTGTGTAAGTCACCTGACCTTTCTGATGCACAGAAATCTCTATTCACATGACTTAGGAAAGACAACAATATTTCAACTCCAAAACATAAACTAGTATCTGTTCTGTTGCATCTTTTTCATTGTGTTTCAGTGTTAAGATAAAATATATCATCTCTAACATATGGGTGGCAGTTATCTCTGGGCTCTAATGCTCCAATATTTAGTTAATCCAAAGAAAAGCAGTTATTTAGTTTAGCAGGACACCAGATAATTTGGTGGTAGGATTTGATCCACTCTCATTAAAATAAATATTTTTCTTTTGTTTACTTTTTAAAAACTTACGTCTTGCCCATAAATTAAGTTATGCATTTCTGATATAAGCCTACTGCTTTCTGTTACTTTGAACTGGAAACTCTTAATTGAAAGAGCAAACAAAACAACTGCTAGACTTCCATCCCATGATGATTTATGAGAAAATAAAGGTCAGCTTTCCATGAAGATAATGTATGGCTGAGATTAATGCCAACAGAGATTCATATTCTGAAATCAAATTTCAAGTTTAAAATTTATGCAGTGATCTGTGCACACATAAATAGCAAAATAATGGTCCTACAGCTTGCATAGTAAGAATAAATACATAATGAATAGATAAAAATTATCGGCAAGGCTCTGATACTGCAATGTTTAGAATGAAAACAAGAAATCTGACAAAAAGATTATGTATATTCTCTTCCATTCAATTTTTACTTTGTCAAATATTATGTAGAAAGTAGATTTGTTTAAAAACAGTGAGAAAGAATTCCTACAAAGTGTTTTTATCTGAATATATGGAGTGTATTTTTATATTTGCTACACAAAATCATTTTTTTCAGAACAGATTTTATATGTTATAGTCTACTAAAAATACACTTCATTTATTCCACACTGATATTTGCATTTAAGTGTTAGTGCATGGCCTAAACTTTATTATAATTATTTGTATTGGAAAAGCTCCCAAGAACCCTAGCCATGCCACCATTGAGCAATTCACTATGCACAGTCTTTACTCCAATGACTTTACAAGAAAACTGTTAAATGCAGATGGTTTAGATTTTGGAGCAGTGTACACTCATTAAAATGATCTGTTCCTCAACCACGCATACTCCTACTCACTCATTCACATATTTGCCAGCACTCGTGTGCTGTTATCCCAGGTGGAAATGACACAGAGCTTTGCACCATGTGAAGTCCCCATGGGTTCCTTGTCATCTCTGTAGTCCAGTGGATTAATGTCACTGTAATAGTACAACAGTGCAGTCAGGGAGGATGTTTCCCACACAAGATGCTGGGTGGGAACACTGAAGCTCTGGCTTTGTTTCCTGGCTCTGCTGTGGCCTCTGCAACCATGAGCAAATCTTTTCTGGCCAGTTCCAAAACTGTGCCTCCATTACCTGAGAGGGCAAAGCAGGTCACTGCTTTGTAGGCTGACATGATCAGGCTGTTCACTATCTGCACTTGTAGCTATCACCTCATTCCAAAACAAAAGTGACAGGGCCTGAAATCTAGGTGAAGAAGCCCTCTAGCTGGAAATGCTGAGATTCTACTCTGTACAAGATGGATGACAGCTCTTGTCTAGTTAATGTATTTAGTCTGTTAGCTATGTGGAACATGATGTCTCTATACTGTCTTGCTTATACAAACAGTATCTATTACAACGCAGTCCCATTCCCCATTAACAGAATAGTGTAAAGCTGTTTTCCAAGTTCATAACCCACCCAGCCACTTCAGCAGCAGTCATATTTGTGTAGCATAAAATACACTAGGAAGAATACATGACAAGGTTTAACCTTTCCTTCTGATCCTTCAACACCACTCCCTCACCTCTGTTACTATAAAGCAATCTGGTAAGTGTAAGCTTTAAAGGAACTCAAAGGTGTTTCAAACATATGCTCTGAAATGAATCCACCTGAACTGTCATCTTCAAGTATTCAGGGTTTACTTATCAAATCTGTAACACCAGAAGCCTTTAGTGTGATTACCTGAAAGTCATTAAGCTCAACCACTGCTCTGGAAACAAGCACTCTTGAGCAGTTCACAGAAAAGCCTTTCTTCCCTAAGAAATCCTCCTTCTCTATTCACCCACTATTTCTCTTTCCTGTTTCAAGACAGGGGTGTGCTCAACCTTATAATAGCTGCCTAAACACCTTCCTAAGAACAAGCCTCCCTACACCTCCTCTTTTTCATCAGTGCTGTTTATTAGAAGCCCAGGATAGTATCAGTCCTGGAGTAATGAGACTATGAAACATCTTGATTTTCAGTGGGGCAGATAAAACCCTGTAATGGTGAATGCTGAAACTCTTTTTATTACATCTGTTATGCTGGATTTGGAAATAGAAAAGTCATACACTAACTCACTATATTCCTTAATCCTTAAGAATCTCTTTTAAAAAGAGGATTAATTGTAAGAGCTGATAAGTTGATGTGTGGCTCAGAGCACATTTATTATGATTTCCACTGTAACTAGTAGCAATAGCACAATCTCTTAAATCTATCAACTGTTTCTGCAATTCTAATAAAGCAGAAGCTTTCTCCTCCAAAAGGAAAGAAACAACAAGAGAATTAAAGGAATTTTTTCCTTGTCATTAGCATTTTGATTAGGACATTGTGGCTATGTTATTTACTGAGTTGGAAGATTTAGTTGTAGAAAAGCGAGCTGTAGTATTGTCAGTACATGGCCACAATCTAGATGTACTTAAACCTACTGTTTTACAAATTTTTCAGATATCTGATTTTGTAGTCCAGAAGTGTAAGTTTCAAGTAGGGAAAAAACATGAGAAAAGGAGCTCACTCACGACCTCGTCTCTTGCCATCAAGCAACACAATTCATATGCTATGTATATGTGCATTAGTCATCAACAATGATTCTGTAACGATCAGAATCCGCTCTGTTAATAAGTCTAAGACCCATTGGAGGAGACACCATCATCCACCTCTGCATTTGGATGGCAGTTAGCACAATAGTCCTCATCAGACATTTTGAATTAGCAGTTCATAGCTAAAGTAGTTGTTCACTTTCTTTATAAACAAGTAATACTGACCAAGCACAACAGGTCTATCACTCCAGTAATCTTGATATGTCTTTGAGATCCCTGTATGTACTCATCTGCCACCTGTTGTTAAAATCTGAAGGATGCTGTACCTGAAACGGCATGGTGTCACTACGTACAGAGGCTGCTACACCCTCACTCACTGTACTTTGATAATGTTTATCTGAGGTAAAATGTTCTAGTGAGATGGTGGCTAAAGGAAATTATAATATAATATGAAGTTCTGTGTCTCTTCAACACAGAACTGATTTGCTTTCAAGAGCCTCATTTTGGTAGACCAGCACAGAACTGAAAAGAATTTCCTAATTGTAGTCCAAACACCTTACACAGTTATTCTGGAGTATGTATAGGTCCAAAAAGACTAAGTTGCTAGCACATCTCTGCCACTGTGCAAAGGTAAATGAGCAAACATAATTTGTGGAGTTGAAAACAAGTATATTCTCTTCCTGAATTCCAGGCCAGATGATTGCCAGTAAGTTGTTATTGTTTTCTAAACAATTACATGATAGTGAATTCAGCTAATACCTTCTACTTCATACCTGCAGTTATTTAGAAATGTACATTAAATCAGTAACAGATATTAATTTTTGCCTAGAAACTTATAATAATAAATATACACCAAACAATGCCAAAATTTATAAAAATACAAGTATTCTTGGACTATATATTCAGCATAAAAATGCAGTTCAATTATTTGCCTTTGTAGGTTACCTTTAAGATAGTTGGGAAAGCTACCAACCAAGGGTCAAGGTAATTCCATTGACAAAACTAAGTAGATAGGGTAATATCCATATCTTTTACTGGACTTCACTCTGGCTTCTGAATGTACTTCTCTGATACTGAAGAGTCCAACTAATCAATTCCTGTTCCAAGCTCCCATTAAATGCATAGAAAAACTCTACTGATTGCATGCCTTTAAGATAAGGTTTCAAAAAGCTTGTTATACATGAACAGCAAGAGGAGAGAGCGAGAGAGAGAGAGAGAGCGAGAGAGAGAGAGAGAGAGAGAGAGAGAGAGAGCGCGAGAGAGAGAGAATACAGAGCCTGTTTCGGATAATAAATACCTAAATACCTAAATATGGTCCATTGTCTACTGTGGGAATTTGTGGGAATTTCTCAAGTCAATTACTTGAGAAATAATAAAATACTTGAGAAATAAAAAGTAGTCTTTTTATGTGCCTGGATGAATCAGTAAGTCTTTTGAATGAAAAAGGCTGTCATTTAGCACCACATTTGTATCCAAAGATAATGTTCACATACGATGTTATTTATCGTATATTTAATATAATTTCATATTAAACAATAATTCAGGTTTCAGTGGCAGATGCAAAGTGTCAGAATATTTTGCACAAAGACAATGGAATTACGCAGTTTTTTTGGAGCTGAAAAACAGAACAGATAATTTTCTGCAGTAATACTGTGCTAAAATAGCTTTTCACTCAGAAGTTTTATCAACTTCCTTTGTCTACATAGTTCAAAATTTGTTATAATTGTTTCTCCTTATACAATTTATTGTACATGTATTATGTACACATATTTTGTAAGTGATATAGTCACAGTTTTATTTGCATTTATGGGGTGCATATATGTGTCTCAGATACTTTCTTCTAACATTAGTTCCAGAGATATCTTTGAAATGGGGGGGGAATCTTATTTTCTGAACAGTTTCAGTATTTAAACTTGAAATTAAATCATATTAAAAGGTTAGAACTTGAGTCTGAAACTCAAAAGAGATTGCTTGATTAATTACAAAAGAACAGGTTCAGAAAAACTGTTTTATTTCACAGGTCATTGGAATAAATGGATTATTAATAGAAAGGAAAAAATGGATGCACATTATTAAACATAATAGTTTAAAAAGTTAAAACAATCGTGCCTTTGCATTTTTGTATTATCAGGATGCTTTGAACACTTTAAAATGACCTTGAAAAAAATCAAAATTATCTAATCTGAAACATAATTAACCAGTAGCTATTATTTCAACACTGGACTTGGAAAGAGTAAATATGCCGTAGGCAGATAAACAGTTAACTAAAATATTTGGTAAACATCTATTGAGTAGGAAAAAACAAATAGATAATAAAAAGGCAATCAATTTGTCTGAGAAAGATTGATATTTATTGTGTGCAGTACTGCAATACAGTATCTGCTATAAAAAATTGGCGATGTCCCATTATGGCTATATCATAAAGCTGGATATTTATTCAGTCCATGCATTATACACACTATGCATTATGATATAGGCTGTTATAGTCATTAACTCAAGATGATGAAGGGGAAATTAATATAAAGACCATATGACGGTAGTGTGAATAGATAGCAAGCTTCTGGAGTGTTTGCTCTCAGAAGCTGAGTCAGCTTCATTTTACAGTTATTACAATTTTCCATCAGTATATTTATATAGAAACCAATACTGTGATTTGTACACTTAACCCAGACGTTGTTTTGTAGTTAACCTGCAATCTTAATCTTTTAAAGTAAATAAATAGAAATAGAAAATTTCACAGTTTTAGTTAGGTTTCTTTGTGTAGTTTTGCCGTATCAGGTACCTGACAGCCTTCAGAGAGGACTGAAGGTTTATTTGTAATCTCTTCTATCTACTGTCTTTTCAATGTTTGGAAAGAAAGTGTCTGAATAGCTGAAGGTCCTGTACAATTTGCTTCTCAATGGATAGTTGAAACCAGTATATTGGATTAAGTCCCCATTTTGTTTAATAAGCAGGAAGAAGTCATCAAATATTTACATCTCAGCAGTAGGAACTATAATTATCTGATAAAATACAGTATTGAAGACAGAGAGGTCTTATTTTGAACATTGTACTGGTCTACTCCTGCAAACCAAACTGCTGAATGAGCAGCATCTCATCACTGTTCTCTTGTCAGAGGCAGCCTGCAACCTTTACAAAGCAGGATAAAGACAAGCAAAAGGATGTTACAAATGAAAGCTACTGAAAATCACGTTTTTTAATTAAGCTGCAGGGTATACTCAAAATTATACCAACGAAACAAAAATACATTCTCTCTGTAAGAGTATCAAATTGTGCCCTTAGTTCCTCCAATATTAAAGCAAGGACAGAGTGAAAAAAAGCAATTTCTTTTGATGAATTACATGATTAGGTTCCGATTCAATTTTTATTATATCCTGTAACATTTAACATGGAGTGACACTAGAAACATTAAAATTGCTATAAATCTTGCATATAAAAGTATGAATTCTCATTGCTGTGTTCAATAGTCATGTGGTTTCTGACTATTCAGAAAGTTCTGCTTCATTTCTGGTCATTAATTGCATCTGAGAACTGTGCAACTGCTGCTCATTCTGTTTGCCAGAACATGATGACTAATAGGCACTCGTATCCTCAATTTACCTGTCAGGCACCTAGAAGTGGCATACAAATATATTTTCCTAGCAATGATACATTTCAGTTCGTTTGCATACATCAGGCAAGTGTGCTATAGGAGGCAAACCATATTAACAGCTGGGAAGTTTTGTCATAGACTGCAGAAGGCCTAGAATCTACTGCAAGTTCTTAGCTCATCCTTCCCAGCAGCTCTTGGAGAAAACTTGATTTTCTGGTCAGGGAAGAAACATCACCTATCTATCTGGACATGTACGTAGAGGCACCACAGCTGTCTCAAAGTCTGAAACTAAATTACGCTAAATGGACTCAAAGCCAAATGTCTTGCTTTTATTTAGAATAAATAAAATAAATGCACTTTTAAAAAGAATAGAATTTAAATGCTATTTGAGGGCTGTACCTCACAAAACAGGGTCTGAAGAACACCTTCAACATTGAAGATTAACTCTTCTGAGAAACACTCTCTGACTCCTGTTTATAATTTAGGTCACATCTGTGTCATTATTTAATGACATAACTGGCACTTAAGGTAGATGAAGGCTGTATGCGCTTACCTACTACCTTGAAATTTAAGCATACATCTATGCAGCTCGTAACATCTTTTGATTCCATTTGTTTTATACGGGGATAGAAATATGTAAAAACAGAATCACAGAATCACAGAATCGTCTAGGTTGGAAGAGACCTCCAAGATCACCGAGTCCAACCTCTGCCCTAACACTAACAAGTCCTCCACTAAACCATATCACTGAGCTCTACATCTAAACGTCTTTTAAAGACCTCCAGGGATGGTGACTCAACCACTTCCCTGGGCAGCCCATTCCAATGCCTAACAACCCTTTCAGTAAAGAAGTTCTTCCAAATATCCAACCTAAACCTCCCCTGGTGCAACTTTAACCCATTCCCCCTTGTCCTGTCACCAGGCACGTGGGAGAATAGACCAATCCCCACCTTGCTACAGCCTCCTTTAAGGTGCCTGTAGAGAGCGATAAGGTCGCCCCTGAGCCTCCTCTTCTCCAGGCTGAACAACCCCAGCTCCCTCAGCCGCTCCTCATAAGACTTGTTCTCCAGACCCCTCAACAGCTTCGTTGCCTTGTCTGGACTCTCTTGAGCACCTCCATTTCCCTTCCTGTAGCGAGGGGCCCAAAACTGAACACAGTACTTGAGGTGCGGCCTCACCAGAGCTGAGTACAGGGGGACAATCACTTCCCTAGCCCTGCTGGCCACACTGCTTCTTATACAAGCCAGGATGTTGTTGGCCTTCTTGGCCATCTGACACCTTTTTCAAAAGTCACATTTCACCATATAGAACTGAGATTTAGGCTTCTGATACCATTTCCAAACATAATGTATTAGCTACTTTATTCCTTTATTCAAGATCATATCACGTTAACAGAGAAGCGGAGCATCAGATATGTAATCGATAAGTGTGAGCATTTCACAGAAGCAAATTGCCCTCCAAGGAGGAATTGATCACTAAAGACCATATTTTTTAAAACGTTCCGTCTTTGCGAATAGGAGATGAGGGCCATGTCAGAGTAATAAAGAGTGGAGAAGAGATATTATATAAAAAAATGCATTCCTATGTCTACACTTCTGCTATCTTTATCATAACAGCATACAAAATCCACAAGTGTTTCACTGTTTATAGCTGAGATTTTCATGTTCCCATGTCATTAGGGTGGAAAGTCTCATAGAAAGTTCATTCCCCTCATGGTTTTGTACTCTTACATTACTTAACCACATTTAGAAATCCTACCTATTTACACAAAATTCTAGATTCGTCTAGGTTCAAGACTTGTCTGAGACAAGTACATATAGTACTTCAGCCTCTGAGATTAAATCTTAGAGACTCAGAACTAGAATTTAGATTTAACAAGAAGAGGAGATGCTGTTCTGTAAATCTGATGATTTTTATTGCATCTTTCCTTATGTCACTTCTCTGTAACAAATTAAATGAAGCAAATAACAATATGCAGCGGAAAAAACTTGTAATTTAAGAATTATATAGTTGACACACATGAAAAAATTATCTCATCGTTTATTATCAGCTTTTCTTTTACCTTTGAGGAATTTAATCTAACATAGGACGTCCCAAAAATAGATTATAAAAATAATTTTGAGTTTGAAATCCATCACTTTCTTTCCTTTGTAGATACGCATCAGCTCTGGGGAAAAAGGGGGACTATGTGAGAGACAGATAGATCTCAGTTAAAAGAAAGTGAGCTTGCTGGGAAGCCTACAAGATAACAGAAAACTTCAATTGCAGAAGAAGTTAGTTCTGGACATCGATCCTGCCACACTGAAGAAGCATTCCACAGCACAGGGAAACATCATAGCTTTACAGGCTGAAGTACAAAGACCACCACTTTAATTTACTCCTGATGCTAATGTTTAAAATAAGGAAAATATAAATTCACTTTGTTACGACAGAACAGTAAAATGCTATCTGGACCAGAACTAGTCATGTGCAATTCCTGTGCTATAATTCAAATCCATACATAAAACTTGTGTGTATGTTACACTACAAAGTGTTTATTAGCTCTCTGTGACTGTGTGAATTTTTCCTGAAAGCCTGCTTTTAGAGTCATCCTCTTCATGCCATCAGCATCTGTGAGCACAGGCAGTGGCAGTATTTCTATTAGAAATGATACGCCTCATTTGCTTACTTGGGAACTTGGGCCTTCTTCATTGGTAATGCAAACTGAGTAGGGATTAGTGAAACAATTCAGCAGTCCAAGGATATTAGGAGTCCACTGCTGATGGGGGAGATTTAACCATATACTGTCCAAGAAACCGAAGAAGAATGACAAAAGCCCTTCATTAATTTATCTCTTCCTGGAAAAATCCAGGTTTCTGGACTCCCTGAGTAGCAGAGACAACATCAAGACTATGAAATGCATAACTAAAGTATTTAGAAAGCTTTGGTGATTTGGGATATTTACCAGCCTTCCTTCATGGAAGACCTCCCAGGGATCCCATTCAGCAGCAGTCGCCATTGATTAACCCTTCCTCATGGAAAACTTAAAAGATCCTGGGCTGGGGTAAGCAGGATCATTTCAGAGAGGCTGGTAGATTTAGATTGCTTTACTCCAAGATTCAGCCCCAAAGTTTGGACAAACATTTCTAACTTTCTTGGTGAACTCTTATGCAATGCAAAACTGCTCTGTCATCGGGCACATGTAATACATACTTCATTCTTTCTTTTCAGCGGATTTTCTTTATCTACAGTATACAATACATATACAAATCAATATATATAAACTGTCAAAAACTTGTGCCTGATTATAAAATATAAAATATGTTGAAGAGAAACTGGGTGACAAAAAATTGAAGAAGCTATTTTTAATCAAAGTAACAAAGCAGCATATTTTTTAAAAAGCATTTATAAGTGCTTGAATGCTATGACTAATTTGAAATACAATATTTGTCATGGTTTTCGAGTAGTTCTTACTAACCATTACATGGAAAGGTGTTTTTTTTGTATTTACACAGGCACGGTGGGATGGCCTGACAGGGCGCATAACCTTCAACAAAACTGATGGCTTACGAAAGGATTTTGATTTGGACATTATTAGTCTCAAGGAAGAAGGAACAGAAAAGGTAACCAGATCTTTTGTAACATAATGATGGGAAGCTGATTTGGCAGTGGCATGGGAAAGTCTATTCTCCTCAGCTTGTATTTCCTGTGGTTGGGCTAAAATACACTGTCAA
Organism: Anser cygnoides; assembly: GCF_040182565.1. Classification (NCBI taxonomy): domain Eukaryota; kingdom Metazoa; phylum Chordata; class Aves; order Anseriformes; family Anatidae; genus Anser; species Anser cygnoides. The sequence continues at coordinate 112,174,406 of NC_089873.1, read as the reverse complement.
GATTACTTAAACAGAGCTACTAAGATTGTTTTACAATGTCTATCTTGCATTTTGAGACATTGGATAGGAACTTGAAACTGGTGCTAATTATCTGAATGGCTTCTAAGTGCACGTTATCTTCTCTTCTTGCCACTGTAACTTAGTGTGGTAAGATTATATACATGTATGCATATATGTATATATATGTATAAAACTTAGATTTACGTGTACTGCTTTTAACAGGTGTGACACAAGGGAGAGAGAAGAGCAGATGTTTGAGTAATAGCCTCAAAAATAGTTGAGATGTTAAAAGTCCTTCATGTTTTTGAACATGACCAGTTCTTTTGCCCTCACATCCCTAACTGCTTATCATAAGTTGTGCTGAACAGGAGACTAAATTAGCTGCATTATCTTTGTTTAAAAATAGTAAGTTCTGCACGATGCCATCTCAGAAACTGGTTCTGCTTTCAAACAAAAGACAAAAAAAGTTCACATTACTTAAGGAAGTTCAGGAAAACATGCCCCAACACCGCCAGCCAGGGACCGTGTTGGACAACAGGGGGGCTCGGGGTGTCCTGAAGGGAAGTGGGATGGCCTTGCCCCAGCTCTCAGCCAGCCAGCACAGGCTCCGACAGGCATTGCAGGAGGAGGCTGGTGCAGGTGTCCAAAAATCCCCATTGTGGGTAACATCACCAGCTTGCGTCAGCCCAAGGCTGTGTTGTCCTGTGCTCTGTGTACACTGGCTTGACTCTGCATAATAATTGCTGACAGGTTAATTGAGACTGTAAATGCAATTGCTCCCACACAGCTCTCCAGACCGGTTCTCTTCATTTTTAATGAAGCACTTTGTTTATTTTTCTCTATACCAAGGCTGCTGGCGAGGTTTCTAATCATTTATATAAAGTGTGGAAGAAGGTTTGTACACAGACAGGTGATGCAAAAACCTTTGGGTTGGGTCATCAGACTTATCCTTTGGGTTTTGATGGTGACTCTCAAATTGCAGTTTAGAGACAATAGTCTATCCGAGAATGTGAATTTTTGTAGTAGGCTAAGTATTGTCCCAACTTGAAACACTATAACTCTAAATAATCTTTGGCAGGATTCAGCTTTTTCATCAAAATCTTCTTTCATCATAATTGTTATGCTATTTCTTGGGAGCTGTGCCTTTTCCCTCTTTGAGCAGAGGCTCCTGGCTGCAGCAAAATCTCTCCTTTTCTTATTTGCTATCCTTCCTGATTCACCTAAGATTTACCATGACTGGTAAATTTGTACCATTTCAAATGTGTATGAGCATCAGCAGCAGGACTGTTTTAATGTGCAGGCTTTTTTTTTTTATTTCTTTCATTATTTTTTTCCTCCCACAGAATGTGTACTGTGCGGGCAATGTTCTAGCATTGTTGACTCAAAATTTTGACGGGTGTGTTATTAGCTCCTTACAGAAAATAATATAGTTGATTAAGTGGATGCTGTCATTCACTAACATATGGGAATTGGAACTAAGCTTGTTTATAAAGCACCTCAGGAATCTCAGTCCTCTTTTAACATAGGATGTCTCTGTCTGGTGGATAAGGCACCGAAGTGGGAATCAGACCAGCTCCATGTGCTGTTCCCTGCTGGAGGTACAACCCACAGTTTTCTGTACTACACACTTGCTATTCTGTAAGGAGAAGATAACAACTGCATTTACCACGTTGAAAGTGTTTTGGATTCACAAGTTGAAAATTTCTTATAGCACTTAGAATTATATTTTTGTATATCTTTTGCACAGCTCTTATTATTTCCCACCCCTCCCACACACACAATTAAAAAGGTTCTGGTTTTGTGTTTTTTAATGCTACAGAGTAGACCAGTGTAAAGCATCCTACAGCACTCTTTTCTTGTTCTTATAAAGGACGTACTTAATAACCTTGTTTTAATATCAGTGAATCAGGCAAAGGCACAAAGGGCTCAATTTCCCTCATTACTGGTGAATAGATCATCCTACCTGACGTGCAGAACGCGATTGAACTGATCTGGCTTTTGATTCTAGGCACTTCGTGTTATGCTGAATTGATTTAAACCAAATTACAATTGGTTCAAAACACAGGCTTGCTGAGAAGGGCATGTGACACCTCTCAGACTTGTCACTAAACTGCAATAAATCTCCTGGATTCACCATAGTGATGTACTACCTTGACCTCATTCTTCCAGTGCCCCTCCGACCTCTTCCATTGCTCTAATCAAGGTTGACCTGTAGTGTCATCCTTATCTTCAGATGTAGAGTGGTCTCCTGGTGTATTTTGTATGCCCTGTGACTGTGTTGTTACATGTTCTTCATGGTCGTTCTCCTCTTCCATGCTGCCAGCTGATAAAAGTGAATCAAGTCAGTAACAATGAGCAGAACGGCTTTTGATTAACTGGGCCACTGTGGTGCAAATTCAAGGACACTGGTTATTTACTATATTCCTGGCACAGACTATCATAATATCCAACATCTTATTCTGTGTATAGTTTCCAGATCAGTTTCTCAACCTGATCTAATTTTGGAAACAAAGGGAATGCCTGATTAACTCTTCAAAAAGTAAAAATAAAAAAAAATAAAAAAATGGCACGACTATCCCCATTAAGCATATTTTGGAGAAAACGTATATGAAACACAAGAGCAATGGCACCCATGGACACAAACCCAAAATTTGTATGACATTATACAGTTATTACCCTGAATTGACTATCAGCAGGCACAAATTAATCTGCTGGGTTTGGTACAAAGGTGGGTCTGTCTCTGCATCAGTTAAGAGCCACAGAAAAAGGGTCCTGCATGGGTCTGATGACTGAGAATCTGATGGCGGTTACAGACCTTCAGTACACAGGACAAGTCAATAGGTTTTTTCTTAGACTCACTTGGCAGCTTTGCTGGCAGTCCTAGAAGGGAGGATCTGAAAGTTGATCCCTCCCAGGTAGAGCTGAAACCTACTGACAGAGTGGCACAGCAACGCAGACAGTTCTGTGAATGGACATTACCAGTCCCCCAAGCCACCCATCTGGTGCTCTCCACAAATGTCCAAAATACAAACCAAACTGAGCAAGCTACTTGCCTGAGGTTTTCTCACACCAGCCCTCAACCACACAGTATATGTAAACCAAATTAAAAAAAAAAATGCTTTCAGACTGCATTGATGTTAAGTAGATATTTATTTGAATAGATCAACTCCATGGCTGTAATTTCTGCCATCAAAAGGTATAGATCCAGATCCACTGAAATCATGCCTTTAGGCTTCAGATCTGGCATTAAATGCCACAATTCTTCACTATCTTTGGAGCTAGAAAAGAATCAAAAATTGGTTTTGCCTTTGGTCGCTTATATTTACTGAGCAAATACTGATCAGTAGGTGAAATGACTTCACCTTGTTCACTCTGTCATATATAGTAATAAGAAATGACAGAATAATCTTTACTAAACCTGGTGAAGGCACAGCAGAACCAAAAGGCCAGTGCATCCATCAATCTGCTTCAACATATTTATTCAAGCTTTTAATCTGTTGCATTGGAAAAGAGAGGTCTAGGTTTATGTTTCAACTCTACCATTTACAAAGCAAAAAATCCATAAAAATAGACATTTGACATTTTTTAGCAGGAAAGGAAGTCAACATATTCCACTTTTGTAGCAAATTGGCTAGTACACCACTGTATTGACATGCCTTATACTCTTACAGCTAAACATTTTCAGCCTGCTTTTGAAAGAGCAGTACGTTCCCTGTGTTTTCTAAATGTGACAATCAACCATTCAATGTCGTTGCCTTATTCAGATCTACAGCTGTTTCCCTTCTCTAGCATCTTGTACTTCTGGTGTCTCTTTTTGTGGTGACTAGAGCCAATGCACTCTTCCCAGGCTGTGAGCATTTAGGGAAACCCTGTATTTCCCCCAGCTAGCGTGCCACGGACAGGCAGGCTCTCACCCACTCTGTTCTGTGTAGATCGGCGTCTGGAACTCCTACAGCGGCCTTAACATGACGGACAGCAACAAGGACAGGTCGACCAACATCACCGACTCCTTGGCTAACCGGACGCTGATTGTCACAACCATTTTGGTAAGTCTAGGTGGTTCTCCATCCATTGTGCAGGTTGCAGGCATGGCTGATGTGTCTTCACTGCTTATTTCCTCCATACTAAGACATGTTTTGGTAAACTACTCTGTTTTCAAACTAATTTCTGGCTATAGACTCAGAACCAGCATAATTTTTTATCCATCCATAACGTGGACTCAAAATACCCCCACTGCCAATGAAAGACTCTGGGGAACCTTTGTCTCCAAAACTGTTTCGCTTATGTCAAAATTCCAGAGGTGCACCCTGCATACTATTCTTCCCAAAAGAATTAACATACACAGATGCTCGGTTTTGTAGTCACTATTTATACATCTTTTCTGTTTACTGAAAGTGAGATGAAGAGGAATGAAAGAAAGCAGCAAACAGTAGACAGACAGATTGAGGTATGTCCTTCCTACGATGAACAGAAAATGTGGAAATGGGTGTTCATCCAGTTGTTTTGCTCATATGTTCTCCCTGGCCAATAACGACCCCACCCCACCCCCCTTTTTTTTTTTTTTTTTTTTTTCTTTTTTTCAATTTTTCTGCCTAACTCCTCAGGGGAAGGGAAAGAGCTCAAAGGCTCCCTCTACCCTCCTCTTCTGTTGCCAGAGGTCTTTTGCTGCACTAACTTGCAGCAATGTGCTTGCCCAGACTGTCTTCTACAAAAAATCCTTTAAAAAGAAAAGCAACTAAGTAATTTGCAATCTACCTATGCTGTTCTTCGTTTTCTCCTGTAAGTACCTGATCAGCTCACAGCTATATTACACATTAGAGATTTTTTCAATAGAGATTTATTTCTTGTAGAATATAAAATTTTAGGTTCTGCTTATGATTCTTTTCCTGGTATTTAGGCTTCTTCTCCAATATTCCTTCCTGTCCCTCAGGGTGGGACAACCTAGAGTACAAATCTTGGATCTTATTTTCAGGCTGCTAAGCACTACCTTAATTAAAGCCCATGGGAGCTGTAAATGGTCTGTTCCACTAACAATTAGGGCCCTTATGGTTATCACTAATTGATTCGGTGAATTTGTTAACACACCTAGAGCAGCTTTTAATGGACATCATAAATTACTGGTATCCAACTAATTGCAATCCATTAATAAAATATTCACATAATTTAAAGAAACTGATATAATCTGAAACAAACTTCATTTCTGTTGCTACATCTGCTGTGTTTTTCTGTAGGAAGATCCCTATGTTATGTACAAGAAGTCTGACAAGCCCTTGTACGGAAATGACAGATTCGAGGGTTATTGCCTGGATTTGCTAAAGGAGCTGTCAAATATTTTGGGCTTCATCTATGAGGTCAAACTAGTTTCTGACGGTAAATATGGAGCCCAGAATGACAAAGGAGAGTGGAATGGGATGGTCAAAGAGCTCATAGATCATGTAAGATTGAATCATTCTTTATTCTCCTTTCACCTACAGTGTTTTATGTGAAGCCAGCCCACATGAGATGTTCGCACTAGTCTACAGTTTTTTAGAGCCACTGCTCTGTCTGCTCTTGCTAGAGTAGGAGGTCACGGCATTACGTCTGAACTAGCCGTACCTGGGTGTTGGGGGGCAGTGGGCACTGAGCTCACACGGATCCTGTCACCCCTGGCTACAAGCTCCAGATGCAAAGGCAGAACTCAACTCTGCCCTGCGGCAGCCTCTGGTCTGTGAATGTAGTCCTCCTTGGGGACAGAGCCCCACAGGGCTGAGCCCCCCAGAGGACCAAGCCCCCTGACCCTGGTCAGACCTTCCACACACAAAAGCCACGAGGATCCCTCACCTGCAGAAAAAGGATGTCAGGTACCCATTAATACCCTAGCACTGTTAAGTTTTGTTGCGCAGTTTGTATTTATAGTCAGTTTGGGTTTAGCTTTATTACTCAGGGGAAGAAATGGAAGGAATAGTATTGTGTATGCATGAAAACATGACAAAGAATGAGTATTTTCCCCTTTGTGTTTTCAGAAAGCTGATCTGGCAGTTGCTCCTCTCACTATTACCTATGTAAGAGAGAAAGTAATTGATTTTTCCAAGCCCTTCATGACGCTGGGAATCAGTATCTTGTACCGGAAGCCCAATGGCACAAACCCTGGTGTTTTCTCATTTTTAAACCCTCTTTCTCCTGATATCTGGATGTATGTTCTCCTAGCCTGCCTTGGAGTCAGTTGTGTCCTCTTTGTCATTGCAAGGTAAGACAAACACATAGTTTCAGATGCATCCACTACCTCTCATCTCACAGGTGTTACATTGGTTTTGCAAATTAGCTATAGTATAATACTGTTCTAAGGATTTTATCCAGCCCTAAAACATAATGTTCTAGAAGGTCTCTTGGTATTTTCACATCAACACTGCTATCGCTTTTATATATTGCAATGTGATGAGATTTAACTTTCCTTAAGGGCAGAATGGAGAGAAATATCTGATGAAATGTGTCAGCCTTCCTCTGTCAGAGCACAGCACCTCAGCACGCTAACTACATGTTGAAAAACAGTTGATATTACTCGTATGTAAGCACTTTTTTTTTTTTTTTCCTACTAACAGTACATATAAAAGGTAGGAGAGAGGTTGTGAGCATATTGTTGCTGATGGATGCTAATTAGCTCAGCTCACTTCCCTTTGGAAACACAAGATACCATGCCTGGGATCCCAAGGGGACAATCTGCAAGGTGGTGCATAACCAAGGCTCTCTCCCAGCACTGTCCTGAGGTGCAGCCTGACTGTCAGGGACAGGTTCCCAGTGAAGTCCCAATGCCAAAACAGTAGGAAAAAAGCACATACACACTACTTTTCCAAAAGATCCTAAAGCTCATGATGATCTCAAAAGCAGGTGTGCCACATTTTCTCAACAAGTGGACCACAGCAGAGCACTCTTCACCCTTAACATCAAACTTTGCCTTAAAAATTCTAGACAACTGATATGGTTTCACAAGCCAGCTACAAGCCACATGTCTTGGCCTCAGAGACCATGGACCATGGTTTTGGAGTCAGTTGCTGTGTTATTTTGAGCAAGGGAAAACCAAGCATGAAAGAAGATGAACTGAGAAACTTGTCAGAGGAAATTGGTCATTTGAGGCATATTTTTTTTTCTATACTCTTCAATAACTGTGGGCTCTGTGAACTGGCATAGTTATTGTCACTTTCTTCAAATAATGGCATCGGAATTTCATTTTCAACTCTGTTTACTTGACCTCATCATATCCTTCATTTTTTTTCCTTTTCACAATTTAAAACATAGATATTTTTATTAGTACTTCACAGAGATTCATGTTTTGGAGCATTTTACTAAGGATCCCCACTTCCATTATGCATTGTTTCGCATATACAGCAATGTGTTACACGTTAACATGGGAAAATGGTCTGAGAAAATATTTATACTATGAAATATAAGAACTGTAGTTGTGTATCATTGAAATAGAACCCTTTCCCATCACAGCAAAGGTAACATGGAAATGCTACAGTTTTTATTGCAAATGATGACATTCTACTTTAAAGAATCAGCAATAATGTATATTTTCCAAAATATGCATCCATAACCCTGATTCAAACATGACAAAAATCATAGTAATCTGAATCATTAATTCTGATACATTCTGCCTGACTTCCACATGCGTGTGAGCCAAGTCAAGTGGAGCTCTTGCTGCTTTTTCTACAGTTTACTCCTCTTTTTTTTTTTTTTTTGTAATCAAAAGACACACCCTTTAAAACCTTTATTCACAGGAGCAGTTCAGCTGAGAGTGGTTGGCCTCAGGCATACATTTCTGTGTGGTCTACTGAACAAACCTAGCTCCAGGAGGTCAACCTATGTGAAAGCTTCACTTGTTTTCATGCTTCTATACCAGTGCCAAAGTACAGAAGTTTGTGGGATTTACTTTTTCCTTTAAGTTTCTGAGAACATGAAGAGGGAGGAGGGAATCTGAGGAGGAGAGGTCATAGGTTAACTTATTAGTGTTGGCCCCTGGTAAAAGAGAGAGTTCATCCCTCCCTAGCAGTAACGAGACTGTACACAATTAGTCATGGCTTCCCACAAGCTCTCGCAGTGGCTCACTGTACCATAAATAACTGCTCTTACTGTACGCAAATCATGATCTCACTCATGACTAATATTAAATCTGCTCAACCATGACAGATTGACTTTTCTGCAGTTGTGTGCCAAGACTGAAAACATACCACAGCCCTCTCCACCTCAGAACAGGCAGAAGGGAAATCAAAACCCAAGTTATCCTCAGCTCTTCTGTTATCTTTTTTTTTTTTTAAATAAAAAATAAAAATAAAAATGAAAAACAGCATCAAGGCTGCAAGAGTAAATAAGCATCGGGGTCCCTCGCCTGCTTGCAGAGCTGCCTACACGCAGATGCATGGCCAGGAATAAACCGAATGGAAATGCACAGTGCTCACAGATCATCAGCTGTGAAACCTGTCTGCCTTATTCTCCTGGCTGCTAAATATTGCTCCAAACCACAGTGCAGTGTTTGGGTAAATCCGTAGCTTTGGCCTGTGTAACTGTGCTATGTTTTGTTTCCTAAACCTTTCTAAAAGGCAGTAGTTCCAGGAGCTGTGTAACTAATGAAGCCTGATTTCCCTACAGATCTGTGTCTCATGGTGGATCGTGATCACCAATTGAAGTGTGTTTGTTTGCTTGTTTACTTTCCCTGCAGCTGAAGGATTTGTAGGAGATCTTTCCTATGTGCATTAATTGCTGTGGAACATGCTGGGAGATCATCCTGCAGCTTCTCCCCTAGTGGGGCTACCGCTGCAACATTTCACAAAACTTGCAGAGCATAATAACCTTTAAAGCCTCTACCTATTTGTCAAATGTGGCTAAAAGGCTTAAATGTCGTTAAAGGTATAGACCCACTAACATTTATAGTACACAGCCGACTTGCAACAATACACAAAACCCGACTTGCAACAACTTAAATATATCAAGCTTGTATATCACCCTCTTAACTTACCCCTATTCTAGGGAAAGAGGAGAACATGCTAGTTAAGCAAAATAGTTAAGATAATTTTCTGAATTTATGCACTTTTCTGAAATATTATTATTTTTTTTAACTTATGCTGAAAACCAGTGCCTAGTTAGATCATGACTATATAGGCTGAAGAAATACATGAAACTGTGCTCACATGTGGTCTTAATTTACTCCAGAGTTTATACATTTTAATTTACTCCAAGAAGCTAAGCCATCCTTAATGTCCACATCTAGGACTGTTCATGTCTTCAGATATGCCATGATTTCTGTAAGATTTGACAAATGTGTCAGTAAATATTTGGCAATCTGGTTTTCAGTAAAAAACAAAAGATATATATTTTTTAAGAATCTCTGGAATCAACCACTTTAACAATGCCATAGCAAATTAAACAGTTATTGGTATTTTGACATAATTTCGCAGAAGACAAAAACTTGGAATAATTTTCATGGACTGGGGTAATTTTGCTGTTATTTTTCTTCAGATTTTTCAGCAGCTGAACCATTTCTTGTTTCTCTTTGAGAATCATGCAGCCTTGTCATTGTTACATTAATTCTGAAACTCAAACACTGAAGTTTTTATCACTGCTAAAGGTTACAGACTGACAAAGCTCTTTTCCCAAGTATACTGGCAGTGAATGAAGAAGGCATTTACTGCCAACATTTCTGCTTATTGCTAATGTCATACCCACTGTGCTGTTGATGTCAATGATGTTAGAACTAGGCAGCTGAGATAACCATCAGTCATACAAGGTGAATAAGTTTGCACGTGACCTATAGAAAAAGGTGCTTAGGTAAGCTTGAACATCTCATCCATAGCAGAAACCTCAGTGTAGCTACCACTGAAAACTGGAGAAAACTAAAGGTAAATGACCAGGTAAACAGAAGACCTGAGTGAGCGCTGACACAGAGCGGAACTGTAACCCATTCTCTTCTTGGAGCTTAGCACAGCAATAGAAACACAAGAAGAAAACCAGCTTTTATTTTAAGGTGGAAAAGTAATATAAGCCCTAGTGCCATGTTAAAATATATATCCGTTGTGATAAAAAATCTTTCCAGTCTAGCAGAAAGAGTTTTGCTGCCAGAATCTCATTGCCACTTTCCAACAACTGCAGTTTGTCTGTTTCAGTGGCTGTGGTATCATAGAATCATAGACATACTGAGTTGGAAGGGATCGACAGGGATCATCAAGTCCAGCTCCTGGCTCCACACAGGACCACCCAAAAATCAAACCATGTGTGATGGAGATGTTTGTCCCATCCCAGCTTTGGGCTTCCCAGTCAGGTCCCACAGAGCTGTTCGTACATCTTCTTACTGTCCCGTAGTAGCACTCCCATACCTGTGGTTGAACTCACAGCGTGGGACTGCTTCACTTTCCTGTCTGTTGGGTGTCCAGGCCGTGTACATTTCTTAATGCTGAGTCTCTTGTTCAGGGTGTGTTTACCCACATGTGCACAAACTGCGCTGGGAACCATTTCATTGCTACTGAAAGACTTTCTGAAACATATAACTTGGTGGTTGTTTTTCTTCTAACTGGTATATGCAGAACTGTTGTATCTTGAATCCGAAAACTGCGTCTTTTGTTATAATTTTTAACCACTGTGGTACTAGTAATGGTAATATTGTTCAGCTAACGGCATCCTAAGCTACATACTGTTTCAATTAGCGGGTTCATTACTATCAGAGTTCATTACTTCAGCTGAGCAAGGCACTCTGCTTGCAACCGTGCGTAAATTCAGTGCTTAATTATATTGTTGAAACAGTAATTAAAATGTATTGGCATGACATTGTCAATTAAAACTATATTCATAAACTTCATGAGAAAGTATGTAGCAAGCCATGCAGCAGTGGGAAGCAACAGCAGGCAAGGTACCTTGGGGAGGAACGGTCTTTAAAGTAACTCTGCCAAGTGTTTTGCAGACCAGAAGGGGTACGATTTCCATTTGCGGCACGGTGCATGGGGAATAGAGCAGAATTCCTCTGTTCAAGGCAATCGCCTGCGTAATTCTTCCCACACACTGCTGACAGCATGGCCCTGTGGCTTTCAGGCGCTGCAGCCGCTCCCCCATGTCTTCCAGCCACCGCCAGCTTTTTTCCCTGCTGCCAGGGCAGCTTCGTGAAGGGTGAAGGCATTCAGCATCGAGTGTCTTGACCACCGGCAGCTAAAACGGGTTGCCTTGAGAGGGTGCTCCTCCTTCATTGTTCTCCAAATGCCTTGCCATGCAGCAGCAAGAGGGCTTCCAGCCGTCCCCACCCCTTCAAACGTCTGCCTGGGAGTGGCACGGGCAGCAAAGCCCTGGGGTATTTGGGCCGTTCCAGCAGCCCCAGCCATGAGGGCAGTAACCAAAGAGCAGCAGGAGTAAGGACGCAGTCCCTGTGCTAACAGCAAGGCTGTGGAAACTGCTTCTGGCGTGGCAGTGCTGCTCCACAGCTTGCGTGAGGCAGCTGCTAGACGTCCCGCGGACAGCCTTTCCACTAAGGTTTCCTTTTCTTGTGTTTTCTTCATTAATCTCCTCATTTTGTGTGTTGTTCAGCAGGTCTGCTGCCACTGTCTGTACTCTACTTGATGTTTACAGATTGTTTCTGTTAACTGCCACAGGTTTACACCCTATGAATGGTATAACCCCCACCCGTGCAACCCAGACTCAGATGTGGTGGAAAACAATTTTACTTTACTAAATAGTTTCTGGTTTGGAGTTGGAGCTCTCATGCAGCAAGGTACACCGGTTACACTTCGTTATTGCACACGTCCCACAGTCTGCTCAAGGGCTTCTGTGCTGGTAAACTCCACCCTCTGTAATTACAACTTATACTGTAAAACCCTATCTCAGAACCCAGGTGATGTAGGAAAGGAAGAAAGCAACAAGTCTCTGGATCTGGAAGAAGGCAGAGGAGGGGAACCTGCAGAGTCCACAAATAGGGCTGCAGCAGGAGCAAGGAGAGGAAACATCCGGGAGAGAGGCAAGCGGACAGGGCCGCATCGGAGCTGCTGGAGCTAAAATAGAAAATATTCACTAGAAGGATATGATGTTCTTTGTGCTGAAGTTGAGTCTGTTGATTTTAGAGGTTTGGCAACAGGAAAATATCTTCTCAATTGGGCTCCATCCCAGTAGAAACAGTAACAGCCTACGAAAATTATTTTCACTGCCAAACCAAAAAGATGACGCTCTTTCTTCAGAAGGATTGTTAAGTTTGTTGGCACTTGTCAAACGCTTTGTTTAAAACCAAAACCAAACATTTTTTTTATGGCTTTTCTGCAGGTATGAGTCCCATCCTTCTGTAAACGCATCCAACCCTAGAAGCATTAACTTAACACAGTCACAAGTCCCTGTTGCTGATGATTTTGGAAACAGCTGACATTATACTCAATTGACCAGGAAGGGCAGTGAAGCTCACTCCATATGCGAAGTAAAACAGATATGCGTACTAATCACATTTGGTTATGACATGTATATTCCAAGGTTTCCAATTAAATCACTGTTCACCAAAACTGGGGTCCACTGAAAGGGATGAAAATATTTTCTGACAAACATTTCCAGTTGAATCAATGCTGAACAAAAAAACCCACCCCACGACAACAACCAAAAAGGCAATCCAGAAGAAATCCCAGATTGCTTCGGTATTAAATTCCTAAACATTTAAGTAAGGAATGTAAAACCATCTCTACACTCATCCAGGTACAGTTTATTCTTCCCTCTTTAACAGACATGAGTAGCAGTAAAAGAGCCATTAGGAGGATTTACTAGACATGGTAGAGAGTAAAGTTTGTCTTGTACCTAGGATACCCTTGCTTTTATTGGTGCACCAATGCATTGACAGGTTATGGAGCTTCCTCACAGACATGGCTTTGAAGGCAGCTGCGTGAAGGAGGAGCTCTTCTGTTTTGCTTTTTTGTTTTATTGTCCTTCCAAGTGATCAGTGAAACGCAGGCTGAGGTTTTACAGTATCAGGCAGGTGTGTGTACCTAACTGTGACTGCCGTGTGTGTGAAAGTGCCCCAGGATTATGTGTTTCAATGTACTGCCTTTTTTTGGAGTTTACCATCATCCACAGCAAACTGTGGGATGCAGTGTCTGCTCGTTACCACTACCTTGGGTACATGACAGTCAGCCCCAACCAGACTCTGCTTGTCTTTCAAGAAGCCTAAAAACAAAACAAATGAGAGAAAGAAAGAGAGAAAGAAAGAAAAAAACATTTGTAAGGCAACACAAATGTTTCCATGTACAAACTTGTGGTGCGTGTGACTGTAAGTGCATCATTGTTAATGTGAAGAGCTTGAACATGAAGTGAATGGTTGTGAGACTCTGCATCTACTGTTACACTCTTTCTTGTTGACAGCAGCTGCTTGCCATGCTTGATTGGAAGCCACTTGTTATTAAATTTTAAAATGTGATGATCAGACTTTCTCTTTTCTACAGAGCGTGAGCAAAGTCTGGATCAGGATTGGCTGTCATGTCTGCCATAAAAAGGCACTAGAGAGACTTCAGCAAGTATTGTCCCCGACCCTCAGTCTTGCTAGCAACATTTCTATTTAGATGTTTTTTCCACTGTTTTTTCCCCCTGAAAGTCTCAGACATGTTATGCATACTCTGAAAGCATCCAAACAGGGCACATTCCATCAAATTCATTCAGAGAAACCACTGCTTTCAGGAAGGCAAATTATCTGCCAGAGCCCCTCTCCAGCCAGACGATGGGCAGAGCAGCAGCACCCAGTTCAGGAGAGCGCTTGGGGTGAAGGGGGCATGAAGCATGTACTAATGCTCTTTGCTGCAGTCAGGGCCCTCAGAAAGGTGAACACTGAAATAATCATGGGACTGATCAAAAGAGATGCCGGGCCTGATTGGTTCAGCTGGGAGCAGAGTGTGCTCAGCACCTCCCAGAAACAAAATCGAAGCACACTGCATAATTAATAGGCTGGGAATCTTGAGCTTAATTGAACTGAATGTATTTTGCTGCTTTTCCACAAATAACATTTTGGTAGGGAAAATCACAGGAGGTTTGGCATCTCACCCCACAGATTCAACATACAGGGCTTCTCCGCCTACCCACTTGTGCTGCCATATGGCTGCACATGGTGGCAGATTTCGTGGTTGCTTATTAGGATCTCTGCAAGGTAGCTGGCTATTATGCATCATGTGTCTATACATTGGAGCTAGGTGTTGCATCAGGGCCCAAGTGTAGCATTTGCACGTGAGTAGCTGCATAAGCTTTAAAAAAATTAAACCTTCAGGATAACCTGGATCAGCTCTCCTAGAAGCCAGCCTTTGCAGGTCAACTCCAGCTTATAAGTAAACACACACCTTTCCTGAAAGCAGCAATGCAAGAAGAAAAAGATTTCACGGTTTAAAAAAAAAAAAAAAAAAAAAAAAGACTTATCTGAAAAACAAGGAAAGTACACAAACATAAACCCAGACAGTGTTACAGCTTTTGAAATGGGTAGATTTGGCCTCAAATTTTAAGTGAGAGCTTTTGCTTTTAGAATGCTGGCCTAATTTGAAATCCGTGCAGCACCAGGGCTGCACAGGCAGAGCATCTGCTCTTGCAGTTTGGAAATTCTGTCAGCCTACTGAAACCCTAGGGCTATGCTCAGCATTGACCTTTAAGAGACATGTCTACTTGTTTACAAAGCTGAGTTAAATCTGTTTGCTAGCTGTTTGGAAAGTTGTTAAGCTTTCAGTCTTTGCCCCAAAAGTCACATTCAGAGTTTCAGCAAAGTCTGAAAATATTCTCTGTAACCTGCTTAAATTTCTTACAGAAATCATCTATTAGTCGTAGAGACATAACATATTATCAACATGTTTTTCTGGTAGTAGAAGTGTTTGTTATGTCAAACACTGGAGTAATTTTTTAAGTCCATCCTTCATCAACAAAATAATTATGCCAATGCTTAAGTTTGAAGTCAAAAGTATTCACGTGGATGTCTAAGTGAACTATATCCCAAATCCCACCATAACAAGCTAAGTTCAGTGGAGAGACCTCTAGAGAAAAAAAAAAAAAAAGCAAAAAAAAAAAAAGCATAAAGCTTACACAAGAATGTTTGGAAATCTGAGTACCTATGTTGCTTACATTTGGTTTGAGCTGCTAAGACACCATTTAAGTGCACTTAACACCCAATCTGGGAACATGCTCTTCTGTGAGATTTTTATGACTATGGCAGATCACTTTGGTACTTGTTGGCGTGACATGCAGGCAGATCTGCTAAAACCTTTTCAGCCATAATTAGTGTTAAATACAGTGTCCAAAACTTTGCATTGCCCTGTACATCCAAAGGGTAGTTCTATTCACCCTCTGAATTTTAAAACGTAAATCACATGTTTGTAGCAAGACGTGTTCTGCATTTGGAGCTCAGGTTCACACAGGCTTATAAATTCACTGGAACCATATTGATTGCCCTGTTTCTATTTAGGTATGTGGATAGGAGGAACACCAGACATCTGTCTCTTGTAAGGCGTTTTTCCTAGACAGCTTATAAGTAGAACAGGTTTCTGCTAAAGAGCTCGGGTTGAAAATATCAATTGCAGTATTCTGGCAAAGAGGAATTCAGGAAGCAGATAAAAAATACTAATACAACTTGTTAGGGATGTAAAAGGTTAATGGCCCACTGCACATTAGCTCAGAGAGGTAATGGGGTTTAGACCCAAGGATAATTCCATTTGTCGTGTATCATGGCATACATCCCTTTCACAGTGTGTTATCATTATAAATGTTAGATGTGCATCTGTGAGATTACTGTTTAAATCATTTTATTGTATTATGGCTCATAAAAGCATTCTGTGCCTAAAAATAGTCTTTCGTATCAGGAAAGGTATCTCTAAGCATCATTTTAATATGATTGTTTTGATAATATTGTAACAGGATCAGAGCTGATGCCCAAAGCTCTTTCCACCAGAATAGTTGGAGGAATATGGTGGTTTTTCACCTTAATCATAATCTCATCTTATACTGCCAACCTGGCTGCCTTCCTGACAGTAGAGAGGATGGAATCCCCCATCGATTCAGCTGACGATCTGGCAAAACAAACCAAGATAGAGTACGGGGCTGTTAGAGATGGATCCACAATGACCTTCTTCAAGGTAAGATGACATCAGCCATCTCTGAGTGGTCAGACCAACTTGCGGCTGATTAGTGGCCTTTGGCTGTGAGGGGGTAGACCCATGCCTTTGATAGGAGAAACTGAAGGGAACCAGGGCACGGTTCTGGGGATGTTATCCCCTGGGTTGTTTGTCAAGGCAGGACCTCAGCTTCTTACAAGCACTTGGCTAAGATCGAGTCCGAAGGTCACATATGCACTGGAAAATTACTGCAGGTAGTCAAAATGCAAGCTGGTTTGTCCCTTTCTTAAAATGGTTCATGGTCAACATGTATAATATTAATATACGGGCCACGTATGCACATAAACACATCGTAAGTAAAAGGTCATTTTCTGTGGCTAATTGCTTTAAAGATAAATGTTTTTTTTTTCTTTTTTCTCATTATTAGTATTAATTACATACAAAATGGGTTAATCTCATAAAATGTCAACGTAAAAGCCAACAAGCTATAAATATAGGATATATGCACAAAAATCCTGTGACAATTAGAATTAATTAGCAGCTTCATCGGTAGTCTCAGCAGGGAAGTTAAACACTGAATGAATTGGTATCGTGCTTTTCACTGTAACATCTGAGATTGATGTTTATAGACAGTCAAATATGTGGTGCCTTTGAGGATGAGACACCCCAGTAAGAAGCATGTGGGACAAAGTAACACTCGTGTCTGCATGAGAAGCCTCAACCCCTGAGCTAAGTGCCCTCTCCCCTGGTACTCCAGTCTGCATCTCCCTGCCCTGCTTTAACTGCAACCCCTCATGTTCCCACCTGAGGCAAAGTGAGCATTTCCACACGCACAAAAGGGATCTTGGCTACAGTATTTGGGTCATCTCTCAAAACTAGCAGTGTTCACCGAGGTCATTTCAATTATGTAGTAGAGCTGATGGTAGGCTATCCCTGACGGAGCTGTCAGGGGTGAACTCCTCCTGTAATGGCTCTCCGTGCTGAGCAGAAATGTTCTGTGCTGAAAGAAAGGCACAAAATACAGTACTTTTCAGAGCCTCATTACAGTCAGTTCTTGAAAGGATGAGCTGACATTTCTGTTAAGATATGCTGGGAAACCCATCTTGAGATATTCCTGGAAAATACATAAGGACCCCAGTAAAGAATGCAAGGCAGCAGGAAGCAGCCTGTGGAGTGCTCTGGGACATTCCCTTGGTCTAAGAGCTCCTCACTGCCTAAAGACACACAACATCATTGTTATTCTGAAGTCAGATTCAGCACCAAAGACAGAAATCTTCAAAACCTGTTGCTTCCATGATCTTTCAGTGGAAATAATTTGTAATTTCATTACAAGAAGTTCAAAACAAATTTCTAGAGCTTTTTCCAACACTCTTGTGTTTTGTTTTCTTTTGTTTCACAATTAATCCTTATGAGTAAAATATGTAGGCTTAAAAGAATGCAAACCCCTTAAATTTAATAACAATAACGTTTCAGACAAGGTGATTAAATATTTATAGGCAATACATGCTAGCTTATTTGTGCCTGAAATATGTGTGTACACAAACACAAGTGAAAGGACACTTTTTTTTTACAGAATGGAGATGGATAAGCTAGCAAAGTGAAGGTGACATAGTGAAAGATGCATGGAAAATACAGTTTAATACACTTGTAAACCAGTGACACACTTGTGAACATACAATGCTATATAAAAATGTTGTTATTTTTATTATAGAAGCCTTTCAAGACCCTCACAATATTATGATTTCCTTACACTGGCCAAAACTTCAAAAATATCACAGTGTGGGCCTTTGAACAATAAATACTATGGATACTTATGTATGCAAAAGGAAGACTGTGCCCTGTGAGGGCATGACTTTGCCTTCTTTGTCCTGTAAAATAATGCACATACTTCTGGAGCTAAGCAAGCACACACACACAGCAGCGAGAGACCTGGGAAGATGTAAAACCCAATATTCAGAATGAGGAAATGGCAGGAGTAAGGGTTTCTGTGGGAAAGGGAAGGGGAAAGGGAGAGGGAAAGGGAAAGGGAGAGGGAGCAGCATTGCCACTAGGTTAATGGCAGCAAAGATGTGCCATAGAAGTGAGTGCTTCCTATATTCCAGGATTTGACTCACCCCTGAGCTTTACCTAGTACTTAAGGCATGTAATGAGAAACAATAGACCCCTTCAGAACAACGCTTTTTTTAAAGCAAAACCATTACACGCTGTCCGCGCCTCACCACAGAGGAGAGAGAAAGGACACAGTGCCTGACATGTAGTACATGATCAGATGGGGCTGATTTTCAAGTCTGCACATGACACACACAGAAAAGGGATTTCTGAAAGCATCAAGTGATCCAGGCACAAAGTAAACTCTGAAGAACTTTGGTCTAAGATTTTCTGCTTGAAGTGGCAGAGGCAAGCCCCTGCAACAAGACTTCACACAAGGTGTTTACTGGATGGGATGCAGGTTAGCAATCATGTGAGAAAAGCAAAGTATTTCCATGGCTTTTCTGAAAACTCTGCTTGTGTTTATACAAACTTGGATGGCTCTTTTTATTTAGTCTTGCTTATAATGCCAATACAAACAGCTGTGGTTTTCCACTAATTCTAAATGCCTTACGCTAGTATCCCTGTTGTGAATAGTCTCCCTAGACAACATCTTACTAGAGAGGCAATAGTTTCAAGAAAGTTGCTGCAGTGGCTATGCCTTCTAACCAGGTAGTAGTAGGAATGAAAACAAAACCAACTGAAATTACTTCTGGGAGACAAAGAGTCCTGGCTTTGAAGGAGCCCTGGAGTCAGCCTCCTCCCTGTATGCAAATCCTGGAGCCACTGGTCTGACAAACCTGACCATAGCAGAGGAAAATACCCTGAAAACAGGGCATGGAGAGCTAAGGAGCACCCCAGAGAGGTGATGGGGCTCCAGGCAGACAAAGCAGTGAGAGCTCAGGCAGCATTCACCACGTGTGAATGTCCAAATTTAGGCAAAATCTAAATGGAGGCAAGATGTTTCACACCTGCAAATCACGACAAGAACATATTTCTCCAGAGTGCTGTCCTGCTCTGTTTCCAACGCGTCTATATATCTTCCATTGCTTTCTTGCCCTTCTGTGATAATAGATCTTAATCTCACATTGCAAGTCTTGCCAGCTCCTACCTGCTGATGTGCAGACATGTTTCCACTGAAATCAATGAGAATCCAAAGGCCAGAGTACAGCACATTATATGTCCTGAAAAAAAAAAAAAGCAAGTCAGTTGAGAAGCTGAGATCTTTTTTTCAAACTCATCTGAATAAGGAATACATCTTTCCAGTAAATTCAATATTGGATTCAATCTACTGCATAAATGTATCATCAATTTCAAAAAGTGTTCCCAGCTGAGCAGTACAAATGGCTTCTTCTTGTAAAGGGCCACTTAACTATATTCAAAGTGTAGTGGTATCCAGTGGCTTAACAAACTTGGGTGAAATTTAGGTGAAATTCACAGGTATTGAATTCACAGGAAAAGCGAGTTAACATTTAAAGCTCAGAGAACCAGAAAATCAGCTTCTCACAGGAATCCCCCAGACACCTGTCTGTAATGAGCACTTAGGGTCTCCACATTTTGAGCCTAAAATCAGCTCTGATGGCTACAAACCACAGATAGGGCCCATGAAGGAAGGGGAGGATATGCTCCCCTAGCACTGGGAAAGCATAAGTGTATAGGGGCTTGTATGTACATCTCAAAGTTGTTTTGTGGGTGGCTGGCTCATGCTAGGTTGTGGCACAGTGTAGTTCAGCAATGGTTGACTATGCCATCTTGAGACAAACAGTGTCTGATGGTCCAACTGCCCGTAGGCCTAACATGGTATTTCATCCAAAAGTGGCATTGTGTGCTCAGAGGTTTTGGACAGCATACAGGGGAAGAGGGAGGCTTAATTGTGTTAGCACTAGCTTGAAGGTTTTTGGGTTGTAGATAGCACATCTTGAGGGCAGCAGGCACAGCACCCCTGAGAAGTCCCTAAGCAGGTTCAGTTTGTCTTTCCATCCCCTTCAACAGTCCTTCCCTGCAGGGTGCTCCCATAGCACAGGGAGAGGAGTGGGGAAAGGGATGCACAGCACTGAGTGGAGGTGGCTGGGGCTGCTGGCCTCCCTCTTCCCTCTCCAGCTGGGTATTGACACAGGCCACGTGTATGCTCCTACTGAGGCCAGTGGCAAAAATCCTCCTAAACTTCAGTGGGAGAAGGATTAGGTCCTTAAGGCTGATTGCAGTGGGAAGCTGAAAGCAGAAGTTTACTCAGAAGTCGCTTTGGGTTTGTTTCTCAGGCTTTATCCTTGAAGTACATGATTTCTAGGCAAATGATATCAATACAGAAGAGGCAGTACTTTATTCATCATCAGGCTTTTGGAACAGTGCATTTGCCCTGACAGGCAGAAACACTGCTTCTGAGTGCAACAGTATCCAGCTGCACTAATTTAGCTGGGCTCTGTGTAGTCATTTGCTGTAATCCATGTAACAGCATTAGCCCAAAAAACTTCAAAGCACTTCACAGTTGTGCCAGTAATGAAGTTCCTGGCACTGCAAAGGAAGCGCAAAAAAAAAAAAAAAAAAAAAAAAAAGATTTCTCAGCATAAAACACAGCAAGAGAAAAAGGCTGCGGGAAGGAAAACCATTCTACAAACTCCCTTTCATTCAAGATAAGCTATTGGCATCATTCACAACAAAAGGCAGAGGAAAATTTTACAAGTGTAATCTGGATGCTGATATGATTCTATGTCCTCGTTTTCCCTCCTTAGAAATCCAAGATATCCACGTATGAGAAGATGTGGGCGTTCATGAGCAGCAGGCAGCAGACAGCGCTGGTGAAGAACAACGACGAGGGAATCCAGCGTGTGCTCACAACGGACTACGCGCTGCTGATGGAGTCAACCAGCATCGAGTACGTGACCCAGAGAAACTGCAACCTCACCCAGATTGGGGGGCTTATCGACTCGAAAGGCTACGGCGTGGGAACCCCTATTGGTAAGATGCTTTCCAGCACAGGTGCTGTGGAACACACCCAGCAATGTCCTATTCAAACGCATTGATGGCCATCTGAATTATGCCCTAGTACCTTAGAAAATTTTCTCAGCAAAAGAGGCCCCAGGAGCTTCCTTTAAGGCAAAATACCTCCTCTTGCCTCCACTTGTCTGCAAGCAGACTCCGCAGGCAGGAAAGAACATAGCAGTGCAGGCTACATCTGCAGAGCAAAGTTAAGTAGCCTGCTTGCCTTATGGAGCATCCCACGTGTAACAAACAGGGTGTTCCTGTGCTGCTCGAGGTCCAAGTTTTTCTACCGAATTTCATCTTACTTTGAGGAGTCAGGTAGTGTCTCTGGGAAAATGGTAGTGGGCATAATAAATGTTACATCCAACATACGCATCTGCAAGAAAGCTACGTGATGGGAGACTGAGTTCTGTTCCGTTTTGTGAATCAATATATGAGTACAATGAAAAGCAATTGAAAAGTTCTGCATCTGCACCAGGGACTTCAGTGTTTCAAACTAAGCAGAGATTCTCAGTCTCTGGGAACTCTTTCCAGCAGATCTTTTCTAGCATATCCAGTGTCCTTTTCAAGAATTTTCCAACTGTAGAGAATTAGAAAGTGTCAGGTTTGTATTTTGTTTTGTTTGTTTTGGTTTGGTTTTAGATTGTTTTGTATTGTTTTTGTTTTTATTTTACTCTAGGTTCTTGTGAATAACTGGTACTATGCAGACGGATCTTTTTCTTGTATGATATACCTCTCCATACTGCTCCTATATACATTTACCATGCCACACTCTGCTAATAGCTATGCAATTCTATTGGCTTCAGGAGAATTTACTATGTTATACAGGTATAACAGGTGAAGTATTTGGTCCATCAGTTGCTTGGCAGATCAGATATAAATAAGAGAGGAAAAACACTGCACTTTGAAATGTGGTTCCTTATGCTGCTGGGCACCTCAGATTATCATACAGATAATATTTTAAGTATATTCTTCCACGCTGTCTGTGTGAGAACAGCCTTTCTCCCTGAGGAAAATAGTACAAAAGCTAAAATATCCCCAAATAAAGACAAATGCATGGCAAGAGTTTCATTGCAGATATAAAGCTGCCACACTTTAAACCAAGAACAATGACAGAATAATTGGAACAGATGGTAATCCTAAGAGAGAGTGCATCCATTGGAAATACAGCTGTGAAATATATTTATAAGATGTTTCTTGTATGATAAATGTGCCTTAATTTTTTTTTCTTAAGGAAAACCAGCAAAAAATCAAAAAAAAACAAACCTCCAAGCACTTTGGAATAATGCGGTATCATCAGGCATTTTAAAATTTTAAAAAGTTAATTTCATAGACAAATGAAGCCGTGGAGACCTTTCTAATATTCACATAGACCCCAAAGCCTGTTATTCTCCCATAGCATGAAGCTGTATGGAAAACAAGACTTGTCTGTGATCCTTAACACCAAAGTTTCAGCAAGTCTGAGTCTGCATTCGTTCCTTCAGGAGAATATGCAACCACGTGGCTATAGTTTGCAGCAGCCAAAGTACGCCTTACACTCCAAAATTTCCAGTGAATGAGCTGAATACCATCAACACTTGGTTCCCAAGGAAACAATTCGTCTATGAATCCACAGGGAATTTCACCTTATTTATCAGAGCAACCTCTGCAAGTGAAAAAAAAAAAATACAGATATATTCTGTCTTCCTTCTCCATTTTGCTGAGGTAGGATGATCAGGATTCAGGTGTATCAACAAACATCTCTATTTGTGTTTATTACTGAGCACATGGGTCACAGGGACGAGGGTTTTCTTTAGATCCTTGGCTAAGAACATTACTGATGGAAAATCTGCAGCGATGGTTGATGGTGAGCCTGGAAGCACGGCTGTAACAGAGGCACCTCTAAACAAAAGCTGTGCAAAATGTCACCCTGGGAGGAATCTGGCTGAAGAAAGCAATGCTGTTTTAGGTATCAGGATAGGTATTACTTCCAGCATCACTCCAAGTGCTGATGCAAGTAATTCTGACACGAAAGCTATTACCAGTTACTTGGGAGCCTGCTAAGAAAGTAGATGGATGTATTTCTTGGCCTGAGAGTAGTTGTTAGGTTGTTAATAGCTCAGTGGCCATAAATGATGTACTGAATATTCAAAGAGGTGTTGAGATGGATTTGTGTGCAGTTTTAGTGCTCACTGATAAAACACCACCAATCCAGCACTTCAGGCACACTTGACAAACTTTAAAAGCACGCATAGAAATATAGATGTACCTGTTACCCTCAGGATGAATTGTGATAATCCTGCTGGCAACAAAAACATCACAAGGAAGAATGAACATCCCCACAAATCCTGTGCTGTGACTCAGGATGCTTCACTTTGCCTAACAGCTCTGTCCTTTCAGTCGAGGGAAAATAGATGAGTCCTACAATATAACAAACTCCAGCCATCAGGGCAACAAACCACTTCTAAGGTAGAAACAATTCTGCTTTTCCTTCTGGGAGGCGTTCCTGTTTTCAGTGGTAATAATTCACTTCTCTGTGTTAGACATTTTTGAAGGTGTTTCAGTTTCATTTTCTGTTGTGCTTATTTTTGGTTCTTTAATAGCATGCATAGAAGTCATCCATTCTTACAGCCAGTATATTTTCCTTTCAAAGCTGGCTACCCAAAGCAGTGGCTGCTGAGTGCTGGCTTCCCAGATGGATGTTGTATAATCTGACACATGTCTCTTGGCATCTGTGGTCACAGCATGTCCTATTGTTGGCAGTAGGATACACTGAAAAATAGCTGAGTGTTGGCGCAACAACTGAGGAGCTGCCATGTTTTTCACACTGACGCTCCTCAGACAATGCTGCGGGCTAGAGGAAATAGAAAGAGAGACAGAGACTTGCATTCATGGTACAATTAGTGTTAATAGTGTCCTGCACAACAGTGTAGGAAAGGTGAAGCTGAGGCCAAATTTCCAAGGCTATTTAGATGCATGAAGACACAAAAGTGGTGCCTCGTGAGATTTTCCACACTTTCCACAAATGTCCACACCTACATGCACCCTGCTACCGCTGAAACCCTGGCAAGCCTTCTGCCTTAAAGTTTGTTTATCTTGATCAGATCAAGAATTGCAATGGCTTTAATATGCACCTGTGAAATTGCAGCTACAAGGAATAGTCTCACTAATGTGCTAAAGGAGAGGAAAGGGTGGATGGCAGTTAGGTACATGGATGAGAGATTGGCCACATTGCCTGTATTTCAGCCCAGACACTAAAACATTCCAATTTCAGTGAATACAGCATGGCAGGGTTTGGGTGCATGTGTGTGTATATATATATACATATATACATATATATTTAGAACCAAACTGCCTTTCTTGTAACCCTCTCCTGCTTGCTATCATAATATCCTCGTCCCGTAAACAAAAGTCTTCCTCACAATGCGAAAACCAACTTTTGCTTATCTATTATAATTAATAAAGGATTGCTGCTATCATTGTTGATAACTTCAGCTACTGGCAGCATGGAAAAAGTTAATTGGTAGCAATTTCCCCTTAACTATGCTCTGCTGCAAAAGCAGGCTGAAGGGAAAATCTCTCCCGTTTTCCCCCTTTGGGGCTACAGACTTGTGCATCTGAAAGAGCTTCTGGCTGAAATGAATCACAGGCAACAGAGATTTTGGAAGGTGGACAGCCAGAACAGCGCATGAGAAGCAAACCTAAACAGATTGAACTACCCAATGTGACCCTGCCATTTGCCAGATACTGTACAGAGCCATTAATGCTGTTGAGCCTGAAGATGCATCATTTAGCAAGCTGTTGGCCTGAAAATAAAAAGCATTAAATAGTTGCTATTTTCAGCTTTCAATGCCAATATTGTTGCAAGTCACAGAAATAAAAGGCTAGGCCAGCTTGTGTTCTTATAAGCTGAATTAGAGTTGTGGGCATATGCAGGTATAAATGAGAAGAGAATATATGTGACTGATGGTGTGTTTTCTTAGACAGCTACTCATTTTACATGCAGTAGGAAAAATAAACAGATGTTGAAGTAAATAGAAGAGATACAAAGTGGAAAGTCTCAAAGGATGCTCAAAGCAATATTCAAACATGATATAGAGGGATTATTTAGCAAGAAAACCCACTGCCAAGGCTTGAATAAACCTCAGCAGGAGACCCTAGAAATTATCATGAATTCCCAAACAAACAACCACACCAAAGGAGCCTTCTGTTTTCCTAGGGCAGATACCAACACATAGTTCTCTTTCCCCTTCCAGCTGAAGAGAAACCAAGACCTTCTAGCTGGAATAATTGGTCTTGTGATAAGGAAGCTGTTTTGCTGCAGATAGATAGCAGCAACATGCTTCCTCCCTGCCTTCCTCCCTTTGCTACAACCAGCACTGACGGGTCTTGCTCTTACCTTGCAGGGTCTCCTTACAGGGACAAGATCACCATTGCCATCCTCCAGCTCCAGGAGGAGGGGAAGCTCCACATGATGAAAGAAAAGTGGTGGCGAGGCAATGGCTGCCCTGAGGAGGACAGCAAAGAAGCCAGTGCTCTCGGGGTGGAGAATATTGGGGGCATCTTCATAGTGCTCGCTGCAGGGCTTGTTCTTTCAGTGTTCGTAGCCATTGGTGAATTTATATATAAATCAAGGAAAAACAGTGATATTGAGCAGGTGAGTCATCCTTTTCCAGTTTGCTTATGTTCCTGGGAGGCTGGGGTTTGCAGATGTGGAGGTGACTGCATTATGAGTCTCTTTGCGGGAGTGCAGTTCTTGTATTGCTGAACTCTCACCATGTGTTTCTAGCACTAAAGACAAATAATTTATTAATAAGAATAGGGAAGTACCTCATCCGTACTCCAAATAGTGCTGCTTAGTATGGCAATGTAGAACAAGAGCAATTAATTTATCAAGCAGTTTCTGCATGATCTTTAAGATTTCAAGTATAAATTACCTTAGAAAGGAATAAAATGCAAGTGGATTTTTTTATTTTATATTATTTTTTTATTTTTTAGCATTAGCATCAGCCCTTTGAGTAACAACAGGAATGTACTTCCAAATCCCCAGTGTAATTTTTCTCTTGCTCTAGAAAGCATTTCTTTCACAGCCAGAGGTTTACACACTCTGTGCATACACTTCAGAGCAGGGAAACCTGCTGAAAGGTGATGGATGCCACAGCAAGGTAAGATTATGGAGCCAAAGAAATTCTGGATATAGCTCCACTGAAGTGTAACAAGCAATTTGAAAGGTCAGAGGGAAAACAAAGAAACTGTTGTGTATAAATTGTGCTTTGAATATTACAGCAGTTTGGGAAACAGAATCAATCATTAAAATAATATGTAAACACCCATTTTCTGGGCCGCCAAACACTGTAAAAGAAACAAGACATGGGCAGTCACTCACAGTCTATTCTGCTAACCCTTTCCCTCTGGCTGCCTTCCCTGGTCCTGGTATGCTGCTGGCCATGTCCTAGACCCTATTTTAGTCCTGTTTGGCTCAACTGCTAAAGACGTTAATATCCTGTTCATTTCAACTCGACATATCATAGGGATGAGTGTCACATTGCTCTGCAGGCTTGGTGGCCCCTGTGGCAGTCACCAAGAGGTGGGTTTATATCCCCTAACTTCAGGTTTCTAGATATCAGTCATCTACTTCTAAATGAGTTGTTAAGCTCAGTTTCCACTCAGATGGGAAAGGCATGACCTTTTCAGTGGGCAGTTCATCCTCTCCATCCAAGGTGTAGTCCTACAAGGATGATAATATAAAAGCCAGAAATGTCTGTCAAGAAAAGTAACCTTAAAGAAGGCAGCAGGGATGAGAAGGAGAACACTTGGAACTCAGTCTCAGAGATGCGATTTACATTGTTTTGATGCTGGGCCATGAGAGGGATTGACACCGGAGTCACAGCAAGCAGCCAGGGCTGAGGGCCTTGAGAGGACAGTGCCTCACTTGCAGACATCAGGTTCTGGGTGGAATGAAGCACTGTGCAGCCATGCCTCTAGCTCCTTGCTGCCGCTATGGGGTCACACAAAGCTAAGTTTACATGCCTGCTGTTCAGACAGCTGGAAAAAAGTGAGCTGAATCCTACCAGACATCTTCACTTTCCAACTGACACAGACTGAGGGTCCGTGGGACCTAATGCCAGTGTCAGTGGACTTGGTCTTCACAGTATGCTGCAGAAGAAGGAAGCTCCTGACTGTGCAGACTTCTCTGTGTGCACCTGAGTAAGCCCTCACCAAAGGCAACGGCACCATATAATGAACAGCAGAAGCAGCACGTGGGGCAATTCTTCAGGCCTTAGTAATCAAGGTGTTCCTGTTTTGAAGTAAATCAGATAGAGATGATGGATGCTTTTTGCACACATTGTAGCTTTCTGATTAACACATTAGCTCTATAGAACAGTTTTACCACAAAATGTGCAAAGAATATATTGAGATCTTGGTTTGATTCAAGACCACGGAACTTTTTTATTATTCAAATAAGTTTTGGAGAACTATTGCAGTTAAAATGTTTAGTAGAAGTATTAATATAGGGCAGAATACTTTAGAAAATCTTGAGGAGTCTGGAAAAGGCAACGTATAACTGAAGTCATAATTAAAATAGACCTAAAGCTTTACATCATGCTGGACTGTTAATTTAATCAGCAATTTGTTGGGTGAATAAAAAAATATTCATGGATACATGAGTACATGTACAGTTTCTGTATATGGTGGAACTCTACTACTGTTTCACAGCAATGTGTCACTGATTACAATAACAAAAATCTTCAAGTGAGTTAACATGACAACATCATATGACTTTCACAGATTTATCCTGGGGAACAGGAGGAGAATACTGTGAATTTCAGTGTTACTTTTTGATTTCTCTCACTTTGTCTTATTTTTATTCTGCTGATATAAGAAGCTTATATGGAAAATTCTATACAGTGTACGTTATCACTAAGCTAATCCACAGCATGAGTTGCATACAATCTATGACTTTTCTGTTTCCATAAATAGAATCTCTTTTGATTTAAACAGTTTTGAATCTCATTCTCATGTCTGTTTTTAATTTTACTTCTTTCATTTATTCATTTTCTCCATTTTTTTTTCTTGCATGCAAGGCCTTTTGTTTCTTTTACGGACTACAGTGTAAGCAAACCCATCCGTCCAACTCCACCTCTGGCACCACCTTATCTACGGAGTTAGACTGTGGCAAGTTAATCCGAGAGGAACGAGGGATTCGAACTCAGCCCTCAATTCACACTGTATAGTCAGGAAAGAAAAAAGGTGTGTCCAATGAAAACATTAAACTTAAACAGTGCACATAATGACAAAGGTTGTACTCACCAACACGTAGTTAATGTCTTCAAAGTGCCTCTCACTTCAGCAGGAGATAAGCTTATCTAATGCAAATTGTGAAAGTCCTGGAAATTTGGGCAGTTTAAATGCATATCACAGAAAATAATTACACCTACAAAGAAGGGTGAGAGCAACAGACTGTAGCAGTTTTTAAGAAATATGACAATTGTCATCTTGTCATTTCATGGGGTAATTTGCCTTTTTCAGGTAAGAAAAATTATTTACCTCTCTTTCATTTTCAACAGAACTTGAGTAAACTCATGACAGTCTCATTACTGAAAGCATGGAGAAATGTTTTCCTTGGTCTGTGCTGAAGCGTTCAGCAAGTGGGACAGACACTTCTCTATAAACCTCAGAAAATAACCTGCAGGCTCCATTAACTTCCTGAACCCCTATTATAAACAGCCGGAGATTTTTAGTTGGCATATATTTTTTCCAGTGTCAATATTTAATGAATTTTAATTCATCCATTTAAAATTCATTAGACAAAACCTCCTAGTAACTATCATAGCACAAGATCATATCTATCAGTTAAATTTTATGCCATGTAACCATTAACATTTAAGAACATATTCAGCAAAAGCACCCTCAGGCACTTCTAGCATATACCTTTCATAGCATAACTGTTGACTTGGCTTGAGCAATTCGTGATGTTCATTGTTGTAAGGCTTTGTGACATAGGGAAGTCCTTTATGACATAACTGCCAGTAAAAATCATGATAACAATTTATATTGAACTGTATAGCTTGGCATTGTTTTGCATATTGAAACAGAGAAGGAAGCTGTTTTATAGGAAGCTGGTACTGGATGTTTTACTATACCCTGGAAGGATATCAATTTGATTTCCTCCAGTCCTCCGCTTGTCTGGGGGCTGTCCCAGCAGGAGGAGATCTGCTGGAAACTGGATCTGTTTTTGCCACAGAAAAGTATATGACAACAATTTGGGATAGATACACAAAATATGGAGAAATGCCAGCTCGTAGGATGTCATGAACCATGGCAAACAACCACATTTTCAAAACTCAATTACGTTTTATCTGAATTTCATTAAATCCTGGCTTACCTCTAGTTTCATGAATTCATTTTCTACCCCTCACACCTACTTTATGTTTTCTTGCACACTGCAGTTCCTCCTTGTCAAACAACTTAATGATCTGTTTTATTGAGGGGCCATTTCTGGGCTCTGCTGCAATTAGAAAACTTGTTTGAGTGGATGCCTTCATGCTCAATCACCAAAGTGCTCCAGCAAAGCTCTGCTCTCCTCTTGAATCTTGCACCTGACTCCCAAGAAAAGCTGGTGCATACAGTGACCTGTGTTTTCCTTCCATTCATTTTACAATTTTTAGTCAGCACTATTTATAGTGGCAGTAGGCTCAAGGTTGTTTTTTTTTTGATTGTTTGGTTTTTGATGAAGATGCTCATGGCTAGGCTATACCACCTCTTCTCTGCCAGTGTTCATCTGTGTACATGAGTATTTATGTTCTACTCCAGATGCTGCAAGAATTTGTCTTGCTCAATCTGGAATTTTAACTTGTTTGAATAGAGCCTTGAAAACTTTGGCTCTTCATAAAATGAACCTTCCTAGAATTGAAGACCTGAATTAGATCTTCCTTATCCCTGATTTAAAAAAAAAAATGCACTCATGTCTGCAGTTTCCCAGTTGAAGAAGCTTAAAACTAATTTAAACCTGTTCTGAATTCTCAGGAAGGAAAATTACTAATGGGCTTATCTTCATCATTGCTCTGCACAAAAACTCCTTGGTGTTGCAGTTTCTACTATTTTTCTAATCACTGTTTAAATGAATGCAGAATTCTGAAACTTTCTGTCACTTTTTGGGTAAATATTTTCACACCTGTCAAGGAAATAGTCACATTGTTAGTAAAAGTGATCATTTTCCCCATGTAGGTGTCCCCACAGGCAACCTCACAGACTTCAGCTTGCTGGTGGGCACTACAAAGCAACTCCTCCTTTCCCAAATAGGTCTTCATATCTAACTACCATAAAGTTATTAAAAAGCCTGACTTGCTCCTTAGCAGTTACACCAGCAGTTGAAGTGGTGAAGAGGAGGCATGCCACCTGGGAACTAATAAATCTGCACTTGTAAATACAGCTTTTACAAGGTTTGCCATGGCTCTAGAAAAAGTTAGGTGCCTTCACGTTAACAGTGAAGTTCAGTGAAGCCACAGCCCATGGCATCTCCTGTGAAGTGCATGGCACCTGTGGGCAGAGACATAATAAGTTTTGAAAAGTGATGAAGCCTTAAAAAACTCAGCATCTACAGCTGTTAAACTTTGAAATCTGGCCACAAAACAGTACTCCTTTTACAAACACAGATTGTTACCATTGCATCTTCCTCATTTGCAACCTTGCAACTGCTCCCAGGACCTGATGGTCAGACCAGATCCTCTCCCGGCTATGCATCAACACTGAGTTAACAGCTCTGCCTGTGATGGATGAACCACAGCAGACTCCATCAGCTCTGGCACTGCAGTACAAGGAAAGCTTAAACCAGAAATATATGGGGAGAAAAATGGCTATAAACATATACCCATATGTTGTTTTATAGTATTTTTTATTTTGCTATTGCTGCAATTTGCTCAGAGCTCCCAGACTATTCAAAATAATATCTGAAAAGAAAACCATAGAATCATAGAATCATAGAATATCCCAAGTTGGAAGGGACCCATAAGGATCATCAAGTCCAACTCCTGGCACCGCACAGGTCTGCCCAAAGTTTAGACCATGTGACTAAGTGCACGGTCCAATCTCTTCTTAAATTCAGACAGGCTTGGTGCAGTGACTACTTCCCTGGGGAGCCTGTTCCAGCGTGCAACCACCCTCTCGGTGAAGAACCTCTTCCTGATGTCCAGCCTAAACCTCCCCTGCCTCAGCTTGACACCATTCTCATGGGTCCTATCGCTGGTCACTAAAGAGAATAGCCTGCCCCTCCACTGCCCCTCGTGAGGAAGCTGTAGGCCGCAATGAGGTCTCCCCTCAGCCTCCTCTTCTCCAGGCTGAACAGGCCAAGTGACCTCAGCCGCTCCTCATATGTCTTCCCCTCTAGGCCCTTCACCATCTTCATTGCCCTCCTCTGGACACTCTCCAACAGTTTAATGTCCTTTTTGTACTGTGGTGCCCAGAACTGCACACAGTGCTCGAGGTGAGGCCGCACCAGCGCAGAGTAGAGCGGGACAATCACTTCCCTCGACCGAATAACAATGCCGTGCTTGATGCACCCCAGGACACGGTTGGCCCTCCTGGCTGCCAGGGCACACTGCTGGCTCATATTCAAGTTGCTGTCAGCCACAACCCCCAGATCCCTCTCTGCGGGGCTGCTCTCCAGCGTCTTGTCTCCCAGTCTGTATGTACAGCCAGGGTTGCCCCGTCCCAGGTGCAGGACCCAGCACTTGCTTTTGTTAAACTTCATGTGGTTGGTGCTTGCCCAGCTCTCAAAAAAAAAAAAAAAAAAAAAAAAGTAGCACACGCTTTGACACATAGAAGCCACCAACCTTTAAAAGCAAAGAGGCCATGAATAAGCGAGTCCCAGTCCATTGCCAGGTTGATTTGGCTGGGATCAATGTGCCTACCTTTATTTAGTGCCAGTTGCTGCCCTCATCACACAGTCTGCAATCCAATTAGACAAAGATGCAGGGAGAGAGGAGGGAGAAAGGACGAGACAGGAGAAGAAAGAGAAACAAAGGCAGTGTGATGTATGATCGCCATTTCAGAGAGCTAGGATCAGGGTGGATTAGTAATGTACCTGCACCGCAGAGCTAGAACAAGAACACCAGTAATGATTTACGCATCTGGACTGATATTTCCTCAAAGTACTGCCATGGTTTCATGTCCTTGTTCCATCTCTCTTGGATCAAAGCTTTGAAGCTTCAAATCTTTAGCTTTTTTGGAACAAAGGGGGAGAAGGGGGAGAAGGAAAAAAATCCCTATCTAGGTTCTTGCAAAAAATAATTTTTTGTGCAGTTGTTAAGTCTATAAATACTCTCTCCTCTTCAAACACCAACCTGAGCCCATCCATTTGCAGGCTGTAACCCCACCTCCAAACACAACTGTGGCCAGCTGTGCCTTCACTGGGCAGCCCTGTTTGCATAAGACAGTTTCTGATATCAGCAAGCAGCTTTACTGATTTTTTTCTTGTAAACAGGAAACTGATGAGCAGTTTATGTAACTGAGGAACAGTTAAAGTAATCCATGGATTATTGTGATATTGTTCTGACAGTCATTGTTCAATGAACTCTGACAGTTCAAAATCCTTCATTTAGTGATCTCCTCATGCAATTAGCCATCAGTGATAGAATACTCAAACAGATTCTTAATGTGCTGCAACAGCAGTTTACTCACTAGGAGAACTATTTTGGATATTTTTTCTTCAGTGCACTAGGAAAAAACAAATCACTTTTCCTTCAGCAGAAGACATATGTCAGTGTCCCAGGTATAGGTGTTTCATGCTGGGGAAGGCACAGCAGGAGAAAAATCCTGTTCTTCTTCCTCTGTGTCTGAGCTGGTCAGGTGCTCTCCCAAAATAAAATTTAGGCTACATCCTCTGACATCCATAGTTTTCAGATCTCCAGCACAGCACACTGTTTTTTGTTTGTTTGTTTGGCTATTTTGTTTTGCTTTTTTTGTTTGTTTTTGTTTTTTTCCACAAGGTGTTAAAAAGCAATAGAAAAGTTTTGTCCCCAGCGGTAGCCCCGCAACATAAGCAGCAGACTGATAAAGCCTAACTACAGAACTTTTTTCAGTCATTTCTAGCTTATTTTATGTTATTCTTTAAATAATGAATTTAGAATTATCCTGACACTTAATACAGTCTTCTGTATGGAAGTGGAAGGAAAGATTTGAGACCTTCTTGAACAAGCTATTACATCCTGCTGAAAGTGACCAAAGGGCAAAAAGGAAGAGTCTCAAAGCACAAAGAGGCCCAAATTCATTCTGTTTTTAAAGGATTTTCTTTAACCCTCACAAGCCATGTACTGCAGCATTTTGGCACTGCTAGAATAAGAAAGTCAAGCTGACAAAAAGCATAATGTTAAACATATTACTCTGTTGTTAAATGTATTGCTGTGTTCCTACTTCACCCTCATTCTCAGAGAGCTCTCTAAAGTGGACTTAACAGCATGTATTAAAAAAAAAAAAAAAAAAAAAAGCAGCTCTTTAAAGAAGCCCTTTTGGTCTGGCTATCTGAATATGAGATTAAAAGAACAATATATTACCCTTTCAAATGAAATTTGAATGTCACCATCCCCTTTTTAAAGGCTACTGCAATTGTACAGCAGACACGGTGTTGTTCAGAGGGCCATCTTGGGAGTCCCTACAGATAGTGTATCTTGTCCATAATTTTCAAGTCACTCCTAAGGCATTTTGGCTGAGTTTGTACTCACTCTGTATCACAGTTCTCTGCTGCTTGAAGAGTTCAGGGGAATCCCAGTTTTCAAACATCTGTTCAGTTTCCTGATTGTATGAACAAGCTTGGAGATAAACAGGATTTTGAGCTATGTTTCCAGGGCTCAAAAGAAAGCTCATGTTATAACTGCCCTTCTGAACGATTAACCAAACCCCTGAAAGTTCAAAGTATTGTCTCAGATTGCTCTTTTAAATGGCCCTGTGTATCCCAGGCTTTTAATTCTCTTTGCCACCTCCAGCAGGTTTACTCAAAGGTGGCAGGATTTCAGGTAGAAGAATACGCATAAAGTTGATCAGACTTGCAATTATGACCATAACCTTTGGAATATCTTTGACAGATCAGTACAAGATCTTAAATCTATCTTTAATTCATTGCTTCAGCTTGACAAAACTCATATCAATGGTGTTTTAAGTCCCTCAAAACTAAGTGTAATATAACAGTAAAAGTAAATCTGCTTTTGTGCTTTTATGAAGCCAGGAAGAGGATCTACAAGATGTAAGACTCAGGGAGCTGTCACTGTAAACTGTCCTCCTTCCCTTCTCCCAGACTGCTGTTTCTGTAGGATGGCTGAGCCCATTCCTACATGTGTTGAGTATGTGTTTTGACTACTTTTGGACTACTTTTGGACAGTGGGATCGGCCCACTGGGGACTTGTACTGTCAGGACGGGAGAGGAGAGAGTCTCAACAGACAGAGCCTTTCAGATTTTTAAATGACCTAGTTCCATACTTTGTTGGGTGAATAAACATGATCAGTTTGCAGGAAACACAAGAGTAGTAATGTTTTTACATTCAGTTTTAAGTGTAGCTGGTACCAATGGACCTTTAGGCAAAAGTTCAATTCTTAGAGACACAATCTAAACATCAGACCTAGTCCTAAAAATGAACTTGAACTATTGAACTATTTCTAGTAATATTTCTATTAAAAAGCTTATATCTCGAAAATAATTTTTAGAATTTCAAAGCAGAGTTGAAAGTGGAACCAGTTGAGCACTTCACAGTTCATATCCTCAGAAGTTAAAAACTTCATATATAGAATGTCAGTTATATGTTTCAAATATCTATGTGCAAATGTAAAATGATCTTCATGGGACTATTTTGGTGATATGAAATTAAAAGACATTATGATCATTACATAGTCTGAATAATACAAATCCATTTGGAAAATTCAAATATAGGCATATTAACAAGGCAGTAAAGTGTACTCTTTCTTCTACAGAAACAATCCCTGCATGCACAATGCAGCAGCACATACACAGCATACAACTTGGTACGAACAACAGGAAAAGAAAAATAAGCCTGATCAATCCTACAAATTATTAATATGGTCCCTTCCTCATTTGCCATGGAGTTCTGGAATCACTTCGTAATTTAGATGTTGAAAGCTCAGTTAAAACTAAAACAGTAGAGATAAATTATACATGCTAAATCATCTAGTTAGAGCATATACTTTTTTTTAGTTTGGAAATAAGTGGTGCTATGCTCTAAAGAAAGCCTGAAGCAATACACAAATAATTCTGTATTAGGATGATACCTGCTTCATTCACCTGCTGCTTCCAGAGGGCATGAGGCTGCAGCAGACACTTGACTCTAACTCCAGTAACACTGGAATTCATATATTACATTGCCAAAGGAGCTATTTAAATGATAATTGCACCAGTAAAGTCCTGTCTATTACCAGATATTAATATGAATATATATATAAATAAAGTAGCACAGTGTCCCAGACCATGCCTTTTACACTTTGGGTCTGGCATGAATCTATAGTAGTTTGATTCTTGTATACTTAAGAACGTCAGATGAGCAAAAATTAAGCATCTCAAAGAAAAAGCATATGTCTGTATGCAGCTCATCCCACAAATGGACATGATGATGCCTGCATGATCATATACATTTAAACCACAGACACACTGATGCACAGATGTGTTGGTCTCATGTACAGAATCAAGGATACACACTCCGCCCAGAGGGTTTCTACTTGACAGGAAGAAGCGCAGTGTGTGGAGTTCACTACTCAGGAATCCCTTTGCTACCTTACACAAATGACCTAACCTTTATCCAGGTTACCCTCATACTCTCTTTTGCATTTGCAAATATTCCACTGGAATTCAGCTGGATGGTAGAAAGCCTGGATCTTCTCCTCTTCAATAACATATCAATTTTTTACCCTTTTCTCTCTCTTCTCCATTTTTTTTTTTTTTTTAATCAGCCTGCATAGCTGAGATCACCATTGAGTTATTAGTGGTTAAGGACTGAACACTACTCTCCTTGCATTGGTATCATCGTAGAAGGGAATTTGTATTCGATGCAAAGAACCATGTCTGTGTGCTGTTGCTCTCATTTGTTGACAAGAACTGTTGAACTGTTTTTTTAGTCAGCTGTGTTAAAACTGAGCAATTCTACTGTTCTAGAAAGGGTCCTGTAGGAGGATTTATTTAGTGTGGTGGAGGTAAGGTGGCTATAGCTTTGTTTCACACTGCTACCATCACTTCATTTTATGTATAAATAATCTATTTATACATATTTGCATGGAACAATCTTTTGCCTTACTAGATACTTCCACTTAAAAGATTCTTTGTGCTTTTTGTGTTACAAGTAATTATCCCAGCAATAGATTTTAACTGATTTTTCCATTTATCCAAAATGTTTTTGTTAATGTTGTGATAGTGGAAAGAAAAAAAGATTTCTCTTTGCTTTCTAAACTATTCAGCTACCTCATTCTTGTGGTAATTTCTCTTCTTTCTCTGATACACAATATTTGAAAAAGATTCTTTCCAAAGAGGAAAAAGTATTGTGGAGTGTGCTGTATTTTGGAATTGCTTATTAACTTCACGAAGAGAAAATAATGAAACCACAAGGAAATATTTGTTTTTCTTCTTTAGTATTCATAATCTAGGGGTGGCTAAGGATTTTAAAAAGAAATTCTTTTTGCTTTTAAGGTCAGGAGGAAATTTACCTGCTGAAAAAAAGGATAAGTTTTATGATGTGAAGCCACCGAAATATCACAAAGGCATCTGTGTAGAATTTCAGCAGCATTCGTAGTCAGCTTTAGCTAAACCAAAGTTAAATTAATTTCAGTGGAAGTCAAGTTAGGCAAGAAAACTGACTTATAGACTTCACCTACTATACATTAGAGACTTAAAAAAGGCTGGCAGAATTCACCGGAGAAGCTTTCTGATCCTGCCTTTAAGAGATGAGGTCCTTGTTTCTAAGAGCCACAATTTGGTTAGAGGGTATGGTCAAGCTCTGTCTTCAATGAAAAGTGTCTAATGCAATTTTCATGTTCCACCAGTGTCTTTCTTTCAATGCTATAATGGAGGAGCTTGGCATTTCACTCAAGCATCAGAAGAAGTTAAAGAAAAGGTCAAGAACTAAGGGGAAGTCTTCATTCACAAGTATCCTTACTTGTCACCAGAGGAGGACACTGAGGAAAGAAACCATAGCGTGAGCAGGAGAGACCCTTCGGAGGAAAAATCAGGAACAAAAACAGAACAAAAACTTTGTTGCCTACAAGTTGATTGTGGTGGGATTTCTGAAATATAGACATTTACCTTGTTCTTCAGAAATTCTCTGTGGTTTCTTTTTTTTAATCTAGAGGTACAACAGTTTAAATGCTCACATAGACTGATGTACTACTAATCACCTGGGAAGTGTCTCACTATTTCTTCTGAGATGGATTTGTATGCTCACCTGTTTTGCATCTCTCTTCCCCTCCCCATGCATCGCTGTATGTGCTTTCTAAATAAATAAACAAACAAGAGACAGGGATCTTTTTTCCAATAATCTGGGAGTGGTATCTTTTTATTTCTTTTGAAGAAAAGATTGCAGTTCTACTAAGCACACTTGTTTAGAAACTGGGGTCTAGACAACCAAAATAAAAATTCATACAATTAACTCATAAACAATGAGTACAAAAATGTATTTAATACTAAGGTATATACAGTGAGTTATTTTTACTTTTACCTGATGTTGTAAAGAACACTCTTCAGGTTCTCATCTGTGACAAACTTGTTTTTCCCTTATCTTCTTCCTTTTTCATTTATTTTAAAATGAGATTATTTGGTAATGCTGTGTCTCCGGGTGCTAGATGTTCAAAAGGCAAAAATAAAGTCACAAAGGTAATTATCAGTGAACAGGTGAAGGCAACTCTGAGATTGTTATAGTGCTGTATTTTCCAGCTCCAATACCAATAAATTGATTCTTGACTTCAAAATAAAAATCACTTTAGAAATTAGAGCCCACCATATCCAATTTCTAACAAACCTTGACCAGAAAGATAACATCTGACAGAGATACAGCGAATGCTCAGGACTTGAAGCCATTTTTGCAGCTTGGGGCACCAGCAAAATGTTTTAGCTGGGAAGAAGAAATTAAGTCTTTTTTTCTTTTTTTTTAATGAAAAAAATCTGTCTTAGGAGCACTGATGCATTAGCAGCATGTTCCCCCATCCTTCCTCCATATAGCAGTGCCTTTATATTAGAGTAAGGTGAAGTACATTTATATTTATTATGTTTTCCTTGTGATTAATTCTGTTGCTCCTGGGGCTTTTATTGGTGCCAGCTGCTTAGCTCTGAGGCTGACTGCAGAAGAAAACCTGAGAAATTCAGGTACTCCCATACATGCCCTGCAAGGGATGAGGGTGGGTGTAGGGGATGGGTCCCCTTGTGCCTTGTGGATGGGCAGCAGAACCTTGCCATCCAAATGCTGGGTTGAGTAAGGGTATGGTCTGCCCAGGGTGGTCCCAACACTACAACCATCCCTAGTCATAATGCAAGGCTGGAAAAGGGGAACCAGAGGACCGGAGCCACTGACTGCTTTTCTGCACAGCATGTGGGACTGGGTGAGCCCCAGTCATGTCAACAGTGTTTGCTTCTAATTGTGGTGATGTTCATTACGCAGGTGCTTCAGCAAAGTGTTAAGTTTTATTGTCCTTCTTGTATTCCCCCAGGGAACATACTGCTTACCACTGATTACTTTTGCCTTGTATCCATGGCCATTTACTCTGCAAAAGCAGAAAGTAACGTGGAAACTGTTGAGTGCAGAAATCCCTCTTCCACTTTTGCCTCACACCATTGCCCTGTGCAGCCCCTGGTGATCTTGCATGGCAAGGTCAATCTGAAAGAAAATGGTATTTCTTACTAAAGCCCTACTTCAGAAGTGATACATTTTGATATTATTACTATAGGCTAGAAGATACCTCTGTTCACTTAGCCTTTTCACAGGGGTCAGTTTTTCTAAAACTCACACTATTACCATTGCTTTGCCCAATGCTCTCTGTTATTAGTCCATATCCTTCTCAAAACAGAATGCACAAAACTAGATGTGCTCTTCCACCTAAAGTCTTACCTGTGTGAAGCTGGGCAGAAAAACTCTTTCATGTTCCTTGAAGGCAGCACCATTGCTCACACCTTGTGATGAGGTTTGCCTTGCTTGAACTGGGTAAAGCGAGTGAGCCCTCTGCAATACAGGCAGTGATGATTTCAGCACAAGTTTAGGGCCATGCCCATTTGCAATTGCACTTTTTTTTTTAAAAAAAAAAAAAGAAAAAAAAAAAAATGTTTCCCCACTGTTTCAGTTTGTCAAGATCAATTTGTCCCCAGCCATGCTTTTTGCCTTAACCAGCTTGGTGGTACCTGCAGATTTAGCAAATACACTGACTAAAGACCAACCTTAAAGAAGACCCAGATGCTGGACAGATGCCTGAAGATCCCCCTCCTATTTTGACAGGGAGGCTCTGACAGTTAATAGGACAGTTTTGCACTCCTGGCTACCAGACAGAATATGTCATCTGGCCTATTGCCCTACTTGTTTATGAAAGTGTCACACAGGACAGGATCAAAGGCTTATTAAAACTGAGATGGAGAGGCCCTTCCCTCACCCACAGGGCCCCTTAGACTGCTAAAGGAAATTCATCAGATTAACAAGATTTAGGATTGACACATTCATATTAACTCTTGCTCATTTCCAACCAATTATTTAGGAAGTATAAGCCAGTGTTTGCCAGGCACCCGGAGTTAAGCTGCCTGGCCCCAAACTCCTTAGATTATTCTTCTCCTTCTGCTGAAGACAGGAATTATTATTGTTGTTTTCCAGCATTTCCCCTGGACTGTATCTGTCCTCCCTGAGTTTGTCTCAGAGGGTTCAGAGCAGTCAGCCCCTGAGAAAGCAAGGAGAATAGTCTCTTTTTCAGTGACAACAGTAGAAAACTCTCAAATCAATTCTTGCTTTTGGGAACCTTGGTCTGTTGCCTACTACAGTAACATGTTGGGTTGATAAGCAATAGTTAAGAAAAACAGCCCCTGGCCCTGAGAGCTCACAGAGGATCTTATGATAAGGTGTCTTCATCCTTCTGAAGGTAGTTTCTTTTATTTATGTCATCTTCAGGTTACAAGCAGGCTCTTCAGACCACCAGTAATGTCCTAATAACATGATTGAAAAGCAAGTTATTATTTTTCAGTCTGAATAACTCTATCACTCTGCCATCCACAGCCTTTAGCTAAGATATTTTTAAATGAATAGGTTCAAAGTGATAACAGATTTATGATCAGGCCTTTTTTTTTTTTTTTTTTTTTAAGGAACACTCTTCTGTGCCTTAGATCTTGAGGTTAAAGAATTCCAAGTTCCATTTAAAAAAAAACAACAAAACCACTAATGTTTTCTTGAAACCAAGAGACAGTATTTTGGTTAGTTGCTTTTAAATTTCATCTTTTCCACTTGTGGCCCAACCCTTAAAAAAAGATGGTGGGAAAAAAAATAAAAAGAGAGACTGTCTTTGCTGTCTGCAAAGAAATATGTGGTAGTGGGGAAACAATAAATAGAGCATATTTAATTCTTTAATTTCCTTTTTTTCCTTTTTAGTAGCATGAAAGAGTCACAGTGTATCAGGAAGTTTCTGTGTTAATCTCGGATGGCAGCTTAACAAACTATAGTTACAGTAAAGGAGCTAACTAGCCTGCCATGATTTCATGAAGCAACACATCACTATGTGTGCCTGTGCCCTTTCCTTCCATCTCCTGGAATGCAGGTTTATGATGGGTTATAAAATCTCCTCCAGTATAAGTTTTCCTCAAAGCCTGGGTGGATTTGAGGTGTGAACTACCTGATGAGATGTGGGCTCCCCCAAACCTCCAAGCACTTACAGACCACTCACCCAACCCCTTGCTCTGTTTCCTCTCTTGACCTTCTTATGGCACTACTGTCATGGCCTGTTACTCCATCACTAATTGGCTTTCTTTTGAGAAACTACAGAAAGGATTAACATGAGACAGTGAAGGAATTTGAGGGACACCTGCTCTCAGTGTTTGCTCCTGACTCAGGCCAGTGGTGATCTTGTCCTGGCTCCACCTCTGGACCTGAAGGACACATGCACGGGAGCTTGAGACCACCACGTCTCTCACCTTGATTCAACAGAATATTTGATATTTCAGCTAGTTAAAATTGCAGCTGGGGAAGAGGCTTAGGGATCCGTTTAAATCCCAGTGGTATTTAAGGATTCAGCCAAGTGCTCTTCTCATTTGGAGCTGTGACCTTTTCCACCCTCCTCAAAAACATCTTCAGGTCACTGGTTAGGCTGCTCGAATGCCACTCACAGACAGGTCCCAGCTCCACATACAGGCACAAACAGTCCATTCACAGCCATACTGCACTTCTCGTTTTCTGTATAAAACAAACAAACAAAAAATACCTTTTTAAAGAACCTGTGTCACTAGAAACATTTTCCTTGGCTTCAGATGCTGCTTGTAAATTCATGCCATGACTGAGAAAGTTATTTTGTCCTGAGGGAGAGGGGACGAGCACAGGGCAATCTTAAATATCGACATGGTAGCAAATATGATTACTGTGACCTTTTCACCATATCCCAACAAATACTTTTTCCTGCTTATTTTCCTGCATGGCAGCATGCAGTACAAGGGAAGCCTGATTAGAGATTATCCACTAGGAAAGCAAATATCCTCATCAGATCTCTGTCTTGGCAGCAGCAGGCATACATCCTCATTGTTTATAAAAGAGAAATACAATATTGACTGATGCTGTTGAATAGCTTTAATGTGTTTCACTCCAGAAATGGCCTTGTTTTAATGTCAAGTGATCTTTCCCATATCACTACCCACCACCAGTCTGTGGTCTTAGTAAGGGTAATTTAACATCCATCAACTTTCTTGAGAAAGTGGGAAGGCATGCTCAGTGGAAAAGAAATAATATTGGAAATATGTAAGCAACTGTTTAAGTTGTGTGCACAGGACCCAGCCCAATATTATGATTGATAAGCTACTGCAAAACAAATGAGGATCAGCTTATTACCTTTTGAATCCTTTATCAGAGGACTGCATCTTGTGTGTCTGCTGTGAACATGTAATCCCATGGGGCATTTATTGACTGCTGAGCTTGTCCCCTAATTACTCTCTGCCAGGCTTGCAGGAGTCACGATTTCTCAGGGATCAGAGCTGCTGCTATTTAAAGATAAATCACTTAACAGCTGTCAAACAACTGCAATTTTATTTCAACTCAATCGATTGATAGAGATGCATATTTTTTTCCTGCTGATGCATTCTGATTCCCATTTGCCTCTTGTAACCTCCCCCAATTCAAGCTTTGTTATCATTAGCACAATCGTTATCTAGCTATCAGTGTGAAAACACGAAGCTCACCCTTGCATTTCTAGATTTTGACAGCAGTTGCACAGCCTGGGAGATGAGACCCATGCCTGGGCCACCCATTCACGATGTGCCCAGCCCCTTGGAGCTGGTAACATGGGGCAACCTTACACATGTAGCAGCTTTCAGCTCAGACAAGCTGAGGTCTGGGGGAAAGCTGGGTTTCCAGCCTGACTCTGAATAATGAAAACCGCAGATATAAAGACCTCAAATTCCACAAATTGCCCATTGAGCCCTGGGCACTGCATCTGCTCTTGCAGGTAGCTGTGAATACAGCAAATAAGGATGCTCACCCACAGTGTGTAACGCCGAGCACATATCAGTCCTACATGTGCCAAGAGAAGGAGCAGGCACCTCACTCCTCCATCCTCCCTATAAGCTTTCAAACACAGAAAGCCACCTTAAAAAATGTCTAGCCCTTATGCACCTTTTATAGTTGTCACCCTGTGGCAAGCTGGGCTGAGTGCCCTTATTCCTCCCCTTCCCTCACAGTGGAGGAGAAATGGCTCCTCGGTAAGAGAGGGACAGTCATGTGCCATTGGGAACATGTGGGCAATCCCTCTCTGGGAGGATGGATAAAGCTCAGCACTCTGCTTGTGCTCCCGGGTCATTTAAAGGCTACTTGCAACTGCACCTTCAGAGCAGCAGAGGTGAAGAAATACATTGAAAAGAGACTACTAGAGGAGAAAAATATCTTGAACTAGCCAGTAGAGCCGTACATTTCATATCACAGCAGAGAGCACTGACACCAGCCCAGCAGGAGCACGCAGGTGCTAGACACTGAACGCTGTGTGTTATCCTAATGAATCACAATTACAGAAACACCTGAACCAGATAACGCTGTGCTCGTCCTCTCTGAAACGCATACAAGTGTGCAGCAGCCCAAAACACTTCTCCACTCCCCAGTGGTTTCAGATAAGGTACTGCTTGGAAGCAGTTAGTTTTTTGCTTCACAAAGACCCACATTGCTTTATGCGTTACTCATCTTTAGCCAAGATTTTCAAAAGCAAAGGGGGGCTTAGGTATATTTTCCAGAAGCCAGACTCTCAGGAAGCCTGGAGCTCTCCCCAGCTTAACATAGCTCAGGGCAGAGGCCCTCCAAGGGGACAGCACCCACAAATTTTAGCCAATTTGGGGCAACCCAATCAGCAAACTGCATTTATACAAACTACAGCTGGAAAAAATCCTGCTACAGGAACCATAGAGTCATTAAGGTGGGAAAAGACCTCCAAGATCAAATGAGAATTTTTCTATCAATAGCCCAAAAATATTTACAGAAGGGGGGACTCCTCATCTTGAAAACTATAAGGGGAATTACCAGGAATGGATAAAGTGCTAAAAGCTGGGATGTTACTGAGCTTTGCAGAATAAGATGGCACACATTTACAAGGCTAGCTGGTCTAGCGTCTACTTGCAAGTGAGCTCCAGCCTGGTGAGTTGTTATCCAGACTGATGAACAATTCACATAACCCAGTTACTCATAAGTTGACTCATTATACCTCCTTTGTGTTCTGCCCACAACTGACATCATACTCCTTTACTTACAAAGTATATACTAACGGAGACACTGTAAGAGGCCTGGATTTATTTATTATTTTTTTCCAACGTTGAGTTTTCTACAAAGCAACAGCATGCAAAGCTGCCACATCCTTTTTTGTGGTTTTGGTGCTTGGTTTTCTGCTGAAAATCTTCTACCCCCAGAAAAGCACCATATTGTTTCTGAAA
The DNA here is from genome assembly GCF_040182565.1 of Anser cygnoides. NCBI lineage: Eukaryota > Metazoa > Chordata > Aves > Anseriformes > Anatidae > Anser > Anser cygnoides. Next base: position 112,130,246 of record NC_089873.1, on the reverse strand, counting down.
ATTGTGAGAAAAAACAACGCTGCTGCAAAGGTGTTCAGGTGTTTTCAAGTGATTAATTAAGATATCCTAAAAGCAAACATGGATTTTTATATTTGAGCTGCCTACCATCTCTTCCTGGAAACTACAAGGCTAAAGAAATATTCTGATCTAAAAAACAGCGAGGCAGGACCAGATGAGAGCACTGTGGATGATATTTTAACCTTCTGAAGGGGTGCAGCAAACTAGCACAAGTGGAGGGAGAAAAAACATGTTGCAGGGAGATGGGTTTCTGTTTGGTGCAGGATGACAATGGAAGTGACAAAGACTTTGAAAGCTTTGTTCTGGCAAGCTGGTAGCGAGCTCCTTCATTCCCAAGCAGCAAGAATGGAAAATTTTTAATGAATTATCCACAGATGAGGTTGAAACTTCCTCCCGTGGGCTTTTACTCATGCACAAAGCACCAGACTGCTGAAAATACCGACTAGAGAAACTACTCTGAGTGTTGTCCAGAGGGCTTTAGTCACACTGTATGAAACGTTAAGTCTTCCTGTTTGCGCAGGGGAAAAGATGTGTTAGTTTCAGCGGGTCTGAGCATGGAAGGTAATCTAGTGAGTCTCCCTTCATTGCATCAAGTATGAGCCACATTTTTTAAAGGATTTGGATGCCCAAAGATGCAGTTTGATCCTAGCAGAATATTCAAAAGCAGTTGCTTAAATCAAGATATTTATTTATTTATTTATTTTAACCCCAAAAGGACACCTCTTTGTATGATTTAGCTTAACTCTAATTACTTACCTATCATGTCTCTGGAAAGGGAGAAATGTGAGAGATCACATTTAAAGCTACCTGTTAAATGTATCCGTAATACATTTCCTATGTTTTTTTCCTAATCTGCATTTCCTCTTTTCATTTTTAATCATCTTTATTCTGCGAAGAAAGGGAATTTGATATAAACACTAGTATCCCCAAAAGCTTTCATTTCAGGTTTTGACAAAATACTGGTATTCCCTTTCCATTTGGTAGTTATCAGATTTTCAGGTTTTATGCAGATGTGCTTAGAGCAGAAGAACACTGGACTCTCCACTGACACTTAGAAAGAGATGCAGCACTGTTGAAAAAAAAAATGTATAGTATGTTTTGTAAAGCTCCTGCTTGCCATCTCAAAGCATAAACTAAATATCATGTCCATATTGAATTAAACTAGCCGACTAATTTAATGGTGCCTATTAAAGTGCGTATCATATTTCAATGATTATTTTTTAAATTATAGAGTTTGCAAGTGCCACTAGGGGAGACCACTGTAACCTTTAATGTCCGGTGGTAGATTTCCAGGAGGCAGCTCAGAAAATTGTGGGGAAGCCTTTGATCTTTGCAGCCATTTGCACGTCCTTGCTTTAAAGCTGTTGTCCCATACCTAACGAAACAAACCTAATGACAAAAAGAATGAATTCTGCTCCTTGTAGCCAACACTGAATCACATTCTATTCAAAGAAAACAGTGTCTCTTGAGAGGACACAGCTTTAAATGCCCACAGGAAGAAAAATGGGGTGCCTAACAAGCAAACAGCAAGAAATACTGCTACCAAAGTTACCTTAGGTTTCATTCACCCTTCTGCAGGTCAGCACGTTTACAGTTTCTTAATTGCTAGCACAGTAGTTTTTCATGGACTACCAACTCTAAATGAAAATGGAGGCTTTACATCTGAAAGAATGATGTCTTTAGCAGTTAATCTCTCTAATCACAAGGTTTGCTAACTGCTAATCTAGCATTTTGTTATCCAACAGGGATTTACCCTTTCATTCAATCAGATTGCATGTCAGATTAATGGCCTGCTCACGGAGGCTGGGTATCGGTCCCTCACAGGCAGGGGCAGAAGGATGGAGAGGACATCTGTATCCTGCAAATCCTCCCAGAGGATTTCCCACTCGGAGGAGTTGAGCAGGCTGCCAGTCATTTAAAAAGTCATTGTGCACACTGGTGAATCTGCATCTTCACAAGAACAACAAAAGTGATGTGGTTTTTGCTTTTTCTGAGAGGGAAGAGAAAGTACAAGGATCAAGTTTCCCATACATTTGACCGATGCTTCTCTTGTCAAAAAGATGTCACCCAGAAAAGATAGCTTTCTTTACAGACACGCTTGTTTTCTGCTTTCCCAACTCCCCTTTCAAAATAAATGGAGTGCTTATTTTTTAAAAACTTAAACCCAGGTTAATGATAGATTAAATAATCTTCCTGTGATGATTAAATCAGAGTCTGAGAGTCTCTGAAGCGTGAGAAAAGCTTTTCCAGCATGCTGTTACTGTCCCTTCTCTTCCCAAACTATTATCTCTCTTTCTTCCTATAAAAAACATCACCCCAGTCAGAGACTGAACCCTGCAAGGTAATCTGCGTTATCCTCTAGATGTCTAAGTTATCTACTCATTTCAGGGTATATCTGGAGCACAATAACTGCAATCCATTTAGAAGGCCCCCCAGATAGTGCAGTGATATAAAGTCAGATATAAAGCTTTATCTGACTGTTTAATTAAAGACAGCAAACTTGTCCAATTATTGATGTCTAAATTATCTTTTCCAGTTTCTGTTCTTAGCATGCAAAGTACCCACATCTCTACAAACCCACACAAAGCTCGCTGTACACCTAAGAGCCAGCACAGTGGTATTTTTAATGTTGAGACGTGCTTGCCTATAAAGAAAAATGAGCTGGAAGACAATCCCTGACAACAGCCCTTAGTGACAGTTGCCATAATCAAAATTGTCTTAATGCAACACCTAATTAGCACGACCTATTTGACAGTTATCTAAAGGCTAAATTCAGTAAATGTAACTCATTCTGTTCTGTATCCCTTCTATTGGTTTTAATGACAGCTAATGCTAAGTAAGAGACATTCAACAGGAGAAAAACATTAATTATTTATATTGCTTTCAGCTTTATCTCTGCAGATAGTTACCAGGGTATCACCAATATACCCAGCTTACACAGATGACTTTTTAAAAAATTTAAAAGCTGGAAAAATCTGGAAAAACAGTGGAAAACACACTGGTCTAGCAAAGGAGGAAATACCATCCTGAAAACAAATATTCATAACAGCAGTTTAGGGTACTTCCTGCTGCAAAGTAGAGAGTAGTGAGGCTGAAGAGGCTTTTGCTCTTGGACTGTCCTTTGGGGGTAAGGACCCAAGAAGGCAAACTTAAGGCATTCAGCAGGGCCACTGGAGAAGGATGCACATGCCACTATAGAACTTACTAGCACCACAACTGGAGGCAATTTCAAATCTTTATACTACTGCTAGGGCTAACATATCTAAACTGTGCTGAATTATGCAGAGACACCAGCTTAGCTTGTTTGTTTCTACATGTGACTATTTTGCAGGATAGACATATACCTTTCCCACCCAGTACTGATTTCCAGCAAGGCTTAACCAACTTTAATTACTTGAAATACATCTTATAGGATTGAAATTCAATAGACTTCTGGGAGGTGGACTGTTAAGTCTGATAAGTAAAATATAAATTGTTTCTACACTATGCAGACTGCCTGGATGGCACATATTCAGCTGTTCTACAAAAATGCTTGAAGATAAAGTAGCTGATAATGGGTCCAAAATTTTTTATAATGACATGATGTGATTTTAAGAAAGACGGTAAACTTACACCAACACATTCATTTTGTAAGTTCATCAGCATTGTCCTAGTAAGATGACACACATTACTGAACCACTTTTGTATGCCACAGTGGCACAGCAGGCAAAAAGCTTATGGATAAATTATTTTTAGTCAATGAAGAACAAACTCATTCATACACCTAATGGGTTATATGTCTGATACAAGACTGGTTGCATCTCCTTTGCAATCCCAAGGAACCAGTTCTTTGGGAATGTATGATGCTGAACAAAATGTCAAAACGGATATTCAGCATTTTATTATCAATTCACCTTTTCCATAAATAATGTGAATGGTGAAAGATAATAAACTTATTTGCAGAGTTGCCCAACTCTGGAGTATCAACAAACTCTCTGGAGGGCACGGTCATAATTCAGAGGGATCTTGCTAGGTTGGAAAGTTCCTATGACACCGGTTGAATGCAATTCATTAAGGACAAATGTAAAGCACCACCCTAGCATATGAATAACCAGTTGCCTACAGAGAACAAATGTGTGTGCAGTGTTCCCTCAGCAGAGGATCAGGGGATTACAACTGACTGTGCTCATACTGCTGTGTGAGAAGGTGTTGTGGTTTAACCCGGCTGGCAGCTAAACACCACACAGCCGTTCGCTCACCCTCCCCCCTCCCTCTCTGGGATGGGGGAGAGAAACGGGAAAGTGAAGCCTGTGAGTTGAGATAAAGACAGTTTATTAAGACAGGAAAATAATAATAACAATAATAATAATAATAGTGATAATGGTAATAGTATTAACAATAATAATGTGTAAGAAAACAAGTGATGCACAATGCAATTGCTCACCACCCGCTGACCGATGCCCAGCCTATTCCCGAGCAGCCGGCCCCCCACCCCGGCCAGCCACCCCTATATATTGTTTAGCATGACGTCAGATGGTATGGAATACCCCTTTGGCCAGTTTGGGTCAGCTGTCCTGGGTCTGTCCCCTCCCAGCTCCTGCTGCACCCCCAGCCTGCTCGCTGGCAGGACAGAGCAAGAAGCCGAAAAGTCCTTGGCCCGGTGTAAACACTGCTCTGCAACAATTAAAACATCAGCATGTTATCAGCGCTCTTCTCATCCTAATCCAAAACATAGCACCCTACCAGCTACTATGAGCTACTTAACTCTGTCCTAACTGGAACCAGGACAGCTATCCACCCCTTATTCCATACCATTTATGTCATGCTCAGGTTACACTCTGTCCAATACATTCTAATTAATCACCATTTTCATCTATGATATATAGCAATCATGGTAGTGATGACATACATTATTATATAATAATTAACATACTACAATTCAACTCATGGGCTATTCTCACCCAGTATCAAATCCCCTTGAGGTACACACCGGACCTCCCCATTCTTTTGCATTACCCACCAAGTGCATCCAGGTCCCTGAGCAAAAGCAATTCCACGAATGGGTTTGCCTTTTCCTGAGGCAGGAGTAGCCCAGACTGTTTTACCCAGCATGTTTCTTACGTGCACTACAGGAACTTTATCCCCTTCTACAGTGCGTAACAGGTTTGATTGGGCAGGTCCAGCTCGGTTGGCAGATCCCCTGGTATTGACTAACCAGGTGGCCTTTGCCAAATGTGTATCCCAATTTTTGAATGTCCCAGCACCCATTGCTTTCAGTGTAGTCTTCAACAGTCCATTGTATCGTTCAACTTTTCCAGAGGCTGGTGCATGATAGGGGATGTGATACACCCACTCAATACCATGTTCTTTGGCCCAAGTGTCTATAAGGTTGTTTCGGAAATGAGTCCCGTTGTCTGACTCAATTCTCTCTGGGGTGCCATGTCGCCATAAGACTTGCTTTTCAAGGCCCAGGATAGTGTTCCGGGCGGTGGCATGGGGCACAGGATATGTTTCCAGCCATCCGGTGGTTGCTTCCACCATTGTAAGTACGTGGCGCTTGCCGTTGCGGGTTTGAGGGAGTGTGATGTAATCAATCTGCCAGGCCTCTCCATATTTATATTTCAGCCATCGTCCTCCATACCAAAGAGGTTTTGACCGTTTGGCTTGCTTGATTGCAGCACATGTTTCACAGTCATGAATAACCTGTGCTATAGTGTCCATGGTCAGGTCCACCCCTCGATCACGAGCCCATCTGTAGGTTGCATCTCTACCTTGATGGCCTGAGGTGTCATGGGCCCATCGGGCTATAAATAATTCACCTTTATGTTGCCAGTCCAGGTCCACCTGAGCCACTTCAATCTTAGCAGCCTGATCCACCTGCTGGTTGTTTTGGTGTTCTTCAGTAGCCCGATTCTTGGGCACATGAGCATCTACATGGCGTACCTTTACAACCAGGTTCTCTACCCGGGCAGCAATATCTTGCCACAATGCCGCAGCCCAGATGGGCTTGCCCCTGCGCTGCCAGTTGTTCTGCTTCCATTGCTGTAACCACCCCCACAGGGCATTTGCTACCATCCATGAATCAGTATAGAGATAGAGAACTGGCCACTTTTCTCGTTCAGCAATATCTAAAGCCAGCTGAATGGCTTTTACTTCTGCAAACTGACTCGATTCACCTTCTCCCTCAGCAGCTTCTGCAACTCGTCGTGTAGGACTCCATACAGCAGCTTTCCATCTCCGATGCTTTCCCACAATACGACAGGACCCGTCAGTGAACAAGGCATATTTCTTCTCATTTTCTGGTAGCTTGTTGTACAGGGGGGCTTCTTCAGCACGAACCACCTCCTCCTCTGGTGATATCCCAAAGTATTTGCCTTCTGGCCAGTCCATAATCACCTCCAAGATTCCTGGGCGACTGGGGTTTCCTATTCGAGCCCGCTGAGTAATCAGTGCAACCCACTTGCTCCATGTAGCATCAGTTGCATGATGCGTAGAGGGGACCCTTCCTTTGAACATCCAGCCTAGTACCGGCAGTCGGGGTGCCAGGAGGAGCTGCGCTTCAGTACCGACCACTTCCGAAGCAGATCGAACTCCTTCATATGCTGCCAATATCTCCTTTTCAGTTGGAGTATAGCGGGCTTCAGATCCTCTGTATCCCCGACTCCAAAACCCCAGGGGTCGACCTCGAGTTTCCCCAGGTTCTTTCTGCCAGAGGCTCCAGGTGGGACCATTCTCTCCGGCTGCGGTGTAGAGCACATTCTTTACATCTGGTCCTGTTCGGACTGGCCCGAGGGCTACTGCATGAACTATTTCCTGCTTAATTTGTTCAAAGGCTTGTCGTTGCTCAGGGCCCCATTCAAAAGCATTCTTCTTACGGGTTACTTGGTAGAGCGGGTTTACAATCAGACTGTAATTTGGAATATGCATTCTCCAAAACCCCACGACACCTAGGAAAGTTTGTGTTTCTTTTTTGCTAGTTGGTGGAGACATAGCTGTTATTTTGTTGATCACATCCATTGGGATTTGACGGCGTCCATCTTGCCATTTTATTCCTAAAAACTGGATCTCTCGTGCAGGTCCTTTAACTTTATTCTGTTTTATGGCAAAACCAGCCTTCAGAAGGATTTGGACTATTTTCTTCCCTTTCTCGAAAACTTCTTCTGCAGTGTCACCCCACACAATGATGTCATCGATGTACTGCAGGTGTTCAGGAGCTTCCCCCTGCTCCAGCGCAGACTGGATCAGTCCATGGCAAATGGTAGGGCTGTGTTTCCACCCCTGGGGCAGCCGATTCCAAGTATATTGGACTCCCCTCCAAGTGAAAGCAAACTGTGGCCTGCACTGTGCTGCTAGAGGGATGGAGAAAAATGCATTAGCGATATCAATTGTGGCATACCACTTGGCTGCCTTTGATTCCAGTTCATACTGGAGTTCTAGCATGTCCGGCACTGCAGCACTCAGTGGTGGCGTGACTTCGTTCAGGCCACGATAGTCCACTGTTAGTCTCCACTCACCATTAGACTTTCGCACTGGCCATATGGGACTATTAAAAGGTGAATGAGTCTTGCTGATCACTCCTTGGCTCTCCAGTTGACGAATTAGCTTATGGATGGGACTCAGGGAGTCTCGGTTGGTGCGATATTGCCGCCGGTGCACAGTTGTGGTAGCGATCGGCACTTGCTGTTCTTCAACCCTCAGCAACCCCACAACAGAAGGGTCCTCTGAGAGACCAGGCAAGGTAGACAACTGTTTAATGTCCTCTGTCTCCAAAGCAGCTATGCCAAAAGCCCAGCGGAACCCTTTTGGGTCCTTGAAATATCCTCTTCTAAGATAGTCTATGCCAAGGATGCACGGAGCATCTGGGCCAGTCACAATACGGTGCTTTTGCCACTCATTACCGGTTAGACTCACTTCAGCCTCCAATACAGTTAACTGCTGGGATCCCCCCGTCACACCATAAATACAGATGGGCTCTGGCCCTTTATAGCTTGATGGCATTAGAGTACATTGTGCACCGGTGTCTACCAAAGCCTTATACTTCTGTGCGTCTGACGTGCCAGGCCATCGAATCCACACAGTCCAATAAACTCGATTGTCCCTTTCCTCCCCCTGGCTGGAGGCAGGGCCCCTCTAGTCCTGGTCAGAATCTTCATTTCTGTGTTTAAAGGACTGCCTGCTGGAAGTTGGAGCAGCAAACCTTTCAGAGAACTCCTTTTTCCCAATTGTTTTCCTTTGCAATTCACGTACCCGTGCCTCTAGGGTCGCAGTAGATTTTCCATCCCATTTTCTCATGTCCTCTCCATGGTCACGTAGGTAAAACCACAGGGTGGTGCGGGGTGTGTGCCCACCATATTGTCTTCCTTGCATAGATGAACGTTTACCCCTAATAGCTGAGACACTGGTTTGTACAGGTGGGGAGGAAAATAAACTCTCTTTAAGTTGGTGGATCTCTTCAGAAAGTTTCTCCAAGGTATTCTCTTTTAGCTGGTGGACACTGGTTCGTTCAGGTGAAGGGGAAGATAATCTTTCTTCAAGTTGGTGGATCTTTTCAGAAAGTTTCTCCAAAGCATTCTCTTTTAGCTGGTGGACACTGGTTCGTTCAGGTGAAGGGGAAGATAATCTTTCTTCAAGTTGGTGGATCTTTTCAGAAAGTTTCTCCAAAGCATTCTCTTTTAGCTGGTGGACACTGGTTCGTTCAGGTGAAGGGGAAGATAATCTTTCTTCAAGTTGGTGGATCTTTTCAGAAAGTTTCTCTAAAGCATTCTCTTTTAGCTGGTGGACACTGGTTCGTTCAGGTGGAGGGGAAGATAAATTCTCTTTAAGTTGGTGGACCTCTTCAGAGAGTTTCTCCACAGCTGAGACACAGGCCTTTAGGGAAGAGGAGAGATTTCCTTCGTACTGCCGGAGTATTTTAGTCACTTCATTCACTGTGGGATTCTCCTCCGTTTTCCAGGCTAGCATTGCCAATGAGCTGGCATATGATGATGGGGCACTCTGTACAAACTTCCGCCACATGGGTAGTGTACACTGGACTGCATCTGGATCTGCGGATGTTTGTGCGTCGTCTAGGTCCTTATAAATTACTTCCCGTACGGCCAATTCCCTCAGGTACTGAATTCCCTTCTCCATGGTGGTCCATTTGCTTGGTAAACATACAAGTTCTTCCTTGAAGAGATACCTTTCCTTCACAGCTGACAGGAGACGCCTCCAGAGGCTGCGAGATTGTGCTCCATCTCCAATTGCTTTGTCAATGCATGCGTCCCTAGCAAGGGATCCCAGCCGCCTGGCTTCCTTGCCCTCCAATTCCACATAATTGGCTCCCGTGTCCCAGCACCGGAGCAGCCAGGTGACAAGCTGCTCGCCTATACAGCGACCAAAATCTTTTCGCACATCTCGTAGCTCACGCTGGTATAGAGTCCGGGTAATTACTGTTGATTTTTCGACATCCTCATCCTCATCTTCAGTCTTCTGCACCTTTGATGGCCGGTGTAGAGTCCGGGTAGTTACTGTTGATTTTCCGACATCCTCATCCTCATCTTCAGTCTCCTGCACCTTTGATGGCTGGTATGGAGTCCGGGTAGTTACTGTTGATTTTTCGCCATCCTCATCCTCATCTTCAGTCTCCTGCACCTTTGATGGCCCAGCCTCGTCTTCACTACGCCCAGACTTAGCAGAAGACTGTCTGCGTTTTAAACGACCTGAGCCTCTATACCATTTTTTCACCTTGTCTACAGGGGCAACTTGCACTGCTACAGCTCGTTTCTCTGACCCAGCCACAGGGTCTGCCACAGGGGTTGGAATACCCTCTGCGGGGTCAACTTGCACTGCTACAGCTCGTTTCTCTGACCCAGACGCAGGGTCTGCCACAGGGGTTGGAATACCCTCTGCGGGGTCAACTTGCACTGCTACAGCTCGTTTCTCTGACCCAGCCACAGGAGTGGGAGCAGCTGCACGAGCTGGGGCAGCTGCAGGAGCTGGGGCAGCTGCAGGGGCTGGAGCTGGAGCGGCTGCAGGGGCTGGAGCTGGAGCGGCTGCAGGAGCCGGAACGGCTGCAGGAGCTGGAGCTGGAGCGGCTGCAGGAGCTGGAGCTGGAGTGGCTGCAGGGGCTGGAGCGGCTGCAGGAGCTGGAGCGGCTGCAGGAGCTGGAGCTGGAGTAGCTGCAGGAGCTGGAACTGGAGCGGCTGCAGGAGCTGGAGCGGCTGCAGGAGCTGGAGCTGGAGCGGCTGCAGGGGCTGGAGCTGGAGCGGCTGCAGGAGCCAGAACGGCTGCAGGAGCTGGAGCGGCTGCAGGAGCTGGAACTGGAACGGCTGCAGGAGCTGGAGCGGCTGCAGGAGCTGGAACTGGAACGGCTGCAGGAGCTGGAGCGGCTGCAGGAGCTGGAGCTGGAGTAGCTGCAGGAGCTGGAACTGGAGCGGCTGCAGGAGCTGGAGCGGCTGCAGGAGCTGGAACTGGAACGGCTGCAGGAGCTGGAGCTGGAGTAGCTGCAGGAGCTGGAACTGGAGCGGCTGCAGGAGCTGGAGCGGCTGCAGGAGCTGGAGCGGCTGCAGGAGCTAGGTTGCTAATAGCATCAATTGCAGCTCGATAGGCACAAGCCAGACCCCAGCACGCTACAGTGATTTGTGTCACTTTGGAACTGCCAGAGTCATGACACCTTTTTTTTAAGCATTCGGCCAGCTTTTTAGGATTTTGCAGTTGTTCAGGGGTGAATGTCCAAAACACTGGAGGTGACCACTGCTCTAGAAACCTGCCCATATCCTCCCACACTCCCTGCCACTCGCAACTATCCCGCCTCAAGACAGATCTCCGGATGAGATTCCTAAGTAGTTGTTTAACCCTCCACAAAATCTGAAGCGCATTCAGGAGACATAACAACAAGAGCAGGCTGGTCTGAGTATCCCAAGGATATTCAACATCTCGGAGAACCACCGTAACTAACTCGGGGGATAAGAGGGTGGTGGTGAAGGAGAAAGGGAGAGTGAACAGGTAGGGAAACATGTCTTCCCCTGTCCCCTTCACAGATTGGCTCCCTAACGAAAAAAGGCAATAGGTGTAATTGCTAATAGTTTCCGAGATATGGGTTCCAAAGTATAGAGTCGATGTCAGTGCTGAGTACAAATACCAGGTTAAAGTCGTGACCAGATATTTCATCATTTCATAAGCCATTGCTACACCGCACAGTACCATAACAATCTTAAACCAGGGCCCGGAAAGGATAAACAGTGCAACAGGGAGCACATACAGAAAGTAACGCACCATAAAACTCAATTTGGAATACAGGTACAGCAGACTGGAGATTAAGGCAATCAACATCGTGACTAGCAACTATTAAGCAGGTCCAATACTTATACCAATTTTAGTTTAACACACTCTGGTCAGATTTGTCGATATCTCAACCCTTCGGGCCCCACGTTGGGCGCCAAAAAGACTGTTGTGGTTTAACCCGGCTGGCAGCTAAACACCACACAGCCGTTCGCTCACCCTCCCCCCTCCCTCTCTGGGATGGGGGAGAGAAACGGGAAAGTGAAGCCTGTGAGTTGAGATAAAGACAGTTTATTAAGACAGGAAAATAATAATAACAATAATAATAATAATAGTGATAATGGTAATAGTATTAACAATAATAATGTGTAAGAAACAAGTGATGCACAATGCAATTGCTCACCACCCGCTGACCGATGCCCAGCCTATTCCCGAGCAGCCGGCCCCCCACCCCGGCCAGCCACCCCTATATATTGTTTAGCATGACGTCAGATGGTATGGAATACCCCTTTGGCCAGTTTGGGTCAGCTGTCCTGGGTCTGTCCCCTCCCAGCTCCTGCTGCACCCCCAGCCTGCTCGCTGGCAGGACAGAGCAAGAAGCCGAAAAGTCCTTGGCCCGGTGTAAACACTGCTCTGCAACAATTAAAACATCAGCATGTTATCAGCGCTCTTCTCATCCTAATCCAAAACATAGCACCCTACCAGCTACTATGAGCTACTTAACTCTGTCCTAACTGGAACCAGGACAGAAGGCAAACATACCGGGCTGGATACGTGGCAGTGCATGTGCAAGAGAGACACTGGCACCTCTCTAGTTAGGGTGCTTGGCTCCAGTGAGAGCCCAGCTGGAGTATTGTACCCGGCCGGGGGGACTGTGCTTCAAGATTAATGGGGGCAGAAATTAGAGGAGAGCAGAAAAAAACTGCCCCAAAAGAGTCACCTGGGTGGGCAGATGAAAGAACTAAAGTTATTTAGTCCAGCAATGACTGAGGGGAAATAAGATGATATTCAAATATATCCAAGGTTCCTCTAGAGAGGAAATACTGTCCTCTGCCTGCAGCACAGGGACAGGAAGGAAGACAGACAGACTTCATCAAGGAAGAGGATATTACTGACACAGAGGCACTGGTACAGGTGGCCTGGAAAGGACAGAAGAGGCCTAAATTAAACAGGCCAGACCTCTCAGGATGGCCTTGGTCAAGGTGAACCTGCCTTGAGGAGGGCAAATGGCCTCTAAACACACCACTCACATGACACATTTCCCGAGCTGACAGCTCTGCCTGGCACACAGCTAGGACCAACTTTCCCCTGTCAGCCTGGGATGGCATGCAGCCCCCCAGGGCATTGCTGCACCCAGCTACCGCCTGAGCCCCTCTGCTTCTGCTTTTACTAATGTCTGTCACTCTGAAATGCCACTATGGTAGTGAAGTGATCCCCTCTCAAACACAGACACCTGAACAGCCCCCAGCTGGGCACCAGGCCTCCTCACTCCCAGCACCCAGAGGAAGGGCCTGGCTCAGCCCCACCTCCGGTCCCTCACCTGACCTCTACAGAGGGGAAGGAGACCTCATCCAAGGGCTGAGCAAGCCAGGGAAAGGGAAAGGGCAAGTGATGTGGACAACCAGAGACACGCCAGAACTTATTTAGTTACTTGTACACAGCTCATAGCACACTGCAAGTTCCTACAATCAACAAGAAGAGATGAACTGTATCTCAAGTGCTAGAAAGCATGGATAATGTACCTCAGCAACTCTTCGATCCTGACCACTTACATCACAGAGCCATGGTCTGAAGTAAAAGTGGCTCGTGCTGATAGCTAACTAATGACCATAAATTAGGGCATGTATAAATCATGGTAGAGGTTCACAGTGCAGATATGGGGCACAACTGTGACAGGAAAAATGGACTGAAAAGACACTATGGCTCCAAACCCCAACAGAGCGCAAGGGAATTTTCCTTAAAATGGTGAGAAACAAGCTTGCCATGCATGGAGAATTGGAGACACATAGCACTGGGCAGGGCTGCCAAGCAAAGAAAGGCATGAAGCAAGTTGGCTTGAGAGAGCAGAATATCTGTCAGAGAAAGAACAAGCACCATGAGTGCATCAAGGCGAGTCCATGCTCCGCTGCCTTTGCACCAGAAAGCAATGGGCATTTCCAGTAAGTGAGCTCCAAGCCTATTCTTAAGCTTTCTTTCTCCCTCAGAAAAAAATCCAGTCATGAGAAAAGAAATGGGACGTGGTCTGTGGGTAAAGATGGCTCAGCACCATACTTTTCATCCAGCCTTCATCCCGCATCCTTGAAGAGGAGGGGTGGCTGGATTTCCCTTTACATGTCTCTTCAGCCCTGGGCTGAATTGGGCTGGGATGGGGGGGCAACTGGCTATAAAGAAAACTGAGTGAAAATGAAGTGGCCTTGACAGAACCGATGTGGTAGGGAAGTGAAGGAGAAGGGAGCTGACACACTGGCAAGAAAAAGGGAAGAAGGAAAGGGGACAGGTGGCACAACAGCTAATCTCAGTGCAAAAGGGAAAAAAGGAAAGCTGGTCTTGTCAAGAGCTTAAGGGCTGTGTTTTGAAGTAACCGGAGAATCTGTCAACTCCTTTGTATGTCATTCTGCCTACAGTGAAATATGGGGGAAAATCCAGGCTTATGGTCATTACACAAATACTTTCTCTTTACAGGTTTGACCCAAATTATTCTCTAAACTCGTGACATGGATCTGTGAAGAGGCTGCTTTTATGTAGCAAGAAACTCCCAGATAGAGGATAGAAGGTACAGTTATGTTAATAAGATCAAACATGTCTTTTCAGTATAATCCACATTTCTGAAATGATTTACAGCAGAGCTATGCCCAGACTAAATCAGCCAAGGCAAGTGTATGAAGTGACTTCCATGAAAAATATTATCTACATTTAGCTGAGGTTAACAATTTTCCCAAAGTTTACATGAGAATCTGCATGCCATTTATACTTGATTAACTATTATTTGGCAGACTATTTGTGCAATGAATTGCTGACATTTTGAAAGCAGCTATTTGATGATTTAACATAGACTCAAAGTGTGACCTTTGATTTATACAAAATGCATATAAAGTAGGTAAAATGAGTTGCTGAACTTGCTGCACAAGTCTCGTCTTATAGCTCTTCATTCTTTCTTTTTCTGTTTTCCTCACCCCTGAAGTTCTCTGCAGAAAGATTATGGTGGGTTTTTCAGATACAGATTTGAGCATCATCCATTCTGCAATGCTGTTTCGAAATGTCAGTAAACAATGATGCCAATCCATAGCCAAAACATTAGCAAGACACGTCATTCTTAATATTAATAGATGATCAATGTTTATTCAATTTAGCCAGTGTTTTTTTAATAAATGAATGGACTTCTATATTTATTTAAGAAATCCATCATCTCTGTAGGTAGCTACATACCATGGTAGTTAAGGGCTAATATTATTTTTCATTTGAAACTAGGAAAAAAAATATTAAAAAATGGGCATTTCTGAGATTAAGGTTAACCACTGAGATGAAAGAGCAGATGGAGACAACCAATTCTGCAGTGCCTGCTAGACTTACTCCCAGCTATACCATCTGAAGAAATATTATAGCATGCAGCACTGGTTGAAAGGAGAGAAACTTTTGCTTTGTATGCACACAAGAAATTGTATGCATTTGTTCTTTTGCATGTTTGGCTTTATGACCATTGACCCACACCTGTTATCCATACTTCAATGGTTCCATGTACTTCCAGGTGATTCCAAGCATAAATAGAGTTTTCCTGTCTATGAAGTACTTCTACAGGGTAAGACTCTTTTTTTTCTTTTTTTCAAAATCCTTAAATTTCTGCCCTTGGTGAAACATATTTCCAAGGTTCCTCATGCAACTATTGTACACCTGCTTTTTTTTTCTTCTTTTTCTTTGTTGTTATCTTTTAAAAAAATATATAGGAGATTAATGTATCAATAGCAACACAGTAGTTACATGTTGCATGGGGATTTTCCCTTCAAATCTGACCTTTCAAGTGTTATTGAAAAAAGAGTACTGTAATGGGATATTTATATGCAGGTTCTTTTCTGCTCTTTCTAGACATATTGCAATGCTATGTAGTGGAGACAGAAAATTGAACTAGAAAGAGTCTTGAGAGGTCATTTAGTTCCCCTGCACCAAAGCAGAGCTACAGACATCCTCATATTCCTGACAAATGTTGATCTTTAATTCCTCCAGACAAAGAGAAACCTAAATGCCTCAGGGCACTCCCCTTTCTCAGGAGAACTATGAACATTAAGGGTTTTCTAAGGGTTTTCTTTAGGATATAACAACAAGAAAATTTTATTGTTGTTGTTATTATAATTATTATGTTGATTAGATCAATAGCTGATGAAATCATGGGTAAAGGAAAAGAAATAGGGTGCCTGGGTCAGAAATTTAATCCCATAAGATAAGGAAGGTCCATGGGAACAAAGATAATATCAACCTCAAGCTGCTTATGAAAAGCAATATATGGAAGCAGTTATCACTGCTTTCCTCCCCCCCCCCCCCCAAAAAAAAAAAAAAAAGCATTTCAGCCTTATTTTTGATTGCAAAATATATTGCAGATAGAAGCACAGATGCATGCAGTAAATTTCTGAACAAGACAAGAAATCTTCATTATTACTCAAATCCTGCCCTTTCCATGTCTAGCTCCACATGTCAAAGTGACCTTTGGGCTCTTCACTATTGAGCAACTGAGGATACTAAACAAGTCTGCAACACCGTCATGTAGGAAAAAGAAAAGGAGGTTTCAAGTATTTTTTTTCCCAGTAATATAAACACATAAAGTGACTGCAAAAAACTATATGATTTCACAACTCAACTAATGACCCAAGAAAGACCCTAAACTATTCCTAAAATAGCAAATGGAGCACTGTGAGTTCCTGCAGTTATATAAAAGTCTCAGAGGTAATAGTTATTGCTAGACATGCAGTTTGCCATAACCTCTTAGAGGCTGAAAAACTGGTCTACAAATTTCATGAAAGAGGGGTTACTCCTGAGATTTTTCTGTCTGGCTTTGGCAAGATCAGAAAGGCTGTGATTGATAATAGCCTCTTAGAAATTTGGCACTTCAAACCCGAATAGTTCTCCAACTTAGGCAGATGCATGAATTTACAATTTTTTATTAAAATAGGCATGCATAAAAAAAATCCTTCTCAAAGAGAATTAAAATGTAATTGTCACTCATATCAAATTTTCAAGCACTTGTCATTTACATCATTTAAACTGAACTGACTAGTCCCCAGTCTTAGTAGTGTAAGACTACCGAAGACTTCAGCTGAAGTCAGCTCACATTACTCTAAACACTGCTTCTGAGTAAAATACAGAACCAAAGTAAGCAGAGGACACTTCCCATCCAATTAAAATAGAAGCTGAAAGTGAAAGCAGAGATAAATCTATTATCACTAATTTACAGAGAGTAACCCATTTCAGAGGTGTTAAGCAATTTGATCAAGGTCACATAAGAGATCTGTGGCAGAGCCAAGAACCAAAGTTAAGAACAGAAAAGTCTCACAGGACTGTCCAAACTCATTTGTCTTCTCATTTAAATCCTTAAATAAAGAGAAGAGCATAGCTAACATGCCCAAAGAAAATAGATATACGCTAAATAAAGTCTGTATCATATATAATTTGTATCATATAGACAGGCATGGTTGTGCTACATCCATCAGCGAAGTCCTCTAGTTTAGATTGATGCTTCTGTAAACAAATAGATGAGCAGCACAGGTCTGAAAAAACATCTACCATCACTCTTATTTACACTAAGCAGCACCCTCTTCTTCAAAAGTGATGGAGTACATGAATCCCTCCTAAAGAGTATCGTATCTGTTAGCAGACCTCACTTAAAATTATGAAGTGCCCATTCGACAAGACAGATTAGGCACGCAGAACCAGAGTGGGGATGCTCACAGAGCGATGTGCCTGACAAGTGGATCCGCTCCCCCTGCCAGGATGGAAGATGAGAGATGGCAGCACACGTGTGCGTGGGTGTTTTAGTGCGTGCACATGGTGTGAAGACGTGTCCCCCTGGTGCTGCCATGGCACTGTGCAGGGCTATGTCCACAGCCCCCAGCCTGCCTGGTTGCTGGGGTCACTGCAGCAGCAAGGGACAGGGGGGCTGCTGTCATTTGGACAGACTAACCAGTCTGGGGGAGAAATTTCATGTAGGCTTTACCCTATATAATTGTCATTTCACCTTCCAATAAAAGAACAGCCCCCAGAAGAAAGGTGAATTAAATGCCGCCCCACATGTGAGTGATCTGTGCTGGAACATGATGGTGATGAGTCAGACGTGAGACACACAGCCAGTGTGCACATATGTGGCTCTAAACATGCATGTGCTTCTCTTTGCTATCAGTGCCTTTAGCTCCCTACTTCTACTTTTATAGCAGCATTAGCTTAGCTCTTAAAACCAACTATTTTGATTATATATTTTTCCAGCTGCTAAAAAAAAAAACAAAACTATTCAAAGAAATTTAATTTAAAAACTACTCTCTCGCTCTCTCTCTTTTCCAAATTTCTACCTTGTGCCAATAATGTTTCTGGGAACAGAGAGTTTTTAAAGAGGTATGGGTGAGAAAGAGGTAGGAAGGGATAAGAACTTTTCTAAACACCGGGGAGAATTTGTAGGCATCGTTCATTTTCGGTACTTTGAAAGGCCTGACAGAAGCGAAGGAAAGCTAAGGAAAGGCAGAAAACAGAAGAAAAAGAAATCCAAAAATGTAAAAGAAAAAAAAAATCAATAGTTTCTTGTACTTTCTTGTAAGATAAAAGTATTTGATTCCTTGAGAGACCACTCTATTGCTGTGATTTCAGAAAACATTAGAGCTCAGCAGTCACTCCTTAGCCCCTCTGGGCTCTACAAGTGGTAACTCCTTCTTCCTCCTCTGTCCTTAGCTGCATTTCCTAGTACCAAAATCCTCCCTTACTCCTTGCTTTTTACCTTCTCTCTCAGACAGCCTAACCACCAAGACAACCAGTTAAACTCAGAGCAACTGTTCCCACTCTGTATTTCACTTTGAAACTTGCTGCTTTCATTTCAGCCAGTGTGTGCCAGAAAACATTTTTATTTTTCCCAACTGTACCAGTTTGTCTAATAAAAGATATCATGTCTGTTCCCAAGCCCCACCTGGCTAATGTTCTTAGCTCATGATATCCAATAAAACACTAACTCTCCTCCCAATATCAAAAAAAACCCACTAACTCTCCTCCCAAAATATTAATGGGGAGTCCTTTATGTTAAAATTGAGCAGCACTTGGGAGGACACTTCACCATTTGGGAGGATAAATCTCCTGTTTATGGGTACAAAGATGCTGGGAAAAGAGAGATTTCATCCTATAACTCAGTGACTGAAACTCTGCTTCAAAAATTAGAAGGTAATGTGTCTCTTAAAGACCAATCTGTCTACATTATTCATATGAGACTCCTTATCCTACCATCTGAATCCTTTTAATGGATCACTCTCCATTTTCCTGTGTGGAGTTCGGTCATCAAAAATGCATTTTGGTTTCAAATGAATATTTCTTTAACTTTGGCTAGTGTAGGAAAGGCAAAATTTCAAGAAGCAAAGTCATTTAGACACCTTCCAAATTATTTTTTGCTTTCTTTATAAGATGACTTTAAAAAGATATCTGAGTTGATTTTTGTAAAGGGACACAAAATATTTTGTTTCATACATATGAAATTCTTATTTTGGTAAGAAAAAAAAGAAAAAAAAAACTGGAATTGAGAGCACTCAACCTTTTTTTTTTTTTTTTTTTTCCTCCTTTGCTTTGGGATGTGGTGGGACAGAGGAATTTAGGACACAAAATGGCTCCTGCCATAGTGCTCCCATGAAATGCAAGTTGGTCTTCACCTTTTTTTCAGGTGGAAAACAGAAGAACAAAGAAGAGCTTGAGGCCACAAACCATCCATTGCAGGGCAGACACCTTGACCAGACCCTTGCCTTCACCTTCTGCTTCTTTTGGGGGTCATCATCTTCAGAAGCTTCTGCCACAACATGTCCCCATGATGATGTCCTCTCACAGCTTGTCTGTTCAGTCCCAACCATCTTTGCACGGTGACTCGTAATTCATCAGCGGTGCAGAAGGGCTGGTTGCAGGTATGCCCCAACCCCATGGCAAACGCCTTGTAAAATGCCTTTGCCCAGCCTTAAATCATTACACAAACAGCAACAACAACAACAACAACAACAACAACAACAACAAAAGAGGGAGAGACAGATTTTGTCATCCTGCAATGAGAACAACTTTTTTTCTTCCCCATCTTCCTTGCAGCTTTATGTCTGTGAGCAGCGGCATGGATGGTAGTAGCATTTCATCTCCTACAATGTGGAGCATTCTTTTTGCTAGAAAGTTGCACATCTGGTGTATGGCATGGCCTTCAGACTCATCAGCCCCTGCTCTGTCGATAGAGCATGAGCCAGCAGTGTGCCCTGGCAGCCAGGAGGGCCAACCGTGTCCTGGGGTGCATCAAGCACGGCATTGCTAGTCGGTCGAGGGAAGTGATTGTCCCGCTCTACTCTGCGCTGGTGCGGCCTCACCTCGAGCACTGTGTGCAGTTCTGGGCACCACAGTACAAAAAGGATGTAAAACTGTTGGAGAGTGTCCAGAGGAGGGCTACGAAGAAGGTGAAGGGCCTAGAGGGGAAGACGTATGAGGAGCGGCTGAGGTCACTGGGCCTGTTCAGCCTGGAGAAGAGGAGGCTGAGGGGAGACCTCATTGCGGCCTACAGCTTCCTCACGAGGGGCAGTGGAGGGGCAGGCTATTCTCTTTAGTGACCAGCGATAGGACCCGTGGGAATGGTGTCAAGCTGAGGCAGGGGAGGCTTAGGCTAGACACCAGGAAGAGGTTCTTCACTGAGAGGGTGGTCACACACTGGAACAGGCTCCCCAGGGAAGCAGTCCCTGCACCAAGTCTGTCGGAGTTTAAGAAGCATTTGGACTGTGCACTTAGTCACATGCTCTAAACTTTTGGGCAGACCTGTGCAGTACCAAGAGTTGGACTTGATGATCGTTATGGGTCCCTTCCAACTTGGGATATTCTATGATTCTATGGTAGCTACCAGAAAGAAAAACCTTCCTTAACCTAAAAATAACAAAACTGTCAGGGAGCTCAGGTTCTGGCCTGTATGTTACTCATGGAGGTGACTCCAGGAGGTCAGAGCAGTGCAATCGGCCGGCGCTTCTGAGGAGGAGAGCAGCAGAGGTGGCTTCCCTCTTACTTGGGAGTACTTTAGCCAGGCTCGGGCAATGCTGTCGGTGGGGTTTGCTGGTATTTCCCTAGTCTCAGCAGAGCTTTTTCATGCAATGAAAACAAAAATGACTAGAAATTATTATGTTGGAAAAACAACTCTTTCTGGCCTGAGATAGTTTCAATAGAAGTAAGTGATAGAAAACAGAGTGTATTTCCCGATGGAAATCCTTGCGTGTTATCTGCCAGCTCTTGCCTTTCTACTTTTCACACTTTTTTAGGACCAAGATCATTCTCAGTGGCTGCTACAGCTATAATCTGGGACATGTTAAACTTCATACAGCCAATAAATATAAATGTGCATGAAGGCAATAGCTTGTATTTACAGACTCTATACTATTATAAAATAAATCACGAATATACTTTTCCTCTCTAGTTTCAAAACATGCAGATTGCCACCAAGTAAAACAAACAAACAAACAAACAAAAAAAGGCAAAGAAAAAGGTTATTGTGAAAAGCTGAAAATCACATGATAGATTTGGATTGAACAGCAAGCTATACCACATGTTTTCCAAATGACACTGGGCAAGTGATGTTTTCTTCCTGTGACATCTGATAGCAATGATAGCTTGTTTTTGCTGTTCTGCATTCTTTTCCCCATTTAAATTTTATGGTTTTAAGAAAAAGAATGTCTCCCCCAAGGTGAACATCTATGGCTTCTGTTGATAAAATGGGGATTGGGGACAAAAAAAAAGATGAAAATATCTAATCTCAGCATAGGGATTCGGGGAGACAATGCAGACAATAAATCTTCCAGATTTAATCTACAACTAGTAGAACAGTGTTATGTTTATGTAAAATACAAAATATCCACAAAACATAGCAGCTTTTCAGGCAGCCAGAAGGTGATCCAGACCCCATAGTTTGGTACAGCACGGCAGGTCCCTGAACCAACTTTGAGGCAGCCTGGCCCCATAGCACCCCACAGCAATGTTGTCACAGGATGCTGCTCTGTGGCCATTCAGCAAGGCAGAAATGCCCTCAGCATGTTTTCATGAGAGGGAATGAGCCTGGATAAGCACTACAGAACAATTAGAGATGTCTTGTTCAGACGAATTGATTTTGGTGCCCATATTCCTCAGTTCTTCAATACTGCCTAGTAAGACAGAAAAAAAACAACAGCAAAACAGGCTGAAAGCTTATAAGGAGACGTAGCAATTGCCTTCATTCCTCAACAGGAACAAACGCACGGTAGAAAATTCAATTTTTTAACAAGTTGAGAAAAAAGGGAACATTGGAAAGCCTGCACTTGGAGATGCTTCATCCGCGACCTAGCTACCAACCCTGCCAACACAGCTCAGATCAGAACAATCCCCGTGAGGTTTGTCTGGCTGCAGCCCTGTCCTGGCCATGCTCTCAGGCACACAGCCTACATGGTGTAGCGATGAGCAGCCCCGCTGCCAGGCTGCAGGCAGGGACACCGCAGCCCAGCCACATTTGGGCCATATTCCCAGCAGAGCAGCCCCCCTTGATGCGCGCTCGCACCCCGGCTGATTTCTAACTAGTCACTGCCATTACTGTGAATAAAATGATGTAGCTTGGGATTCAGACTGACAAATCTGTTGCCTCTGGAGGTGCTTTTCAGGCTAGGACTGCTTTCAGCCTGGCTTTTGACCTGGCCACAAACAGGGAGCCACAGGAGACAGGCGCAGTGTATGTGATGGGGAAAGACTGCCAGCAGCACTTTGGGCAGCCTGGAGAAGTCTATTGATTTACCGTAGGGTAAAATGTAGTTCAGTGTCCTTGACCATTATAATCCCATTCTGTCTTTGCCATTGCTTTCAACCTTCCTCTCTGTTTCTCACTCTTATTTGTTTTTTTCTTCTCCTTTTCTTCCTTTTTTTTTTTTTTTATTCTTATTTTTTAATTTTCTTTAAGCGGGAATATTTGTATTCTAAACACTGGACTAAGCTGCACCCTCAGGATCTGTGTCCCAGGTCTCTGCAACCTAGTGGAAGGGGAATCTCCAAACCTCTTCCATTGTACTGTTACTCCTGACCAGGTAAGGGCATGTGCTAGAATACCCTGTGTCCCAAATGTCTGTCAACTATCTACGGCATTCCACAAACACAAAGTGAATTCAGGTGTTTCTTACATGAAAGACTATTAAAATAAAGATGGTTTTGGAGAAATGATTGCAAAACACTTAGGGACCGGCTTTTGGATGTGCTCCAATGGCACTTCTGGCAAAGTAAATTCTTTGTTATTCAAGATATTTAACATACCTTGGGGGAACTGAACACAGGTATCAGAAATCAAAGTAATCAGCCTATATCTGTATTCTCTGTCTGTTTCTGGGCATGAGCTTGTTTTGCCTATGTCTTCTCAGAGGCTTAAAAAGAAAGTAAAAGAGGGAAAATAAAAAGCTGAGAAATGCAGATGTGATCTGAATTTCTAAGGAACTAAACCTATTGATAAAATGCTACAAGAAATCCACATAATCTTCTTTTCTTGTCACATATGGTTTCAGTTTGGGATTAAAGTTTCACAACCAATTTGAACTGCACATTTCTTTTAAAACAATAATTAAAATATTAAGAAAAGTCATCAGAAAAATAGATTTTAAGGCAACTTTTCCTATTTACAGTGGTAGTAGTAGTTAAAAAAATTGACTATTCCCAGTTAAAAGACTTTACACTACAGCATATTACTGACATTTATCTAGCTATAAACAAACACCCACTGAAGAGCAGCATGTTATGGTTAATTAAACAACAACAGCCGGGTGGGGGAGGGAGGAGGAGGAAATAATAGTCATTTAGTTTAACTGGAAAAACGTGAACAGACTTGTAATGCAGCTACAAACTCAGCGAATCAAGAACGTGAGCCTCTGAAGTTATCGCTCCGAGTAGTACAAATAGCGGATAACATCAGCATCCCAGTGTGCAGCCTTGGCTCATTGATCAGTTATCTTTCACGTGGGGTGCCACACAGAGATTTGCCACATCTGTAATTTTAAGGAAAGAGAAAAGGATCTAATCAGCGTTGGTATCCCATTCTGTTGTTTCCACATGCTGCAGGATGGGCATCCTGGTCCTTCGCTCCACTTCTGCCCTACCGCACAGTGGTGAGCAGCCTGGGAGGAGTGCTCAGCCTCGCTCAGGGACGTGTGATATAGATTCATGTTCAAACTTGTCCCCAGACACTGGCAGGGAGCCCTGCATGTGCAGATCAGCATCCAGCCCTCTTGCTGTTCCGTCAGCCTGGTCTCCTTTCTGATGTGGTTGAGCACCCATAGTCTGGATGCCTTCAGTATTGGGCTTTCTGGAGGGATCCTGTCCCAGCAGGATTTGAGGTGGCACCACCAGGCTATTTGGAAAGCCCCAGGCTCAGGGTTGCTGTGCTGGTAGCTCTCATTTTCTCAGTGTCAGTTGGCTTTGATGTAGACAGGCGAAAACACAAATATTTGTGGGATGGAGTAAACACTCCTACCCTGCATTTATGTTGAGCTTATCTCTGCCCTTCTTTTTAAATATCTCATTAAAGATACATTATATAGCAATTTAATAATAACCCTTCACTTCTAATGCAGGCAAGTATAATTTATCAGTCTTTTACAGACCAATAAATAGAGACAGAGGGCAAATATAGCCCAGTGTTGGAAAATCATCCCAGGTTGCCCTGCCCTGGGCTATGCCTGTCAGTTGAAGGACAACTGCACTTGAGATAAAATGCCTTAGGAATCAACTCATCTCTTTCCCGCAGCACCCAGCCAGCTCTGTCCCCACCACAGCCAGGTGCAGGAGCAGCCTCCACTGCCATCCTTGGCACTCAGAAAAGCTCTCAGAGCACTGTGGATAATTTAGGTGGCAGGTAAACCTGGGATATCTCCAGTCCAAGCCCTTGCCCAAGGCAGGGCCAGCTCTGGGATCAGAGCAGCCTGTTCAGGCCTTTCCTTGGGTCTTGGAAACCCCCAGGGGTGAAGGTCGTGCTCTTGGGTTGGACTGAGCTGCTGCTGGGCACTGGACTTCAAGGTTTTCAGCACAGATGCCTGGCGAGTCAGTCAAAGCTGTTAGAAATGAGAAACCTTAACTGGGATCTCTTCATGACGAGGGACTTAGATCACAACCCTACCTTTGCCAGACTCCCCGCACGGGAGCAAGGGTCTTGGTTTTGTGTGCCTCAGAAGCTTCCTCTATAAAAGAGAGAAATAATCACTCAAATGATGATTTAAACTTTGCTGCTTCGGTCCTTAATGCTTGCAAGAAGTTATTGGGCTTCACAATGGAAGGAGCCACAGACTAGATGCAAGAATTTTATCCTGCGATAATCAGGAAAAATTTGCATCTGAGCATTTCTATTTTCAGAGTCCCTCTGCAGACTGTAGCCAGCATGCATTTCATTCGTGGTTTAATGGAAAATGTATATTTCAGCACTTTTTCCAAAACTCATTAGCTCAATCAATTTTAATCCATTTTCTACCTTCCCCTGGGGTGAACAGAGGAGGAAAATACAGATAAAGAGAAGAAATGTAAGCAATATCTGCAGATGACATCTTCCAGCAGTAGCACTTCTAGCATCTGATAACCTCCCACTGACAATCTTTCTTGCGGTAAAGGCTATAACAAACTGTTGCTGGGCAGAAGGAAAATGTCAAATGCATGATAAAAGTCATAGCAAATATATACTTCAAATGCCTGAGGATTTATTACAAGTGTGTGTTTCTCCTTTGTATTGCTGCATTTTGAGTGCTCTAGACCCTTCATGCACAAAAATTAAATGGAGGCATATTTATGAGACAAAATATATGCTTTTATGGATAAATTCTTCAATTATTCTTTTGCTATCAATGTACCAGAAAGAATAGCTACATAGTCAATTACCTAAAAAAGTCAATCCAGGCTCAAATTCTCAACACTCCGTTGCCAGTTAAGGAGAACTTTAGACTCCCCCTTCCCAAAGGCATAGTAAATAACAAAAACTGCCTTGTCTTTTAACTCTCTCTCTCTCTCTCTCTCTTTTTTCCTTAAGAAAAATAAGAGATTTTAATGCTTTGTTCCTGCTAGTGAAGCTGTGCTGCTGCTTGTATAGGAAAGAACAATATTCAATAACTAGGACTTCTAATTGGTGCTAATATTTTTTGGTCTGCGGCACATGATGTACCTCTAATAATAAAGTAGCAATCAAGTGCAACATGATGAGCTCTGTATTCAGCATACAAATGAACTGTAGTCTTTTCAAAAAGTGTAAATAAGAGACCTCTAGTGCCCAATAAGATTGAGGGCTCTAATGCACTCACAAGAACTAACACAATGCAATACAATGTATTGTATGTATCACACAATTGTTAAAACAATGAAATGTAACTAAAAGCTTAATGTTACTACTTTTTTCTAATATTAAAAATATACTAAGAAGAACTACACCAGTAAGTTGATTTTTCCAAAATGCAACTCAAAGCCTTTTCTTTCCTCACTCAAGTGCCCCACTGAGCCCCACCAGCACCCCCTACAGTGGAGGAGAGCTCAGAGGAAAACAAAAAAGCAATAAGCTCAGGGAAGAATATATCCTAAACAAAGCTGCATATTCTTGCAACTGGAGGGTAACCTTGGTTTTCCATAAGACAGCTGCACCAGTGAGTCATCAAGTTTCAGACACAGTTAACAAAGAGCAATGTCTTCCTGAGCCAGCCAGACCACCATGTGGGGGGAGCGCCCATGTGGCTCAGCCCAGCATAATGTATTATACCAGCCAACAAATAAAACACATTTTGAAGAAAGCAAACATTTGTGCTGATCTCAACCCACATGTGCCTTGTCAGTGACTGGGGACACCCAGCACAGTGATGGTGAACATACAGAGTCTGGTAATGGGAATTACGTCTGTATTGTGATTCAACTGTACATTGCAGTTGTTATATTATGCTTGTGATTTCCATATATTTCTGTGTCATTCTGCTAAATCAAATCCCATGTAACACCAAATAAACCAAATAAGTTATTTGATATTAAATACATTCGGTAATAAGTAACATTTGATGATAAGCAGATTTGATATTATACCTTCCTCATGTGGAACATCTGAAAGAATCTGGTCAGAGAATATTGTGACATCCACTGACCAAGTTCATTCTGTAGAACTGTAAGCTGTAACTTTTGTTTCTTTGTATTCATCTTTGTAGCTGAAGCTTTGTGATGATCCAATGTAGCTCATAATGCTCAAACACATGGATTCCAAAACATCACAGTATCACAGTATCACAGATTTCTAGGTTGGAAGAGACCTCAAGATCATCGAGTCCAACCTCCGACCTAACACTAAGTACTCCACTAAACCATATCGCTAAGCTCTACATCTAAACGTCTTTTAAAGACCTCCAGGGATGGTGACTCCACCACCTCCCTGGGCAGCCCGTTCCAATGCTTAATAACCCTTTCGGTAAAGAAGTACTTCCTAACATCCAACCTAAAACTCCCCTGTCGCAACTTTCGCCCATTCCCCCTCGTCCTGTCACCAGGCACGTAGGAGAACAGACCAACCCCCACCTCTCTACAGCCTCCTTTAAGGTAACTGTAGAGAGCGATAAGGTCGCCCCTGAGCCTCCTCTTCTCCAGGCTGTACAAGCCCAGCTCCCTCAGCCGCTCCTCGTAAGACTTGTTCTCCAGACCCCTCACCAGCTTGGTCGCCCTTCTCTGGACTCGCTCGAGAACGTCCATGTCCTTCCTGTAGTGAGGGGCCCAAAACTGAACACAGTACTCGAGGTGCGGCCTCACCAGAGCCGAGTACAGGGGGGACAATCACTTCCCTAGCCCTGCTGGCCACACTGCTTCTTATGCAGGCCAGGATGCTGTTGGCCTTCTTGGCCACCTGGGCACACTGCTGGCTCATATTCAGCCGACTATCAACCAATACTCCCAGGTCCCTCTCGGCCAGGCAGCTTTCCAGCCACTCATCTCCCAGCCTGTAGCTCTGCTTGGGGTTGTTGCGCCCCAGGTGCAGGACCCGGCACTTGGCCTTGTTGAACTTCATACAGTTGACCTCAGCCCATCGCTCCAGCCTATCCAGATCCTCCTGCAGAGCCTTCCTGCCCTCGAGCAGATCGACACACGCACTTAGCCATCTGTAAACTTACTGAGGGTACACTGGACGCCCTCATCCAGATCATCGATAAAGATATTAAAGAGGACCGGCCCCAGTACCGAGCCCTGGGGGACACCACTAGTGACCGGCCTCCAACCAGATTTGACTCCATTCACCACAACTCTCTGGGCCCGGCTATCCAGCCAGTTTCTAACCCAGCGAAGCGTATGCCAGTCCAAGCCCCGAGCAGCCAGTTTCTTGAGGAGAATGTTGTGGGGAACTGTGTCAAAAGCCTTACTGAGGTCAAGGTAAACCACATCCACAGCCTTTCCCTCATCCACCAAGCGCGTCACTTGGTCATAGAAGGAGATCAGGTTCGTCAAGCAGGACCTGCCTTTCATAAACCCATGCTGACTGGGCCTGATCGCCTGCTTGCCCTGCAAGTGCCGCGTGATGACCCTCAAGATAATCTGCTCCATGAGCTTTCCTGGCACTGAGGTCAAACTGACAGGCCTATAGTTCCCCGGGTCTGCCCTGCGGCCCTTCTTATAGATGGGCGTCACATTGGCTAGCCGCCAGTCAACTGGGACCTCCCCCGATAGCCAGGACTTCCGATAAATGATGGTAAGCGGCTCGGCCAGCTCCTCCGCCAGTTCTTTCAGTACCCTCGGGTGCATCCCATCCGGCCCCATCGACTTGCGCACATCTAAGCTCCGTAGCAGGTCGCCAACCATTTCCTCATGGATAGTGAAGGCCACATCCTGCTCCCCATCCCCTTCCACCAGCTCAAGGCACTGGGTATCCAGAGAACAACCGGTATTGCCGCTAAAGACTGAGGCAAAGGCGGCATTAAGCACCTCAGCCTTTTCCTCATCCTTAGTAACTAGGTTTCCCCTCGCATCCAGTAAAGGATGGAGATTCTCCTTAGTCCTCCGTTTCGCGTTGATATATTTGTAAAAGGATTTTTTGTTGTCTTTAACGGCAGTAGCCAGGTTGAGCTCCAGATGAGCTTTGGCCTTTCTAATTTTCTCCCTGCACAGCCTCGCTACATCCTTGTAGTCCTCCTCAGTGGCCCGCCCTTTTTTCCAAAGATTATAAACCCTCTTTTTTCTGCTAAGCACAAGCCGCAACTCTCTGTTGAGCCAGGCTGGTCTTCTTCCACGCCGGCTCGTCTTTGGACACGTGGGGACGGACCGCTCCTGTGCCATCACGATTTCCTTCTTGAGGAGCGCCCAGCCTTCCTGGACTCCTCTGCCCTTCAGAACCGCCTCCCAAGGGACTCGGCCAACCAGTGTCCTGAGCAGCTCAAAGTCAGCCCTCCGGAAGTCCAATACAGCAGTTTTACTGGTCCCCTTCCTGGCCTCGCCAAGAATAGAGAACTCCACCATTTCGTGGTCACTCTGCCCAAGACAGTTTCCGACCACCACATCTCCCACCAGTCCTTCTCTGTTTGTGAAGAGAAGGTCTAGCGGGGCACCACCCCTGGTAGGTTCGCTGACCAGCTGCGTCAGGAAGCTATCTCCCACGCTCTCCAGAAACCTCCTAGACTGCTTTCTCTGTGCCGTGTTGTGTTTCCAGGATATGTCCGGGAAGTTGAAGTCCCCCACGAGGACAAGCGCCGACGATTTTGCAACTTCTGTCAGTTGCCTATAAAACTCCTCATCCGTCTCCTCATCCTGGTTCGGCGGTCTATAACAGACCCCGACCAGGAAGCTAGCCTTGCCGGCCTTCCTGCGGATCCTAACCCACAGGGATTCAACCTTATCATTCCCAGCCTGGAGTTCCACAACATCAACATCAAAAGATTCTCTAATGTAGAGAGCCACGCCACCACCCCCTCTGTGCTGCCTGTCCCTCCTGAAGAGCCGATAGCCAGGCATTACAGCACTCCAGTCGTGGGAGCGGTCCCACCACGTCTCCGTGATGGCAACCAAGTCGTAGCCTGCCTGCTGCACGATGGCTTCCAGCTCCTCCTGTTTGTTACCCATGCTGCATGCATTAGTGTAGATGCACTTCAGCTGGGCCATCGCCTTCTTCCCCGGCCTAGCCATTGTTTCCCCCGGCACAGCTCCAACAAGCCTTGTTTGAGCCCCGTCCCCCTTCTTACCTAGTTTAAAGCGCTCTCTATGAGTCCCGCCAGCTCCTGGCCTAGGATCCGTTTTCCCCTTGGAGATAGGGACCCGTCTGGGGCCATCAGGCCGGGTGCCGAGAAAAGCTCCCCATGGTGAAAAAACCCAAAATTTCTGTGCTGGCACCAGCCTCTGAGCCACCTATTAACCACGCGAGCTTTCCATGTCCTCTCCGTGCCTCTCCCTTCCCCCGTAGGGATGGACGAAAACACCACCTGCACTCCCGCTCCCTCCACCAATCGTCCCAGCCCCCTATAGTCCTGTTTGATAGCCTTGAGGCTTCTCTTTTCAACATCGTCACTGCCAGCCTGGACTATCAAAAGCGGGTAATAGTCAGAGGGGCGAACCAGGTTTGGAAGCTTCCAGGTAATGTCTCTGACCCTGGCCCCAGGGAGGCAGCAGACTTCCCTATGTGTGGGGTCAGGCCGACAAATAGGGCCCTCCGTTCCCCTGAGGAGGGAGTCGCCCACAACAATCACCCTTCTTTCTTTCTTGGTGGAGGCAGTCCTGAGGCGTGGAGTCAACTTCCTCACCTCAGGCATCCTCCTGGGTAGGAGAAAACATGATTATTACTATCAGAAGTATCAAGATGCGTGAGTGAAGAGAGCTATATAAATTATAGCAATTTCTGAATAGACATGGTAATCATGATCCTACATTTCTTGGTAATTCAGATTAATTAATTTACTTTATTCTTAAATTCAAACTTCATATTTAAAAACAGTTCCTTAAAAAAAGATTGATGATTTTAAAGCTTGGGTAAAGCTTAAGTAAAGCTTATGTAAACATCTTAGGTAAAGCTTAGATAAATCTCTCTTTCTGTAGCAGAGAACTGCACACTAGTTGATCACTTCTCTATCTGAAATGTTGTCCATTCCTCATTTTATCACACATTCAGCTCCAGTCTTCACTTATGTTGCTTAGGGGCATACCTATGCACTGAGCATGGACACATGCAACTTCTTTTCTCGTGCTTTTCTGCAGCAGTACCTCCCAGATTTGCCGCAGTTTTTTTCTCCACGTACCTGTTCAACCTCTCTTTCAACCTATGTAATATTTTAGCACCTAAACATATCTTTGTGCATGAAGTCCAAGCCATCCATTAAGTGAAGCCCCACCTCTTGTTCGGTTTGAACCAGGCTCCTGCTAGCTTCATTTAATGGTCCACAGAGGAGACGTTGAACCGTTGGTCCCTCTCTGCCCTCCCCTTCTGGTCACAACCCTGCAGGGCCTCTGTCACATCTCCCACATCACCTATGGACCTTCTCACCAAGTCCTCGTGCAGGAACCATTCCCATTTTTGATCCTCACAAGCAAGGCTCAGGGATAATGGGTCAATTTATGCTATTCTCTGTCAATTAGCTCTTAATTGCAGTTTGTATTCTCTGGGGCCCCTCAACTATTTGCCTTAATTTTCAGATGATTAAATTGAATGTCCTTGTCACAGTGGTGACATTGATTGTTCAAGGAAAACCAATAGAGCTAAGCAGCGACATCCCCTGACTCCTCTCCAGTCTCCCAAGAAGCTGCAGGAATCCTCAGTCTCTCCCTATCAATACAGCAAAGATTTTACATAACAAAACCACAGAACATTTCAGAAACTTGCTTGTTCTGAATCGTGATTCCTCAGCTCAGCAAGCATAGACAACAAGCCACAGACAGATTACTTTTCATGGGTTATTCCATTTTCCGTCCTCATTTCTAACCATTGAATTTCTCACACATATGAAAAACTGTAGAAATAGCCCATGTCCTGGACCCTTTTTTAGAAACTGTAACACCTCCTGACGTTATGACACTTAGCAAGGCCTTGGGAATGCCATTTTCACCTGACCAGGCCAGGACAGAAGACTGTCAGCGGTGGGAGGCCTCAGGGACACCCTCTGCAGATGCTGCCCAACCCTCCAAATGGGGGATGAGACACCTCAGCTGAAGCATAAGCAGAAAAGAAGGCCTCTAAACTAAACTAAACTGAACAAAAGCCTGTGGACACCCTTCTTAGAGGGCAGCCCTCCCTTCAGTGGGTCAGCATGACAGGGGTCCATCTGTTGCTCTGTCAGGCCTACAGGCATTCATTCCTTCAGCACCCAGCAGGACACAGTGCCAGAGTTCATTGAACGCGTGTGTTGCTGGTAACAGGCAGGGCCCAACCCAAATAACAACACGATCCTGATTTTGCCAAAAGTTCAGAGTTTAACCTCACACAGACTGATTTGCTGAGCTTTTCTCATCTGTTTGTTTCAACTGCTATGTAAAATTTTTACCTGTTCATACTGAAACCACACAGGCCTGATAAAGGAAATAATGTACTGGAAACAATATGTCACACAGATATAACACTGAAATCAGCACCTAAATGACCAAAATCCTTGCAGTTGATTTGAGAGTATGTGAAGACAGTATAGCAGAGGCTTAGATCATACTTTGTACTAAAAATGACTCTCAAGTGATGGCTGAAAATGTTGGTGTAGTCAAGCAGGAGAATAAAGAAAGCTATTAATAGCAAAAAGGCATCTGTCCAGAAGTAGAAGCCATGTCCAAACAAGGAAAATAGAAAAGTACATTAATGCTAGCTAAAGATAAAGCCATATTAAAAATACACCGCAGACAAGTTTTTTGAACTTTCTTCAAATTTCTCAGACGTAGAAAATCAACCAGTCTGTAGAACCCGAAAATGAAATAGGTGCAAGAAAAAGAAATTTACACGAGAAATTTAAAGCCATAGCAGAAATGCTAAATCAATGCTTTACTTCTATTTCTATCATGGGGAAGAACATGGAGTTGCCTGTTTTGGCACCTAGCCATACAATCAACTGGAGAATCTGCTAAATAGAAGCGTCAGTAGAAGAAATGTAGAACAAATAGATAAAATAAATAGTAATAATTCATGAGGACCAAATGGTTTTCATTCATTAATTCTTAAGTATCTCAAATATTAATTCTAGAAGTAGTTAGGTGTGATGTCTCCTATGGCATGAGCACTCAGAGAAAAGGAAAGTGATACCAACTTCTGAAAAGAGCTATGGAAGGATCTATGGAGCAGCTGTTTAGTAATTCTGCTGCCCGTAGAGACCAGACTGATTAAGATTATAACAGGGGAAGAATTAAAAGACACATCAGTGTAACAATGAGAAGGGTCAATATGATCACAGGAGGGAAGTCACAAACCTATTAAAGTTCCCTGAAGGGATCACCAAGCATGTGGCCATGAGTGAACCATGTTAGGGTTTCTAAAATGGGCTTGTATAATACTACCTGAACAAAGCTCTTTGTGAAATATAGGTCCTGTTATGGATTAATAATAGGTTAAGAGATGGGAAATAAAAGGCAGGAATAAATGATTAGCCTTCAACCTATACAGGAAGCTACCACATGGGTCCAGTAATGATCTCTGTGTAGAACATGGTCATAAATTATGTGAAAAAGAAAGTGAACTATACAATAAAGATTGCTGATGGTAATAATCCAGCACAGTAAAAGAATAAAATGCACTGTGAAGAGTTGCAGGAGGAGACTGAGCAGCTGGATGGTAAAATAGGCAGATTAAATTCAAAGTTGTTAAAGCACAGTGATCCATATAGGGAAAAACAACCTTATTTAGACATGCACACTAATGAGTTTTAAACTACCTGTCTATGAATAAGAAACAAAAAAATCAAGAGCCATAGTGAATAAGTTTTTTGGAAATAGATCACTTCTGGTCAAAGAAAAAAAAATATTAGCAAAGATTAGGAATAGAGAATAAAACAGAAAGCATTCTTTACCAGTATATAAATACATCTCTTAAACAAGGCATGCAGTTCTGCTCACTATATCTAAAAATGGATATAGCAGAACTTAAGAGAGAAAGACAAAGACAAAGAGAAAACAGAACAAGGCTTTAGAGAATTACTCATCATGGAAAAAAGAGGTAACAGGTCAGTGCTGTACAAAATTCTGCGCAGTAAGGAAAATGTGAATAGAATTGTTATTCACCGTTTTTCACAACACCAACACTTAAAAGCATCGAAAGAATTGGTCAGGTAAAAAAACATAAAAACAAAATAATTAGAATGATCTTTTCTGCATCCTTAAAATGTGTCACTCGCCAGCATGTGAAATGTACTTTTTCTCAAAAAGGAAAAAAAAAAAAAAGCCACTAGGCCATTAAAGAGAAAAATCCAATGCAATCTTGGGCTTAGGAAGCCCATAACCTGTGGATCACCAGGAGGAAATGCCAGGTGAAGAATATCACTGTATTTGTCCAAAGTGCATTAGCCACTCTCACCAAGTGCCTACAGAGCCAGGTGGACCTGTGTACAGACAGCATGACTGTTTCTACACTATAAATACTGAAAAAGAAGTCAATCAAACTGCAGGAACAAATTTGCACAATATGGTAGAAGTCAGCTGCATCCCAGCTTTACCAACTCATGAACAAGTTTACCCAAACTATACCTAATCTGTACCTGTTTACCCCTAAAATGAATTTGCCAATACCATTTCCTGGAGATAGTGTTTCTTGTGAATTCCTTACTTGTCATGATTGCTGTGGGTTGGAAATCATACTCTCATATATCCATTTCTATCTGCAACCTAAATACTAGCAAATGAAAACAGAACCAAGAGAAACTCAGATATAAAATAACTGCAAATCTGCCAAGTAGGATGCCAAGAGCCTCATAAGAAGTACCTGTATTTCCTTCTTCATGGTCCTCCTTTTTCTTCAGCAGTCAATTTTTTTTTGCCTATAATCAAAATGCACATATGTCGTTCTTTCAGAAAACCTAGCTAATTTGAATTTTATTTGCTGACTAAAAGCTTTTTCAGGCTTTATGTAGTATACCCAAAATAAATTAGATGGTAGGTAGTTTCAAAAAAGTGGGATGAAAAAACATTACAAGAAAAAACTTTTTTGAAAGGCCAAGAATTTATCCCTTGTCTTCCATGATCCTGAAGAACTTTCTGAAAGATACTATGTGCTGACTGCAGTCCCATATACTATACAACAGTAATTTGTAAGGTCTTTCACATCAAGTCAGTTCTCAGAAATGACTGCAAGAGTCAGAACAGACCATGAAGATCTCTCATTAATATAGAGATGCAGATACTACAGTTCAATAAAGAACATGAATTTTAATTAATTAATTTATTTATTTTTAAAAAGACATAGTTTAGCATGAGTTTGGTATTTTGGATAAGACATGATTCTGCACAGGCATGTTAAAATGTGTGTCTGTGTTCAATAAGCTGAATTATTGTTCTTAACTGTTACCAAAAAAACAAACAAACAAAAAGTAAGTCTTTAGATTAAAATGTTGAAATATTTCACTTGGCGCACAATCTTACTGGGGGAATAACTTCAAATTAAAGATTTAATTAGTGTGGTGCTTGGTAACATTAGTAAATTATCTTTTGTGGTTATAATCCTGGAAAGCATAATGTTAATGTAGCTGAGACATCCCAAACTCTATAAATAAAATATGGAAAGGAACCAAATTACTATATTGAAAATCAGAGGAACATTCACTTTAATGCGTTACAGCCTGAGCTTTAAATAACATTTATGACAGTTTGTAAAATTTATTACCAAAGTAGTTATTTGCATTAGCAGATTCCTAGATCTAATCATTCTCCAGTCTTCCGTTCTCACTGTCCTGTGTTTTCACAAATTTCAGCTGAAATGATTCATGGTTTCATAAAGGTCGGAACATCGATTACAGACTGTTAAAACTGATTCTCAGGTAGCTGATGATCACCATGCTAGACTCATTTCATTATAGGAACTCATTACATTTTCCCCTCTTCCTTTATTTTTAGAATCAATTGTCTGAAATATACAGAGGATGCAGAAAGTATTTACTCCTTAGGACTCATAGGAATAGTTTATAATTACCCGAGTGACTAAGACCTTTTTTTTAAAAACAGTCAAATTTACTGAGCGTGAATGCATTTTGTGACAATGCATAATATGGAACAGTGCATTGTTAAACCACAAGTCACAAAACAATAGGGTTCGTAGATTAACTGGGCCACAGGTAGAAAAACAGAAAAAGTCAAAGAAGGATCTAGGTGAGATGAGCTCTAAATACAAGACAATAGCTGGTTTTATGCCAAGAGCACAAACTGCAGGGAGAATAACATTGTTGACTGAAGGACATCAAATCAGGGTTCTGGGAAGCTTTGCACTAATCCTGTGTTGTAATGACAGCTTAAAAATTTGGTACTTTGATGAGTTCTGAGATTGACTTAAACCTCTTTAATTTGGCTTGCTGGTATTTAATCTTTTAACTTTGCATTCTTAATCAAAACTCAAAGCAGATCTTTAATCTTGTATGTAAAAAATGGAAGATTAGAGGCCTCTGACCTGCCTCTGGGAGACAGCTGTTTGCTTCCCCTTCTCATTCTCACTGTCACAGCAAGTGAGAGCCATTTCAAACCTATAAGAAGGTCCCAGGAAAAAAAAAGGAAAGACACACTACCAAGCGTGTCTAGTTTTATTGTAAATTCTTTGGGGAAGGGATAGTTTTTTCCAAACAAGAAATGCATTCAGCAACTCCTTTAAGATGTTTAGGCGTTCTTATTCACCAAGCCTGCTTAAACCTAATTAGTACTTGAAGAAGATCATGGTGGAGTGAGTCAAGATCCCTTAAGCAGCTCCAGCCGCAGGCACCTCATTTTGGTAACTTAGGGTTGCCAGCATAGAGGACTGTGGTAGACACAGCACCTTGCAACACCTCCTCCATGGATGTTTTTAGCCGCCTGTAGCATCTCTGCAGCCTTCACTATCAGTGTTTGAAGAGGTGATTTTGTGAAACTTGTTGCTTCCCATCTCCACATGCACACAACAAAACGCTGCAATACAAAGACTGGGCCCACATCCTTGGGGGACCCGGGCTAGCACCCAGGCCACCAGGCTGTTTTTCCCCTGTGACCAATCTAGTAATTCATCTCACCTCACCCCAGCGAGACAGCCCCACTCAGGGGTCTTGCCTCGAACTCGGCAAGAGAAGGATCATTACAGTATAAATGATTTAATTAATTCAAAAGCAAGTGCATACATGGCATTGCTAATTGCAGAAGAAATCTGGGATAGGAGGGAAAGTCACCTCTCTTTTGTGAGCTTCATTTATTCCTCCTGCGTTGAGTTCCTTGTCTTGTACATAAATCTCCAAGCATCTGAGCTGCCTCACAAAACAACAGTTGATTTTCTCTGCACGTAGCTGAGCTGAAGTCATTTAATGTCATGAAAATCTTAATCAGCCATGTTAGGAGAACAACAATCTTGATTTCACAATTCATTTTAAATTCATTGCACTTTTCCTCATAGTTCTGTAAGCACTTTATTTTACATCATTGTTAGCTATGGCTATCCCAGTTTATCAGTTCCTGAATTATTCAAATTCTGTAAAGAGAGGAAAAGTCCAAGGAAAAATGATTCCCTGAAGCTCAATAAGAGTTTTGAACTATCTTCAACTTAGTTTGATGATAGTGAGCTAGAATTAAACTTTTCATAATCTCTATCATTTCCTTAAAGAGCATATAGAGATGGATAGAATAACAAAAATATTTGGAGTTTTATTTAAAGGAGGAGGAAATTCAAAAGGAAAAAGGCATTTTTGATACAGACCAATAAAAACACAGACCAGGAAAAAAAATCCTCAGTGAATAAAAGGAACGTTTCTTGTAAGGTTTCTGACACCATAATTTTTATGCAGTGCACTTGTAAACATAAAGGATATTCACATAATCCAAGGATTATGACAAGATCTTCCTTCCTCCCTTTGGGAAGATAGCTCAAGATTAAGAAACTTTTTAGAAACAGCCCTGACCAACATAGGTAAGATCTTTCTTCATCACCTTCCCTAATAAAAACAAATACCGCTGCCCCTAATAATCTCTAAATTTAGCAAGACGTCTGTCATTGTCATCAAAAATGGAAGAAACTTTTTCTTGCAGCTGCTACTGTCTTATTGCTCATGGTCTTTGAAAGGCACAAGAAAAACTGGTGTGAATAAAAAGGAAGATCTCCAATCCTCAAGTTTTCTCTTGAAATGGAAAAGGAATTCGGTGAAACAGAAGTTGGTCCTTCAGCTTTGTGGAAGTTACAGTTGCTGTTTGACTGTGTCAGAAATGAAGAAGTTGAAGTGGTCTGTAAATATTTAGAAGTGTTCTCACATCTTCCTTGTGATTTCTGAAAGCATTATTAGTGAAGTCAGTGAATCACCATGTGATCAGACAGTCAGAAATAGGACCAAACAACAGCTAGTACTAAAAGTATGCATTTATTAGCTGTTTGAATGTCATTATTTTCTTTGTTTTTTTCCCCATGAATTCAGATGAAAAGTATAGCTTGTCATGCCAAATTTTAGTACGTTTTCTCAGCACCATTATCCTTGCACAAAGTACTATTGCATAAAAAAAATCAGTTGCTGTACAAACACAAGTTGATGCAAACACATGCAATAGCTACAGTGTTCTGCAGCAAAACAGACCAGCCAGCGGGAAATTTCTGGAGAACAAGAAGGTGCCCACTCAACAGGAAACCAGCGTATTACTAGCCATCCCCATCCTCCCTCCACAGTCAGAGTTAGCAGGGTTCTTTCACTTGATTTCCGAAGCAAGACGTTCTCTTGTATTCAAGTTCTGCTATTACAAACATTTTCAATAGCCAGTGATTCTTCCTGGCTGTCATCTACACTTCTACATTACCCCTGGCACTCCCTCTTGAGGATCTTGTTTTACTAAGTAGCTGCCTTTGCAAAAGAGGAGGGAGGAATGAGTGAGAAGCCAGATCTTTCTTTTATTCCCTCTTAATCCTTTATTCCCTGCAAATCAAATAACAATTGGAATTAGTCTTCCAGTGATATTTACAGTTAGCCTCCAATCCTTTACTCATCCATTTTAAACAACTGCATGAGGTTTCCTTCCTTCCATCTGTTTCTTATCTGAAAGCCTGTGCTGAAACATCAAATCATAATCACCATTTTGGTGATTTTTTTTTTTGCTTGTATTTGTATAACTTTGTCTCTTCCTCCAGATGATATTACACACAGCTAATAACGTGTAGAAGGAAGTTAAGAACACTGAACTATGGGATTGCTCCCCTTGCTTCCCAGAGTCTTGCTATGCTCAAATTCAACCAAATAGGTTGTAGATGTGGGTGGCAAGGGATCAAACTTAGAGCTTCAGCACAGCATCTAGACTCAGCTGGCAATCATTAAGGTATATTGGATATGTGAACACTATCTAGACACTACAGCAGCCTCAACCACTCAATCAGCCTACTATTAAGACATACAACAGAGCTAATACTGCTTCTGCGATACTGTTAAAATCTATTTACTAACATTTGAAATGTATACAGCTAGTAACATTAAAATAATTTTTTGATAAGTTGCTGTCCAAAATCCCCAGTTGGAACAAGACTTTTTTTTTTTTTAATTTTTAATTCAGTGTAGAACATCTAAGAAATATAAAAGCAGGAGACAGCTGATCTTCACATTAGGGTTTATCTCATTATCTAATACCAAAAAAAATGTCAAAATATTTGACACTAATGGTTGCTATCACGTATAAAGCTTTAACTAAAATATCTCCCTATGATTTTTTATTTATTTATTTATTTTTGTCGTCGTACCTGTGCCAAGAAGGCCTGCTTTTGAAGGACTCGGGGTGACCTTAAGCTCAGCAGACTTCCTGTCCATTCACCTCATCCAACTAATACAGACGTCCATGGGCTGGCTGGACATACCTAATATTTCCACTTCGTCTGGTGCTGAACTATCAGTGTAGTAACCGATCATACCTGTGGATGTACACTTGGATGAAAGCACTGCAGAAGTCACCATCCACTATCTACTGAGACCTGTTTCCACCCTCATCTCCTGGATTGACCTGCAAGAAGTCTCACCTCAAAGACAGCATTAAAATAACCTTTTAAATGCAACACCAAAACAGTCCATAGAATATTATACAACACATGAAGAACTACTTGTTTTTAGTAATTTGTAGGCTCCCCTAATTTACACCCCCCTTTTCTTTTTTTTTTTTTAATTCCCTTTTTGTCTTCTGAATTAAGGATTCTTGTTTCCCTTCACAAACTTGTTTTGATTCTTCTAGTTTATTTACAGACTACAATATTGTTTCCTGCCTATCCTCTTCACTAGTATTATAATTCCCAATTTTGCTTGGTTAGCTGCTGGCTTTCTCTTAAAACATAAAAGGTGCTTTATCATCCAGTGCTTTAAAATGCTTTGTTTAGTCATACACCTAAACTGGGAAGTTCCCATTGCCTAAGTCACCCTGATTCCTGGAATGAAAAGCCTTCTGTGAAAAACCACTACCAAGCCTTAAACTATACATTCACTAAACTACATCCACTTTTCAAACTTCTTCCCTGAGTGAAGTTGCGTCCTGGTTTTGGCTAGGATAGAGCTGACCTTCCTCCTGGGAGCTGCTACGGTGCTGTGTTTTGGATTTAGTATTAGAATAATACCAGTAACACACCAATATTGTTGCCATTGCTGAGCAGTGTTTACACTAAGCCAAGGACTTTCCAGCTTCTCATACCACCCTGCCAGTGAGGAGGCTGGGGTGTAGCAGGAGCTGGGAGGGGACAGATACGGATCTCCCATACCATATGACGACATAATGAACAATTTATATGGGGTGGCTGGCCAGGGTGGGGAGACCATTGCTCAGGGATGGGATGGGCATCAGTCAGCAGGTGGTAAGCAATTGCTTTGTGCATCACTTCTTTTGTACACATTATTTTTACTATTATCATTATTATTTTTCCTTATTTTCTGTCCTAATAAACTGTCTTTATCTCAACCCACAAGCTTTTACATTTTTTCCCCCTCAATTCTCTCCCCCCCCATTGCACTGGGGGGGAGGGTGAGCAAACAGCTATGTGGTGCTTAGCTGCCAGCAAGGTTATACCACAGGTTGGAGAGCTGCCAAAGCTTTCAGTATCATCATTTAAAGTTATCTTTCCCAATTTTGGTTGACTAGTGGCTTTCCATTATGATGTCCAATGTGTGTCTTGACGTCCAGTGTTATAAAAACCCTTCTTTTGATCACACATCCGCTTCAAGTATAATAGAAAGTGCTATTAAGCATACAAGACATCACATGAGCCTAACAGATAACTTATGGGAGATCCACACATCTGAAATGGCACTAATCACCTATTTTTAGGCAACCCAATTCCTCTACCAGTGTCAGCAATGACAGTAGCAAAATTAATCACAATCACTGATACTTTACTTTGCCTTGGAGTTTATCTAGCCAGATAGGAATATTTCTGTGCAGCAATGAAACAATTTATTGCAATTACCACTATTGCAGTGGGCCCCATTCCCCTGAGCTTCTTCATTCTTGGAAGAACACAGAATTGGAAAGCATATCCACTGAGCTTTTTAAGCTAGCCTCAGCTCATTCAGTACATCTCAACAACAGAAATCCTTGTCAGTTAGCAAAATACTTCAATTTGTCTCAATACTTCTTCTGCAGTTTCATTACAAAGCCTT
Source organism: Anser cygnoides (assembly GCF_040182565.1). Lineage (NCBI taxonomy): Eukaryota > Metazoa > Chordata > Aves > Anseriformes > Anatidae > Anser > Anser cygnoides. The sequence goes on along the minus strand of NC_089873.1, from coordinate 112,089,051 downwards.
GTTATAACCTACATTTTTGTGTTCCCCTGCCAGATTTGCCAAAGTTTCAGATACCTTACAGCACATCGCCATGAGACAGCCCCAGCCTCAGAGCAGAGCTAAAGAAAGTTCCTGGCCTTGTGATTTACATGCTGGCATCCTCCTACAAAACAGAGCTAAAACTCACACATCACATGCACTGAAGAACCAGATAAGAGGTGACAACAGCTGTCGTTACAGAGCAGATCTGGCCTTGACACACAGACAGACTATAAAATAGCCCATAAATTTAGGAAAGCCAGTATTGATTGCTGTGGACAATTTCAGATCACCTGCAAGCCTTGCCACTAAGGAGCTGAAGGCTGGGGATCCATATTGAAAGAAAGTGTAGCTCTAGAGCTATACTTCATATTCCCCCTCTCACAGTAGTTTACTCATTTAGATCCCTGACTTCTCAGGGCTAATGTTGAAGACAGTAGGAGTAATGCTATGTAACACACAGGCACTTAGTTTGATAACAGCATTTTGTAAAAATAAGGGCTAATTTACAGCTTTGGGTTACAGTTGTAAAAACCTACAACGATTAAACCTTCATTTTAAAAACTGTGTGGGAAGAGTCATGACTAATCTTACATCTCACTTTCATGTGCTTTACTTCCTATCTGAATAGCGCACAGTAGCTTCTGGAGGGGATAGAAGTTAGAGGAAGAAAATCAGCAACAGCAGGACTTCTCTCAAGTCTTACACAATTTTCTGATTCTCGAAATAGCCAAATCATAAATCACACTCAAATGAACAGTGAGGAAAACAGAGTCTTGGGTCCTACTATTTCATGGACTTGACTGGTGACGATGCAGTGTGACGGTCACACAGCACATGCAGAGTTACAATTCCTATACTTTACAACAAGTCACAAACTGGGAGGAATGGAAAGGCAAAGAGGACATTATTAAAAACAGGAAGCCTTTGCAAATGACTTTTTTTCCCTTCGTTAGCTAGCTAATGACACTGAAGCAAGATTTCTGTTCTGGCTGACTTCTGTCAGTATCCAGTGAGCAATTCTGAACATACAGGATGGTGTGATGCTGACGAACATCAAATTTATTCATCAGTATTGCTCAGTCTGATTTGAGATTTAAAGGGAAAGTTAAAACTAATATTGCTTAAGACTTGATTGACTTAAAATATTTTTTTAAACATTCATGAAAGTAGCTGTTGGAGTGACTCTCCCCGATTGCTACAACTTGTTCTATACTGGCAGAAAAATCCAATAATTCTTGAGATATAAACAACATACATAACTGCAGTGCATGCAGCACTAGTATGGCTATTTTCAGGCAATAAGCCACCTATAGAAAATTGCTACGAAAATTGCTATGAAAAACTTTCAATGCAATTCCTCCTGCAACTGTATAGCAAATCACATTTCTCCGAGGTATTTTCACTGGAGGAATTTGCACATTAGAAAGTTGTAGCACCAGAGTGCCAACCCCAAACAAACATCAGCTGTTGGATGTCTAAGCCCCCAGCCCAAAATCACAGCTCCTTTGGGAAACAAAGCAAAACATCCAACAACACACAGCTGCTGGCTTCTTGGCATAACAGTTTGATTGATAGATTTCCTAAATTTGTGAGCATGCAAACAAGATTTCAGCCATAAGAACATCTCCAAAAACCACTGGAATGACTGCAGGGCAAGTGCCTCAGTTGCAGCAGTCTTCCTCCCCTCAGTTTACTTTTTCCCCTATTAAGAACTCCATAATGTAATCCAGTCAAAGAATATTTCTAGGATCAGATGCTAGATCTTCAGATCAACATCAGAGGAAGAGGAAAAGAGTAAAGAAGGATTAATGCTGCTGTATTTTATTGCTTAATTTCTTCAATGCTTCATTGTAAGCCTGTATTTTCAGAGCTTCAGAGTCCAGTGTTAAAAGAAATATTGAGCTGAAATAACCATTTGATTATAAGATAGGGCAGAAATAATTTTTGACAGCTCAGACAAAGGATTTTTTTTATTTACTTATTTTAATTATTTTTGAGATGGGAATTATACGCAGGTCATCTTCTGTCACTAACAAAACCACTTGAAGTATTTGGAAAGTTTTCATAACTGCAAAACAAAAGGGAATGTACCAGCTTGAAAAATGGGGATTTTCATTTTATGACATCTGTACATTTTTGCTTTTAACATTTGCATTCCAATACATTAGAGAAGTCTTTGTCATCACATTGTTACAACAAAAAGCTGTTTTCTGGTTAAGCTTGTCATTTTTCAAGCAAATTAATAATATCCCTAAAGGCACTTTTATGACTGTCTCTAAGATTTACATAATAAGAATTTTATTTTCAGTGTTATGGTAGAAAATTTTGCCATATGCACATGGATCTACCTTTTTATTTTTTAAGCTGATGAGGGAAAAAGGGAAATTTGAGAAGTTAACTGCTAGGATATTTGTATTAAGTGTTTTATCTAGCTACGCAATTAAGAATTACATAAAGTTTTAGCCTATGATTGAAACACCATTTTTCAAATTCATTCTTCTTTTACATACACCCTAAGGCTTGATCTGGCAACATCTGACATCAGTATGTAGGACACTACAGTTTCTCAGCAGAACTAAATGCAGGCATCTATTTTATCTCAGCTAATTCCTTCTCCTTCACAGGCCCGTGTTAGGTGGCATCAGCTGAGAGCTACAGCTTGTGCTAGGTAAAGCCTGTGTCAGCCAATATGTGCTTCCAAAGCATGGTTTGTTCTGTGTGTTCAAACCAAACACTTGGTATCAACTGGTACCCTTCAGACTGCCAGAAAGCAGCATTTGTCTTCTTCAGCAGCATCCAAGAAGATAGTCCAGGAAGAAGGTGTTTTACCAGGAAGGTGGAAAAGGGGAACAAACATCCTCAGCTTTGTGGGAATTACCTCCTCTTACTGCACAGTACACACAAAGTGGCAAGATCATATTTTCTTAGACCACAGACTGATGCTATCAGTGATAGTTTGACAACAAAATAATTCGAAAGCTGTATCTTCATTTTTAAACCAAAATCTACGTCTGTCCCTATTTATATTTAGAAGACTCAATGCTAGCACAATTTAAAGACCTTTCCTTTCTTAGAAAATGAGTAATATAAAGTCCTTTGTACTAACAGCAGTAATAATAGCACTAAAAAGGTACACAGGTTATGTCAGGCCCCAAGGCAAACTGTAATGTACTCTGCCACTTAGTTAAATTCACAAAGAGGAAAGCAGTGGGAAGTGTTTTATTATTATTTTTTTTTACTGTTGTTCTAATTTTTATCCGGAAATCAAGCCAATGAGATACTATACACTTGAGGAATGAAAAGTTGCAAGCAAAATAGATGCTGTTGCAATTCACACCCGAGTACAATATCAGTAACCAGTAGGCTGCATTCACATCACTGATCTGCTGAAATGAATAAGTAGTAAGCATAGTTTACAGGATGAAGTGCTAGATATTGAAGTTCATATTCTAAGTTTTTTTTTTTAAATAATCTAAATTCACTCTTCCAGTAGATTTTTTTTTAACCAACAAACACTTCGCCCTCACTGATACACCTAGTGATGCATGCAGTAAGCAGTATTATGCTGCCATCTACAGTTTAAAGAAGAAAACAGACTGCACAGTTCAAATTATAATATAAACCGCTGGATTAAGTAGCATTTATAAAATAAAAATCTGAGCTTCTCAAGAAATGAGCAATCAAGATGCACAGACATTTTTGTGCTTACATTCTAGCCCAGTAAGCAAGACTTGAGGCCTTACTGAAAGCATCAGCAAGACATCCTTGAGGAGTCCTAGCTTGGACTAGAATAAAAAATGACAGTACATTAGCACCGAAAAAAAAAATAATATTTCAATCAATTGTATGAAATACAGATTTAGGAATCTTGGTTACAAATGTGAGATCACCTACTAGCACTTACTTTCAAAGTAGGTATTAGCAGCTTGGAAATAGTTATGAAAACTTCACATTCCAAAATATTTGGACACCATAGATATTTTTCTGTTCTCAGGGTGGCTCTTCATAAAATTATATGCCTTTGCAGAAAGTTTTTTTTTTTTTTTTTTAAAGAGTATTTCCATGAAAATAAAGAAACCCATTTTCTTGTTAAGAAAACAATGGAAGTCTTGTTGATGTGGAAATCCTGCAAGTTACCAGTTTGTCTTGCAGAATCTGACACCTGGCTTTATTTCCTTTGATTTTTGTATTTCTTCTAAAATCATGAACTAAGAAAACAAAGTTCCTTATTTAATTTGAGTGACTGAAATTCCAAAAGCAGATGACCATATTCTGATTGTCTCTCTAATCATTACAAACATGTTCATTTCGACCTTCTAGTTTTGTAACACAACCAAATCACTGCTGATTTTTTTTTTTTTTGGTAATCAAAAATGTACAAGTTATAAGTGGTACTAAATTACTACTAAAACATAAAAGCTTGCTATTTTTTTTTTTATCTGTATCCTCATTCTTTTCTATGTCTGTGGATACATAGAAAGCTGGAAGTTTTTCGCCAGCTATAGTGCTCAGAAAATGCTTCTCATGAACTGAAAAGGGAAGAAGCCACTACGTGCACACGAAGAGTACTCTTACCTGATGATAACTGCAGTTTCAGACCATCTACGATCGAGCATTCAGCTTCTACTGAACGTTATAAACAACCTTAAGGCTTCCTAGTGAATACTGACCGTACTATGCAGTTTGCTCTGCCTGACATTGCCAGAATGAAGTATTGTATGAGGCGCCCCACACCTCTGTTTCCTCTCAAATGCAGATCCAAATACAGGAAGGAAATGGATGGCACATGTTCTGTCCACAAGTTACTCTACAGACCGTGTGGCCCAAACAGCTCCAGGTTCTCCAAGACATTTGTCAGTCCAGCTAACAGGTATTCACATTTCTGATGAGTTCAGGGAATTTTTTATATGTACATGCACATTTACTATATATTTACTACTCAGTAAACCAGCCTGTAGTAAGAACATACGAGTCAACATTAGCAATATATTATAGAAGCCTAATATAACCCTCCACAGAACAAATTCACGTTCATTCATAGTCTAAAGCTATTTTTACCCTCCTGCAGTCATACCATATCTTCTCTTCTCAGAGCCCAGAAAGCCTAGAAGTCCTAGAAGTCCTAGAAGTTTTGTAGGTAGCAAGCTGAAACACTGTCCTAGAACTGAGATTTTAGTTTATCTTGGGCTTTGATTGTATTATTAGGTTCTCATCTCTTAACCAATATCTCTTTGAATAGGGACTATTCGTATGTGTGCCTACAACACCTAGTAGGTACAAAAGCTTTATATATATTTTTTATATATATATATATAAACAGCATCCTTAGAAAACTATACTATATACTAAATAAGCATTACTGTAAATGGTTTTATTTCTTCCACTTTTCTTTGAAACAGTGGAAAAGGGATAGAAAAGTCAACCTGACCTTTCTGTAACTCACCTTCTCTTAACCAGAAAAAAAAATGGGTTCTGGCATCAGAAATTTCACCTGAATCTTTCTTGGCTCAATAGAAAAATAAACATTTGGTTTTGAACCCATGAAATGGAAAAACGCTTCTCAGCAACAAATGCCATTACCTGGACCTTCATACACAACCATTCCCAGAAGTGTTTGTTTAAACATCCTGCTCATTTCTAAAGCTTAAATCTGAGGTGAACAGTGCTTTCCCTGCCCCATGCCGGTTACCTAGAACTGGAAAAAAAAAAGATTGCTCTGATAGCAAGATTTGCATCCACATATTGTCAGATTACCATTTGCAAATCAAAAAGATTAAAAATAGTAATAAAAAGCTTGTATAGTGTATACAAATTTAAGAGGCCACAGGAGTATAATGCATGCTTAAATACTTTGCTTAAACCTCTTTTTAAAAAAGGTTTGTTCTTCCCTTTTCCCTTAAGTCCTGTCCACAAAAATTCAACTGACATGAAGTCTGGTATTAAAAATCCCTATGATCCATGTTACTAAATCCCAACTGTGTGCATTTTTTTTTTTGAAAAAAATGGAAGAGGAAATCAATGTGCAAACAATGTAACAGCAAACCACCATAAAGGTCCAGCTTGTCCAGCTTCTATTTCTGTGCCAAAAAGGGATAAAATTCACTTTGTTTGGTATAGATCAACTACTTCGTTTATCCTGAAACCTTTATCAGAATAAGATTAAAGAAATTTGTTCCAAAACTGCTAGTTAGAGTGGGTACGTTTTCACTATTTCAACATTGGAAGATTTTTTGCTGCTTCAAACAAATTTCTTACTAATTTGACTTGCTGTCATACTCAGACAAAAACCAAAGTGCTACTTAGAGTACCAGTTATCAGCAGTTCCTCATTTCTTACTTCCTAAAAAATGATCCAGAGGCAGAACTAAATGTACAGTCCTGATCTCTGGTGCATGTACTCTTTAGCTTTCATTGCAGTTGTTGTTTCTTTCTGAATATTAAGAGGAGTTTTAAACAGCACAGAACCTTGCACTGAGATTTTAGTTTCCTCAAAGAGGAACCACAGTAACCTTTTTGTGAAAGATGACATCTTGACTCTTAAAGCCAAGAAATGCACGAAACACCTACAGACTAAATCCAAGTGACTATGAATTTCAAGGACAAAACTACCCTTGAGAAAAACAGTCTGCTGCCATACCAAGCAGCAAGTTAAGTCTTATAATCCATCATATTACTTTCCAGCTTTTTCTCCTAAAATGACTGCTTTCACTTTTAATGACGCATCTGCTGTAGGATCAAACAACTTCGGACTTCAGTGCCAAATGCACAAGTTACAAAAACTTCTAAAGAAAAGCTTTCTGAATAAGGTGAGTCACAGTACTGAAAGGTCAGATCCCATATTACAGTTAACTGTTTAGGAGGTACAGAGGGAGATAGGATAACTGTAGTTTCTCAAAGGAGAGCTCTTCTGCAATCCTAATTACTTAACAGGACCTACCTTATCTACAGTTGCAAAGATGCTTCTACCTCTATCTCATGCACTTATCTGGACTATACGCACAGTCATTTGTGTTTTTTCTTGAACCAACAAACCTATACAGTATCCCATTAACCAGCTATTTCCCTCTTTTCTCTCTCCAAATCAAAAACTCAGTTTCCCCGAGAAGAAAACCCACTCAAACAGAACAGGACACAATAAACATCAAATAAACTTACAGGAAATTTATTCCAACTTAGTAATATTTGCTATTGTGTGTATTATTCAGGAATTTATAGACCATATAAATTATTTTGCTACTACTTTCAGAAATGTTTTAGTAGTACTACAGAAGTTAATAATACACCAATAAACATTGTCACTGCAAAAGATTTGTACAAAAAAAAGAAAAGCCTTTGTAGAAAGGATAGTGGTTTTTATTGTAGTCTTAGAAAATATTGAATTATGAAAGATACAAAATCAACTGTTGTAATTATCTGTTTATTTTACAATCTGTATGCCACCATACTCTTATGGCTTTTAGATATTCTGTCCAAAGTATTTTAAAACATGCTTTAACAAAGTATTTTACAATTTCAAAATTGACTATTTCTTTACTGGAAAAACTCCAAAACATTTACCTGAGAATTCGGTATCATAAAATTGTCATTCATTCTTAAAGTTAATGATATAGCCTACAGAAGTCAACATGCAACTTGTATGTCTACTGTATTAAATAAATATTTTAAAAATTATTTGATGCAGCTGGTTAGGCAAAAGCCTACCCTCAAACCTCAACAAGTTCATCATAGATTTAAATACATGACATGAATTTTATCCTAACCCAACGTGAAACGACAGACATAACTTCTGCACTGGAAGCCCTGCGACATTTGCTAGATGGAATTCAGATGTGGCTGATCAGACCATGGCAGTGGAGCACAACTCTTTTCGGTGGATATTCTAGCCTCTGGACCTGGTCATCACAGACTTTGTTTCATTCACAGCCAGGTGAGTCAGGGTATAGGCCACTGGATATATTTAAGTTCCCAGCCAGTCATTCTCTATATACGTGCTCCACCAGTTTATAACAAAACATATTTAACCCAAGAAATTCCATTTTAGAGTACATGTATTATAGGACAATGCTTTAATGTCATTATCCATGTCGTTTCAAATATCAACAACTTTAAAAAGTGATAGACAGTAGAGGGTTTGGGACTTTGTTTTTATTTTTACTGTTTCTGTTGGCTTGCTTACTAATTAAAATGGACACTTAAGATAATATACTGCCCATGATGGCAGTACATGAGGGAGGCAGGATTAAATTAACCAGGAATATACAGATGCTGGAGAACAGACAGAGAGCTTCACGAGTTATACATATACAGGATCAACACACATAAATCCTAGTAATTTAAAAGAATTTCAATTTGATTATCTGAAAATATTTCTGAAGCAGCAGAACTCTCATGATGTCTGCAATATAGTATTTATTTCTGAACTTCAGTTACGGCAAGCACTGATTTATACAAGCTATGCTCCATTAACATAATTTTTCCCCTTAAAATATGATATATGATGAAAATCCAAGGATATCACTAGAGATTTGAATTAACTTTCAATCGCGTAAGTGAGGTAGTGTAGTCACTTGTATTAGGTGCTGGTTACGAGAAGTACTGTTGAAATCTGTCAATTTTGTTTTAAATAAGTGGCCTAATAGTCTTTATTTATTAATGCTATGTTACCTGCTAAGAGGAAGAGAATTAAAAAAAAAGATCCTTGCCAAACAGTTTCTTTAGCAAGTTTTGTCTCACTGCAAGAAAAAACTGCAAAGTAGTATTTACAATAGTCCTTTGCTCTAGTTGCTGCCTACTGTACATGCACACAAAGACACAAACAGCTAATATACACTCTGAGGTAGGAAATGAAGAATTCCACTGGCTTGTACAAGATTCTTCATGTTTTGTAAACCAGCAAAACCAAAGTTTTCTGTGGTGAGGTTCAATACTTAGTTCTGGTGTGAGAATAACATCTAAATAACAAAGCAATCATCAGTACACAATATGCATCTTCTTCCACATAAAAGTCTTTCTTAAAAAGGGGGGGGATTACTTTCCATTTCTCTTATTTTAGTGGCTGAATTTCTCCTTCATAAAGTAAATAAAAGAAATCCCTCCAGCTCTTTTCCTTATTATACTTTTTATACATCTATACTTATAACACAAGCCATTGAAAATGCACTACAGGTTTAGCCATAAAATTATCCTGAAGATTAAAATTCTGAAATAGATCTTTACTGGTCCCAGTGATCAGAGGGCAATTAGACTTAGAGATTATAGACTTAGAGATTACTTAAAATGCAATTAGGCACTGAAGTTATGAAGAATTTGGTGCCTGAATATCATAATTAAAAAAACAAAGCCACTTGTCCATAAACTTTCACAATACTTCAATTCCAACTCATCACAAACAGCAGCAAGCTCAAAGGTGCTAGGATAGTAAGTTACTGTACATCAATGAATTTTAACAAGCACCTGGGATTCAGATGCCAGAGGATCCAATGCACACTGTACAAGCAAAGAACTGTATCAGTTTCAAGCTTCTGCCTTTCCAATATGTTATTTCTCCCACAAAAAATAAACAGAGGAAGAGCAGTATGCTGCAGCACCTCTGCTGTTCCCATCACCTTAACTACACATGGGAAAGCTAAGACAAAGGCAAATATTTAATAAAAGGTGGCTCTGGTACAGGGATGTGAACAGCAGGAAGCAGTTAGCTGTTCCAGAGAGTATTTGCCAGAATCTCCTCATAATGTCATGTTATCCTAACCCATCTATAAACATTTATAAAGCTATATATGCTTCTTAAAGTTTGTCTGCCAGGAGAAAAAAGACATCTTAAACAGATAAGCACTCCACGTACGGAAGTCACTGTGCATAAATATATGTTAGGAATCTTGAGATGTAGAGTGGCATTAGGTACTGTGGCATAAACCAGAGTGAAGGCTACTTGATACCTGAATGAAAGCTTCCTCACAAATACACATCTGTGCACAAAGTTTATACTTTCAAAAAACTTAATTGAACATCCCTTGCCATCACCACACAGAAAAAGCTCTAAGGCTGACACATACAAATTACACTTTAGAACTACACAGAGCAAACCCAAAGCTTGCCAGGTAATATAATGACCATGTAATTGTCAATGTAGCTTTTAAAGAAAGTTTCCTCTTTACTTTCACTTTGAAGTTACTTTAGGATAATGCTCAATCTCGCTTTAAATCGCAATGTTGAGAGGCTGGCAATAGGAAGAGAATAGATTTACTCATCTGTAGTGCATTTATCAGTCATTTGCTGACAGAAGTCTGTGATAGCACCACTCTGTCCACACTGCTCCACGAGTGAAGTTTTCTCCAATGTTCTTACAGAAGCTGGATGCAGTTCTTGTACTTGATCATATGGTGCATCACATACACCTTTCACACACTGATAACAGGAACTCTGCTCGTTTGTAGACGTAACACCTGAAAGGCCATCTGCTAGTTCTAGACCCGTTGGTATTGCAAGCTCGCTATCAGATGGCGCTGTTCGTTCTCTCTCCGGGAATAAAAATGAAAGCGGACAATCTGAGGAAGAATATTTCGCAAGTATTTGTATTTGCTCATGACTCAAGGCTGCTTCCTTACACACCTGCTGGCAAAGTCCAGTCAAATTCTGCTTTGTCTCACCCAGAGTTGACAAAATGTGATTTCTCTCCTTCAGCAAGTTTTCTTTCTCATTTTGCTGCAAAAAGAGAAATAGCTTTTTAGCGTACATTTTAACACACAAAAAAATAAAACAAGTCTGTAAATAACATTGCCAAATTCCTTCTGTTTCAGCAGACTGTAAGATCAACAATGACACAACCAAATGCCTACTAAAAGCACAATCCTACCCTGTCTTGAAGTGTCAACTCAGCTATTTGAAGTGACTTTTCAAAACATAAAGCTTTTTCAAAACTAATGCTGACAAAGAAAAGAATAACGCTTACTTATTGAATGAAACCTAGCTCCACTTACTATAAATATTCCCAAAACACTAATTCTACAGCATAACGCATCTAAACTGTTACCACCCGTTAGGTCGACCAAACATTAAGCAGAACGGTTTCCATGGAGATTTTACATTGAAAATTTAAGTGTAAAAAACTAGACATCACATTTTCAGTATTGATACTACTCTGTTAGATGAAAATACATTAAATTCTCAAGAAGTGCTAAGTCCACCACAGAAAAAACAATAGACTCCAGAATTGTTTCTAAAGTAGAATAGGAAAATTTATTTTACTTCAACATCAATCTTTTCTGAGACTTCTGGTATAACTGGTTGAAGATGCAAGGACATGGAAAACTGAGGGGGGTTAGTCTAATGATGTAAACAAGCAATGTCTGGAGGAAAAGAAAATGAGGAAACGAAGGACAGGAAATAAGACCCAAATGAAGTAGCTGAAAGAAAAAAACACATTTTTAGTTCTACAGTTAATTTTAAAAGGCAGAGTTTTGAAGACATACATTTCAGTTTCTGCACAAAGTTTTAAATAGCTTTTGAGAAATAAATCATCATGGGTTACATCAATTCATTCTTAGAAATATTACTTTTATTTCTTCTCACATTCCTTCTTGCAGGAGAAACTCATACTGCAACCTCTACAATTTCGTTCTGAAAGAATTCATTAGTGTTAAGCGGCACTTTGCAAGGGAAGCAGTTTTTGCCAGCCTCTTTTGCCGAAAGCGATTAGAAAGAGTGCAGCTTTGCCAGATCTCCTAATCTGAAACGTACATTTTGGGTATGCAGAGTCACTCAGCTGTGCAGCATGGACTGATGAAATAATCTGGACTGTTGCTTAACACAAACTTCAACACTCAGAAATATTTTTTCCCAGTGTGTAAGATGGGGGTGGGGAATTTAAGTTGTTAAAAAGTTAATGCATTTCAATTTTAGCCGCATTATATTAATACTGCAAAGAAATGCTAACTAGTTGAGGTCAAAATTATCATCACATTAAGAACTCTCACTTCTGGTGAAGAATCTATTTAGGTCATGCATTTCTCCTTGCTATAGCATATATAACAAGATCTCAATTGCATTTTAGATCACAGCTACAGCCTGTCACGCAGTGACACATCCTCCTCCTGAGCCACGGGATCTCCAAGGAAGTAGTGTTTCTTGAGGCCAGCTGTCCTTTACTCTGCTCCCCCTCACAAATACCCTCAGTCTAAAACTTTGATGTGAGAAAAGTACAAGTTAGGTGGATATGCATACACAGGTGTTCTGAAAGAGCTGTTTCTATGAAGCTAACCTTTCCCTGAGAGGCCCACATGTATTCCCACATACAGAACAGGAGTGAACAACAGGAACACAAAGGCTCACCCGGAAGGTCAATAAGCAAAGACTATATGGACTATACGAGGGGGGTCTGTGGTGGTTTCACACCAATGGCCAACTGAAGTCCTCAAAGGAAGAGGTAGGGGGAGGAGAAAATATGACTGCAAACAAAAGCTTGCAGGTTGAGATAAGGATCGTTTAAAGGAAAAAGAAAAAAGGGAGGAGAGTCTTGATGCTGTGCCAACCCTGCTCAGCAAAAGACAAAACACTGGTGCGATACCAGGGCTGTTCTAGCTGCAGTTGCGGAACACAACACCACGTGGGCTGCTGTGTGGAAGTTAACTCCACCCCTGCCTGACTTAGGGTCAAAGATGATCTTCTGTACAGAGCTGGTCAAGAGAAACGACTCAACCTAATTCTCTCAGAGAGCAGTTCGATTCAACACAGAGTACTACTCTTGTTCGCATGTAAGTGGAGCTTAAGACTTTCAGATCACTTGGATAGGACGGTACACCTCAGGAGGTCTGCAGTCTGAGCAGTCACCTCTGGGTAAGACCAGTCTGCTCAGGGGTTTGTCCAGTGGCGTCATGAAAACCTCCTAGGACAGAGCCCACACAACCTCTATGAGTAACCTCCTCCATTGCCTGCCCATCCCCCTTGGTAAAAGGGTTTCCATATATCCAGTTGAAACCTCCTAATTCTGTTTATGACAGGGTCTCCAGCTATTCTGCTGTGAATAACGCTACCTGCTAGGAGGCAGGAGTACTCCCATTCCCAACATCATCTTGATGACTTCCCCACAGATGTGGGCAGGTGGCTATTAGCTCTCCCCACAGCCATCTCTCCCCGAGCAGAAGAGGCCCCATTTCATCTGCCTCTCCTCATGTAAGTACTTCAACCCTGACTGTCCTGGGGACCTCTCTCCTAACCTTATTCATTTGTCGAGATCCTTCCAGCACAGGGAGGGCGGTGGTGAAACTGGGCACCATATTCTGGATTCAGTCTTACAAGTACTATGTATAGGAGTGCAATCGCTGCCCTCAAACCACTGGCTGTGCTCCTGTTAATACAACCCAGGATGCTGACAGCCTTTTTTCAGCCCGGACAAGCTGTTGACTCATGCTCAGCTGTTGACTCATGCTCATGCCCAGAACAACCCCCCAGGGCCCTTTCAGCAAAGCTACTCCCCAGCCAGTCTCCAGCCTCTACTCATGCAAGGGGTTAATGTCTGCGCCAGATAGAGTGGTTTCTCAAGAATGCACCACAAATATTATGTTTTACTCTGAGAAAAACAAAAACCTGATAAGCAACAACTCAGACATCAATACAAGACAACACGCTGTACATACTGGAAACCAGTATGAGTAGTTTTGCCAAATAATATTTCCTAACAGTACACAGTATTATCTACCTGTCCAAAGTTTTCCAACTATAGCTATACCGCATTATCCTCTCTGAGCCACATCACAGAGAATACCGTGAGAAGAGCAACCTGCTTCTGAGACCCAAGACTGACCCAGAAAAGCAGAAAGGAGGCAGGAGTCGCCATGCACAAAGCAGCCTGGGTGTGTACCATACACTCTTCAGATGTCTCTTCTTCCAGCCACCCAAAAATTATGCCTAGACAAGTCTCAGTTTCTGTATTTGTGCACAACTTACACAAGTTTGACGGCGCACAGCATCAGCTGCCCTAAGACACTCTCAACAGCTCCAAACAACGTTTTCTCAAGAAGTTCTGAAGAAACTTACCCGCTCGGGTAAAAAAAAGTGACAGGAAACATTTGTGCCTAGAGCACAATTCAGAACTCAGGCCTTACCTCACAATTCTCAATGCTCATTGTCTAGCACTCGCACAATGATCTCTGTCAAACAGCAGACATTCATTCTGTTCTAGTGTAGGTCCACAGAAAAAAAGGATATTACACTATAATTATCGTTTAGTCAACTACAGGTCTAATCTTGCAGATGAATCATGTCTTTAAATTTTTCTCCCCAAACTGTTGCACAATATTGACAAAGTTACAAAACAAACAGAAATCGCATAAGACAACAGAAACAAACAGAAAGTTCTGAAATGTCAGAAACAGCTTCTTGCTTTGCCTGAGTAATATAATTTTTTTTTTATTAGCACAACCACCTGATTTCCCTCCCCACTCGAATATCTTCATTCAGCACACTGAATGGACTTGCTCTGTCAACTCATCAGGGTTGTATGGCACTCTCAGCCTTCCCTTAAAGTCTCTCATTTACTGCAGAAAAAAAAATCTCATTTTGTGAAAGATGAAGCATTTCTGGAAACTAAGTTTCTAGCCTGTGGTCCTTTGCTCTGGTTTTATTTTCTTTTTCACTTCAAGGTCAGAAGGAAAAGACGTGTTTACATGACTACATATGCTCCTGATGCAGATACTAAGTTCACCTACATGGAGCACAAAGTCTTAATCACCAGACAAATTAAAGTACAGTAAACCTAACTATTTAGTTCATCTGGTGTAATCAACAACAAAACTGAGATGAGAGGGTCAGAAAAACATTAGAAAAAAGCCATTCACAATAACTTTCTTGCCAGAAGAACTTCAGATCATGCACAGCTGTCTGAAGCTACACATTTATCACTTTAAATGAGTAGCAAATATGTAAACAGATGCCTGTAGAGAAATTTGGATGCATTAATTCCTCAGCTACAATCGTGATAAAACTGATAAAACTGCAAGCAGCTTCCTGAGTTCTGCTGTATCTTCTGCCTTTCTGCATGTGTCTCATTTTTAAGATTCAAGACTCAAGAAACTGTTTACCAGCCTGTGCTGATATGTTACAAGAACAAATACCAACAATACTGTAACAGTAAACTTGATCATGAACTATATGAGCCAAAGGAAAAAAAAAAAGCAAAGCAGGAAAGTACAGAGAGGTAGAGAACTTGGCAGGATGAGATGACAGTGTGGGAATCATTCTGTATAATTAAGCTCAATACTGATGGCAGTTCTGAAACAGCCTTCACCAAGAATTATGCTGTGATAAAATTTTACCACAGAAAAACACAGAGGAAAAGCGTGCATTTTAGAGTAGGCACAGAAAAATCTAGAACTGTTATCAAGAAGTCATCTGTTTAAGACTGAAAGTTCTCTGAGCTTAAGTGGATAAAATAATAAGCCACCTCAAGCTACTGGCAGATATCCAAAGAAGACATTTAAAGACAGACTCAAGTCAATATTAGTAATGAGTATTTATACATACCAGTTTTTCGATTTCAGATTCAAGATTCTGTATGCAGTCAAGTTTTCTCTTACGACATCGCTGTGCTGCGATTCTATTTTTACTTCGCCTTCGGATATCATGAATACAGTCCAACTGTTCAGGAGTTAATTTATGCATTTTCAGAAATGACTGGAAGTCATTTCTGGAAAGTGAGATAATCCTTTGTGCATTAAATGGCAGTTTTACCTAGAATGTAAGATACATTTGTAAGTCAAAGGTGAAACTGGTTTACACATACTCCAACAGGTCAATTCAAGTCTTTAATTATAAGCGTTCTTTATCACAACACTTATCTTTCTTCCTTAATCTCAGAAGCAAGAGCAAAGTAATATAGCCATCAGATGAGGTGGATAAAATCCAGGGGTTTCAAACAGATGAGCTCAAGAACAGGAAAAATAATTGAGCACATTTACACTAGATCTTCAAAAGAATGAAGAGAGGAGGACCAAAAATTCATCCCTGTGTACAGCAAATCACCTAGGCGATACATTCTAAAACTAAGTTATGGTTAGGTTGTGCATAAAATAGGTGTCAAGAATCATTATGCAGTCTAAAGTTTCCTCTAACCTGCTACTAAGAGTGTATTCTGTATCCATTTTTGTATTTTACTGTAGGAAAAGTTAGTATGAAACAGGCATCTACTTAAAGTAGAGCAGTTACTGGCAGTTAGTGTTTGTTTTATAACTCTTAATGCTGGAGAAGAGAGAAAAATCAGGCTCTTGCTACTAAGTCAAGTCTATGTACACAGTATGTACACCTGAGCTACATACGGAAGCAGGTATCAGAAACACACAGATCATACAGTCCTGATAAATACTGAAAACCATCTTCACAAAGTAAGTGTCAGGTTTTATTAAGCACACAACTAAAGACACTATTTTAATCCCTCTATTTGAGTACATTAAACAGTAGAACGTTATCTTGCTGTGGTTAAAGATCTGGAATTCATTTAAATAGCAAATAAAAAACCACCACCCTTTTTATGTTTGGCTATCACTGGTTAATAAGCAGACAAGCAAATGGGCGAAGTATTACCTTAAGCTATGATGCCATTTTCTTCTTTGTAATGTAAAGATGAGGAATGTTTTTAAGCCATTTCTGGCCCTTTTTGGTCTGTCAACCTTCTACAGGAATGGCAGCTTTCACTTATTTTAAGTCTCAGTAAGGTCCCACCATACACAGAGTTGCATTGCAATTCTACAATTCTAGGAACTGTGACAGAAGTCATTCTATGTACACTGTAAATCCTTTTGAGATTTGACTACTTACAGCATCTGTCTACAATGCTACCAAAGCAGTGACATGTCGGAAAGAATCACAAAATAGTTTCTGCATTTCAAGGGAACAAGTATAGCCAAAGTTTTGGAGAAGGTGACGCTATTAAAGCGGTCTTAAATGCACAGCTACTGTAGGCAGCTTGAAAACTTGATTTTTGTTTTGCAGGAAAACTGAAGTACTATCTCCCTCCCACCTTCTCACCTCAAAACAAAAACAAGAACTTTTTAAGTTTCTATAAAACAGACCACGAAATTTAGTTGTGTTCAACTGAAGTAGACAAAAAAAGAGAATCCACATGCTGTGGTTTAAAATACTTCTAACATCTTTTGATCAAGTTGTTCCAGAGAAATATCTGAAGAGATCTAATACCTAAGCATCTATCACTTAGAAACTTTTATGTCTCCCTGAATTAATAGTGATTTCCCATACAGATCTTCAAATGGTTATTTTAAATTTAATTCCCCAAGTTTTTAAAACAAGCAACCACAACAAAATAACAGGACTCGGGCTTCTGAGTAGGGCCTTAAAAGACATGGAAGCAAAGGATACACAAGGATGTTCTTACCTCACATTCTTGTTCTCTTGCTGAACAGGATTCACTGTCTCCCTCAGTGTCAGTTTCCGAATCCTCTCCTAAACTTATCACATAATTATAGGGACATTGTTCTTGCTGTTGTCCCTGAACATAATCTCCACTGCTTATTTCAGAGCTGTTGGAGCATCCTTCGGTACTAAGGTTACTTATGAAGGGGCAGTTGACAGAATTCAATGTTGTAAAAGTTCGCTGAGAGCAAGGTTCAGGGCTTTCACTGATCCTGATACCCAGCCATGGACACTCTGATTTCTTCCCCGAATATACAGGCTCCGAGCATTCTTTCAGAACTGCAGACTGTAAATGTATTTGGCAGGGCTCTGTACTGTAAATATCGCTCCAGAACCCTTTTGCTAGATGTTCTGCTATCTCTCTCTCCACACTGCTTCGATCACCAGCTGATGTAATGTTAATGGCTTCTCTAGTGCACAAATCAACCTTTAAAGGTGCATCATCTTGACCTTCAATTTTGTCATTCCCAACTCCAGTACTTGTTACAGTTTTTTCAGCTAAGACTGTGTTGTTTTGCACACCACTGAAATTCAAGTTACCATATTGCTCACATGTATGCAAAAAAGACACAGAATTAAGTCCATGAGGTGCAGCAGTGTTTTGAGGGAAAGCAGCAACATCAATTTTCTCCACAGGACATGAAACACTCTGAGTCACAGAATCCTTCTTCGACTCTTCCTTTTTCTCAGTGTCTTCCTCCCCTTCTTCCATTTTTACCTGAGTCTCTTCACATTTGGAGACCAGCTGCATAGGTACACACTCCTGAGCTTTTCGTGTGCCATCATTATCAGATACTTCCTTCTCAAGAAAAGGTGGCACCTGAGTGTCTTTAATACTGGAATTGGACTCTGTAGTATGAACCTTGTCATTTCCAAAAGCTTTCTGGAATTTCCTATACTTTGGACATTGGGAAGATGAGCTGGAGACGCTACCCTTTTCTAAATGTGATGGATCACACGTTTGATTGGTGTTATCTTGGAGAGCAGGTGATGTTTTAGGATTTTCTTCATCTTTACAGAGCTTTGTGTGAGATGTTTGAATATATTCTTTTTCTATAAGTTCTTCTGCTTCATCATCTATTTCTAGGTCTCCATCATCCACGTTGCCAATTTTAGGATTTGCTTTCTTACAATGTTGCGTACAACATTTCTTCCTAGGACATTCCTGCTGATCCGATTTACAGTCCAAAAATTTGAATTTGAGAAACTGGAAGCAGGACTCTTCAATGTTGTGTACGCCCAAGAATTCAGCACACTTGCAAACTTCAGACACATTGTCTTTATTTAAAATAAGTTTAGCTGTGTATGCAAACTGAAGCAAGGGACTAAATCCTTTAAGTGTTACCTATTAAAAAGAAAAAAGAGAATATTAGTAAGGCCAACTTCCTTCTTGGTGAAACCACAACCAAATCTCACTTGCCTCCTCTCAACCAGGACATACAGTATGAAAGAGAACAAGGTTCCGTGTTTCCAATTCCAGTACACCAGACAGTTCAGTTGCCAAGTTTCCAGTTACAGCTCCAATGTTGTAAATGGGTTTAAACACGCAGAACTCACATTTACCAGTGAGCAAACCATGCCATCAAGACAGAGAACAAGAAAAATGCAACAGATTTGTTCCGCAGGGGAAATCTGGCCACACTCATTGTAAAACAAATCTTCTGACACAATTTTATCCTGTGTATTTTATGGTGATTATCTTCTTCACTATGATGAATCTTTTAAATAGTACTAACAAGTGAAAAATATTGCTGTACACTGAAAACCAGTAACCAAACTCCAGTTTTGCAAAAATATCTTTCAAACTGAAGTTACGCATGAGTTACCCTACAATAAGATCAAGATGCTGCTGGCATTAATCATTCCTTTGAAAAGCAATTACTGCTATTTGTTCAGTTTAATGCATCACTGATATAAGAGTTTTTGAAACAATGGAATTCGACCACATATTATTTGTTACTGTATCCATCCTACTCCTTTCTTCTTCCCATGGATGTAAAAGAGCGGTACCCAAAACCCTACACCAACAGCAGTTATTCTCAGTTTAAAGCCTCTTTGGAGTACGTAGGTTTACTGGAACAGTTCCATCATTATCATCTCAGTTTCTACTGCAGAACAGTTACCTAAAAAGGGAACTCAAAGATGACCGAAACTGTATCATCACAAACTGAACAAGATCTACACAAGAAAAAATTACTAAGGAATCAAGTAGGAAAGCGTAAACAGACCATCATATTACAAGTTACATGACACTTTCACTAGCCTCTCTGCAAAGACAAGATGAAGCAGTATGTTCATTATTACTACTCAAACTCAAGCCCACACTCTGGTACCCTTCTTTATTTTAAAGAACAGGGCTTTATGCTGAATAAAGTGCCATATTAATGCACGAACTATACTGAATTCTTCTGCCAGCAAGAAAATTTACTATACAATACAGTTTGATTTAGGAATCAGTTGAGTTCGTTTTTTAAAAAAACATAAATACCACATGAAAGGCAGCTGAAGGGATCTGCACAGAGACAGTTCAGCAAAAAAACATTCTGAAATAAAAATCTCATGACCTTATTGTAAAGAATACTTAAAATAGTGTTTCAAGTATTCTCTGGAGACAAGAATACTGATTACACTATCACATTAATTCATCCCTAACAATATGGACAGGGAAAAGACAGTTCATCCATATGTTGTCAAGTATTGAAACCTAGTACAGCCAACAAATCATTATAGTAGGTTTACAAACAAATTGCACTCATGCACATAACCAAACAAAACAAGGACAATGATATTTCAGAACTGTTTTTCCTACAGAAGGTAGATATGTTTATCACTAAAAAATGAAATAGTAAGAGAAAAAAACACTATACCCCTTACACTTTCTCTTAGACATTTCTAGATGTCTATCCTCAAACAAGATAGACTAGAATGACTCTTGGACTGATTGACCCTAAAAAGCAAGTCTTGCAGAAGCCATTAAATTTCATTTGCATTTTGGCTCAAATTCCAATTCTTAGTAAAAACATTAGTAGGAAAACAACAGAACGAACAGACAGCAACATGTCAGTGGTTTGTTTTGACAATATAATGTATATGAACCAATCTAAAGCCAAAAATATTTTGGCATTTTGGATTATGGACTGGTGTCTTTCCTTTTAAATTTCAGGTACTTTGGATGATTAAAAAGGTTAAGAATTTTTTTAACCAAACCACGTGATTAGTATTTGTCTCTCTCATATATGCAGCTTCATAAATTGACTCATTTCAAAGTATTCAGCAGTTCCCAGAAGACAAGCTCAAAAACATTTTCAGATTCAGCAACTTATCAAGTAAATGATGAGATCTAACAGTGAATCTTATCTCTTAATCAGTGGTATTTTTGCTTCTTACTTCAGCATATTCAGTTCTTACATCAGTAATGCTAAATGATACTCTTAAGCTGTAGACTTATGAGGACTCATCTCACTCATGGTATCAGGATTATTAAATTCTTCCATTTTGTTTACAAACTCTGGTTCCCTTTTAACTCAGGTTGAGTTCACAGGTCCATGGGAATGAACACCAGTGCTTTACAACAGACTACTCCCCCCCTCCAACTTTGATGTACATTTCTTATTCTTCTAATATCCTATTTTTCATCATTTCAAAAGTTTGACATGTCACTAACCCTTCTCTTTTACTCCAAATGACGACTTTGTGTCCCCATCACCCTAATTCCCTTCCTTATCAGCTCCTTTCATTACTTTTCTTTTAATAGAGACGATAGGCTATCAAAAATAAAAAGGGGAAAAAGAACACACAGGCATGGTAAGGAAGTTGAGTAAAAGTGACGTAGTGGTATTATGATATGGTATAGGTTTGTTACAAAGTCATTGATCAGAGAATAGCAAAGATCACGGAAACTCTTTAAAGAAACCATCTGATCCTTTTTTTTTTTTAATCAAATCAGAAAGATTCTGGATACAGTGAAGGGGTTATTTTAATGAGATACAGGCTTACTGTGAATGTATTAATACATTACATTTAGCACTCAATTTACTCTTTTACGTGAACAAGTCACTAATGTTGTGTCACTATAAATATTCATTCGCATGCACCTTTCCTCCTGCTTTAATGATTTCAGTTGACATGCCAACAACTGGCGTGTTATTTCTATCCCCCTCACCAAGTTGATTACCAAAACCCTCCTCCTGGAAAGCCATTGATCATGCACCAACCAACTCTTAAGCTTACTGCTACTTCCGGGCACAGAGCACTTGGAGGCTCTTGACTTTTCATTTACAAGCACAGTGGTTAATATAAAATCCAATCATTTGTTTGCCTCATGCCTCTTAAATAAATACCATCTGAAATCTTTAAGTGCCTTGAATGCTATTAAGCAAATGCCATCTGAAATCTTTAAGTGTCTTGAATGCTTTTAACTAAATACCAACTGAAATCTTTAAATGTCTTGGATGCTTCAGGTATCTAATAATCAATTTTCTTTCCAATGGATGACAGGTTCTGGCTCATTTCCACTGCATGCCTTTGAATTCAGTCTGATTTAAGAGTATAGATTTCAACTGAAAAAAGAAAGCAAGTTTTTGTAATACATTTTCTCAGTCTTAAAAGTACAAAAATACAGTAGAAAAAAGATCGAGCTGCTAATTATGTGTGCAAAAAAGATGGAGAACTGAACAGAAGAAAAACAATGGTAAGCTGCAAGCAATGAATATAAGCATGGTTGTATTTCTCAAACCTTCTTAAACAAAACCTCGATGATGCTGGTGTAAAGCTTTAAACAGTAATACCATTCATTTGTTGTTTACTATTCCAGAAGCATTCCCTTTTCGTACAGGATGACTAGTTCTGCAGTGCCTCTTCAACAATTGAAGTCTATGTTAAACAGTTTTTTGACAAGCTCATATGCTTTGAATCTGGTGCACAATTTTAAAAGTAATATATGCTTAATTGAACAGCTCTACCCTACACATTCCCCAGCACAGTATTTACTTATCTTCAATCTGTGACATACCCTCTGATCTGTCTAGCCTTTACGTCAAATCAATGGCAGCTTTACAACTCAGAAGTTCCTTCCCCCTCAGTCCTCTTCCCTTAACTTCTAATCTCAGTTAAGCACCAGCCTACTGTAAAACAGATTTGAACAGAACAGATCAGAAGAACGGACTGGTAAAATACAGAAGCGACACTCACCTCCTCTGGTAAAGTGATGATAAGATCAGCATCCAACTGGCCCACAATTCTTGAAAGGAAGTAACTACTGCAAGCTGCAAGCACAGCTTTGTGAGCCCGAAATCGTTGGTCTTCCACTAAAATAGTAACATCACAAAGAATATCTTGCTTTCTCTGATCATCAAGACTGAGAAGTACATTGGTACTATGTACTGAAGACTCATATGCAAAAACCACACTATTCTTCTCACTTAGAGACATTCTGTATCACAAATGTTGGTGTAAGTCTCAGTGGAAAGCATGCTTCTATTCTTCCAATCTGGAGAGAGAAAAAAATAGTGTACATAAAAATCATACCCAGCAGGAACATACTGATGATACTAGAACATAAAAAGGAAAGCATTAAACAGGCATTGCCTGTTCTGACTCGAAGACTAAGCTTAACGCCTAATATTTCATTCATGACACCACAAATACACGATTATGAGCATTTAACATATCTAAACCTTGGTATGTACATCTTCGGTATTGGTTTAATAGTTGAACAGACTGAAAAAAGCATTTTCCCTTGACTTCAGTGATATAGAACAGTTTTTCCTCAGCAAGTCATTAATAATAACTTAACTGTAATGCCTAGAAATTATTTAAGCATTAATTTTTAGTTATAGAGTTAGTAACTCCAACACTATGAAAATGTAAAGAGAAATAAACCCCAGACCTGTTAAGCTAAAATCCACCAAGATGCTACATAAACTACTTGTTTACTGATTCATCCACTACAGAGGGAATTTTTTTTTCTATCTTCTTTAAAAAGTAGTTTAACAATTCTTACTGTTTTAGCAGTCAAAAAAAAAAAAACTTTCATTTTCTCTCTAGCAAATACTTCACTTTTTAAGCACATTAGTTCTCTTATTTTCCACTTGCATTAATTCCCCAATGCAGCCTTCCTCCTGCCCTTTTGCTCATTGCTATTTGGATCATGCTTGTCAAGAGTTTTCTTTCATAATAGTACACTGATTCAGATCACCTGGCAATGGTGTGATAGAACAAAGTTCTGAAATAACAGTATTTATTGGATAATAACACTACGTGATATAATATCAAAATCTCAGAAATAAACTCTTAAGTGTCCTGAAGCTATTCCTGAACTCACAGAGTTTGAGAAATAAAGAGCCAGGAAAAGTCAGCCCTCCTACAGAGTGCAAAGTTTAACACTGTTTCCAAGTCCAATCTTTACACTGCATTTCTAACTTCCTACTTTCTTTGGATCGAGCCTTCTTTCAAAAAGATAGAAAAAAGGCATAATAGAAAGCATCTTCACACCTAAAGCTAGATCGAGAAGCTACAAAGTCAGATTTGGAACTAGCTGGTGATCTACAAGGAAAATATGTCACTGGGAATAGCGTTACATTAACAAACTAAGCACTTCCATTACACTGGACTACTCTACGCAAGGGTTACTGTAACTGTAGACAGTTGCTGACAAAAACTACTCAACCATCGTATTGCACAACATGGTTTGTTATGATATGCCAGCTCCCAACAACAATAAAATTGTAGCCAATATGAATCCTCAGTTTTCAGATATGGGAAGCTTTCACAAGTCAAGGAGGGAAGAGGGCAGGAGCATTTTTCAGCACAGTGGGGAGAAAAAAACAGCTACCCTGCCAAGCTATACTTCTAGTTACTCATGACTCCAGTTATTTTCACAGGATACAGGCATTTTTAGTGATCTTTTGAAATGTCCAGACTCCAGTAAAGCAGTGTCAACATTATTCACACCTTCCACTCCCTAATGGAATACTGCACGCTCAACTTCACTAACAAAACTACAGTTCACGACTTGACCAAGAAAGTAAGTCTATTTTGGGGTGTTTGCTTAAAACTACAAAATTTTGTTTAGTGGAAATCTGAGTTCCAAGACAGAGTTACACAAACCAGAGCTTTCCCACTAAGCAATAGCTATATCTTGAGTAGTTAATCCAGAAAAGCTTATTTTTGGAAGAAAAAAACACACTTTAAATCTTTCTTCCATATACCTAATGAATGACTACAAACTTTTGTTTAAATAAACATCACAGCTTAACTGTGAAAGTCAATATCCTTACCATATTCCTCAGATATTACAGCACGCATTGTTTGTTACCAGAAGGTCTAACAACCAATGACATGAGGAACTAAGGACAAAATGGAAGACTAAATCCAAGGAGGTGGGGAGCACAGAGCAGTATTAAAGATAAGGGCCTATTTTAGGCTGAGCACCTAGGCACAATGCATAAGAAGATTAGTTGCAACAAGTTAGGGGTTCTTTATTTTTCCTCAAGTCCTCCCAACCCTCAGACAGCCCGTGCAAACGTGCTGCCCTTGGGTTCTCCCTTATAAAACAATCCATTCCAATATCCTGTCCAGCTCATTACACTTTCACAGCATGGAAGGTTAAGAGGAACAGTAGCATATATATGCGTGGAGGACAGCTGAACCTGTTCCACTTCATCTCTACAAGGCACACAACGTGCTTTCAAAACCCTGTGCAGCCTACTTAAAGCACTGATAACGAATTTCCAATGTTGTTGCTGCCAAAAAAAAAAAAAAGGTTTCTACATGGAAACACCACCTCCTGTTTCTTCAAGGGTGAAAGCATTTTATTTGAGTATAACCTGATTTAGTATTTTTAATCTGACAGAATATTGTACTTCCTAATGTAAAGATTTCAAAAGAACTAAGCCCCCACTTTTTTTTTTTAAACAGGAGACAAGTTTGAGATGTCCAAAATACAAGATGTGGCATTTCATTAAACATTCCAAAATTTAAAAGAACCTTTAAAAAGCAAAAACCAGATACCAAAGCACTAAATCTGTCGTCTTTGTAAAAATCTAATAACCTTCATATATGGCAAAGAGAAACCAAAAGGAAAACAACCAAAAGACTGAAAATGCTCATGAAAACTAAGTATCAAACAGGAAAGGAAAAATGTAAGCACTGTAAGAAATCTGTCATACTTAAGAGAAGTACTAACAAAGGTCAAATCTGTGTCTTAATTCTGTTTTCCAGTTGTGTAATAAAGGCAAGGCCACACATTTATTATAACACGTCATGACAGCCAACTTGATTTTCCACTCTATGTTCAGAATACTGTTGGCCATAAAAGTGTCATTATATACACATCCACAAACACAACGCTAGCAGAAACTCTGTATTCTTGTTTCCAATAGGGAAAAAAAAAAATCTTTTCTACACTGTTTTGTGTCCCTCCTACTCTAACTATTCTTCTGGAGCACCCACAAATTATTTCCAATTAATACTACTTATGGATGGCCAAAGGGGGTAAGAGGTTTGAAGCAGACAAAGCAATTTGATGGTACTTTTTAAGAAGGTGTGTAACTTGCAAACTCAAGCTGCAACTGTTCCTCTAGCACAGCCCTTCACAAGCTTTCCCTGCCCCAATACAGCTGTGCAGCTTGCACCTCTTCATTTACTACAAACACCTGTCAGATTTCCGCCCCTCAGACAATTCAGATGCAAATAACTAAAAAAAGGAAGCAGGACACTCAAAACAGTGATAAACTACTTCCTTGAAAGTTATCAGTCTCCTATTCTACCATGCTATCTTTGTTTTCAAGTGAACACTTAAGGAAAGAAAACTAGAGGTAGGCACAGAAAACTTGTAGAAATACTCTAAGTCAGCCTATGGCTATATCTAAATCCCCGTTTACTCAGTCAGTATAACCTAACAATCATTTTGCTAAATGCAAAAGAAGCTAAGAAACAAGAACAGGCAAGAACACTGCTTAAGGTATTCAACAGAGCAGTCACCATCAAAAATAAGAAGAATCCAAAGAGATCTCAAACTTAAAATAGTCCTTATAATGCAGGTTGAAAGGATTAAAGAAGAAACCGTATGTCACTAAGTATGAATCCTCTGTCAGTGGAAGAAAACTAGTACTGTCAGTACAAAGGCATTCCTTAAATTCCTCTTGTGAAATTCTGGGCACCAAATAACCTCAGAGGCTTGAGGGGAGAGGAAAGAAACTAACACGAGTGCTAGTATAAGAGCTACCTGGAGGAACACTTGCAGCTGAATGAATCGAGCTCTACTTTGAAAACACAGCAAAGCATGTGACCGTAAAGCTGCCATTCTTTATCAGGCAGCTACTGTGATCAAGAACATTCTGCTTAAGGGCAAAATTATTATCTCTTAAATACTGGCTATAAAACCCTTTTCTGCTTTTCTGCCTTTTAAGCGAAGTTATACTGATTTCTTTCTTCCCTTCTACCATAGGGCTCAACAGGAAAATTATGAATAACAGGTACCTGTAAAATTACTATGTCTTCAGGAGATTTAGACATCTCTGCTTTAATTGACTTCATATATACATATTTATTTTCAAAGGACATACAAAATACTTGTTATCTTAATGAAAATTAGCACTGCCAACAATGTTAAGAAAGAAGTTTCTTTGGATACAGTGTAGAGCTTGGAGCAAGATGCCTGTCCAGATTTATCCGGAAATAAGAGATCTCACCAGGACTCCTTTTCTTCACATGACTGAAGTTATTCATTAATTTATATTACTAACATGGAGGTAACTGCACAGTATAGAAAGTGTAAGTTACTTTGAGTAAAATTAAAACAGACTTGAGGTATGCTCATCTGATAGATTACAATTGGTAAAAGTAACTTCTCCTTAACTGCTTGTTGATGGCAGAATAAAGCAGGTTAAGTAATCCTCCAGAGCAGGTACTGGTAGGGAGGGAAGTAAAGAGTCACTTCAGTGCTGATGTTCAGGAAAACCTTAAGTCGTCCCCATTTGACTCTAATTACATGTGTTCCAAAGATGATGATCACTCTGGTCGAGTCCATGTCAAGCTATAAGGAACTGCAGTTGCTAAGTTACAGAAGGAACATAATAGATAATATTATCTTGGAACAGATAGCATAAGAGCGGGAACATATTACCCGGATAAAACCTTGTAACAGCGCACATGATACAATTCTCCTCCACATTCAGAAATCTGGCCCAAGGTAAATTAACTGTAACTTTCACGCTCAGCAGCACCACTACAGCAGGTAGAAGCCCACACGCAAATGAACATTTTGACAGGAGAACCTTATGCCAGAGGTGAAGGAAGCTCTGAAGCATCAAGTTATCAATGAAGCTGAAATATTTAATGCTAAGGAGTAACTTTTCCACTATGCAAAGGATAGTAAAACACAGTTTATGTACACTCAAAAGGAGTATCCACCTTTCTTGCATCATTCAGCACAAACTTCACGATATGCTCCAATGATCAAGCCCTTTACAGTCGCACAAGGAAGATAAACAGAAATCCTGTTCCAAAGCGAAAGTGCTATTGCTAACCGAAAGCAACAGCACTAAGATGTGGATGTTAAGAAAGCATTTGAAACCTTAAAACAATAAAATATCACCCAACAGCTCATTGCAAGTTTTAACATCAGCAGCAATTACCTCAAGTCATCGCCTCAACGCCCATCTAGATGCCCGCTGAACAACTACCAAAAAAATCCATCTTTCCTACTGAGAATTTCTAGAACTTCCATGCTCTGCCCAAAATATTTTATTTATAATGAATGCCAAACATACAGGATCATAAAAGTCAACCGAACTGACTAAATAAATGAAACATACTATTTAATATTAAGAACTTCTTTGGACTCTGAAGCTTTAAACAGAATAGCCTGCATTTTGCATCTATGTTGGAAAATCCCCCCAAGTCATATAGTTTACCACAAAGCTTTTCATTGACTCAGAAACAATCAAATAACACCAGTTATGTACGCTTATAGCTGTTTATTGTATACTTCCATCATTCTTTCTAACCAGAGAAGACAAAAACAACAGCTGGAAATGTCCTCGCCTGCCTACAAGAGCTGCCAAGAACTTCACTACTAAGTAACTTAAAACAACAGCATGACAGCTCTCACACTGGTGAATAAATTCAGCATCCTTCAGTTTGCTTTCAAACACCACAAACACTAAAAAGAAAAAGGTGAGAGATTTCAGCATACAAAGGGGCATGCTTTACAGCTGAAGCAAGTGTTTTTGCATGTGAGACCAGCTGAAGCTGGAAAGATCCACTGGCAGCATTAGAAGAAAACTCACAACCAGAAAAAATGAATGAGTCATAGAAGGCAGCTCCATAGGCTCTCAGACTCCTAAAGGAAAAACAGCCAAAAAATACTAAAATGGCACTTAGAACGGAGGAAGACGTTTGAGAATGGAAACTAATGCAAATAAAAGCAGAAATGACAGAAGGATACACCTATGATTTGTGTACACGTTTACTAAAATACTTTTTGAACATTCTGAGCCAAGTGTTTCAAGTGTCCTTAAAAATACCAAATCAGAGCATACAAATCCATGGAAACCAACAACGGTCAGACCTTTCCTACTCAGGAGGCTTGCACTTTCAGAACAGAGATGGCTGATTTGCCAAACTGACAATTTAAACTCTGCGGGGCAAATCTAAAGACCCAGAAGAGAAACTCCAGTATCTAATTCTCAGCAAGATCAATGGGAACCCACAGGCACATGCATTTGAGCAAATCTAGTGAGCATCCTAGCTTAATGATCACCTGTGAAAGACTGTCAAATAAAACACAGGACTGTACTTCGCTACGATCAACTGTAATACACTCAATAGCAAGAGGGGTAATAAACCAGCTCAAACTGACGTGGTTCTTAGGTCTTAAGCTCTACAAAGAGAGTAACGGTACTAGCAAGAGCCAAGGAAAAAAAAGACTGCTATACAAGTTACAACCTACCAAGTCAATGCTTTCTTCTCAAGAGCAACAGCCTCTCATTTTCCATCGGTCAATAACTCCATTTCAGAAATTCCTGAAAGGAGCTAATCTATTCCTAGACTCAGGTATCAGTTATGTTGCTCTACCACCAATCTGTCAGCAATTACAGGGTTTGTTTTGTTTTCCCCCCCCAGACCTTCTGCTACAATACATTTCCTGTAAATTATCCAACCAAAGAGTTACTCAATTTACTGAAAAAGTAAACAAAAACCTGTTCCTTATTCTTTAGTTAGTGAACAACCATCCTCCAAAGGCATGCTGGATATCTATACCCAGTAGTAATCGCAGTAATTTCCAGTAGTACACGGGTAAAGTTCCTGAAATACAAGGAAGCAGCAAGTGCAGTTCATCTTCAGCAGCTCCAAAGCTCAGGCAGGCCACCGCTCCTGAATCCACAACCTGAACTTGGACATCCAGATGAGCTTTCTGTTGTGATCATCATCACAACCAAACTGGCAAGATCTATTTCTCATGCAGCAGCCAGAAAACATCTGCTCAGCAATCACAATGCTCATAACTTATCTGTACTCTTAAAACCCCTTAAATACCTGAGCAGTTGAAAAAAGGTATTATAGACAAGAAAATAACCTGAAAAGTAAAACCAAGTGCTATTCCTGCCTCTTATGCTGATGTATCAAGTAACTTTAAGCGTGTCACTTATCTCCCTCTCAGTTCCCTTAGAGTAGACACATTTATTTCATTCTGTAAAAAACCTCTCATCCACAAATATAAAGCACAAAGGGACAACTATTGTTTACTACTGCTAAAACGAGACTGTTTGGGTGAGAGACAGTTTATTCGAAATGCATGGCAAATGCTTTTTTCTAAGGCTTTGTAGCTGTCCTTGCCCCCAACTTCCTCGCCTTTTAAGGAAATGAAGTTATGTTACAGATGAATGCCTACAGCAGTTAATAGCTGCTGATTCACGTTATGCTGACAAGGGATGAACAAGCATTTTAGTGTTCATGTTTACTGCTTCTCCATCATCAGTCCGACGATACTTTAAAAGAACAAAGTGATTAAAAAACCCTTTTGGTTACAGCAAACTGGCATTGATCATAAAAACAATGCTTTCTCCTATAAAGAAAGTAGGTCTCATCTTCAGATGATTAGCACATTCATAATTGAAATTCTAAGCTATCCTTTATTAGTCAAAACACCTGGATGGTATTTGTTCACAGCTTAATTACAAAACGAGCTTTTAAAAAATGACTAGGCTGCATTTCTGCATAATTCTTACCGCAGCATTTGGACTCTTGTCAAGTCGCAAGTGAGAATTAAAAAGACTCATGGAAAGTCAGGCCACTGACAAGTCTCATAGTCGCAATTTGTTTTCCAGGTTTTAAGCCTAGAGATTCACTTTTTTAAATATTTGCAGTCTGTATGAGAACTCAGAGAGGAGAAAAGGAAAGAGAATTAAGAATCCTACTAGACATTATACTCCAGAGGCTGGGATTTTTAAAGAAAAAAGAAGACACGGATATTGTATAAACACAGAACTTTCACCAGAGTAAAGGTTTGAACAGCTTCCCTGAGAAGGTGATATAAAGCACTCCGTATCAAAGCCAGAAAAAAAAAAAAAAGTGTTTTGATTTGCAGTTTAATATTACCTTACACCACTAAAATTTTGTATCAGGCATAAAAAAAAAATCTCTTTGTGGGATTTGGTTTGTTCCAGTGCTAAAAACAAATAGGACTGAAGAGATTTCAGAGACTCTTTTGCAGCAAAATCCCACCATTTACAATCCTTCTATTCTGCTGGTATTCAACAGTTACTCTGGGAAGTTGCCTATGCCTTGACTGAAAATATTCATTTAGGATGAAAGGTAAAGGGAATAACAAAGCCTGCTCAACAAGTACTTACTGTCAACTCTTGCCTTAAAGGACAAATACCTTCGCATTTGTATCTACATATTTCTACTCCTTGCCACAGTTAAACCACATGAATTACATTTAAACAACAGTCAGAATCCATTCATAAGTATGTATGTCAAAATATTTATAACAAATAGTAAGTTAACCATCTGTAGTTCTAATGCATCTTACCCTAACTTACAAAGGATCCAAGAAACAACCCAGAAAGAACTGAGAAGCAAATATATTGGCAATTCAAAGTAACTATTTTTTTGGAAGTGATCTTGAAAGTAACATTGTTTGTGGTAGCTTTTTAGCTCTTCTGATTTGCTTCCACAACCTTTTTTCACAGCACGTGAAACAAACAAAATTTTGAAATTTTAGGCATGAATCAGGAAGAACTTCAGACACACTGCTACAGAAACACAAAAGCATATGGAAATTTGATCAGAATTCGCAATATTTATATTTCTGTTTAGAGAAGAAAACACAGAATACCAGACTTCAAACGGTACTAGGAATAGCAAGTGTTATTTAATTTCTTATGAAAGTATTAGCTAATGGGCCAAGACTGGAATCTAAGCGTTATCTTGACAGTTAAAATGAAGTCACTCACAAACACTATCTGGACAAGGTTCTGAAGATTACTTGGATATTCTTTAAGATGCAGTCCATCTAAAGGCATTTAAGCAGACCCTATGCTATGTCTTCCACTCTTCAGTGTACGTCTAATGGTTAAACTGAATTTGTGTTTCACTAGTGCTTCTAAAGCCAGTTTGCCCTCCATAACACACTTCACCCTTCTTTGCAAAGTTTCAGTAGCTGACAGGTCAGCTGAGCTTTACTCTGACCTGCTACTTCACATTTACACAAGACACTGAAGAACACTATTTTCCCTTCACATTACCAAAGAACAAAACCTCTCCCCACCACAAAAAGGGCCTTAACTGAAAAATACAGCATGCTGCTGGAGATGGAAGTTGCTTTTGCGACACAGCCTATGACTTATTTCATCACAGTGAGCACTCCCTCCCAACATCACCCCACTGTTAACTTCTGAAACAAAGACAGGGAAAGCTGCAGGAAGTCCTCACAAATTATCCCCAGTTTGGGCATACTTAGCTGAATTCACACAACTTCATGGTTGTTTCAGCAGTTATTTTTTGCTCACTAAAGGTTTTGTTCCTACCCACATTTGCGTTAACCAACATGTTACCGCTGTTTAACTATGGACTGCATATAAACAAGACTTATGCTATAAATACCCCCAAGTTTTTTTCAGCCCCTAAAACCTCCCTCATGAAACTTTCAGTGTCAAAACCCAAAGGGGCAACTGAAACACCAGCACTCAGACACAAGTCCTTCAACTGGCCTACCAATCCTTCCCTTCACACCAGTCAGCCCAGTGAAGGGAGAAAGCCAGGTTGATGACTGAATGGAAACATGAGAAATTTATCTGAACACCTTTTCTCACCCGATCAGGTGGGGGAAGAGGGGAGGAAATAACAGAAGACTTGGGCCCAAACCATTGGGCAGTTATTTGGGACTCAAATTACCACTCAAGTACAAAGATGTCTCTGTTCTACCCCCAACAATACCTTTTTTCTATGCCCAATGATAGTGCTAACTGATCAAAGTGATCAGGTGAAGAGCATGGCCTCAAATACCAGACAATTCTCACATAAACATCAAATTGCTATTGTTCAAATATCCTTAAGATACTAAGATCCTATTACACTAAGTTCTTGGACGTTTTTGAGTATAAGACACTCAATAACACAGCAGACGTAAGTTAAAGTGCTCATTTTAGCATTTCGGTTACTTCATACGCCAGTGAAGCAGAATTCCCAAACATCTCACCTACTGTGCCTCCATTCACCTCACAAGACAGATCCAGCCTACAAAAGCAGATTCCTTTTATATTAAGATATACTCTAGAAGTACACCTAAAGAAGTCCAAATACTAAGGGATCTAGCAGAATCATCTCAAAACGATCCTTATGAAAGGCATGCAGTGTGGATACTCTGCCCTCAGCAGCTGTTTCTCTCTGCACATCTGCTACCTTTGGGCCTCACCGCTTGGAAACGCGCACGCCGCTTACTCATGTGTCAGGACACGCAAGAGGAATTATGCCACGCAAGTCACCTTTAAAGGGGAAACTCGACCCACAAAATAAGACGTCGTATCTTAACTGCTTCAATTCACTCATGCTTGATAAGGAGATTCCCATTTCTTTTTCCTTCAGTGTGACTTTAAAGGACTATAAAGGATTTGTGGAGCTATGCAACTAACTTATGGTATTTCTTTCCAGATGGCAACTATTCCATCACTACAGTTAAGCATGTTTTTCCACACACCTTCCTGAAAGCGCCTCAAATCAACGCGTCTGTCAAAAGTCACTGCGTGACGGAACTGTACACAGAGCGTTATCTTTACTAACGGAACGCTGCTTTTTATTCTCTTTAATTCTAACGAAAATTTAGAGGCTCCGGGTGGCTTATAGGCTCCAGGACCGGGCTCCCACCGCGCCCCACAGCCCGCCCGGCGCCTTGCAACGACACGACGGGCACTGCGGCTCCTTGTTTACGGCCCGCAGCGAGCCCTCCCGGAGGGCCGGCCCGCTGCCGCCCCCCTCCCTCCCTCCCCTCCCTCCCCTCCCCTCCCCTGCCGGGCACCCAAACCGCGCGGGGCAGCGGGGGGGGGAGGGAACCGAGGCGGGTTGCGGCTGCCCGAGCGCAGCGCGGTCAACGCGCCTCAGCCTCACCCCCCCCCCCCCCCCAGCTGAAGTGGTGCTGCCCTCGCGCCCCCCCCCCCCAGCCCAAGGGGCGCCCAACGGCCGCACGCGCGCGCGCGCGCAGCGCAACGCACCTCACCTCAGCGCCTGCCGCCGCCGCGGCGCGGGCAGCAGCAGCGCGGCCACCGCCTGCGCGCGCCCTTCCTTCCCTCCCGCCGCTCCGCCCCGGCTGCTGCTGCCCCGGCGGCTGCGGCCCGACTGCGGCGGCTTGGCGGCGGTCAGGTGACCCCCGACAACACGGGCCGCCCCCGCGCGCACACCCCGCCCGCCCATTGGACGCCGCGATCCCCGCCGACCGCCCGCGCACGGCGCATGCGCGCGGCCGCCGCCGGTGGCCGTGCGGGCTCCGCGGGCTCTGAGGAGAGACCCTCGTTGGGTGGCTGTGGCGCGGGTTAAAGCTTTCCTCTGCTAATAAATAGCCAAAGGCTGTTTGTTATATCTCTAGTTATCATCCGGAAGGCACTGCTGAGGGAAACTTAGTGTCACACAGAAAGAACTCACCTCTGTAGTGTATTAAAAGGTTGGGGAAATGCTGTTGGCCGCTTGGGAGGGGGGGAAACTCCATCTGCTTGTATGTTCAAGGATGCCACGGAGGGCAGTCTCCTTCCAGAAGCTGCATATCCTGAATAAAACAAAACATCAGTGATGGCAACTGTGAAAGGCACGTTGTCAGTAATACCAACTAGTGGGAACATGATTGTTGTGACATTCTAACAAAGTCAACAATTTTCTTTACATACAAGTTACAGAATCCCATTTACGCTCCATAAAAATTACATTTTAAAAAAGCAAGTTTGAAATACACGCTCTTACCCTGTATTTAAGTGCCCTGTAACTTTCCCAAGCTATTTTACAGTAGAAGTTCTACTCCTCTTTTTGGCCTTCATGGGAATTTTGGGGGAAGGTATGAGTAAAAATCTTACTGGTGAGGCGTAGTAGTGATAGGTGTATATGAAAGGGCAGGGAGTTCCCCTCGTGTCTGCGCATAATGACTGACCTTGCATAATTCAGAAACAGATGAACCCGTGGGGAAAAAATGCTTATTGAAAAGCACTGGGTGTCAAAAAATACATATATATTACTTTACTCCTACATGTATTAATACTCTCATTCTTCAGTTACCATTAGGATGATAATGAAACTCTTTTTTATTTTCAGTGGCAAAGCAGCTAGAAATCACACAGATGGGAGGTCAGAAGGGTCTACAGCTGATTCCAGCCCCCACCCAGTGAACTGGGGAGCCCTTGTACACCGAACAGTTTCACTTCCACTGCAACCTAGAAAGGAATTTTTCAAAAGCTTTCTTCAATAGTCATTATACCAAATTAAAACTGATAACAGACAGGAAATCCCTGCTGGTTTATTGACTTTTTTGTTGTTTTTTGTTAGCTTTTGAATGGGACTTTTTTATTTTTTATTTTTTTTTTAGGTGAGGAGTGGCTGTATTTCACAGGCAGGCTTCAATGTTTCCTTGGATCATTTTTTAAGTCCCTTTAGTCTCTGCTTTGAAAGGTGTATTTTGTTAGTATTTCTTCAGTCAGACATCTTCAACACTACCCAAAATAAAAATAACAACCTGAAGCACTGTGAAAGCAGATCTGCAACCAGACCCTGAGTAGCAGTTCCAGGTTGTTTATTCAAGGGTTCCCGATTACCACAGCCCCTGAGGAACTGCTGTACTTACTTTGTAATCTCTGCATTCAGGTGGAAAAGTCTGCCGAACGCAAGCTGTCTTTTCCTCAGCTGACAACATTTGAGATAGATGTTAACACCTTGTCTAGGTTTCCACCAGGTGAAAGTTGGTTTGGCTTTTTGTTATGCCTGCTGTAGGCACGTAAACTTTAAACATCTTCCAAAGCGACACACCTTTCATTTTACTTTTACAAGTTCCTGGATTCTTTAAGAGTCATTAATGTGGGACGGGTAACAGTTGTCATTTGTAACTGACAATTATGCAGAACAAATAAAAGAACATGAATAAACAACCTACTGTGTTGTCTGTACATGAGATTTAGTCAAGCAAGGCTTTCTCTGAAAGGCCTGGAGCAAACAGAATTATATACCCATGTGTTCGTCCGCGCTAATGGCCAAGATGAAAATGCTGCACGTGGGTTACACTGGAGCTAATGAAGCAGAGGGTATTGGGTCAAAAGAGATGGTTGAAAGAGAGTAGAGAACTGCAGCAGTGCAAAGTATGGTACTGAGCCACGAGCGGAAGACATGAAAGTACTTGCTGACTGAAAAGCAAATTGGATATTCAATTACTAATATAATGCATATATGTGCATATATATAATTACAGCCTTTGTTTGTTTGTTTTACAAATTGACTTTGTGAGCATTCCGTGAAGGAAGAACAATACCTTTTAGGTGAGAAAAATCTTCCGATAGGAGGAAGGATTGCCGGATTGCCT
Organism: Anser cygnoides; assembly: GCF_040182565.1. Classification (NCBI taxonomy): domain Eukaryota; kingdom Metazoa; phylum Chordata; class Aves; order Anseriformes; family Anatidae; genus Anser; species Anser cygnoides. The sequence continues at coordinate 112,052,559 of NC_089873.1, read as the reverse complement.
CTCCACTCCCTACTTTTCCCTGGAATTTCTCTTGACAAATTCACTCGTGTATTTCTGCTAAAGGAACAAGTTATACCCAATACTTTGTAAATGGAAATAACTCCTCTAACAGTTCCCTTCACGTGTAACAGAACTGTTAATCCTGTGCTTATACAGCTCCCGTATTTTGAGTAAGCAAGAATTTGGTGGTGGCCCCAATTTGCTAAATGCAACTGTATTGTAAAATGAAGATATGCAGTGTTTGTGATCTCATGCGGGATTTAGCAAAATCGCACATCGTGAAGGGAGGGTGTGGTTCTCCCTGCCATTCATACAAAGAGCGTATCGAGCAAAATTCTGAGACTTTCAGTTTTGCTAGAGGCTAATACCAATTTTCCTTCTTTGACTGTTCGATAACTGCTTTTCATGTCCTTAGGAGGGCATTCAGTTATTTTTAGTTCTTATTTTAGTTATTAATTAGTTGCCCAATATACTCCACGGGCACAACCAGGGTTTCATTACAAAATAGCATAAGCAATTTGTTGGCAAATATCTATAAGAACAACTATTTGGTTATGATATCCAAATAGTATCTTTATGCTTGAGATTTGGGTAACGCTTGTTCTTACATTTTTAATAATAACATATCCTGAATTTCAGTTTTTATAGCTGTTCTTTATGTTTTCTACCACTTCATGCCTTTACCCATGTTGACAATTCCCAATGCCCAAGTACTCAGACATGAAACAAGCAGCTTAACAAAATGTTTAAATGGTAAAAGTTGAGTTACAGAAATAGAGAATTAGTTCAGTTTTTAAGCATAAGCAGAAAATTTAAAATACCACTAGGGTAAGTGTTGGGGTTTTTTTGTTTGTTTGTTTTTCTTTTTTCTTTTTTTTTTCTTTTCTGATCTCACACTTAAGATTTTTGTAGCGGAAGCAAGGGAAAGAAGGGAGAAGAAATAAATCAAAACAAAAAGAACTCTTACTTTGGCTTGAAGGTTGGCTACCAGACCTTGGACCGCACCCACCAAGAAGGGATCTTCATCTCTTGTTCTCGGTCCTAGGGATGATGCAATGCTGACTTCCCACACAATAGAGAAAGAAATTATGGTGTAATAGCTTGTTTCTCACTCATAGTCAGACTGAAGAACTGAGTAAGTACTTTCCTCGTTGAAATCAGACACAACTGGAGAGGGGAAAAATAATTAAAAAAAAAAAAAGTCCATTTTTTTTTCCTAAAAAGGAGAAGTAAAACCAGCAAAAAGGAGATCTGGGAGCTAAGCTGAAAAATAAGGAAGTAAATCTTCCTGCAGATGAATAATGAATGTTTTAAAGATTAAACAGTTTATAAACAGGAATTATAAATGCTCACAGAATTAATGAGTATGAGAAGAAATAATAATAAAAGAATGCAATTAGAAGAAAATGAAGAATAATGCCCTTTTTTGCAATAGATTTTTTTTTTCTGATACATTGAAGACAATGGGATTTTAAGTCCCATTATATCATATGCTTTTATTTCCCTAAGAAGCATGAATATCGTTATCTTTTTCTTAGTGTCATTTACTGCATCAGACACACTGGGTGCACCGGTCTCAGCTCGGTCTCAGCTCGTACTAATTTGTGGCTGGATTTCACTGAGCTCCAACTAGTCTGCATGAGGATAATGGCCCAGACGGATGAATATGGTGTAGTTTAGAATTTTTGTGTTAAACGGGCACAGCCTAAACCAAGGAACATTCGGGACATCTTTAATACTGTGTTTGATCTTTTCTGCCCTTGTCCTCAGTTCCTATGCTGAAGCTGGTTTCATACAGCAGAAACTTGGCTAATAAATTCTCCAGAGCTGAATTGCAACATATTCCAATGCTAAAGGTGAGACTCATCCCACCTATCTTTACCCATCTAAATATTAGCTGTCTAGTCTAAGCTACTTATTTAGGCTCCTGTGCAGTCAATGGAACCAGATAGGCATCTCCACAGGGTAATTTTCCCCTTCCTATGGTGGGTGTCTGAGACAGGTGTGATGAAACTCCTTTTGGAGATGCCTGTCTCGCTCCTTTGTCTGTGGTGGGAACAGATAACTGGGTTAGGCTAAGTGGATAACTCTCAGAGGACTGTGGTTGAGTTGAATCTGCACCTTCTGTGGGATGCTGGGATCAGAATATATCAAAAACATCAGCAAAAGTCGTTGAGAAAAGTAAACGCCAAGGCCCCATCTCCTTCCTTTTGTGCCCAGCTTTTTCTGGCTGAGCAGGACACTTACTGTCAGAAGAGGGTTTCTGCCCTTGGCCCCGTACCTACACTGTAGCAGACTGATGAGATATATGCAATGAATCTGGTACTTCTGGTCACAAGCCAAATGAGCATACAGTAAACCAGGTGTAAAAGACTTGTCCTAGACACAACAGTTTTGTATGCATAGATTGAACATGCTACAGAGGGGGCAGGTCCGATGCTTTCCTGGAAGCACTCGCCGTACTATCATAAGCAGTAAAAAATATGGATGCACGCACGGCAATTCCAGTATCTCCTGCAGGAGTCTGCCTCCCGGCCCTCATGGACCAGAGGCTGGGGACCCTGCTGCTCACACATCCATGTCGTCACGCAGCAGACCAGTCCGTTTGCACTCTGGTAAATGAAAACCAAACTGCTCCCTCCTGTGACCTCGCAGACGCAAAACCTGGTTTTTAATCTACACTTAGATTGCATTTTCTTACTGTAAATCTAGCTATCAAGTAGCTAAGTAGTATGTAATACATTTAAGTGACTTAAACCTCAGGGCTATGTCAATATGTATAAGCTGAATATCTGCCTTTTACTTTAAAATTATTTTTAAAGTCGTCAAACAAATTCTTCTAGAAAGCCTTTGAAGACTTTCTACATTTTCTTACAAGTACGTAAGCGAAGGAGCAAAGCAAATTTATTTCCATACCATCTTTTGCTGTATGTGTGAGGTACTGTTCTAATTCTTAAGAATACACATGCTTATTTTTCATGGTTTTCTTGCTTACAAAAGTCTTTTGTTCATTCTGGGAAAGCATACTATTACTCACAGGAAAATATTTTTAAATTCCCTCTTTATAAAAAAAAAAAAAAAGAGAGAGAGGAAAATGTTTTTCATCTAGAAGTGAATCCTATTCTATTAGACTGTCCTTTAAAAATGCAATTATAAAAGCAATCATTTCGAAGTAAATTTGGTTCAAATTCTTGTCAAAGCTTCTTAAAGTGAAAACTGGTCTCTCGGTTTAAACTTTTGTTTCTTTTTTTTTTTTCAGATATTGTTTTTAAAAACAGCATCATTAAACTAAACAGTAATATTTCCACAGGGAAATGAAAGTGGGGGGTTATTTTGTTTTGATTGAAAAGAATGATTTGGGGAGGAGGGAGAGGATTCTATGAAAGGGGTTATAAACCATATGTAAACAATGGCAAAAAAAGATGAGAAACATATTTAAAAGTTTCTACTTGTGGGACACCAGAGGTCTGCTTAGATAGGCTGAAGGAGGTGTATGAAGAGACCAATAAATGAGAACTGCAGCAGGACAACTAAAAAGACCCACCCAGGTACTTTGCTTGAAAGAGGACAACAATTGATTTATTCATGAAAAAATGGATTTGTTTTCCTAGAAACCTGGAGAAGAAAATGGTAAAAGTTGTAATTTTGTCTGGCAGAAATGGCTGATCTGAGGGATCTGAGAAAAGACCAGAAATGTCCGGGAGGTGAGGTGAGATTGCTGCAGTCAGACTGTCCAGGCCATGCATTATCACACAGTGGCTCTTTTGAAGCATGGGAGGAAACTTCGGTGTTTGTGGGAAAGCCAGTGTATGCTGTCCAGAGCTTGATGAGCGTTTTCAGTCTCGAGTAATGCTGTGGGATAGCAGCTGTGTGGATTTTAAATGAATTAGTTCAGTGCAGCAGAAAACCACAAAGCCTGAAAACAGCAGAAGCTGTTTTCAGCCAGATACAGATTTGCTAACAGATTCGTGGAATTGCTGAGTATTTGGGAAGATGTAGGAAGACCTGGTGAAACACCTCGTGGTGGGGTCCTTCTTCACAAGCTAAAGGCATAAAACACTGTGTTGGTTATGTGTTCCCTTTTATATGAAAAGATTATGCTGGGAAAGGGAGCCACCACCTTAAAAAACACCCTTAGTGGTACTAGGGAAAGAAGAATCATAGAATCGTAGAATCATTAGGGTTGGAAGAGACCTTCAAGATCATCTGCTCCAACCATCATCCTACCACCAGCGTCATCCATTAAACCATGTCCCTAGGCACCAGGTCCAGCCTTTCCTTGAACAGCCCAACAGCCCGTCTGCTTCCTTTAACACACAGTACGCTCTATTGATAATCTCCTGAATTAGCAACTTTGATGGTCCCTCCATGCACTCGTACTTTGGGGGGGGTGGTGGTTAAGAGCTGGTAGATCACTCTCCCCATCTGTGTCAAGCTTGGGGTTCTTCTGTTGCTCTTGCTCTAAACTGCTCTAACTGAGGAGTCTGCTCGTTAGTGCTAGATTATTGGTGATATCTGGAACACCGGTTTGCTGCTCTTCTAGAGAAATGCACACTCTCTCCCTCAGATGAAAACCTGTGAAACATTCGCTATATCTGTGGAAGGAGGTACCCTGAGTGTTCTTAACAAAAATACTTGTGGGTGAGATCCTTGAAGGTAGGAAAGAAGTGGCTTCTCTCTCACAGCAGATTCAAAAATCTCTGCCATACTTGAAACATTAAAACTTTGGACTGATTCCCTAAAAACTGTAGTCATACCCCTGAGAGGAGAAGGATGTTGAGTCATAGTGAAGAAAGGAAAGAAAAGCTGAATGTTTTTTCTATTACAATCATTACAGAGGTCAGACACAACCAAGACAGACAGATGAACAACAAAAATACTGGTTAAATGATTCAAAAGGCTAGGTTTTCTGGCATCAGACAGAAACATTTCAAGGACTCTGAAAGAAAATATGGAAATGAATTGTCATTCCAGTCTATCTTAACATATTTGCCTTTTGAGTCTAATGCCTAAAGAAGGATTAATTTTGATGGCAGACTTTTGAAGGACATACACTTAGGCTATCTGAAGGCTATCAGAAATATGTCAGGAGCAGAACAGTGAACATTGAAATTGCATTTCCTTTTGGAGATGTCTAACAGTGGCAAAAAGACTTGAAAGCATATGATCTTGTGCAGTATGGTATAACATTTTTTTTAAGTACCTAAGTACTGTTTTGCTTAAATAAGTTCTTCATTATGATCACCCAGCTTGCTTTTGTTACAGAGGATGATTGCAAAAGTGAATGATGCATTTGAAGGCTTGGCTAAGACTGGAAAGCATACCAAAATTAGGAAAGAATACCATACTTTCAAATACTTGGCTAGGTTTCAATTTCACAACATAAGGTTCTTGTTGTAACCTACTGCTTCTATATTGATCCTAGAATGACTTGCCAGGAAAAGAGTTTGACTGTTCAGCATATTAACTGTACTGTTACTACAGCTTTCTGAAAAAAAAAAAAAGGGATTTATTTTTCTGAGGTTGTGTGCTTTCCCATTTGTCATAACAGAACAAAAATTGGTTCAGAGCCTGCTTCTGTTTAGAACTGCAAATTAAATGCCCCACAACAGAAGCTGTTCAGTTTCTGGTAGTGATTACCAAGCTGGAGCCTCAGTCGAGAAGCTGGAGTGATTACAAACATGTATGTCACCGCGGTGATCCAGCAAGAGGAGGCAGCCAATCTTAGCCCATCTGCCGTGCCTATCTGGATTTCCTCCCGTTCCCGAGCGATTGGCCAGTCCGTTCATCGTTCGCTTGGGTGTGACTGCGAGCCATGATGAGTCATGGTTCAAGCGAACAGCTCATACTGAAAGGAAAAGGAGGCCAATTTTAACTCTACTTTTAATTTTGTGTCTAGCTTAGTTAATTCTGTGAAAGTCAAAAAGGGTCCAGAACGGCTACATGCAGCAAAAGGTAATCCAATGCATAAAAGATACAGAAGGTATCACTATCAACATGGGAAAAAAAAAAAATATATATATATAGAGAGAGAGAAATGTAGCTGCAAGTCTCTGTGTTGGGTCTGGCTGGGATGGAGTTTCTTCCCAAAAACTAGAATGTCAGATGGTGCACAAATACTAGATGGTGCACAAAGTAGCGGTTGTCTCCTGTTGGGAGGATGAAAATTGCTGAAAACAGCAGGTTTAGATTGGAAAGGGTACTTGCAAACCTGGAACTGGTTATAGAAATGATGGGATTGATTATGTAGTGTCATTTCCTGATAACTCAGCTCTGCGTTAGTCTTTTGTCTTATGAGGTATTGCCTAGGATACAGTAATCTGCTTGATAGTTTCCTGTTGTTTCTGCTTTTCCTCTCCCTTCTTTGGACAGCTGATGATCCACAACTCACAGCTTTTTCCAGAAACATTTTGGAGCTGGGTTTCTCACACTGGAAAGTAGGAGCTTCCTGAACGCACTTTCAAAACGAATTTGTCTCAGGAGCACACTGTTTCTTTTCCCCTTTTCCTTCACAGAATCACAGCATGGCTGGGGCTGGAAGGGACCTCTGGAGGTCATCTGGTCAAACCCCTGGTCCCTGCTCAAGCAGGGACACCCAGTGCAAAAACCTGCAGTGCTGTTCCTGCTACTTTCTAATGATTACAATGCTTTTTGAGACATGCTTTCACTCAGCCAAACAGTGACAGTGACAGTGCAAATCTTGGGCATTGGGTGGAGTCTGGACACCATCCCAGCCAGTTTTCAAAACACTCTGCAAAAACACCTGAAAAAAGTCAGTGAATACTTGCTCAGACATCCCAGACCACATGGCAGCCTACCATTCCCATATACCTTGTGCCATCTGCAAAATCCAAGCTGTACAACTGTATCTGAGGCTTGGGCACGGTTGTGAAAAACAGCATGTGAGTGTGTTGGTGATGGGTTCTTTTGTACATGTTGTGTCTTTCCTGAAACAAGCCCCTATCTCCTGTCCACAGAGCTCACGTAGGGTCTTCAGTCCCCTGAAGGGACCGGTTTGGTTCCACACTGACCGCCCTACCTCCCCACAAGCATTTGGAGGGGTGAGGAAGAGGAGGGAGGGAAGAAGTTGCCACTCTACCAGACAGGCAGGAGAAAATCAAATTCCTGCAGGTATTTATTTGCATAGACTTATTTCCTGACAAGGAGGATTGTAAACACGACCTTAAATTTCCTTGTAAGGTGTTTTCTGTTTGTCTTTTAGCTTAGGAGATTTTCTGATATTGTTTCATACACCACAGTAATTTTTTTCTTCTTCTTCTATACAAAACCCTGACCTTTTTGTCTGTCTAGAAAATTCTGGCTATATTTATTATCTGAAAGGCTTCATAGCTGACTGTAGTAGGGCTTTCTGCAAGACTCTTTTCTGTGATCCCCCAGTGAAGGTCACAACTCATACAGCCTTTCTAAGGGCTGTGACAGCTTATAGCAGCTCTGGGGCAACACCTTCTCTACCTGCTTTTGCCAAGCCTGCTGCTCCTGCTGGGGCTTCCAGAGGGAGCACCTGGCAAAGCAGCCTCCTGTTGACCGACCTCTCAGGACACCCAGGCTCAGGTTGAGGTTCGTGTGTTGCTCGCAGGAGCCATGTTCTCCGGGGTGTGTTGTCACTTATTTCTCACCTCCCTCTGCTTAGGAGTCACCTGGAAAACTTTGGGATCCTGGGGTTCAGGCGGAGTTTTGCAAGTCACAGTCAAGCTGCTTAAATCTCCATGTGCAGCCCCGGCAGGGCACAGCAGTGTTTGGTACTGATAAGATAGGAGCCTGCGGCTCCCGGTGCTTGTTTGCAAGCATTCCCACCACATGAAAGCAAGCTCTCGCCTAAGAAAATGCAAACGCCTTACACGCCATGACAAATGTTGCAAATCAGAGATTGTTGTAATTACCTCACACTAAGTCCTTCTAAGAAAGAACACGGTGCTAAGGTTCCGGTGGAATGCTCCTGAATCACTGCCTTGTAAACAATGACACCACCTGTCTCGTCTCATCTGAGCTCTCAGAAAATGGGGAGGATGTGCTGAATGAGACACTCAGCGACAGTGCTGTTCAGCGATTACTGTATGACACCGTGGGCTATATCATACCGCACGTTCCTTTCAGACAGAGAAGTGGAGCAGAAGCTGTAGAGCTGACAAAGCGCTCGGAGGAGAAATCTTAACATAGTAGTTTAAGTAACAAAAACAAGCATTTTTTCAGGCAAAGTAGAATACACTCCAGCTATTTTTTCTGTGAACTTAATAAGTACATGCAGAAGTTGCATGTAAATGCATGGTAGTTACTGTTGCTTTAATATTAGACTGTCGGGTGTAGGTAAGAATGAACAGTCCAGGGGTGTTTTTAAAAATGTTTTTGGAACAAAGTAATAAATGAAACCGGAGCATTCAGGATGACAGATGAAGTGCCACTCTAGGTAAGGACATAGGCTTTGGGATTGGAATGTATAGCATGTGTGACTGTTTATGAAAAATTGCTCAAGTCTAGGGTTGTCTGTGAAATAATCCAGAGAGATCAAAATGGAATATAGTACACATAGAGTCCTGCACATCTGATAAGACATTTAACAGAGTACATGTCATTAGGCAGATGAGTAGACCCACTACAATCTGAATGAGCAAGCCTTTAAAAATCTGTTTGAAACATATACTGCTATGTTACATATCAAGAAATATGTGTTGTTTTCTTTTTTTTTTCTTTTTCTTTTTTCTCCATCATTTTCATTTGTGTTATTTAAATACTGCTTGGCAATTTCACTGGTGGGACATTGTAGTTTGGAAGACTGAAATGATGCAGCAGAATGGGAAGGAAACTTCCAGACACTGACCTAGATGTTTTGAGAAAATGCTCTTGTGTAATAATCAATATTGACCAATTTTATAGTCTTTGAAAAACTACTTTTTTCCCAACGGGTCCCTACACAAGTTTTCTAAACCTGCCTGTCAAAGTTCATTCAGATCAGCTAAAATATAAGCTGATATATACATAAAATACTAGTTGAGGTTGCAGCAGCTCTGTCTCTAATTGTGCAAATGGAGAGAGGCCGTGTGTCAGCATAATTGTGTTTATTTGGATCAGTGTCCGTCCTTGTACCAACCAGAAGTGTATAACTGCTTTTGCTCTTGGCAGCTGTACTGGTAAGGGCAGAAGGACTAAGCTTCACATTTCTATTAACACAAAGTTGCCTGTCCCTGTTATCCATACGTGCTGTTGCATACCAACATTTGCTGTTTCATAGAGCAAGAAATACTGTCAGATAACCACTTCTGAATTGCTAGAAACTTCTCAGCTGCACGTTGCACTGTAGGTCTTGTTTTAAAAGTTCTCAGTTGTACAGTGCCACAGAGGCCTTGTTTCTGTCCGGACGTGAGCAGCTTGCTTGTTTTTTTCGTTATTTGCCAATTGCAGTGGAAATGATGCAGCACAAAAAACTGCTGACTGGAGAGTCTGTTGTATTTTCTAGGTACTTTCTGGTTTTGAAACAAAACTAGAGTGCTGCAGTTGTTTGAATTCAGCTTCTGCCAAGTTTTTTACACAGCCGATGCTTCTAAGAATAGAGAAACCTACCTTAGGAGCTACTTTCTAAGTTGTACCTTGGTATTTTCAGTATTAAAATTAGAACGATGCTTAAATTAAATGACTCATTTTATTTGTGATAGCATTCCTTAAATGACATTGTATGTTACACACTTACATGAAGTTTCGTAGCGAGTACTGTAGAGCAGCCACCCACCGCTGCAGATCGCCGGGATTTACAGGGGCAGGGAAACCCCCAGAAGGACATGTGCATGTTGACGTGTGTTGGGGCATGACCCTGCTGGGGTTACACATCAGCATGCCCCCGTGCCAGGTGGGCAGACACACGGTGATAAAGATGACACATCTCTTCATCAAGAAGGATAACATTTTCACCACGTGAGGCCTGCAGCGGGGCTCCCTGGCAGGCAAAGCACTATCCTAAAAATGAAAGAACTGTATTCTACTTACAAGTATTGCTTTTTGCTGTTTCTTCTGGAGGGCCTGAAGAAGTAAAATATTAACTGGAGAATGAGGGGACGGAGGCAGCTTCACAAAGCAAATAGCTAACGTGCTTTAAACACACTGCATTTGGTGTAGCAGCTAAAACAGCAATCATGAGCTTGCAATTGCAAATACTGGAGTGTGGGAGGTGTTTGGAAATACACCTGGGTACATCGAGGTATGTAAATATACCTAGGTATTTAAAACTGAAGTCCACTTGCGTCCAAAATGATGAACCAAGCCAAATGTTCCTTGCTTCTCCTCCTGAACATGTCTCTGTTTGCTCCCTGCATCCCTGTTTGACCAGGACATCCTCTCGGTGCCTCTGGCTGTGCTTTTCAAGCACTTGAGTAAGGTAGTGCCTCATCCCTGCCTGGACCTCCAGCTCCCAGACTGCCGATGGGGACACCGCCTGGAAGCTGCCAAGGCTTTCCGGTTCTTTCCTCTGAACGCTTTTGGAATGATTTTGGCAGAAATTACTACAGAGTCATGGATAACAAAACTGTGCCCTCACCAGTTTTCAGGGAATCCTCTTTTCATCAGTTCTCAAGATGTCAGCCTGTTCGTGTTGTTCAAGCAGCTTCTCTCCCGAACACATCACAATTATTTGCAGTGTTTTAAGCGTCCAATTGATGGGTTATTAAAACAGGCAACAGGCCATTAAAAATGTGAAAATTAGCTTGGACTAAACTGAAGTCGTTCAGATACTGTTGAGGTTTCAAACAGCAATATAAGACACATTGCCAAATATGCTAAATAACTGCTGGGAACGAGATGTACTTCATTTATTGGCTAGAAAACCACCATAGTTGAGCAAGTATTATGGGATACATATATTAAAAAAGAAGCTTCATGCTAGGAAAAAAAATGTTGTTTAGGTAGATAATGCCCTGGGAAACCCTTATAATGAAAGCATAAAATTTAATCATTGATAGAATTAAGTAGAATTAGTTAACCAACAAACCCTCTGGAAAACAAATCAGAACTGCTGAGGAAATTTGTCTTGCTGCCTGCTGAACTTAAAGGCATCTTGCTTATAGAAGCAGTTAAGGTATTTTGCATATTAAGACTGTGTTTTTAATGTATTTTCAATGATTTCAATATGTAAGACTTGCTTTAGTAACTGCAGCCATGTGTTTGTGTTAGGATTTTACTGGAGCATGGCAAACAACTTCTGTTAAAGCAAGACATTTATGTTTTCAGATAAGGGCAGGAAGCAAACTTCTAGGAAAATGGGTTCCAGGTAGGAAAGGTGCCTTTGACTATCAGTGCCGAAGCAGCTATGCTACCCGACAGGCAATGAGAGAAAAATAAGAACAAACCGGGGAGAAAGGTTGTTGCTGTTCTTTCAAAAGAATAAAGAAGTACAGAAAGGGCTCAAAAGAGCAATGAGGAAAAAGAAATCAACGAGTCATGAAGGGAAGCACGTTAATTTGGAGAGCAGAATTATTCATAAAACAGCTAACATATGTCATAACACTAGTTGTGCAATTAGCATATATACATATATAAATACTAGTATATTCATAAAAGAACTAGACTCTTACGATCGGGAAAAGCCACCAACCAAAAAAGTTAATCGCCTCTTATTATGTTGCTACAAATAAATTCTGTTTTTCTAACAGTTTTAGTCTGGACATAAAATTATTTTTTCTACAGAGAGGAAGAAACTCTTGTAAAAAAAGCCACCTGACAGCAGGTTGGAGCAGTTCTAACAAAAAATACAGTGAATTGGTTCAGTTCTCAAAAGGAAACAAGGGACAGATTTTTAGCAGGATGAACAGGTAACAGAAGAGGTCAGTCACAAGAATGCTTACAAACACCACTACAGTTTAACATTCATTCATTTAATCCAAATGGATTGCTAGTTCACACTACCGATATATGGATAAATTGCACACTGACTTTCCAGAAATAGGCAGAAGGAAGGACAAAATTGGAGCTGAATTCACAGAATGTGTAGCGCAGCTTTAAAGAAAATTCATAACAAGATCTAGGAAGGAATAACCTGGAATAGTTACAGAAAAAAAGAACAATCCAGATCAGCTCATCAGCTGTTGAGAGTGAATGGACAAAGTGGGCTGCAGGTGGCATGTCCTGGGCTTTTAGGTCCCACAAACCTAGGGTGAGGTGTTAAGACATCACTGCATGCTGTTCTCCCCTTGTCCTCCACACATGAAGGAAACAGTCCCAGAGGGCTTTCCAAGGAAGCCCCCGAAGACCCACATACACTGCCACAAGTCTTACAGTGAATATTGGCCTTCTTTCCAGAGCTTTTTTACTCTAACAAGACACAATAAAAAGTCTATTTTTAAACTGTCAAAACCCTCTGAAGGTCAAAGAGTGCAGATGAGCAAAGGTCTTAGGTAATATTTCCTGTATTTCTAATCTCCAACCAGCAAGAAATTTCTTCTTTCAGTATGTTAAAAAAGCAGTGTCTGATACCACTTGCCAGCTGTCTGCCTCCAGGATTTCCACTTATTATAGGCTTCAGACCAGGAGCATTACAGAGGCAGCATCTATCCATCTATCTCTTTTTTCCTTCTTTTTCTTTCACAGACTACATAAGTACTAATTAATCTTGCTAGTTAATCTTGTTCCACTTCAAAGAATCTTCAGGATGAACCTTGAAAAAGCTCAACTTCTTGAATATAGTTGTCTCCTGCTCTCAGTGGTCTATTTGTCTCTCACACATCTTCATCACAGCTCCACAGTATTATTTTTTAAAACTACTTTTTAACAGTACAGTTTCCATTGTCTCATTTGTTTTATCTCCTCTTGGAGTGCTCTAGAGCCTCTATGAAGCTTCAGGAGCATTTGATCTACAGGTCTGAAGACTTTTTGGCTGCTTCTTTGCCACCTGATGGTGCTTCTCTGCCTTTTGCCAGTTGCATGAAGAGCAGCAGCTGGAATGAGCCAGGCAAGGAGTGGAACAGCTCCTTTGGCTCCCCCTTCCCCTGTAAAACTTGGAGGTGGCTCCACAAGGAAGGAGACACACCAAACGGGTACGATGTTCATGGCACACAACAGGGCTTTACGTCAGACCCCTAAATTCAAGAGAGCAATGACTGTAGCTGCAGATAAGTATTTCAAGCTACCTTTTGCGTGTGCTCAGTTTGTAGCCATGCCATACCTGCCTCTGTGGGGCTGGCAGAATAGCTTCTTTTGCAAGTGTCTGGTTTCTGAGAGGGGGTTTTCAAGTGAAGACAAAACAATTAGGCACTAAGGCTACTCAGAATCTGAGTTTTAGGTACTTTTTACGTCCACATAGCATGACTCAGAATACCAAAAGTCTCATTCTCAACAATATTCCCAGAAGCCTTAAGTGGTGAGAGCCAAGTTTTAAGTGAATGAATGGCTCTTTCATACGGACTCAAGATGCAATAAGAGCCCCCTGGAGACCCAGCTGGTGGGTGACTGGACCCCGCGGTCCCTACGTAGTCAGTGGAAAATAAAAAGACTGCTACAGGAGGCACTTACGCTCTGGATAGATGCCTGCTCCTTGCTATTGACTGCATTCCCAGAATAGCCCCAGCCCCAGATAACACACAATATGAATTGCTCACATCTTTTTTGAACTGGGGCACTATCTCTGCTGTCCAAAGCCTTGTCAGATGTTAGCGGAGGTCTTAATACAGCCTTAATTGCCAAAGGTGAAGTCTGGCTTGCTGTGATGTGTCAATTTTGATTTATTTAAAGAAATCTGACATTCGAGAAGTCCTATTGCCTAGTTCCTGATAATGAAGCCCTGAGAGACTGCTGCATGCTGCCTACCCAAACACTAGTTAATTTTGAAAACTTGACTTAAATTGTATAGTGAGCAATCTGGGCCCACTGTGGACTAGTCCCCCTCTTCTAATCTCGTCCTTCAGTTGGTATTGACTCTTGTAACTAAAATGATATTTATAAAAGCATGGCTAATTAAATGGGGTTGAAAGTTTTTACTCATTGTTTTTAAATAAAAGTCCTCAATAATGCTCCAGTAAGGCTGAGACTAGCTGAAGATGGTGTGTTTCATAAATCCTCTGGTACTTCAGACAGAGATTAAGTAATTTTTACTCTTGAATTAGGAAAGTGTGTCATCAGACAAAAAGCTCCAAATGCTTAAGATCATGCTGAAATAGTCATTTTGTTTGTTCAGCTGTACATATCACTGTAGGTCTGAGCTCACTGCCTATCTATCTTATAAAGGCACTCTACTTTAAACTGCTTATCTTTTCTGAGCATATGCTTTAATACTCCTGAGTGGGAAGGGAAGGGAAGTGGTCATATATCCCTGTCTGAAGTATGCATTTGCAGGGGAGAGTAATCCATGTGCCGAACAGTCATATACACATCAATGCTCTTGGGTTAAGGAATAAGTTCAACTAGGAAATAGTTTAGCTCCAAGTCTCTGCTTACCACATGCAAACTGAACATTTTCCATGCTTATTACACACTGGGATTTGATCAGGCACTCATGTGGAAGGCAGAGGACACGCCTTTACCCAGGAGCTCCCCCCCTGCCTAATGCCTGCCTCCAAAGCAGAAGGCATGCAGAGCTTCTCAGAGACACGGGTGCCACTGTCACAACTGCAAGAAACGTTTTTTATCTGTCACATCTTTGAAGCAGCTGAGATCTCCTCTTACTGGAAGAACTGGAAGGGGTATGTAAAGGGCGAAGAAAGGAGGAATGGGATGTATCTAACGTAGAAACCCATGGGATTTTCCTCCTAGCCCTGTATTTCTGCTATTTTTTTCCAAAGAAAAGCTGGCAGAGTATTTCTAAAATTGTTTAACAGTATTATACTGTCAATCTTTTAGTCAACAGCAGTTTCTAGATGCGTTTCATAGTTCTTTGTAAATATTTGACCTTTTTTCTATGTTTGCTTGCTTTTCTTTAAAGTCATATAGTTCCATATAATGACTCCACAGAGCCACTCCATGAGCATTGGCATGGCTGTAGCTGTGCAAGTAGGAACAAATATGTTTAATAGGGATGACAAAAGAGAATGTTTTCTTCATTACTTTGACTTACACCTGGGGCTGGCTTCTCAGAAGCTGAAGCTGGGCCTAGACCCAGCTCCAAGCACTGGAGCAGGATGCTCGAGTTTTGTACACACCTCACAGCATGAAGGCCCTTCCCAGTGCCAGGCTCAGTGACGACCTGTTTAGCTCACTCACAGCTCAGTGGAAAAGTACTGACCAAGCACGGTGTTTAAACACTCCTAGCACGTCATTACATTCAGATGGTCTTTTAGCCGTCAGGTTTCAAGCTGAGGTGCTGGTCTCTTTGGCCCTGATCCAACCAAACACTTCAACACGTGAATAAAACCCTACCGCTGCCAATGGGTGGGAACTACTCATCGCTTCAAGTCAGGTACGTGTTTGAGAGATTTGTTTGATATGGCAACAGTGCTCCACACTAAGTGCTGTGTTGAACCAGGGCCTAAATCTAGTTTACCATGCAGTGTGCTCTTGATGTTGCTGATTAACCTACCCAGCAGCCTCGCTCACTTAGGTGTGGACTCCTTCATTTCAGAAACCATGTTCAGCACATTTAAAATGCCCCTTTCTCATGATAAAAATCCAGTGATGATTACCTTCTGGATGACAATATGTTGGTAGCTTTACGTCAGAGCACTCTGATGGTCAAACCTTGAATTAACAGTCTCTTGAATAGAAGCTACAGGATCAGGAGACCCTCACAAACATCTGAAAACACTGCATGTACAGTCATGCTTAGGAGATACACAGCTATCACAGACTGCTGATAAAAATGTGGTCCACTACTTTTGGTAAAATCTTGCCTATGTTTTCTTTCGTTTTCACGTCTCACTTTTAAAACCATGTAACTACAGCTTTGTGTCTTGCCAGGTTTCAGCCAGGTGAGGAAAGAAACTTCTTTTTATGAACTAAAGGGGAATTCTGAAACAGATAAAGTAGCAAAGAAAACTTACTAGCATGCTTTTTTTGCTCTTTTTCCTTCAAAAATGTAATATGAATCCAAATTTTCAACAAAAAAAAATGATTGTTCAAATAAATTGTGGGCTGTGCAAGAGCCACCGATTTCATGGCTTGCAAAACAAGCCTAATATTCCAGTACAGCCACTTTGGGTCATTGAAACTTGAACTGCGTCTGGAAAATTTCCCATGCGTTAGCGTGCGCTTCCAAAGTCCAACACTTTGGATAATCAGGTTACTTAACCTGACTGAATGCAGAGAGAAAAATAGAAAGACAGCATTGCATTCTCATTTTGTTGTTGTTATTGTTATTGTATTTCAAAACGTAATTCATGAAGACCATGCTGTATGAGATTTAAGGCCTCTTAAAATTTACCAATAAATAGAAAAACATTTCTGAGCTGTTCTGTACTCTTATTTAAAGCATATTTGATTCTTAGGTTTTTTTGCTATTATATAAATCTTTTTTATATAAAGAGTCTGCAATCAATTAGTACTGGGTAATGCTTGTAAAGTAAAGCTGTTTAGGCCAGATTTCCAGGCAGGAATCAACAGAGATCAATGTAAATCCAGCTGAAGCCAGCAGAAAAACTTTGGACAGATAAAGAAGTTTCTATATGACATGGAAGTATGTTGAACTCTTTTAGCTTCTCTAGGGTGCCAGAACTCACTCAGCTCAGGTGTTCATGTTAGCTGTTGTCTAACGCTTTGCTGGAAACTACACCCTTGTACAAGTCTTTCTAGTATGTTAAAAACACTGGATATCACCCTTTTAGTATTTTCACACAGATACGATCAGATGGTGAGAAATCGGTAAACCATCCTATACCAGATAAAGTGAAGAATGAGTAGCTATAACCACTTAAACAACAAAAACTCCACTTGGAAAAATGTGATTGTATACTGAAAATATTTACTGAGGCATCTGTATGTCTTGCAACGGTAGTGGTAGATGTCACGTTACCCACAAGAGGGAGCTCACACAGTCAGATGTAAGAGCCTCTTCCACAGACTTAAACTAATGAGAGCTTTTCAAAGGGTCATAAATAGATTTAGGCACATTTTTAGCACATTTTAGTGCATACCTGGATGTAACTTAGTTTATCTGGGAACGTTTATGTAGTTATCTTTTCCTTGAAAGAATCCTCCTTTTTTCAAATTGTTTCACAAATTAGTGTTCACATTCTCCTTGAATGCAGATAAATTCAAAAGGAGGTATTATTTCATATGGGAGCAGTGGGCTTCTTGTCTGATTAAGCACTCAACAAGGGGCTGAGCTCCCCAGATAAGCCAAACATTTAGAACTGTATTTATGAGTATGTGTATGTATGAATGTGCCAGTCTCCCATGAATATTAACGCATAGTATAGAAAATACTATAGTTTCTTAGTATAGGAAATACTGATATTTAATCAAGTAAACCTATATACTGACATGAATACAGAAGGGTCTGACCATGAGACAGGTAAGGTTTTTAGCAGGTGGTGTTTTCAAAGGATGTCTTTGCTTCTGGCTACTCTTAACAATTCTGAGTGGTTGACTTACTTAAGCTGCCCAGGCACAGCAGGGGAGAGTGAGAAGCAGGAGTCAAAGGAAGAAGCAGGAGGGACTGAAGCAATCACAGGGCTGCGGAGGAAGTCTGTAGGCACAGGGCAGCCTGGGTTGCGCACCGGGATGTGCCATACGCTTGTGGAGCAGTCACAAGACAGAAGTGGGAGGTTTTTCATCACAGAACATCACATCACTGCCCCTTCGTGTGGGTAACTGCGGATCTAGTTAATAAAAGCAACAAACTCAGCTTGTGCAATAAAAGCAGTAAAGGCCGATTAGTGGCGATGCATTTATTTCAGTGCCAAAGTGCTCTAGCTTCAGTGTAGTTTTTACAACACATAGGCTATTTATCAAGGCTATGATTTGAGTATTTTTAATGCAAATACAACCCTTGGCATGGATTCATCTGTACTAGAAGAACAGAGCCATATAATGGTTATTCCTGTTTCTTTATGAGAACCACCTACAGCGCTATAAGCATCTATACCACAGGTAGGTCAGCTGGTACTAGGCATATTAGACAAAAACATAACCCTAAATGAAGTAAATATTCCAGTATAAAATGTTTGTGTAAAAAAGCCTTGGGAAGCGTCCAAACAAAAGCTTTTTAATTTTGAGCTAAGGGTAACAGTCTGTACATCCCACTGATGCCAGCCATAAAGAGCAAGCAAGAAAGCACTTAAGGCATACAGCTCACTCACCAGTTCCTCTTCTCAGCTGTAGCTAGTTCCTTTCTGTCACTTGCAGTTCTCATATCCCTGTACTAATCCTGAGCACCCAAAAGATAGCCTTGCCTCTCGCCACACGTTTGTTACATCAGCACACACATCCTCATTTCATTTCCCTAATTTCTGTATTAAAATTTAATATAAAATTCAGTCAAATAATTAAATCCATGGAGCAACTGTTCTCAATATTCCTAAGCAGTTCAGAGAAAGAAATCATACCTCACAGCAAGCACCTGCAAGCTGGCAGAGGATCTTGTTGTCGTGTACCAGCACCAAGCCACAAAACATTGTATGATTGTAACTTTTGGAAACCGTATGAAGGATGCAGCAATCATCAGACCACGTCATGAGACCACCAGTCAACCGGATCTGAGCTCTAGACTGATGCTGCTTGCTCAGGAAGGGGTAAAGAGGATGGGGGAATTAAAGGAACTGAGGTTTAGAAGAGGGAACTGGTGACTGACGTGTAGAAATGCTGAGTGACTCATGCTAAATCTTGTGCTTTCTACAGCTTGAACCACTGGACTGTGCAGTCTAGAAAGCCTGGGATGAGTTATTGTGTGAATGATTGCCATCTTTCATGCATACGGCTATGACTAATGCAAGGCACTCTTTGTGAGGAACACTGAAGAACCTGTAGGTGGCTGATACTAGTCCAAGCAAGGTAGATTGTCAAGAAGACAGTCAATAGTTTCATCATGGATGTTGCAAGGATGTTCATCAGTGTATTATCCGTGGGTCTCCCGCATTACTTTTCCTACATTGTGCCGTGATAAGATAAATTAATTTTCCTTGTATGCCCCCTCCCACCCTCTTCTTTCAGGTGGAACTGAGGCACACACAGATAAAAATACAAGAGGTGCATTAATGGGGCCTGTTCAGAGATACACAAAGTATCACAGCCTGGAGTATTTAGAGCACCTTAGATGCACTGTGGTGCATCACGGAGCACTTTAAGTATTGAAAGCACAACTTCTGCATACTTCACAGCAGGTATTAATGCTCATTGATTTGGGAAATCAGAGCTTGATGCCAATTTGGCATCTTCTCCCCTCTTCTCTGTGTATATATGTGCAAGGATACTCTAACAGGAGGGAGAAGACCCTCAGGGCTGTGGGTGTGCACATGTAGAAGTATGTGCATGGGAGAGAAAAGCCCTGCCATAATGGGTTCTGCCAGTTTTCCTGATAATCCTGCTGGCCAGGGACAGTGGTCCTCCTGCTATGTCTCTGCCTGAAGCAAACCTCCTTTCCCCGCAGTCCTCTTCTATCAGTGCACAACTTGGTGCTGCCAAAATGACAGCACCACTGACATCTGTGTGCTGCCATCCTGAGCTCTGAGCAAGCAAAGAATGTTAGGTAGGGAAAAACGAGCCATGTGTCATGCTCACAAAAGCCTAGGTGGCAATAAAGCCTTTGGGGCGAGGGAGGTGACACATTTCCAAAGATGATTAATTCGCAATAACAGCTGGAATGAAGATAACTGTGGAAAGGGAAATGTTAAAAAAAAAAAATCAAGCCGCCAAACTCAAAAAAGCAGGTTCTTATCTTCCAGACTTTTCAAATGCAGAATTACCCTAGAATTTGGCTGTTTCAAGGCTGCATGAGTCATATCCTTGCTAACTGGAATACTTAAATTAAGCTTGTTCAGCATTTGTTACGATGGAAGGAAGTTAGTAATAATAGGAAATAGATAGCACAGGTCTTGTTTTTTTAAATTCATTTACTTCACTGTTTTCTTAAGCGGTCTGAAGCAAATGCATTTGCCATTGTAGTGGCACGGTTACGTTTGCTAACCTGAATAACAGCAAGAAATGTACTTTCTCTGTGTAACAGACTGCATCTGTATAGCTTTAGACATTTAGAAACTCCTGCTGCCGTCTGAGACATGGCTTTTCCCTGCGTTCTGGCCATGGGTGAATCGTGAGCGCAGGCTTCAGATGCTCTGCTGGTTTGCTTGAACACGACTGCAGTTGTCCCAGGCTGCAGTCAGACGTTACAAAACTGAAGGTTTCATTGGCAGCTGAACTCAAAAGCTGAAATTGGCTTCTACGGTCCTGGGTGAAACATGACATAAACACATCTCTGAAATAACCGTGTATAATGCTTTTTTACAGTGCTATACTTACAAAGGACCTAGTTAGCAGAGTAATTTAAGGTCTATCCTTAAATAACAGAAGGACACAAATCATATTATCTTTTGGAAAATACAGTATAAATATGACAAGCGAAGTTTTTCTTTAAAAAACACCTAATTTTTAGCTATTAGGTCAGCAAAGCTACGGAGTTCAAAGTAGTATCTAGAGAAAAATTCTTCATGGCAGAACTGGGGATGTATTGAATATGAAAGTATTTATCTTTATTATGCTCTTGATAAAAAAAAAAAAATCAGTATGTGAATGCTAAATACCGTAGTAACTTCTCAGGAGGCTGTTCTGCTCATTTTAACACCTAGCAATATTTGAATGATTTTCTGGATTATGCTGACTGTTCTGCACTTTAATTTAGTTGCCTATGAATATTTTTGGAAAATTCTAGTTTTATACTCTCTTCTCTTTAAATCACATTTCCCCTGCTATTTTTATTTTTTTAATTTTATTTTTTTTTTCATTCGATATTTCGATTTTCCATTCTTGGTACTTCTATTTTAGTTCTACCCATTTAAATTGTGATGAAATTTCTCTGGGTCACTACTATCAGGCATATAAGCATCCATGCTGGCATGCAAATACATTGATACAAAACACTTATTTTTTACTTCAACCATAGCTAAAAGTAGGAGGAAAAATTGATTGCAAATAGCCACAATCCAGTTTAAATACAGATCTCTGAATTAATTTAGTTTGGGATGTTTCGAGGGTTCCATATTTACCCATGCTGGTAACTGGACCATGCCACAGATTTGGTGTCTGTGCACCTGTAAACATTTCCTGATGACTTCCTTCTGCTGTCTGATCCATCTGTACACAAAGCCAGTCTGTTAATGAAATAATTGTACGTGTAGTTTTCACCAAATTCACTGAAATCACCACGCAGAACAGCTGACATTCAAAGCTAGATAGAGCAATCTGTGACTAAATCCACAAAATAATTTTGACAATGATTATCCTGTTGTTCAAAACATATAAATCCAGCCAAAGAGACTACATCCCAGATTCCACAGCCTGCTGTGCTCAAAGCAAAACCCTGAAGTCCACACAAGGTATGTTTGCCATCAGCAAGGCTTTTCCAGCATTCCCAGGCTTAACATCCCAAGTGTTTTTTATATATTATGGTGGTGTTGTTTTTCCCTCTCTCTAGCTCTCACAAGATAGAGTTCAGACTAGGCCCAGACTAGGGGCACACCGCAGGGAGTGGGCACAGAGAAGCGAAGAGGCAGCTTTGTGCTCTTTGGTCTCCTCTGCTGCCAGAGTTACTGTTGGTGCCAAAGGACTGCCCAAGGAGTTGTTTGGATTAACCTAAAATCCCATTTTTTATAAGGCATTAGTGATAATAATCAAAGCTAAAGTTATGGCGGAAATCTTAAGTGTGTAGTTTTCCATTACTAAGACTTTTTAGTACTAATGAGAAATCAAGTTTGTATTGAATTCCAACCACACGAAGGTGTATCTGTCAAGCAGAGTTAAAAATACAGGGTGGATTAAGAACATTCAGAACATAAAATGGCTTTTCTAGATATGCTTTTAATGAAAAAAATACTGTATGAATAGAAATGGAAGTATAACAAAGAATTTCAATTGATTTAGGGAAATATGGGGATAAATAGAGCAAGTAAAACAAACATTTTAATTCCAGGTTGTTAGGATATCACCAAACTCCCGTCCCTACTTACAGCCACTTATGTTTCAAAATATAACCAGGAATTAAGAACAAAATACCCTCATGGTACTTTTAGTGACATATTCTCAGTTAAAGCTATGACGATAGCAGTCATACATTAATTTTTCATTTCTCTCATGGCAAAAAGCACAATAAAAAGACTCTCAGGCTATTTTATGCCTGAGGAAGGAAAGCGTGATCTCATCTGTTTCCTTTCAATTTCATAACTTGCAAATGATTATTGGCAGTACACTCACTTCATAAATAGTAATTGGGTTACTTCAATTTTAATGTGCAATTTCTCAGATTTTATACAACATTGTAAAGCTGACAAGGGATAATAAAGTATAGTTTTTACCCACGAGGAGATCCATTTTAAGATAACTTCCAAACACTTTAGGCATGAGGAAAATAATTAAAAAAATCTTCACCAAACTAAAATTAACATACATGTATTCCATATATTAACATTGTCCCTGCTGTATGCCTTAGTATGGTCCAAATTCCCAACACAGAGACTATTTATATCATTTTCTAGTGTGTCCATATCTTCTTAAATTGGAAGAAATATGTTTAGAAAAGAAACCCGATCTACCAGAACATATAATGGGGATAGATTAACTTCAATTATGTTACTTGAAATAAAATATCCATTATATAATGGATGAAATATCCATTATATTAAGCTACTGGCTGGCAAGCATTAAATCAAATATAGACTTCTACATACTCTGTATCTGTAGTGAAGTATTATAACATATTAAACAGACCTTTATTTTAAAATCTCCTTCCAGCACAGGACCAATCCTGTATTAACTGCCTCACATAAGCCAGTTGTGAGTTAGGAGGATCCCTGTCTCTTTTGGTACTGTATTCTGAGCTTTTCCAGCTGCTCTACGCACTGCGTCTGGGCCAGCTTCAGCGTTCGGTTCTCCTCCGTCAGTTCTGCGTACTCCTTCGCCAGCTGAGCAGCATCCATGCTTTCTTTTTCCACTTGTTCCAGCCTGGCAATCAGCTCCTTTCTGACAAGAACAAACAAACAAACCAACCAACCACAAAGATTAAAAGTGGCAGTAAGCAAATATATATTGTCATGGGCTGTAGTCTGTTGATACGGTGTTACCTGAGCTGTTGTGAAATACAGGCCTAGAAAACTGATCTGTTATTGCTATCCTTTCTTCTTTAAAAGATGAACCTGCCAAAATCTCCGACAGGTCTGTTATTCAGTGACCAAACCTGCAAAATGCAGATGGTCTTCGAGTCAGTATCTCTAACTTCAGTCAGAGCTGGTCTTGCAGCTTACTGAAGAAAATCAGCTTCCCTTCAGACCATACGCTAGTATTTTGCTTGCAGAAGAAGAACATTTTTTTTCTCTTAATACTGAATATATTTGAAAGTGAGCAAGGGTTTTTGTTGTTGTTGTTCAGTTGGTTAGCTTTATGAGTATTTTCTGTGAAGTATGACTGGTTTTGATTCCTCTTCTACAAAGAAAAAAAATATTCTGGTAAATGCTAGGCACATGAACCCAAATTCTACATATTGTGTCCGTAATGTTTTTATTCTCAGATCTTAGTCCTTCTGCTGTGGAACGGTCATCCAACTGCAAACCTGACCCCTCCTGGTCTTTTTAAGAGCAGACACTTGAGGATTCAAGCTGTTGCTTCTTCCTGGAGTGAGTCCCCCAGTGCCCTGTATTCCCAGGGCTGGCCAGGAGCCGGAGCCCCCTGTAGAGTATCAGCTGGAATTCCCTCAGCAGGAGTTGAGATAAAAGAGGCCTTAAAACAAAACACACTGAATGCATGGGGTATCTAATCGCTCTCCACTTAGTTAACCGGCAGACTAGCCTGGTCTCTGCTTTATTTCCCTTTGAGTCAAATCATTTCTTCACCCCTGCTACAGGAAGCCTCTTCTAAAGGGTTCTTAGCTCGTTTGATCACTCTATCTCAGAGATTAGTTAATCTTTTAACTGTTTGTAGACCTGTGACTTTACTTCTCAGTCATGTCAAAATAATGCTGGTAGATCATCTGTGGGAAGACGTAATGCCTTCAAAGTGGGTAGCTTGTTCTGCACTTGCAGGAGTGCCCCTGGCAAGATGGACCAGTGCTTTCATATAGGAAATTCTTACAGATAAGGAATTCTGTCTCCGCAGGTCAGAGTACTCACAAAAGGATAATGTTTCAGTATTTGCTGAGCACTCGCATTACTTGTACCTGCAAAATTACCACTTCCAGCAGCAAAACTTAAAGCACCTGGGTTTTGAAACGGAGTTCTCCTATCTGGCCTTTTTTGAGATTAATCTAATCTTCAGTTTTGAGAGATAGCACGGTTTACCCATGGCTTAGCTGACTGCAGTCACAGTTACTGCAGTTCAAGGAGTCACAAAAGACCCCTGGCACGCTCATTTCTCCCAGCTGTGCTTCTCATATAAAAAAGAAATAGGGAACAGTTAGCAGCCATTACAGCAATTTAAATCATCCAAAAGTTGCAGTATATTGAAGGCCTCCTGTAGCTAAATGTCAGCTTTGTTTTATGTCACTGGTGTAATGCATATCAGCTATACTGTAGCAAAGTCTCTTCTGCTTCCTTTCACCAGATATAAAACATACCTGATAAGCTCTTCAAGAGAAAATGTTAAGGGTCTATTTTTCTTCAGCAGAATTCTGTTAACATTTGGCATAATATAGCCTTAATTTTTCTTAAAGCAGCAAGCCATTAACAGATTCATTTCTCTTTGCTTAGACCATGCTAGATCAGTTTTCATATTGGCCAAGATGAACTAATTATGCTAGAAAATGTGATATTCCAGCTCCTATTAATGGGACTATCAACCACAAAGGACTAATTGCAAGTATGCTTTAGAGAGTAAGAAACATATTTAAGGATGGTGAGATTTTACTAGTCTAACAGCCTCAATCAAGTTCAGCCTTTTGGGCTTCTTCTAGATGGTTTTTGTCTCTTTGGACTGAAAGAGAGCTTCAGCAGTATTTCTTTGCAATTATTCTACTTGTACAATGTTGGACGGATGGATTAAATGAAACTTTTCCAAACTACAGTCTGTTGACTAAGAAGTCCTCCAAACACATTTATTTGTAATAATTCTTACATTTACAAGGTTCTTAAAGGGAGGTGCAGTGAACACACTAATAAGCAGTCAGCATCTTAAGAGCAGGTAAACCTTTTCCAGGAGGAATTTTAGTACTTGTGGGAGAAAGGTACTGTCTACTCTACTTGGACTTGAGCCAGGCAGACAGCGTGCAAACTCAGACAGCTCTATTAATGAATGTCATTCTTGATTTGATAAGATGAGGCTACGTGCAAGCATGGTTTTCATGCTGCCCTCTAATAAACCTAAAGCAGTGCAGGTGGCTTTTTTTTTTTTTCCTTCTTATTTCTTCCTGGGATTAAGCTTTGCTGTTAAAGAAAGCAAACAAGAGCTAAGATCAAAGTATCCTAATTTCTGTAGTCCACTCTCTAGGACCTCCCTGCCAGAATGCAGTTTCCTTGCACTGAGGTAGTAAAATTGCCGTGTTCTGAGTCAGCAGAACCTACTTATTCCCTTCCCATCAGGATCAACACCTGTTTACAGGGTAGGATGATGTTTCAGGCAAATACTGCCAGCCTGCCACAGAGATCTAAAATTAGAGTACCAGGGAATTGCTAAATGTTATGAATGGTGTGGTTTACGAAGCTCACAAAAGGATGAGGACAGTAACTAACATTTGCTTCTGATCTAATCCAGGATTTGAACTTAGCTCTCAGAGGTTAAAGAACATCATACTAAGCTCTTGCACCATCTAGCCTTTGTTATGGATGCCTAATAAATAGATCTGGCATTGTGTAATCTGTGTTTGTTGTTAATGGTTACCCTGTATTTAAATATTAACAGCATTGATAAGGTATTTTCTAAAATGGTGCTGGGGTACTCGAAGCTTTGAGACAATCTGTAACATGCACTTTAAGTGTTCTTTTTTGGGGAGGGGTTGGGGTGAGAAGGGAAGACCAGTGTGATTTGCATCACGAATCAATAAACCACAAGCCATACCAGACCAGGAAAACAAACAAAAAAACAAACAAACAAAACCATCATGGTCTTAGGGAAATTGTTCTCTTGTCCTGGCCTTAATGACTGCCCTTGCAGAGAACAGAATTACTTTACAGTAATACTCACAACAAATAAATACCAAGAAAAGTGTCAGATAAGGCAAATATACTTAATTCCAGATAACTCTATTTGGAGATGAACTGGACTCACGGCAAACAGCTTCCACAGTGCAAAGAGCTGCCTTTGTCTTTACCTGGTTGTGAGCAACATATTCAGGATCATGAACCTGTGGTACTACACACTTCTTCCTAGCTGACGTGTCTGTGTCCTGGTGGCCATAAGGTCATTTACTCTTCCCATATTTGACTTTCATGTCAGGAGGAATCATGAGATTCCCGTCAGGTAACTGCTGACTGAGGAGACTGCCCTTGTGTGTTCAAAGTCTGGTAACTAATTTTTTAAAAACTGAGATAGCCTACTTTAATGTAAATAAAACCATTCCTCAGATGCCAGCACATAAAGGTGTGTAAGTAATCACTACTACAACAGGGCATGTAGAGGTTTCTCTTTGTATTTGAGAAGATGTTATTTCTACTGATTTGGCAAGTTAACAGGTATTTTGGATATGTTTGAGCTGATGAAAAATCAGGCCTAGAATGGAAGAATTAGTCGGATAAAAAGTTGCCTTTATGACTTACACCAGTCTTTTTCTGCAGTACCTGAAAGCCTGAAGACTACTTGTCTCAACAGTGTAGTGACTCTCCAGAAAGTGTGCTTGGAGGAGCCACTTGGGCTTGAGACCTTACAAAAACTCCTTGGGTGATGAGTGCATGCTAAAGCATATGGAAGTATCCCACAAGATTAAGTGGACATCTCCACTGCATGACTACTGCAACACATGTAAAGGAAGGAAAAGCAATCATCTCCATGGCAAAGAAAAAGAGCAATCCTAAACCAGGTGGTGGTCAAGTGATATTTTCTGGAGAGTTATATTAGAATTGTCTGGGGGAGGAAAAAGAGAAAACCAGCCAGAGCTAAGAATATAAGATATAGCTAGCAACCATGGCAACTCTAATATTTAACTACATAATCCAGGGTCATTATCTAGTAATAGCAATATAACAAGTGCTCAAAATAACCAGCCATCCCATCCCTTTCACCCAAACTTAGATACCCAAAAACATCTGTTATGGAAATACATGTGTGTTTCTGGAACATAAATTAAATAACATTCTGTGACCTAAATGTAGTGTGTTCTCGCTCCCACACCCTTTTCTTTCTTTTCGATCGTGTCTCCCATTCCAGACTGATTTTGTCCCTTCTAATACATATTGCTGGCATAAATGGCATAACTGGGAAGAGTTTGAGTGAAGACTGCAACCAGAGCTATGATGATTTATATTAGCAAAAAAAATCTACCCGATGTTCTCTTAAATTCCTTCAATTTCTTGCTTCCTTTTATTTGTCTTTTTCCTAACTTTTTTCCCTTCTCATTTGCTTTGCCCCATGAGTTTCTCTTTTTATGAACATACAACTTCCCCTTCTCTTTTACATTTCCCATTTCCATGTAAAATAGTTGTCATCTTCCCTCCCACTCAACCTAGTACACTCTCTTGCAAGCTGCATTGCACACAACAGAAAGGGACAAATAAGCTCTGTTCTTGCTCTGAAGAAAAGCAACCTCTGTCATTTCACGCCACTGATTTTCCATACTCCAGCCATACATAATTTACACACCACAGTGTGAGACAAGTTAAACTAAGAAGAACTGAAAACCTTTGAAATTTTTAAAAAGAGTAAATATTTTTTGACTATTTTATAACAATGTTATTCACCTTTCTAGTTCTTAAGGACTCCTCCTTTAGAAATACACCTGTGTTTATTACTTCATATATATAAGGTTAAATTGAACTTTGCAGGTGGGAAAAAAATTGTATGAAGCAAAATGAATACTATTCTTTTTTACTATTATTTTCTCTTGTTTGTTTTGCTAAACATGTCCAATACTTCTATAGATATTTATTTCAGGTTAACTTAAAATAATTTATTTCCCCTAGCTACCGAATTTTTCTCCATTTTTAGTCAATTTTCGGCTTTGTTCCTGATAATCATCATCTTCAATAT
Source organism: Anser cygnoides (assembly GCF_040182565.1). NCBI lineage: Eukaryota > Metazoa > Chordata > Aves > Anseriformes > Anatidae > Anser > Anser cygnoides. Next base: position 112,024,323 of record NC_089873.1, on the reverse strand, counting down.
TCTGTGTGCCCAGTGTACTACACTGTACCACAGGTGCAGATGTACCTGTGTATCTGTACCACAGGTGCAGATGCTGCAGATGCTGCCAGGTGGGACTTGACATTTGAATTTCAAAGGTGCGTTGACTTGTGGGGAAGAAGTTCAAAACACTGGCAGGGCTATCATCCAACAGCACTTCTTGTTGTCTTTGGTAAAAATGTAAGCCGAAGAACACTGCACAAATTACTTGTTCACATTAAAAAGCACAAAACTCTACTTCTGTCCATTTTATCAAATTAATATTTAAAAGAAATAGACAACAGTAACAGATAGCAGATCTGTTAGGCAATTGTGCATCTGCATTTCCATACCATTAAATTTAAGTAGATCAAGACACCTGTAACAGTTCCTAATCTGCTCAAATTTCAGAAAGCTGCAGACAACTCCACATTTTCACTTTGATTATAACTGCTTTTGAGTCTAAAAGCTGTGCATCACAACAAACTTCTTTTAGAAAAGACAAATCATCTTCCTCTCTTGAGAGAGAGAAATAGTCAATATGCATCTCACCCCAGATGTCATGATCCACTCTCCACCTCTTTAATTCAGCATATGCTAACCCATAAACTTCTTTTAACTTTCAAAGTGTTACTGTTGAGTATGTTTTTAGATAGAAGTAAGTGATCGTTAGACCAAAAACCTCATTTATGTTTTGCTTACTTCTACACCTCCACACTTGTACCTCCTTTCTACCTAGTTTTATACAAAAATCAAGATAAATTTATTTAGGTCATGTATGCTTACATGTGTGTAGAGGTCTATGTGTCCTAGTAACTTTCTAATCCACTTTCTGATTTTAACCAAACTTTACAGGGCGAAGAAATCCCAGTTTCTGGAAGGTTTAAAACAAACAATCCTCTCTGCTACAGAAAAAACCTACTGCAACAGAAAAGACAGACACCCCAAAGAGGGAAGGCAGTATGATGAGCCCTCCTCCAAAACACTACAAAATAGACAATCTACCTGAAGGGAGGGACTTCACAGATAATTCCCTGGAGAAAGAAGTTTCAGTTGGCAGTTGCAGCTTTTTAAACCTCAAAATCAAATAACCACAATGCACCAATCTTTAGAAAAGTAAGCATCTTCAATTCTAGTGCTTGTAGGACTACTTCTGATTAAAGGATCTGGGAGGTCATGACAGGTGATGCACTGACACCTTTCATGTCTAGGCACTTCACAGCTACACAGCACATGAACATCTAAGCCACAAATATGTAACGAGGAGGCACGTAACAAAGGACAATAATAGAATTCTATTTGTTGCCTTATTCAGCTGCTGTTGCATTAACATATTTACTGGGGCATGAAATCTTCTGTCCACAAAACAGGTTTAGGAAAGGTAGGAATAGTGGAAACTTCCTCACGTTGTTCCACTGTTGACATCCACTGGTGGAATGAAGGAAAATGCCAACTTGAAGCTCCTTAATTCATCCAGAATGACCACTGCTGAGAGTCTGATTTCTGGTCTTGGAGGTTGATTAGGATAGTTTTTGAGTTCAGGTAAACAATTTTGTGCATATATCTGCTGTTCCCAAGGAGCAAAATATTTCTAATTCAGCTAGTACCACAGATTGTATAGATATATAAAAATGCATTCAAATAGTGTTTGAGTGTTTCTCTTCCGTACATAGTTACGGGCTATATTCCTTCTCTCACCATACACTACACCAATCACAGAAACTTAATGTGGCATTTGGAAGAATGATTGTGTGTCTTTATCTTCCCAAGAAGCCTCAGAGATCCACACTGAGGTAATTCTTCTTGAGTAATGCCACACTTCTTCAAGTCACCTTCAATGTGAATATAAAAATAAAAAAGCATTTGAAGGAGAAAGTTAGCAGTAACTGTTATTACTTGGGGTTGGTTGTCTGGTAAAAGCTTTCACTGCTCACCTTCTTTCCTCTCTCTGTCAGAATTCCTTTGTCAGATGTCTTGTGGAAAGAGTCACAGAAAGCACTTTGCCATTAAATAGTCATGTGAAGACTAGGGGTGTGAATATAGGTCATAGACACAAAAAAAAAAAAAAAGGAAAAAGCCTCCCTACAGCTTAGGCACTTTGGATATGAACACCTAAAATGTGAATGTACATAAAGAAGATGCACAAAAAAAGTTTACTAATATTGTCAAGTTACCTACACCAAACTGAGGATTCATTATGCTTTTCAGTAAAACTTATAAAGTTACACCGAAAAAAAATCCCTAGAACTCTAAAGGGGACTTGTACCAGATGAACCAGACTGTTATGTGATAAAGTGTCCTAATACTGTCAGTGAAGGTTTTAAGAGACATCTGTAAAACTGAGGGCCCAAAGCGATGACAGCTCTGTGTCCTTTGTGTTCCCAGTTCATCCTAAGGACCAAGGACCTAACCGTTGTGCTGTATAGTGACTGCTGGGCAGAGGAATAAGGTAACGAAATATCACCTGCACGCTTAGAACAGGATTTTACAAGGAGAATATACAGCAGTAAATACTTTGGGGAAGTTACTCACTTTCTTTCTTCCAGCAGAGCAATTTCTTTCTTCACCTCATGGTACTCTTCTGCTATTTTGCAGTGCTGTTTGTACACCTGCATAGATTCTGTAGAGTCATGACAAGGAGGCAGAGGCTTTACGAACAGAAGAAGAAAAAAACATATATATGTATACTGCTTTTGAATTAAATATTCAAAATAAACACATATTTTGAAAGATACAATCCTTATCTTCATCCCTGTGAGGGTACTTTGAGGAAAAGTTTTTGGCCCTAGCTGCAGTGTTGAAAATACTCCTAGGGATGGCCTTTCACGGAAGGCAAGAAAACACTTTTCTGCATAAGAACATGCATAAGCCTTCAAACCTTTTTAGGATTTTCACAACTTTCCTTTACAACTTTGCAAAGTATCACTAAAGAGTGTTCAAAGAAAGATTTCTCCTTACCTCCCCCCTTTTCAGCTATAGAGATATAGGAATGCTAAAGTTGATGCATTGTTCATACCCACAAAATATGTGAACATGTTTTCACTGCAGAGACGACAGCACTGAACAGAAGGGTAATTTGTGCACAAACTAGCATTTATTCTCCGATTCTACGACTTTAAAAGAAAATATATGGAAAGCTATTGAGTAAACACTCTTATTCACAGATGCAAGGCTTCCTCCAGCTTATTACTAAAATGAACAGGACCATGAACTGAGACACTGGGGCTGATTCTGCTGGACTCAGAAGGAGTTTCACAGCTCACTCTGGTGAAGCCAAGATTTCACAGTGTTTTGTAACCCAAAAATGCCTCAGTCTCTAAGTAGTCTGCTCAAGATTGCATCCAGTTTCTCCACATCACTATTTTCTGTAGAAGAAGGGGATATACTTGCCAGAAATGTCCTGAGAGTAATACCAGTTATATTTGCAAAGTGTTTTGAATTTCCATGAGAGATGCATGTGAGATTGAGAGTTGAAGGATGAAAGCAATTAAAAACAAAAATTATACAGAAAATCAGATTTAAAAGACACAGGGATGGTAAAAGCCTCCTAACCTGAATACCTACATTATTACACTTTTTTTTTTTTTCATTGCACACTGGAGTTAATAAGTATGGGAAATAAATCCACTCTATCCTGGGAATGCTCATATGAATTTCAACTAAAATCTTGAAAATACAGTGTGGTTAAATGTCAGTGCTTTTTATTCCTTAAAAAGAATACAACTTAATTTGGGCCTTAGGCTTGACTGTCACATTTTGACCATAACACTTACAGGAAGTGTAGTATTTTTAAGTTATTAGCCATGAATCAATTGACTGTAAATGAACTCCAAATAGCATGCTTGAGCCACCTGTTTGAAGTAAAAGGAAGCACTTAAAATAGTTCCTTTACTGTCCAGTTAAAGAAATACAATTGCTTTTCACAATGTAAGTAGATTTTTATTGCTTGTTTTCCTACTTTGACTCTTATTTGTAGCATAATATTCCTTCAATTGCATTGTTAGAAAAATAAAAGCACAAGTCTTCAAACATTTCCTATTTATGATCTTCTAATCTTTTCTTTTAGCTACACTGGAAATTTAGATTTTATCAAGCGTATTCACAGACAAAGATTAAAAATGTTTTTATCCTAGGGGCAGGGTAAGTTGGCTTCAGATGTACACTAGCGCACAGATGTGACTAATGTATGGACCTCTGCAAGTATTTGTAGATGGTATGCAGTTCCTCATCGAAATTTTAAAACGGATACTCATATTCCATGTTATAAATGTAAGAAATGCTGCAGCAGAACTGTTTCATGGCACAGTTCTGAGCTCAGAGAATTTGGGACCCCAGGGAAAGTGCAGTCCATTACTTGGCGAATCTGGGCTTTTAATTGCATTTCGATGTGGATGAGCAATAGCACCATTCATATAGTCACCTAAATAATAAGCACAAATTTAACAAGACAGAATATAGAAGTCTCAGTGCTCTAATCCAAGAATGCAAGGGTGAGCCAAAGTAGTATCTCTGGTATCTACCAGAGATCAGCAAACAACAAATGCATCATAATAAAACAATTTTAAACAGTTCCCAGGGGGAAAGTCCCCAAACACTGATATTCCTATTAAAAAAAACTTGCTTTTGCTTCCAACTTAGTTTCCGCAAATCTAGCTGGTTGAAACCAGTTTAAAAATTAAAGCAGCATTCAGTTTCTATATTCCAGCTTCCCACTCAAAAGATATATTTAGAGAGCTAAAAATTATCTAGTCATGCTGAGACTTAGTATCTAATTCCCACTTAGAACCAGTTGCTGGCTTTCAAACCCCTTCCTACCATTGTTTTCTCTTCAGCGTCATTTTTTCTTACATTGATATTTTATCACTCAAAATAAACTGACAACAAAATATACACCAGTTTATTAGTATTCTGCTCATACAATTCTGTTTCAATCTTGATGAATGCTATTAAGCACTTAATTGTGAAAAGCTACCTATTTAATGCTTAAAAGTTAAGCCAGAATGTAAAAATTACTGTAAAAATGTACATTTGATTGTGTTTTTGTACAACTGGATATTTTGGTTTGCACTTTGTAAAACTGACATTGCTAAGAATGGTTTCGGAGATAGTGCCAACAGTTTCTATGAGTAATTTCTGGCCAGTAGTATATGAAACACAGACTTATGCATTTGTTGTTTATCAAACAGCTCTACTATAATCACAAGAGACATGGGGAGGTAGAACAGTCTAGCCAGTTTTTTGCTCCCCAACAGGAAATGTAAGCCAACTCATAAGCATAGGGAAATTATTTTAGCCATGTCTAAGAGCCTACTTTTTTGACATAAACAACGGTACAGAGAATTAATAATGCATCTGCTCCCATCAACAGAAGCATTTTCAGAAGATGGCAGGGCAAACTCCTGAAAAACAAGTGCTGAAAGAGGCAAAGCTTACTTGTACTTCAATAACTCCAAATTAGCAGATATTTACAGTGTTGACATATTGCCACAGAAAAGAAAACAATAACAGCAAAGTAGCAGTTACTGGACTAGCCCATACTCATCTAAACAGGACTGGGAAGAGCCTACAAAATCAATGAATCCAGACCCCTGATATCAGGAGCAAATTCTGTAATCCAAAGACTTGTCATGTTCTTAGAAATATTGGAGTCCCCTGACCCAGGTAGAAGACTGGCCCAGAGCCTCACCAAGGATTAGATGTATTTATTTATTTATTTGTTTATTTATTTATGTCCTTTCCAGTTCAGTTTCGTGGAAGTTTACATAATTTTTTGTTGTGCTAGCACTAGCTTTCATTCAAATGTTGGCTGCCTATCTTGCCTGTTTTACCCCTGTGATGTACTTGTAGAGGGCCGTCATGCAGCCAAGCTGCGTTCCTCTAATCCCTCCCAAATTAAGCTTCCTTTTCTTATTTTATCCCAGCAGTCTTCCTTTGCTGCCCATTCCACCTGGCAGGCCTTTTTTTGGACACCTGTAAGCAGGCCACATGAACCATTTCAGTCGCTACCCTGACTGCAGTCCTCTGGCAACTTGCCTGTGGCAGAGAAGCACTGGAATTCCCAGTAGAAAGCACTGCTCATCCATGAATGCTGTGTGCTCTTTTTTGGTAAGAATTCACTAGTTTACATAGGTGACAAATCACAATAGGCCTTAATAAAGTTCAATTTACAGTATGTATTTTTTTTCATTCAGAATCCAAAGCCGTACTGTAATTTCTCCTTTGTACAGCCTGAGCTAGTTACTTCATGAAGTATCTTGTCCATCTGTGATTAATATATATAAAAGCATACCTGCTATATAAGCAAAAAAAGACCCTGCCAAAGAAAGTTATATTTAATGGTAGCAGTTGCTACTTTTAATCCTGCTTATTTCAGGCTTCAGTGTCATCCACCCTAATTTTCCTCCGCTGGCAAAAAAATGCGCATGCAGCATCTCTGATTCTGTTCACAAGGCTAATACAAAAGCCACAGCTTTCCGTGATCCTAGTGTCTATCCTACTATCCCTAATTTTCAACAAGGTCCTCATATTTGCCTAGTATTTTGCGGAATAACTCACTGTGACCTTGACAAGCTTTCTACAGACTCCAGGAAGTAGACACGAAGAGATTCTGTTACTGCACGTATGTATGTACATCTGTACAGGACATCTGCACCGTCTATTTGGATTTTAATTTCAAATCCAGATATGAAAGATGTTGAAAGATGTTATGCAAAGGCAGTTCGTGAAGATGTAGAAAGAGCCTGAGCTTTCTGCTTGTTTAGGGCAGGTTGAAGGAGCAGTTCTAATTACAGTCTTTGCTGGGGGTCACAAAAAAACAATTTTCAGTTTTCATTTTATTGTTTTCTTTTTTCTTGCTTTACTCACTTGACAAAGTGTTTTTTGCCATGCCATATGGATATCAGCATTCCACATCCACAGAAGTTCACAGCCAACAGTAACTTTTGTGTAGTCAGTAGTGTCACCCCACTGTTCAAAAACTTTTAAAGAGTTTATTTATTTATTTATGTATTTATTTTTGTTTGAATTTACTTTTTGGTTCTAGGCGCTTTGAAAAAAAAAATCAAGACCTGCTTCTGAAAAGGTCAAAGTTTAAAGAAAAAAGATGTGTCCTGCATTTTTGCTAGCTGAGCATGTGGACTCATCTAGAAGGCAATCTCTAGCCCAGGTGTAGAATAGTTGATCACTTTTCGTGGATTTGGTAAATCAGACCCTGCTAAAACTTTCTGGAAAAACAGAAACTCCACTGACAATGTTTTCCATGTGGTCCATGCTCATTACATGGACTGTGCACTCTTCCATGATGGAAGGAACTGCATTATACCAAGCAAAAGTGATAGCTGCACATTGCTGGATGGAAGCAACAGAGAGTTTTGCTCTCCTTGCCTGAGAGATTTTCCATTCTTTTCCCACCTCAGTATGATGCTCGACTTTGTCAATATCTGTCTTATATAATCTAAGATCGTAGTTATCACAGCAGCATTACAGGAGACTTAGCAAGTTCATAGGCAGTCAAATCTAATTATAGAGTACCAAGGTACTCTAGGAAGTCTCCTGAAATTTAATACATTTAATACTGAGCATACTTTTTTAAAACGTTGGATATTTTTTAACTTTCTAAAATAATTTATATGCATCTACCAACAGTCTTGTCAGGCAGCAGAAGCAATAGCTCCACTGTTCAAGTTGCAGAGTAAATGAGGCTTCTGCTAGATGCCTGTGTCACATAGAAACTGTCCCTTTCGTACTATTTTCATTGTTTCTTTTGTTTAGACATTTCCCGCTAAAGCATGAAAAACTTCCCCTTGACTTAACAAGCTGATATTATAAGTGGTTGGAGTCTCTTCTCTGCTGCATCAATTTTACAGTCATCCAACTCCATTGATTTCAGGAGATACATAATACAAAATAAGATCTAAATGCCTCTCTCAAGCTCATGATTTCATGAAAAGAGAGGATAAAGAATTACAGAGTGCCCTGTGTGCCTGTATGTGACGTGTGTTCTTCCCTATTCCCTATTCCAAACGCCTAGCTGGAGAAAAGACTTTCTTGAAGAAGAAGGAGATGAAGTGAGTAAATCACAAGAAATGCTGGAGCAGGACAGACAGCATAGAGGGCTTAGATGGGGGTACTTAACGCTAGGCACCTTCATCTATATTCAGTGACTTAAACAACAAGGTCCTAGATGCTGATGTATGTATCTAAATATAGACAACAACTACTAGCAGAACGCCTGTCAGAGGCCACCACCACTATGCAGCTAATCGAGGAAGCACCTTCCAAGGCCTGGTCCAACTTTGACACGAGGCAAAGGTTAATGTTTCCCAACGGCAAACTGACAAACGTAGGAGCCTACCCTCTCTTCACTACCACTACATTGCTTGCACAAGCGTGGGGGGGAACACAACACTGAAGCCCAAATAGGCAAACTGTTGCTCTTCAGTGGAAATATAATAAATTCCAGTACTGCAAACAAAAGACACAAAAATTAAGAACTTACTAATACAAGCTTTGTTTCAGTTGAGCATCTCAGCAACCTCTTTATTTAATTAATTTATTTAATATATAAATAATAAAAAGAGACCAAACTTTTTCTGTATGTAGATTAAACTCCTCTGTTCTCATTTATAGTGCTTTTGTGTCTGGTTGACCATGCCATGAATACATTCAAAAGCATCAGTATTTTATTTAAAGAAACAAACTATAAATGAAAGGTGTGTGTCTATACAATACATACGTAATACTTTTTTTTAAAGGCTTAAAAAACAAGAACAAAACTTTCAAGTTAGAGAATTTATATTATTTTCTTACAAATTACTCCTTGGAACTTTTTCCTGTTAGTGGAAAATGTAACACGCAGGAAGGTAGTTGGACAAGATAACATTTTTGGTCTGAAGGTACCTAGGAACACTAGGCAGATCACTGTTATTCTTCAGAAAGCAGCTCTGACTTTCAACTGGGTTTGTCCTCTAGTAAGAGTGCTTATAGAGCATTAAGTATTTGCAGTTAGCCTCCTAGAAATACCTTTTCTCCAGCCAATCCTACCTCTACCTCTGCAAAGCTGGCACCGGTGCTTGGACAGCAGGCTTTATTACCCTGCCAGGGGGCGGCTGCGTTGAACTTTGCCCTGCCATCGGACACCAGTGCCCGGAGAGGAGGTATGGTAGGATTGTGGGAGGAAAACTGGGAACACAAGGTAATTCTGCTCAAACAGCCAAGTTGTCTGCCAGGGCCTAACATAGAAGGACAAGGGCCTGAAGCCCAAAACAGAGGTGCAAATTGCTTGGTACTCAGGCTGTGGTCTGCTGCCCGCGTGCATAAAATACTAAGGCACTGATTTTCCAAGTGGCTTAGTGAACTTACATATCTTTCAAACTGCTTTCAAAATCCAACCTGAAGATCAGCTAACTTAGGCTTTTCTTTTACAGGTTTCACAATCTTGCCAGTTTTCAAATGTAAAAAGTTAGTTGTTACCTGATGTGGTTTCTTTTAAGTGACTCTTTAGACACCTACCTTGCATTTATAGTTTGTTTCTTTAAATAAAACACTGATGCTTTTGACTGTATTTATGTCATGGTGATGAAAATCTTGTGGCTGGCTGTAGATGCGATGTTTTTATTATGAAAATATGTACCAGCATTCTTACAAATTCAAGTATTTCAGGCTGCTATGCCGCACTTGATTAAAGGGTTTGCTTACATCACACCTCATGCTGCTTTATACTAGCTAACTCTGGGATACAGAAAAGCTTGGATGGAGTGACAAGGGGCAGCACCATTCAAAACTTCTGCAGGTCCTGGTGAAGTCCATGTTGTTGTAGTTTGCTTCTGAAATATGGGAGCTACCTGTTTCAAAGCCGGAATGGTTACATTAGCATAAATTGCAACCACATACTATACAGGGCTGACACGTCCTTAGTAATTTGGATTACAGTAATTTAAAATTGTAATTAATAAGAAATTGTAACTAGGTAAATTATAACTTTATTACAGTTACAATTAGTTCAAAGCTTTAAAGCAGTTTAAACACAATATAATTACATTAAATGTTTATAACTTTAAGCCGTGATTCAGATTGACGAAAACAAGGAAATTCAAGTATTCATTGTTACAGCTAAATGCTCTGTTACCTCTACACCAGCTGTGAGCCCTGTGTTGACTTAACTGTCCCTGGCTGAACATAAAGACATCTAAATATAAATATGCATGTGAGCTAGAAAAGCTAAAGGATGAAGCAGCACCACTGACTTTATACTTTCAAGTGCTTGAGTCAGATAATCCACAGAAGTTATCCTTTGAACTACCTCAGTATTACCAAGAAGTTTTGGAAGGATAATAAAAAGCATTATCTGAATCAAAGCCTTTGATTGTTTCTTTGAATTTGTTGTCATCCTGAGATGATGAGAGTAAAGGAAGGTTCTCTTGAAAAAAAAATAAATGTTAGGTACTTAACAGGCCAAAAGGGTGTACTTTGTGGAACTGCTCTAGTGCTTACTTAGAAAACTTTTACTGAAGGGCTATTATTTATCCAACAGATTTGAATGCTTCCAGAGGAGCAATTTCAATCTATCACAAAATTACAAGCTTAGAGCACATTATACGTTCCAGAAATGGGTCATAAGTCTTAACAAAAAATCATCACTCAGCCTGTGAAGTACCTACATCTAACACTAGCAATCTTGTTTTTATGCACCAACAGGAATGATAATCATACTTTGCTCTTTTAGAGCAGTCTTTACTCACTGATCTCAATGCTCTTTAAAAAGGAAGGTAAAAATTATTAACCTCATTTCACAGATCATCTGAGGGATGAGGCAACTTCTCCCAGATTACACAGTGTGTCACTGACAGAGTTGGTAAAAGAACGTAGGTTACTGATGTTCATTCACTTCAGTGCTCCGGCCACAAAACAATACTGCTTTTCTCAAATGGATCCTTCTGAGGGAAGAAAATATCAGTCCCCTCTGCTGCGCTGGAAGAGCAGTGGAATAAAGAGGCCATCATATTACCCTGCTCTTTTCAGCCCTGATCTTAAGTTGCTATTCACTCCTTTAATCCTTCCTAGCTATGTCTACGGATCCTGCCTCTGTTCTCAGGATTAGAGGGACAGAGCAAGAGGAGTCTCTGCCATCCTCCATTCCTTCCTCAGCCATCCTTTTGATGAGAACAGCAGGAGAGAAAGTGAAGTTCATTAAGTCAGCAGCCCTCCAGAGCTGTCTCACTCGCTGATGGGGACAGGAAGGATGACATCATTGGACACCACGGCCCGCTAATGCCTTTCTCAGTTTACACTCAGGAAACAACTGCCTTCATATTGAAATATCAGAGGAAGTCTAAATGCTCCTGGGAAACAGATGATCTGAAGTAGCTTACAAAGGCCAACAAACACTCCAGAACTGCCACAGAGGAAAGGGAAATAATCCCTGGTTACAGAACTGGCTCTGTGCCTGGACAACCATGGACTTGCCATCAACTTGCTGCCGGATCGCCCAGCGTATCAGGGCTCTGCTGTGCTATGCTGCCATCACAAGTCAGAGTGGTCACAAAAGGGTTCACCTCCGTTCTCGGGTACTGTCTGCAGGCATCTGCTAGGGCAGCACGCTAGGGTTGCTGGCTGCACAGCATGAACTAGAGTAATTCTGAGAAGTCAGTCTTGATGACTGGCCTTTGTTACCCAAGATTAGAGATAGGATGGCACTGCATACCTTTGCATTCTCTTGGGATGCTTCAGAGAGAGCTGATCATACCAACCTTAGCACAGTCTGTAGTCATAAGAGTGTAATACCTGGCTCATTCCTGCTCCCACCAAAACCACAAAAACTCCCTTCACTGCAGTGCAGTAGTACATGCTGTGTTTTGCACAGGGATTGTAAAAAACTAAAAGAGTACATGAGATTATTCAAATAGTAATTTCCCTGCAATTGGATTAAAAACATCAAATCACTTTTTCTGCAGATCTTAAAAAGACAATGTTTTCCGCTACAGAAATATACACAGCCTTATTAAATGTTAATAGGTTAGAGAAGCACCACTGAAAACTTTCATCTTAGTGTAACATCCAAAGCCTTTTAACAAAACAAATCTAGTCAACATGAAGTAGAACTGCAGTCCAAAAAAAAAAAAATTACCTGCAGCTGCTGATCTAGTTCTGGAAATGCCAAAGCGAAGGAGTTTTCAGGTGCATCATCATCTAAAAGGTACACATTACATTAAAAGCCAGTATCTACCCAAAAAGGGCATTTCATATGATCTGTTCAATGTAGCTCTAAATTGCATATACTCACAATAATATCAGGATTAGGAAAACACTTTCATATAGGCTTATTTTTCTACACTTGAGATATCTTAACAGACTCATTGTAAATAAAAATGGGTGGGAAATAAAATGTTTACGTGCTGGGAAAGCGCAAAGCAGAAATCCTTTTTTTTATTATTATTATTATTGCAGTTAAAGCAGTTACAGAAGTAATACATGTGGTGACTTAATAAAAAACAATAAATTCAAGTGATCTTTCTCCCTGAGATATCCATTACAGTGCAAAATAAAGAACCCTCCACAGACAGCATCCTTACTATAAAAGAGTTCATGACTGGAATGAAAGGGAAAGATATCTTACGTATCACAGTACAATGACTTACCAGGGCTAAACCAACAATAATAGAAACCTTTCCTCCCACTATCCAAAGGCAACCACAAGGACATGCAAACCAGACTGGCAACCCTGTAATTGGAAGACCATTACCTACATTGACATGATTAGAGCACCGAAGCACCACAAACTTCTCCATACTGCAAGGGAATGCCTTTACTCTAACCTGTAGATAACACTCCTCCTGTACTAGAGTTAGTTCATTCATGACAACGAGCCAAACTGTGTTTTCATTTATTTCTTTATTTTTAGTACAGGCTTCCAGCAAAGGTGGGACAGAGTGTGCCAGTTGCGTCAGTGTTGTGGTGTGGACACCTGCCCACTAGTAGCTGGACTGAGATCAGAAATATGAATCATACTCAGTAGCATCATAGCTAGCCACTGCAATATTTCTTTCTCAGTGACTTTCACACTATCAGTTTTGCATTGGATTGTGATGACTGTTTATGTATCTTACTACAGGTTACGGGAGGTGAAGAGAAGGTTACTATTAGCTAGCTTACAGAGTTATTTGTAATGTGTCAAAATTAAACAAGGATGGATCCCACAGGAGAAAATTGCTACCACAGGTCAGATCTCGCAAACTGCTCTATGCCGGCTGACCTGTACGCTACAACAAAACCCAAACAGGATTAAAAGAACCACGTGTCAAAGCAGGATTCTGTACATTCTTAAAGAGTGCAGGCTTGGATTTCAATTATTTGACAAGCATTTGTTTTCTCTTTATCCTGCCATACAGCAAAGTAGGTTAGGGCAAACAAGTAAACTAACCCACTTTATCCTACGAAGAACAAACATACTGGTTAACAGACAGTCTGAACTTTAACTAGCACAGCCAGAGCTGGACACCGCTAGGAAGGGATGCCCGGTGGGGGGGGGGGGGGGGGAAATACAATGATACAGAAGGCAAAAGCAAAAGTTTTTGAACTTCTGCAGAAAACAAAGTGAACGGGTATATTTTTATGGGGTAGGGGTCTTGCACATGACGTCATACCCCACCACACAAATTCATTTTGTATACTATGTCCCATACATGCCTATTCTGGAGAATATTTAAATGCTTTAATTGTAGAGTGCTATCTCATTGACATGCAAGTGTTTACCTTTAATTTTCAGTTGCTTTCTTGTACAATATTTAAAAATAGACTAATATTCTAAAAGAAGAAAGATGAATCATAGAGCAGGGCTAAAAGGAAGGACGAAATAGGACTCAGACTAGGGGTACAGCTGCTGTGCAGATATTTGGCTGAATAGCTGTTAAATATTCTGACAGAGATATTGGACCAGAGTAGTGGACAGCAGTTAAGCTGCTATTTGTTTTGACAATTCCAGCACTACAACTGTTGGTACAGTAGCAGTAAAGAGGGAACTCAGACAAAATTTTAACTTAAGGAAAATCGAAGCAAAAGCAACCCCAGAAGCTTTTAAAGAAACAACAGCCAATAACCACTTTTTCAACGAATCAGATATTAATAAGAAAAAAATAGTTTCAGAATATTAGAGAAAAAATGGATTATCCTCAGAAAAGAACCAGAAAAAAAAAAAAAAGTTGGAAATACCTTTAAAAGGATGGAATACAGAGAGAAATTACTACAGAGGAAATCCTTTCAATAAGCAGATGTTCCCTGCTTATTTTCTGAACTCAAGTGACTGAGTCAATGGTACTAAAAATAGAACATATTGGTATCCTAACCATTATGGCATACCATAGTACATTTTATAATGGGCCTGCCCTAGCATCTATTGAACAGCTGCTAGGTTTTTTTTTAGTTATGGTAGTTTAAGACTTGTTTAAATCATCCTCTCGATGATGTTCAGCACATCAGATAAGCTGGGGTCTTCAGTAGCTTGAAATTTTTCTGAGTTCCTAATTCTCTTGGGCTCCTCTGAAATTTTCAACTTAAGCATTCACCCCCACAGCTAACTAACTGCAAGTTTGTTTTCCACAAAAACAACAAAAAACCTTCCCCAAAGCTTTCAGTGAAATAAATTACTTCTTCAGGATGGTCTATATTGCACCGTTGTCAAAGTAACAACCACAAAAATAACAACAAAAAGCACTTGGTAAAAATTAAACACATTTAGATTTCACAAAAGGGAAAAGCAAATGACAGCAATTATTCACCTCCAAAGACTCTTATGAGGATGTTTGCAGAAAATCAAGAGGAAAGAAACTCTTGCACTTTATTGCAAAAGAATTACTAGTGCCCTTAATGTTACACAGGGGATCAGGCTAAATCACATTGGCTTCTAGCCTTAAAAATCTATGACTCTGAAAATCAGAAACAGTGAAAATGTCCCAAGTGTCAAAATATTCTGAAGATCAAAACACATTCATAACTACCTCCTTTTCTACACATATTTGTTCTTTTCTATTCCGTATCTTCTTTACTAGACAATCCCGAAACATCTATTACTCCTTTCCTTAGTTTATTATCAGTATTTAATGAATGCCTAGTTATAAGGAACCATTGATATGATCAAGGATACTCTTTCTAATAAAGTTAGTGGCTTTTTTGTGCCACAAAAGCCTGAAAATAATTAGGCTGATTCTTCACCAGACACAAACAGCATCTCGCCCCTGCAGTCATTATTTCACTCCTCCCTTCCTGGTTGCTCATAAAGAAAATGGATTTATAATGAAAGCCGCTTGTTGAGAATATATTTTGTAAAAAAAAAGATGGACAGCAATTTGCTGTATCTGAAAATGAGTCAAGATTCTGGTCAAAAGAATCCAAGAAAGAATGAAAAATGTGCATGTGAATTTTACAGCCATCCCAGTAAACTCAACAGCACTAACCTGTGATGTGAAGGAGTCAGATGAGACACTTCATCACAGTCTAAGTGAAAATACATGATGCGTGATTTCTAAATGAGTAGCACTTCCTGATTGCCCATGGATCCTGAAACTAATTTTGAAGGTCTATATTTAAAAGTGTACTAAAGGTAAAGACCTGTACTCCAATTACAAGATGAACTCTCTGCACACACAGTGGATGGTTTTTTTTTTTTAACTAAATACTCTGTTCATATATATGGAATAGTTTGACTTTTGTGTTTGGTTCATCAGGTTCATACATTCTGTGCTTGTTGCTAAAAACTCTCATTATAATGCAGAGCATGAGACAAAATCTCCATGGAATTTACTTCTTCCTTTTGCTTTCCATTCCGTTGGGCTGAGACAAAGAATCCTTCTGTTTCAAAGCCAGCTCTCTGACCATTTTTATAAGAAAGCTAACATAACAAAGGAACAAGGTCCCTGTGCTGCCCAGCCAACACACCTTCATGCTGAAATGGTGTGGTGGTGCCTCAGTGTGTAGGCACAGCAAGGCTAAGCCACCCAACCTTTGTTGTCCAGCTGAGCTCTTGTCTCTCTGCTGATAGCACCTATTAATACAAATGTGATGATGGGCTTATAACGTGTGATACAGAGGTTCACTCAGGCAATCTGATTTAGAAAGCTGACCTATACTGAGATGCACTGTCTTCACAAAAAAGACTTATTATTTATCAGTGATCTCCAGATGCATTCTCTCCGCTGATACATGCTAATATTGCACATTTAAGGATGTATCACGCTTTCTGGAAATCTTCACCTAATCATATTCGGGACTGACAAGAGATTCCAATAGCACAGGCCTCCATGATGCAGACAAACAAACAAAATCCCTCACACTTTGCTGTCTGACTGGCAAAATGTCTGGTACAGTGAAGAGTAACACTCCAGTCTTTCCCTACATGTCTACTCCATTTAGCTGAACTGCGGGCTACAGGCAAGAGTTGATGAATAAATACTTTAAGAACAACGTCTGATTTATTTGCAATATAAACTCACAAATTACAGTTTCTCTAGAGTCTTTGCAAAGATAGAAATAGAACATAAAAATTTAAATGTGTTAAAAGCACATTAAGGTTGCTAAATCAAGCACTCAAAATTTAGGAAATGCCAATCACAACTCTGCTTCCTTGAGTAACTGAGTTATGATCCAGTCTTTAATTATACAATCAGATACTATTTTTCTCTTCTACATGCGTGGGCAAGTGTATTCAGATCTCTTCCTCCTAAATTAAAAAATTAAATTGGTAACGTAAGTAGGCTGTTATCCTGTAAGTGGATCAGCCGTCGCACAGGAAAGCTGCTCAAACTCGACTGCAAGCACTGCAGGCAACCACAGGACTCCAGTGGGAAGCTGTGTATGGGGGCCCAGCCTTGGCCCTCGGAGGGCAGCGAGGTCCAGAAGCTACAGCGCTGGTTACTGACAGACAAGCGTGGACCGATCGAGTTGATCCTGGAAGGCTGTGTGGCTAAGTGACTGGGACTTGGCACTGCTGCATGAAACTCCCTGGGTTCTATTCACAGCCCTGCCTGAAACGACCTTACGCAACCCCTCGGTTACCTCACTCATAAAATAGTGGGGAATGGTCACTGCCTGACCCAGGAATAGGCTATGAAGGCTTGCTCAATAATAAGAGTTGTAGACCTTCCCAAAATAGAAGCAGCCCGTAACACAGGAGGTAAGAGCAAAACCCTCCTACTCAGTATACCTTCACCTAAGCCTAAAGTGTCCTATGAGGAATGTACAGCCGTTATCCCTTTTTAGGGTATCTCACTTAAGTTCCTGTCTAACTTCCCCAAAATACAACAGTAGGTACTTCCTATCCTAATAAGGTCTGGCACTCAGAATTTATTAAACATGTGGGGCTGCAAAGACATGCATGAGCCCTAACCAAAAAGTGAATGCACTGTGATGTTCCCACTGTAAAAATATCTTATTTATAACACAGAAATGCCCAAAAGTCCTCAAAGATGGGTCCATTATGCCAGCCTCTGGACAGACAGGCAAAGTGGCAGCATGTTTCCCCTTCAGGAACTAACAGCATGTCTTTAGATAAGAGGCAGCAAGTGGGGTGAGGTAAGTGAGTGATGATTCTTGTCATTTCCAAAGACCAAGCCACTTATCTGAACGTTGGGTGCAGATTTAGGAAACTAGTCTTATAATTTTTTGAATAATATTTTAGAAAACTCCATTAGTTTTCAATCAATACTTTATCAGCTGGAAAGCCTCTGTTGCCATTACAGTGAGTATGGAGTAGAGATCTGAAGCTTGCTATTGAAAAACAACCATGGCAAAACAGTCCTGCATGATCAACTATATAAAGCAAAAATTCTTTATGGACACTAGGAGAACAAAGGCATAAAGAAAAGTAAAATAAGTCATTTACTATGCTTGCAGAAATACTACATTGTTCCACTGTCTGTTCGTTTCATTAAAAGATGTATGTTTTGCCTTTGTTATCAGTGATTTTTCCTGAGGGTGCTATCAGAGGTAGAATAATTTCAAAGGAAAAAAGTTACTAACAATTTCAAAACAAGTCATTGATCACCACTTATTACAAGCAGAACTTTTCAGCCAGATTCAAGCTTTTTTTTTTTTTCTAGGAGAGAAAGTGAAGAGATGTTTACCTGTAAAACTTAGATCTATTACACAAAATAAATCCAGTACTCTAAATTTAATAAAGTTCCTGTTATAATTATTCTATCTTAATATGTTCAGTAAATAAGATTTAAATATATAAGTTAGGACATACTTAATTTCACTAGCTTAAATAAATTGATATTGACAAACTACAATGAACTTTCTATTTGGGAACACTTTTTAAAAATTTTGGAACACCATATTCACTTTAGTTTCCAAGTGATATAAGATAGGCTGATATAGTATGTCTCAGATTCATAAATTTAAAACAGTACCTTAAGTCAAACTGGTGCAATATGGTGTGCAGACACACCCCAGGAAACCTATGTTTGATGCCAGCTTAGTGAACTTGAGTAAAAGAGCCAAAATAGACATCTATATATACAGGAATTAGAGATACACAATAAAACTGTCATCTTATATAGCACCCCTGCCAGCCACTATTCTTGAGACTTTTAAGGAACTGGTTAGCCTACTTTCACATTAAACATACTACACAAAGCTGGCCGGGATTTCAGTCATCATGTGTTGACTGACAAATAATATAACACAATTAAGTTATTTCTTGTATACTCAGGATAAGCCAGCTCCCCTCTTGTAGGTCAGTTAACACAAAGTAATCTCTTCTCAGGAGTTAAGAGCAGTTTCTCCTTTCACTGCTTCTCACACCCAGCACTTGGTTACAATCCTAGCCAGTGAGATAATCACCACCCAGAAGAAACATTCCATTTCCCCTTTTTATATCTAGTTATGCTGCAAGTTCCTCCGAGTAAGCAGTTGTACAGCCCCCGGAAGGATAATGAAGCATTACTTAGTGAAACCTATCACTGTGCCTTTCAAATGAGATAAAATTCAAGGAAAAGTTTAAGTCATGCAGATTCCCTCACCACTTAGCCCTAGTGAAGGACTTCTCGGATATACCCTAGCAGTACAAAAACCTCACTTGATGCTTTACTGTCACATATAAAGCAAGTAACCCCTGTTTGAATTAAAAGCAAATATGATTGTCAAGGAGTGAAAAGAGGTTTCTGTTATTTTTTTTTTAAGACGAGTTGCAAAAAAAGCATATGTTATATACTTATTTATACTATCTTGATTCAACTACGGTTTGGTGGAAATCTGCAAACCTGATAAAAGTTTATTTACTTTGCCTTCTTTTAAAATATAGTAAATATAATAACATTTATATGTTCAGGCTTACCACTGAGAGCAAAAGTGGAATTCATGTTATGTGGTAAAACAGGATGCCAATTTAGACCTCTTACTAGTGCAGAAGTAAATATGGCACTCACTTTACCGGTTTCATTTTAGTTTTACCAGTATTCACGGAAATTCTGGAACTATGGAAAAGTTTAACAAAATGTAACAGAAAAAGATTACCTTTCTGCAATAAGATTCTTTTTATAAATGTTAAGAGAAGCTGAAATTATTAGCAGGATAGAAAAGTAAAAAATAAAATATGATGCAATGTGAAGGAAGCTAGGCTTCCTGCCTTTCACGTCCTTCTTCTTCCAAGCTATTCACAACCTTGTTATTTCCTACTGCCGTCTCTTGTCACAAACCACTCTACCCTCTTTGATTTTCCCATGGTCTCAGCTTTCCCTGACTTGTATTCACTGTCTCACATAAACATTCTTCTTCCACAACTCATAAGAGCACTCCTTTCTTTTACATCTCCCTTTAAGACCTAGCTTTGCCATAATTCCTGTAAGAAATGTACCACGCTATTGTATTTCCAGAGGTGAGAATGATTCATTATTACTTTCTATAATAAAAATGCAATTACCAGATTATTATAGTTTATGTAAAAAGGGCACAAAGACAGCCACATATATTTCTTTATATTCCTTCTCCCAGTCTTTCAGGATCACTCATCTTTATGACCTGCAAGTTACGTGCAATAATATACTTAAATGTTTGTTTTTAAATCTCCTTGCATAATGGATGAGATTCTATTTCAGGATTGTAGCTGTAAATTAATATTACGCAATAAGAAGCTATTATTATTATTAGCTATGTATATTCTAAAATATTTTTAAATGAGAAAATGATATCCAGACTTAGACTCTATTCACACAAAGCTCAGGAAGAGACCTCACACATTATCCTACAGCACATGTCGTCCAATAAAGCAATCATCAGCACTGGGTTTCAGTTATCGTTATCAGAGATCCTTATATTTCACACCATCGACACATCTCAATCCTTACTGCAGGCACACACCTCTATCAACAGCTCAGCCAATTTTTAAAAAGGTACTTCACAGCTTCCAATCTACTTTATTACACTCTGATTTTTACTGTGTGCCAACAGCTCTCTAGATCTTAATAATATTTAAGGTACAAAGTAATAATATTCATTTATTCCAAAGGCCAAAGGGGCCATGTGCATACAGGGCACATTTGGGGAAATTAATGCTCAGTCAGCAATTGCTGACAGGATAAACATCAATGAAATTTCTGCTACTTTCTCATGAAGCATGACATGTGGGGCATCCGTTTCCTGAAACCTTTCACCAAACTGGGCACATGTGGCACTTTCCAACCTTCCTGCTGAAGGGAAAGTCTCTTCCTGTTCTAGCCTCATCTACAGTACAAAATGTCTTTTTTCTTTTCTTGTTTCAAAATTCCCCCCAAATCAAGCATACTTTAAATACAAATAATTTTGATAGTTAATTAAAATCTTTAGTATATTCCACAAACCACATGATAGTTAATTAAAATCTTTAGTATATTCCACAAACCACATGAAAATAGTTAAGATCTAAAATGTCAGTCAAGTCATTTTAGTCTAACGAAATTGTTAGTGGAAACAGAAAAACTGATCATATGCTATTACTCAGGAAAAAAATCCACCCATTACACTGGACTTCATTCGGTATTGTAAACACGGGTAAAAACAAGTAAAATTTAAAAGCAGTTATTTCCTTGTGGTTTGATCTGTAAATTAAACTGTACCTTCGGTTTCATTCAGGCTGAAGGCAATTCGTACTGGCTTATCAGCAGGTACCCTGGCGGTGGTGATCATGTGGGCACTTGAGCCAATGCTTTTACTTGTTTGTTCCAGCTGAAATAATATAAACAATATATTTATTACAGAGCATGTAACACCATTCAACAAATTAGTTTTACTGCTTTTCATGCATTCATAGCTGCCTTTCTCATTCTAGCTAAGCAACGTTTAGAATGAAAGTCAAGGGAGCGCCATTTCACTTTTCCATTTAAAAAAGATTTAAGTGAAATTCAGTGCACAGCCTGCCTTTCTTTTGCTACTTGTAGGTTAGAAAGAACGATGGCAAAGGAAGCATCCCCTCTCCTCACCTGCTTGCTCCCCGCCATTGCCCCTTCAGCAAGCCTTGACTCGTGGCAATGCTGCCTGGTTCTGAAGGTGAAGAAGGAAGAAGGGGTGGGGAGATGAGAGTAACATGACCCCAAGCCTGCCATGTGATTGGAAACGTGCACACCACTCCACATGGTGTCAACGAGGAGGCACCCATCCTCCTACCTTCCACCCATCCTCCTACCTTCCACCCATGCTCCCCCAGTCAAAGTGTGCCTGGTAGTTGCACACTCAATGGTCAGAAAGTCAGTGGCTCGCCAAACCTTGGTGGTGATTCCTCAGTGGAACTCTCTGCAGGTGTAGGGGTCTTTCTGCATGGGTTGCCTCCCGGATCTGGACCTTAGTCAGTCCTCGGTATTTCTTCTGAGACCACCAACTCCAAAAAGTGGTTTTAAGGAGATGAGACCCTGCCCATTAAGAAAACTGCTAATTCATTTCAAGCAGGGCACCGAAGAGTTGTTGAGCAACAACAAAAACTTTAGTTACTACTGATCTGTAATGCTACAATTAAGACATCTCTGACCACTCAAAAGTTGTATGCAGAGTTCACAGTGTTTAACCTTTTGAATGAATAGCTTTGGTTGAACTCTATCAAATAGCTGAATGTAAACTTAATCTCCTTGTATACCTAGCACAAAGCTGCTAAAATTCACAGATATTAATTTTCTGATTAGCTCCATGTGGGGAGAACATGAAGTCAGTGGGACTTCATGCACACAAAAGATCTGCCCATAAAGAAATTATTTTAGGACTGAAGACTATGCTATCCAGAGTGCATTGTACTCATACCAACTATGTGGACAAATATGAGAGTAACGTTTAAATCACCATAAAAACTCCTCGGTCAATTAGAAACCAAATTCTTCAGAAAAATACAAACAAATTACTAAAAGTTGTACCACATATCTCCAGATAACATGGCATTTAGCAAGTGAAAACACAAGCCAATTTCCTAAGCCAGTAATTGTGCAGTTTTTCAGTGAAGTAGCGATTGTATTGCACTGAAATCCCAACAACCCATTCCAATTTACACTTAATTATTTGGCAGTCTCAGAAAGTCAATAGAACAGAACAATATTACAGGATTACAATCTTCCTTGGTGATGCACAAGTGAATCAAATTCTTCCCTGGCATCACTGCCTTGCAATCAGGGTAAGAGTATCCTATTTGCATTTGGCCCATTAATTTCAGCATTTCTTTTTATTTGCTTTGTCTGCCTTAATATTTAGCTAACAGAGTGATACAGTTACTCTGTAGCAATGCTATCATTCATTCACTCTGATCAAATAAATTATTATTTAAAATTCTTAATCTTGTCTAAAAGTAACAAATATTCTAAAATCATTGCTTTAAATAAATCTGATTTGGAGCTGTGAATTTCTCTTTCTACTGATACATGAAAGATATCAGGAATTATTCCCTATTCTGTATTACTAATCTTCAAGACACACAAAAAATTGAATTGATATCTTCTGGGCATAGACAAATAAAGGTCAAATAACTGCCCCAGTGTATGTTTTTGGTCTCAGGAAAAGATCTCTGGAGTCGACCGAAATATCTGACTAAATAACTTTTACCTTCTTGGCATTAGTGATCTCCTATTTTTCCCCCAGACATTCACTTTATGAGAAATATCTGAGACATCTCACTATTTTTAAAAATTAACAGAACTACTAAGCCAAAATTCATATTTCCGTTCCATATCTCCCAATACAAGGTAAAGGGAAAAAAAAAAAAAAGAGATTTTAAATGATAAATTTAAAATTTGCTCTATTCTGCATCAGTTCTCCTGACACCTGCTATCACAAGTGGTCTTCCACATAACAGTATACTTCACAATTCATATCATAGCCTAAGAAATTAAAATAGAGTATTCTGCTGGAGGATTTAAATTTGCCATAGCACATTGGCAGGAATAAATCTGTTGTCCTATCCTAGCCACATATTCTGTGGTCTTCAATATCTTTAAATTACCTCTCTTAACCACCTGCTATGTGAGGGCAAAAATCAATACCTCTTCAGTAAGTAATGGTGAATTCTATCATAACACAAGAGTGTTTGTGTTTTATTCTAATTCACACACACAAAAAAGCATATATATATATAATAATAGTCTCATCTTTATCCACAGCCATTACCATGCTATCTGGTTTCTTATATTACATTTGTACCTTCACTCAATTGTGTGCAGAATCCTCAAGCTCTTCATCACAAAAAGCAATCAGACAGAAAAGAGAGGGGTGGAAGCATTCTGTGTGCAAACAAGGTGATGCAGGAAACACAGCCTGACTGCCCCCCATCCCACCTGCCTCCTCCGCACATGATGAACAGGATCTCTGCAGACAGAGATGAGTGTGAGTGGGCAACCTGGAATTTAATGAGATTTATTGAGCAGCCCTCTTGATCGTGGCAATTGCCTATAGCACTGGCTGCTGCTGCTTCATAAAAAGCCTGTAGCAGAACTCAGATAATCTAAGTGTTGTTACAGCTCTATCAATTTAGTTCAGTTTTCACACCTGTTGCCTTACCTCACTTAGTGGAGTGTCTGCACTTGTATAATCCAGGGCCAGCCACTGCCTTGGCTTGTCGTTGCCTTTATGGAGTAAAGCTTCAATAAAAGAAAAGGCTGCACCTGCTGCATAGCAACAAACTGACAAGGTCTGAGAAGCTGAGACAGCTGTCAGGGCAACATGCTGCTACCTGCACTTCCCATAGGCTTTGCCGTCCCAAAAGATCGCCCTTTTCCGCTTTTCTCCACAATTCCGTTTTCCTTCCTCTCCTTTCCAGTGGCGAGGGATTATGATGCTGTCATGCTTCAGGGTGGAAAAAATCCTTCTGTCACAGGCATTATTAAGCAGCAAACTGTGGCGAGCCCAAGATTTTTAATTCATTAGTCCTGGCAAACCTAAAATACAAACAGACTTGCTTCATAGGACAGGAATGTTTTCAGCATGACCCAATCAGTGTCTGTGTCTATTCCAGCAAACTGGCAAAGATAGCATGACTCCAGTCAGCAAAAATGTCTGTGGCTCCAATCAGCTTGGGGTGACATTGCCAACTTGGACCGGCTACAAGCGAACTATCAAATGATAGCAGCAACTATCAGAGCGAACAGCAAGGGATGGGCTTGGTGTTTTAGGCTCGGTTCATGCTGGCTTTGGTAAAGCAAGGCTCGGCTCGTAACAGGCGATAGTGCGGCTGCTTTGGAGAGGCAACGGGCGAATTTCAGAATGTATGCGCTGTGAAAGCAGATGTATTTATAGATGAACTGATGAGGATGGTGATAACTGAAGCTGACTAATTCAGAGACTTCACTGAACTCAGAGATTTCCACACTAACTAGGTTTCCTAGTGTGATTTCTGACAGCATTTCTCAGCCTTGAAACCACAGGCAAGTAATTAATAGAGAAATCTTGAACTAACACAAAAGAGAACTTCTTCAGCTTGAACATTTATTTTCTGTAGCTGTATCCGGCACAAGTACTGCATACATGACTTTTTTTTTTTTTGATTGACTGCTATCACAGACATTAAAACAAATGGAGAAAAATGGAAAACAATTACAAAATGATTAGACACCGTATCTTTATTGTTATGTGACTGAAAAAGGGGTTCTTTTTTTTTTTTAATTTATTTATTTCAAAATATGTTTTGAAGATCAATTTGTTTTTAAATTCCATATGGAAGTTTTATCTAGCCCAAACCTCCTGTATAGGGACACTGCTAGATTCTTCTGTTGGCTCAGCCAAGACAGACAAAGGTTGCAGGACAGATTGACAAGTAAAGGTTTTCTGAAGTCAAATTTTCATCCTCACCCTCTCACCCTTCCTCACCTTCTGGCCCCAGCCCAGGACTGGTCTAATCAGTGCAAATCTCAGGAACCCAGCAGTTGCCCTTGTGGCCTCAAAAGACCTTTTTCATACTTTGAAATGACTAAACTGCAAAGATATTCTACCCACACCGCCTTTCCGCCAGCAATGACCTGGGAGGGCATCAGACAGCTACACCATTAACTAGGTAGCTGGTGAGGCCAGCTTTTTAACTGCACTGTGAATTCAGAGCAAGGTATAGGCTCTGGTCCAAAAAGTTACTCAAAAGCAGGCATTTTCTCTTCTCTTGATGTGTTTGTGAAAAAAAAATAAAAAATTGAGGGTTCCTCCCTGTATGTCTCCTTTGAAAGGGGAAGGAAAGAGATTTGTCTCTGATAACAGCCATTATTGCTGATAACATTCTACAGCTCAATACCATCAGCAGTTGATGCTGATCTCCAGCTCTTGGTCCAACTACTGTGAAAGTATTTATTTGAAGATACAGAAAATCCTGGCTCCACTGAAGTTAGTAAAAAATATTTTGCTTCTGTTTCCACGTAGCCAGGGTTTCCCTCAAATCATATATCCTCTTCTCCCTTGTGTGGACAGATGGTATTTAGATGGTATGAGAGGCTTCATTACATGCCATGACAGTAAAGCCTAAAAAAAGGCTCTCGATGTAAAGTCTTAAGTCGTGCAAGTTCTTCAATAGCCATAACAGCAAGGGTCTTGGACAGAAATGATGGCTGAATAGTTCAGGAGTGTTTTTCCCAGATGGCTCTGACACTCCACATTTCCAGACTGACACTTCAGTTGTACTCAGTTTAAACAGTATATGCATTTGGAAATTGAGGTCATAATCATTTGTATCCATTGTGCATATATTTTTTACGTCGGTGTTTCTAGTTAAATCTGTATTATTATATACACTTTCCAAAAAGAAAAAAAAAAAAAGATGAAATCACCTGTGCTTCACTTAATATGTGCACTCCTCTTCTAAGGAGGCTGCTGCTTCAGAATACTATGTATCATGAGCTAAGATACCAAAACTGCACAAACCAAAAATCCCCTGATTTGCATTTAAATATCAGTTCTGTGCTTTACACAAGAATTAGTCACCTGTATGGAAGGTAGTGTGTTTTAAGACTGAGAACATTATGGCATTCTGTATATAGAACATTAAATCTGAAACATCAGGATAAATGATTTGGCTGTAACCATTTTATCATCTGTTTACTACTGGGGATATGGTAGTAAAAACAAAAATATGGATTTAAACAGCACATTTCAAAAAGTTTTCTAAAAAACTTTATAGCAATAAACTGGGGAAGAGCTCTGTTTTAAGCAAGGGGGAAATTGAAGTCCAGGGTACTGCGATTTGCTGAAGCTAGTAGTCGAAGACATTGTAAATTTGGGGAAGACATAAATCCCACTTGTTCACTCCCGTAGGCTAATTATGCATCTAAGAAACTTATTCTCCCATTTATCACAAAACAAAAAATACTTTTTATAAAAGTCTGTACATACACCTGCTAGTCATCTTTGTGAAATTACAGGATGCTGTTAACTCCTTTATCTACTTTTTTTTTTTTTTTTTTTTTTTTCTTTTTTTTTTTTTTAGTGCAGGAGCACAGTCTGCCCTGTTTCCTTTCCAGCATACTCTTAGTCATCAGATGCCTGGTACCCAAGCAAAATTTTTTTAATCCTGTGTCACATTATGGAACTGGTGATAAACTAGAAGAGGATATGATGTTTTATTCATCAAAAACACCTTAAAAAAAAGTGTGTGCTAAATTAGGAACACTAGGACTTGTTGATATTCTGTAGCAGAAACATGCAAATTTGTAACAACTTTTAGGGTGAAGTATAAGTTATTCTACAGATGTAAAAAAGCCAATATCTGCTGTCTAATAAAACACCTGTTGCCTCACTTTTTTTAGTTGTGCTACTCTCGATTCATCTCAGTTTCCTAGTATAAGTGGTATTTTAGTAACATATGACCTCATTCATGCTAAAATGGTGTTTCACAGATTGTCAGTCACTATTTAAAAATACACTTTAAATATTCCAACATATGGAAGATGTTCCAAGGAGAAATTTTTTAAAAAATGCTTTCCCTAAAACTGTACATAAAGTGAAATCTTATTTTAATAATTCCCCTGAGTACTAACAGAATCACATTTTTGTCAATTTCTGATTTTGTTGCAGATTATTTTTGCAGAAAAAAAAATGTTAAAACAAACCATTACAGGAGGCATCTGGTCCACTTTACTCACATTGAGGCTGATCAGGGTGAAGCTGCTCCATGCCATAGAAAATTGACTTTAAAGGCATAAACATTGGTGAGCTACATCCTTTAGCTTCACATTACCTGTAGAATTTCCAAAAACACCTAGATTGTAAAGCTCAGAACTTGTCAGATATTAAAATCTAGATGGTATATTCCATTTGTCTGTCATGGTAATTTAAAAAGTGCCTTCACACCAGCCACAAAAATAAGTTATTTGTTGATCCAATCTCATCTTGCAGTCCATAAGGATAACCATCTCAAGTCTGCATGGAACTGAGTAGAGAAGTGTTTTTTTCTTCAGTAGGTTTCATCCTCGGTGAGATCAGAACATCCAATATGATGAATTCAAACTACAATTTTTTCCAGACAGAAATCCAAAGGCAGAGGTCAATACTTCTCTTTTGTCTTTTGGATGATAGGAAGGTATAGATAAAATATGCATTACTTAGTTTCATCTCATTCACAACCGTATATCCCAAGTTCTAACGACTGGAGCAGCCAACAGAATACTTCATTACTCTTCTTAGATACTGCCTCCAGTCTCCTTCCCTGGGTAGTATTTTAATGGGGGTAAAATAACATACTTTCCCCCAAGCTCTACAATCATAAATGTCTGAACCCTATCAGATGAAATTAATTAATTAAAAACAACCTGACGCAGACATTGAACAGTGACAAAAAATAGCACATAAATGTTATAATTAACGGTAAATTGACGTGCAGTAGCTGAATTCAGTTATATAGGGTCATACCGATCTAATGAAGGAGATTGTTCCAGAGAAATTTAAAAAATTGGCTTAGTCGAGGTGATGTGGAATTACCGGAGCTGACTCAACATTTTTTCACCTGCTTTATGACCATCTGGAAATAACTGCATCTTGAATCATTTGAAAGTCTAACTGGTGAAAAGCTCTGTCTCTTCCACAGCAACCTCTAGAGAAAAACTGTGGGCCGCTAATGCTGCTAACAGGAAGAAAGCTTAAGCCTTTGAGATAGGATGCTGCTTTGGCATCCTCTCATATCTCTTGGGTGGAAAATAAGATGAAAGCTGAAGTTAGAAATATTATTGGAAAAGGATCACTGTTGTCAGAAATCAACAGGTGCAAACTTACACACTTCACTCGCATCAGCATAGAGATGCAAATAACCTTTAGAAACTAAATACAGGAAGAATGGTGACAGGTCATCTCAACAGGGAATGATGGAGGATATGCAAAGACAGGGTGCAATGCACTAGGAGATCACCAGCCAAATGTTCAAAGCTAGCACTGGCTAGTACTGGTTAGCTGGAAACACCAGCACTTTCTTGAAAGAACTAAAACCAAAAGACATCAAT
The DNA here is from genome assembly GCF_040182565.1 of Anser cygnoides. Taxonomy (NCBI): domain Eukaryota; kingdom Metazoa; phylum Chordata; class Aves; order Anseriformes; family Anatidae; genus Anser; species Anser cygnoides. The sequence continues at coordinate 111,995,428 of NC_089873.1, read as the reverse complement.
TTTGTTTATTGATTTTGTCACTAAACCACATCCAATTGTTCTAGTACAGAAAGACAATTCTCTTACAGCCGCATAAAAGTAAAGTAGTCACTCCATTTCAATTGGAATTGCCATGTCCCGAAGGCATGTTTAGTTTACCTTGCATAAGAACTTACCGGAAGGGAATACTGCAAGACATTACATCCTCACTTGTTGATGATGGCTGAGGTCGTCATACTCTTATGGATATAGGCACGAGACTTCTAAACTAACACACTTTTTCATCAAACTTTCCTGCTATCAGGAAGAAATCAGCCTCCAGAAGAACCTGTGGCAAAATTCCCACCTGCAAACATGGAGGAGAAATTAAGAAACAATACACTCTAGAATATTTATTAGCAAAACTTGTTCATTATGAAGCACTGCTTATAACAGTCTAGAAAGTCCTCACACCTCCTCTAGATATTTATTTTCCCTCTCTCCTCGAAGAGAAAGCATATGGTACTATAACCAGCAAGAGTACAGAAGACAGTTCTGCAGTGGTGTGCAAGTATCAGGCCCAGGACTATCACACAATGACAGGATGTGTGTGCATGAATTTATCTTGATCTATAGAATGAGCTACACTAAACAGGATATCATTATTGTTACAAAGTCAAACACTTTCAGGCTTATGAACAGCCTGCCTATTCACATATGGTTCAGAACCCTTGTGCATCTCTGATACGATCTTTAACAATGGATGCTTACACCACTTCCCCCCAACAACCCAAATTCAGCCAAAATGGCTTGTTCCAATGAAAGGTATTATATTTTTAAAAAGGCACACTAGGAAAAAAAAATGTGCTTGCTCTGGCAGATGAATTGTACAAGACACATTCAAAGGCCAGCTTACCTGGGGATGGCCCTTTCCCAGAAAATAAGGCTGTTTGTACTGGGACACTGGCAAGACCAAGTGGGGTAAGGACAGTAAACCGCTTCTTTATTTGCTGGGGAAGAAGGTACTTGAACGTCATTCTTCCTAAAAGATGACCCGTGTGCCTGAGGCTGACTCTAAGTGAAGGACCAACCACAACCATTTTCTCGTTATTAATGCCATACTCTTCCTCATCTCACCAAATTTTAATAATGAACAAGCAGATATTCTTGTGATTTAATATAGAGGATTAAGCCAGTGATATTAATACGTCGGAATATTCCCATATTAAGACACCTACACAATACTAAGTATAACTATACTGCCAGGAAAGCTTGGCATTACCTTATTAACATTAGTCAAGATGACATATTGCTTCTAGAAATGACATAATATTGATATTTCTCGCATGAAAGAAATGTGCTGGATCTGTCATCAGTTTCTCTTTCGCTCTCTATCAAAGATTAACAAAATACCCAAATTACTCATATGATTGTGAGTACTCCACAGGTGAGAATGCCAATGGTTTTAGCACTTTAATTAGAACGTGTCTGCTACAGGATTTTTGTCAGATTGGCAGTAATGACCCCCAAACATATTGTTTACCTTTAAAAACCCACAGTTTCAGACAACAGAGAATAATCACTGATTTGGTAGTTATTCACTTACACCTACCTCTTATTACGAATAGAAGCCGACGTTTACGGAGAGATACCTGCTCTTCAATGCTGCCCCTTAGAGGACACATTCAAGAAATTCATCCATTTCCTGTAAAAGAGCCTATGAAGACAAGACAGAAAAAACTGTATCGAGACAATGTAATGTTGCACTATTTGAAACCTACTAATTATTAACCTATTAACCACTATGGCATATTAACATGCAAAACTCCTTAATCACTTTTAGAAATTTTTTTTCGCTACAGCTGTGTTTGTCAAAAAACAAGCTTGATTCGCCATATCACTTTTGTGCAAGTCCTTTAATGGCATCCCAGTTTTAACTTTATGATTTTATTCATATGGTAATCCACAATAATCCAGGAATAAAATGAAATTTCCAAGCTAAACATGTACTGAGTCTTTTTCTTTTCTTTTTACTTTTTACTTTTTAAACTTTTTTCCCTTTTTTTTTTCTTTTTCCCTTTTTCTTTTTCTTTTTCTTTTTCTTTTTTCTTTTTCTTTTTCTTTTTTTTCTCTTTCTCTTTCTTTTCTTTTTCTCTTTTCTTTCTTTTCTTTTTCTTTTTCTTTTTCTTTTTCTTTTTCTTTTTCTTTTTCTTTTTCTTTTTCTTTTTCTTTTTCTTTTTCTTTTTCTTTTTCTTTTTCTTTTTTTTTCTTTTTCTTTTTCTTTTTCTTTTTCTTTTTCTTTTTCTTTTTCTTCTTTTTCTCCCTTCCTTTTATTAAGGTTTGTTGCTGGTACCAGCTAAATGTTTTAATACCATGAACTATACGCAGGCTGCCATAGCTCTTGCTTGAGCTCTCTAAATCCTGATTCTCTTGTGAAAGTGACAGCAATGCCACTTTAGCAGGGCAGCAGCAGGGAATACTCATCTCTAAATTATCTGAATTAGGAGATCCTGACAAAAATGTTTAAGAATCTCATCTTGCAGAATGCATGATCTCTATCCGTGTGTGACGCTTCATCATACCTTGAATACATATAGAAGAGCACAGTGAGATCTTAATATCTGGTAGCCATCCATTTCAGACGAAACATTATGAAACCCAAGACTGCAGTCTCAAGTATTCTCCAATGGCATCAAAAGAAAACCTGTAAGGTACATGGTGTAGCACACTTGAGAGGACAAATTGCTCATTCCAGGTTACAGCTTATATCATCAATCTGTCTACCATTTGACCATTATGCCTTCAAACATAGTGCAAAACTAAAAAATTGCTACTGAAATACATAAAATGAAAATTACTCCTGTTCTATTCTTTTGGCTCCTACAGTTTTACAGCCATAAATAAAATGACACTGGTTTAAAATGAGTAAAACCAGCTCTCAATAGAGCCCACATTTCTTGAAATGTTAAATCCAGTACAAGAGTGTTCTTTAGTAGTACCAGACCATTTCCATTACCACAGCTTAGTGGTTGATGAGATTGCAATTTTAAAACATTACTTTCAAGAGTTACAAAAAATATGGCATATAGACATGACAGACTGTTTTTGAATTTTAAAAATGCAAAAGAGTAAGAAAAAGAAACTTGCTTCATGCATTTATCTTAAAACCATATTTACTAGACAAATTATGTCATTATTGCCATAGCAATTATAAAATACTGATTTTTTTAAAAGATTGTCTAATTTCACTTGCTGAGAAGAATCCTTTTTTAACATTCTGAATATTCAAATATTACTAGGTTTTTGCTATTCATCTTCACATTGCCACTCACAGTTTTCACCATAAACTTATTTACTCCTCCTAAAGCCAAGAAACACACAAAAATTTTAAGCAGTAAGCTTCTATGAGACTGTATGATGACAAAGGATTCATTCTTTAATGGATTTAAGGGAGAAATATTGAAAGTATTTATCTGGAATCCTTTAGCACAGGCATCTAGTGATAAAGCACAATAATTTATTTTTATTTGTTTTTACAGTAAAATTACTGTACTTGGCATCCTAAAAAACATACACTCTGTGTTTTACTGTTTTTGTTTGGGCTGTGATTCCAGTATGTAAAATCAATTATTAGCTCTCAAATTCATAAAGTTTCATAAGTCCCATCAGAACAGCACATTTTCTGTCATAGTTCTTCTGTACATGCCAGTGATAATGGAAATTCAAGACTGAAGAGAAATTGCTGGTTAGACCATATCATAGAGGACTGGAGACATGGAAACATAATGAAGTACCCCATTAAGTGTGAGAGATCAAACTTCAGGACTCTGAAGGCTTGACAAGCAGACATCAGGCTGTCTGTGAGAGCAAAAGAAGTTACACTTGTGTCTTCAAAAGCATTGTAGATGGAATCACATACAGCTGAATGAATACTATGTTTTCCATCTTTTCCACAGATTCCTTGCTGAACCCTTAGTTGTCAAATGTCTTCTTTTATTTACAAAGAAAATGAAGTTTAAATGAAGCAAAAAGATAGCACTGTGGTTTGGAGTCCTGTAGACTCTGCCTTCTGCCACTCCCTTCTGTGAAGATGGTGTCCTCTGGGCCAACCTACCAAAAGCCTTTGTAAGTGATCAAACAAGCCAACTGCTTTCTCAGACCTTCTGCAGGTGTTTGGAAAGATGACTTCTTCCTAAATCCACAGCATGCTGATGTTTAAAGTAAGAGAGAAAGCGGTAGTATGGCTTGCTGCCATATATTGTCCTACTTCAAGCACTGGTTTAAAGTCTTCTGTTGTTTCTTTGCCAGTTGGCTGACAACAAGGACATCTGTTAGTGGATCAAAATAACCAGTGTGAAGCTTTAACATATGTTTTGGACCATTTTTACACAAGAGAATAATTAACAGAGAATCTGTTGTGAATCTCACATGTGGCTTACTGATGCCCAAATTTTAGTCCACAGAATTCAGAACCTAGACCATAAAGATTCATAACAAACATTTAGACATTCATTTCACTGTATTACATTTAAAAATGAATAAATGATAGAAATGAAGAAGCTCAAATGCGTCACAGATAAAATCAAGAGTTGGTAGCATATGCAATATCGGGGATGAAAAGAAGTTGTGACAATTATCCTTCAAAAGCAAAAAAAAAAATAAAATGGCAGAGAGTTCTTTACTGCTTGATTACTGTTTCAAGAATCTTAACCCCAAAAGAGGATTCAGAACTAAATCTGGATGATAGCCAACACGGAAAACTACTGACACTGCTGAGCTGGTGATGTGTTTTCGCCACCTTTGCCTTGGAACTTCAATGTCCAGTAACATCCTTTTGCTTCCCTAAGCCTAGTTCTCATGTCACCCATTCATTGTGTAGTACACAAAGCTTCCAGAGACCAAATGCTTAATAAATACACACAAATCCATGTGAAAAAAGTAATTCAGTGTTTTGGTAGCTTTACATATTGTCACAACACAGTATAAACACTAGTTACTGCTGATCAGATGTACACTAGGGAGATTGTCTTGTTAAGTAAACCACCATAACATTAATTTTGTGAACTATTACTTCTCTTTTAGATAGATTGAAGCACTGGACAATTGGCAACGTTATGAAGTTCCAGAAAGGCAAATGCCAGGAGCTGCACCTGGGATGGAGAAGCGCTGGCCACAGGCACGGCCTGGGAGAGGAGTGGCTGGGGAGAGGCTCAGCAGAAAGGGACCTGGGGGTGCTGGTCGACAGCTGGCTCAGCGTGAGCCAACAGTGTGCCCGGGGAGCCAGGAGGGCAAACTGCATTTTGGGGTGTGTTACACAGCACAGCCAGCCGGTCAAAAGGGGCGATTCTCCCGTTATATTTAGTGTTCGTGCAGCCTTACCTTGAATACCCTGTGCCATTCTGGGCTCCACAATATAAAAAGGATGTTAAGTTCCTTGAAAGTATCCAGAGGAGGGCAACAAAGCTGGTAGAAGGGCTGGAAAGCATGTCCTGTGAGGGACAGGTTCCTTGCAATTGAAGCTATTCTATGATTCCATAGTTTAGAGATAACTGGGCAAGAAGTCTTCCATTGACCTGAGTTCTAGAGAATTTATGAATTTCTAAATGGGTATATTTGGATGATGTATAATCAGGAAACCTAAGATTAATCCCCAGATAAGAATGGGGACAATACAAGAAACAAAATTTGCAGTTACTTGGACAAGGTCTTTAAAATTGTTTGGGTAGAGAAACAAAGTATAAAAAAATTGGAAAAAACTCTGTCCTTGTTCTAAAGATCTAGTACTGTTTTAGACCATCCTTAGAAAATTCCAGATTGGTCAAGGCATTACACAATGAAGAAAGATTACAGACCTCTGTGGTCCAAGCACCAGCAAATGTAAGTTCTGGTCTTGATCTCAGAATCCTACCTTTACATTTTTTCTACTTTGTGTCTGCAGAGCTGAAAGAAATGCAGATCAGGTGTAACAGTAACTTGTTTCTACAAGTCTACAAACAGTTGTGATTTCATTTACTCTTCATGAGTCCTTTTCTGTGTTATTTCTGCAGAAGTCTTTAGCTATTAGCTGAAAGCTCATATACTGGGGTAAGAATACACAAATGGTAAGAAGATTTTGCTTTCCTGACTAGCTTGCTCCAACAAGTGAGATAAGCCCAGGATGCTAGCAGCCCTTAGCCCAGGAGCTGTGCACTAATGGCCTAAGAAGTATTCATAGTTTATTAGAGTGCTCCTTTTCACTCTGTGGCAGGTGAGATAAGCACAATCTGGGAAAAGCTGAAGTAACTACTGCTGCTGTTACATACAGAATAATTTTCATCCTGATTGCTCAGCCCTATGTGGTTCACACTTCTGTTTGTCAGGTATAAGCATGATTCTCTGCAAACTAGGTATGGTCCTCAGGCTTCCCTCAACATGGCACTCACATTTTTTCATTGGCCAAACATCAATGTTGTTTGACAAACACAATCAGATATTAGTTACACTCACAGTTTCACCAAATACTTTTCTATTCCCTATTTTTCCAATTGTTTATGTTCCCACTGCTGAATAAGTAAATAGAAATTAAGCCCTTTAACATTCTGTCCTTTGTACAAACTTCCCAAGACCTTGTTAAATTTTACCATCCCAGAATTTGACAAACATATGCCCATAGATAAGCTGGGGATTTCCATGTGTACAGTAATAGATTTTGGCTGATGAAAGGACAGCCAACTGCCAATGGCCAACCCTCTGACCTTTGGATGGTCCTTTAGCATGGCAATATCTGTGCAGAATATAAATGGTGTATATGAATAGCTAAAAAAAGATCAAGGCCAAGTCAAAGTCATGCTTAGGCATCGAGTCCCAAGTAACTCCTGATTATAACAGAAGAGATGCTTCAGTGACAGTTTAATACAAACTAATATATGTATGTATATATTCATAATAATGCACATACATATAGCACACACATTTATATTCTAGCTTTAGTGGTATTCTAGCTTAAAAAAAAAAAAAAGAAAAAAAAGGAACCACTATAAGCTTCACTGAAGGCATCATACCAACAGGGCAGTTCCTGAAATAACTGAAGGTAGGGTAAAGCAGCACTGCCACAGAGAGACTCTGCCTTGTTTCCCTTCAGGTCTCCTCGTGCCAGCCCAAGATTTTGCACAACCATGTAAGTGAGCAGGAAAGCTGAAAGCTGGCCAAGCTGTATTGGGGTTAGTTTTAGTGCAGATCAGTTCTCTAATTTGCTTCACTGCTTGGGTGATCAAAAATCAGGCAAGAGAGGATTTGAGTGGAGGAGAAGGGGAATGCAGAGGTGAAAGAAGCAGGCAGACATGGGACTGCCTTTTTAGCCATTATCCTTCAAAATAATGGACCTGGAGTGTGAAATCATTGACCAGCAGCAACTTCCTTTAGGAACCTGCAATATTATAAGTAGAAACAAACACTGAATAAATTTTCTTCTCCAAAAAAAAGCAGCACTTAGGAAAAAGCCTAAACTGAAGTAAACTGGACTACTGAAGTGCTGAAGTAAGAAAAGGGGTTTTCACCCCCAGGTTGCTTACTTAATTGAAGAAGAGTTGACCTAATAGCAAGCACCATGCAATGTTGCAACTGTGGGCCTGCATGAGCTGTCTTTGCATTTTGCTGTAGTTCCAACATGACAAAAGCTACACTTCCTGTATATAATCATAAAATCACAGAATATCCTGAGTTGGAAGCAACCCACAAGAATCATCAAGTCCAATTCTTGGCTCCATACAGGCCCACCCGAAATCCAGACCATGTGGCTGAGAGCGTAGTCCAAACACTCCTTGAACTCCGGCAGGCTCGGTGCCATGACCACTGCCCTGGGAGCCTCTCCCAGTGCCCGACCACCCTCTGGGTGAAGAACTTTTCCCTAACACCCACCCTGACCCTCCCCTGTCCCAGCCCCATGCCGTTCCCTCGGGTCCTGTCGCTGTCCCCAGAGAGCAGAGCTCAGCGCCTGCCCCTCCGCTCCCCTCGTGAGGGAGCTGCAGGCCGCCAGGAGGCCTCCCCTCAGCCTGCTCTGCTCTGGGCTGAGCAAACCGAGGGACCTCAGCCGCTCCTCATATGTCTTGCCCTCCAGACCTTTTACCATTTTCATAGTTTCCTTTGGACACTCTCTAATAGCTCTGTGTACTTCTTATTTTGTGGCACCCAAAACTGCACACAGTGCTTCAGGTGAAGCCACATCAGTGCAGGGCAGAGCAGGACAATGCTTTCCCTCAACCGGCTAGTGATGCTTTGCCTGATGCACCCCAGGGTACGGGTGGCCCTCCTGGCTGCAGGGTACACTGTTGATACATATTCAACTTGCCACTGACCACAATGCCCAGATCCCTTTCTGCAGGGCTGCTCATCCCCCACTCTGTATGTATAGGCAATGTTGCCCCCACCTAGGGGAAGAATCCATCACTTATTGCTGTTTTATTCCATACAGCACTGATTGCCCGGCACTCTAACTTGTCAAGATCTCCCCACAAGGCCTGTCTATACTCAAGGGAGTTAACATCGCCTCATATTTGGTACAATCTGCAAACTTAGTGTGCATTCCAGTCCCGCATCCAGACACTACGTCCACATTGAACCGTTCCTTTACAAAAAGAAACACACTTGACCCTGTAGAGAGGGGTGTGATTGAAAAGGCTTGGAGAACATCACTGCTTTTGTTGAGTTGCTTTCTAAATTTCTCAACTGTCGAATCAAAGCATAAGAACCAAATCAAAGAAACAAGGGCTTGTACATCTACCATTTTATGTCATTAGCAAAATCTATATAGGTTTTATTCTGGTTGGACCTGCAGAGCAGCCTCTGGGAGACTGCTGACCTCAAGGAGCATCACCTGGGTACATAGCTACTCCCTTGCAAAAGCAGTGCTGTGCAAATCACAGAGCATTTACAGGAAGTGGCAGCAAACTAGGAAGAGATTGCTACATTCTTTAGTTAACATTGCTTGGGAAACTGATTTCCCTCCCCAGATGGAAAACGCACAGGGACATCAAGGAGGCCAGAAGAGAGCTATCACACAGGGAAGGGGAAGCAAGGTCTAGGGAAGAAGCGATCCCCTTTAAACACGGCTTTATGTGCTTCTTTTGAGTCGAAACACCCGTGGTACAGCACCAGCAGCAAGTGCTGGACAGCAACATCTGGCTGTTCCACTGTGATGTCACTCTGATGACGGGTGGGTGTCATGGTGATGCTCGAGCATCTCCCACCAGAACGCCCAGACAGACCAGCTGGGTCTCGCTCGCTGAGTGGCAGGACGAAGACTAAGCTGGCCACTGAAATGGCTTCAGGCGGAAACTTCAGTGAAAATGAGATAAAAGAAATTAAGAGGGAGCCGCTTCCAGCAGAAACTTCACCTGTTTCTGCTCCAGACAAGCTGGTTGAATCCTCAGAGTCCCCTTCTGCTGAGCCTCTGGGTCAGCACAGAGGAGCAGCTTGTGATGGTGCTGCAGCATCAGTAAAGGAAGAAATGGATTGGCTGGCTTCCACTGATAACTGTGAGAGCAAACCCTGCAGTTCTTCTGAGGAGAGCGCTGTCAAAGCCAACGTCTTCTCCTTCCTCAGTTTCCCAGAGAAACTGTGGCAACTAGTTGAAAGCAACGACTTTAAGACCATTTGGTGGGGTCACTGTGGAAACTGCATTGTGATTGATGAAGAAATATTTAAAGCGGAAGTGCTGGGAAGGAGCGGGCCTCAGAAAATTTTTGAGACTGGGCGTATGAAAAGTTTCATCCGTCAGCTTAACCTGTACGGATTCACCAAAATGCAACAGGACTTCCAAAGATCTGCCTCACTTCCTGAATTCCTTGCAGAAGAAGATGCGTTTTCTGCTCACAGGAAGGTACATCACTTGCTCCACACACGAACCAACACTCACAATAGTCTAGTGGGAGATATGGGCGTAGGCCTTGGCAATACAGGAGATGAGGATGACAGTAAATGTTCTAAATTTAATGTCTTTCTCAGGCTGGTGTGGAGGTATTTTTCAGGTGGCGTTGATGAGTGGTAGAAATGTGGAGACAATATAATTGGGTTATACTCAAGGATTTCAAATTCATGGAATGGAAAGATAAATAAATCAGGCTATGATGAGTCTACTCAGTTGAATATATTCGCAAGAAATCTTGCTGTGCCATAGGTGAATTCTTTTTTCAACCGTGGGATGCATATTAGCAGTGTAGCATTACCTACCTGTTAGTTCTACCCAGAAGCATCTGAAAAGTTATGGTATCTGGGTTTCTTGATCAATTATTTTTTATTATTTTTGGAAAATGTTAGCAACTAACTTTCCTCCTTTGCATTTTTTAGTTACTCCTCTACCACAACCCCAACTTCAAGAGAGATTCTCCCCACCTGCTCGTCAACTGCAAGCGCCGTGTTGCTCTGAAGAGGAAAGCCACGGCTGCCCATGCAACGCAGGCGGCTCTGTATGGAAACTGCCCCAGCAGCAGCCCAGGCATCCAGCATGGGTGGGGAGCAGATGCCGGGGAGGAGAAGGACGGGATGGCAGCAGCTCCAGCAGAGCACACGCAGACAGCAGCCCCCGCAGGGCCCCCACTCCCAAAGCGCCAGGCAAAAGCCACCCCCCAGGCTAGCGGTGCCCATCCAGCCTCAGGCGTGGATGCTCCCTCCCTGCCAGGCCCCGCTGCAGAGGCAGCAGGCAGGGACGAGCAACAGCCTCCAGCCTCCTCCCAGCTGCCACCACGCAGCAGCCCGAGCCCATCTGCCTCTCCTACTCCCACACGGCACTACTTTCTGCCTCTCATGGGAGCCGGCTCGGCGCCTACGCACCAAAACGCGCCAGCTCCACGGATTCCCTGGGCCACCATACCTCCCTTCCGTCCTTTTGCAATTCTTGGGCCGGCAGCAGCCGCTGCCACGGCCATGCCGAATCCACCCGACTGGCAGCCCTCAGCAGCCCCACACTGCCCAACTTGCACCTGCAGCCCAAACAAGGCAGCTGCAGGCAATGGGCTGGAACCCTAGTGCAGGACCCTTTGGAGACAGTGGGGAGAGCGGCACCCAGTTACAGGTCCCTAGTTGTCCCTAGTTGTTCCTAGTTGTTCATAGCTGTTCATAGTTCATAGGCCGACTGTTTTGAAAATAATTGTTTGTATAATAAACCTTTTACAGTTCTCCTGTGTCTTTTCATTATTATTCCTATATACATTTTTATGGTGGAATCTCAGATCGAGTTTGTATTTCATTTCTCAGAAGGAAGGAGAAGCAACTGTTCTCACATCCATGTAGTGGTTTTCTCTAACGGTCAAGCTCCAGGTACTTAGCCATAGAGAGTAAAAGACTGGGTAATGTCGGCATGCTGCATGCACCGAGGATGCTCTTCCTAATGATGACTTCTGAGGGCAAGTTGAGAAAGTCTAAGTAACAGCATTTTAATTACAGAAGACTCAGAAAGGGAATGTCACCTTCATAGTAGGATGAATGCTCACAAGGGGAACACTCTACATCGCCAGGCAGTAACAACCTGTGCTGTGATTTCTGAGCTAACATTCATGAGGGCGCTGAGAAATCAAGTGCTTTGGAGAGGCATCCCTGAAAAGCAAGAGAACAGAGTTCAGAAATGATGAAACTATGTATATTTAAAATATTTATATTTATAGAAATGTTGGACCACTTGCCGGGTAAGGAATTGGCTGGATGGTTGCGCTCACAGAATTGCAGTCAATGTCCAAGTGGAGAACAGTACTGGGTGGTGTTCCCCAGGGGCCAATATTGGGACCACTGCTTTTTAACATCTTTGTCAGTGCCCTGGACAGTGGGATCAAGTGCACCCGCAGTAAGTCTTCTGATGACACCAAGTTGTGTGGCGTGGTCGACACACTGGAGGGAAGGGATGCCAGCCAGGGGAACCTGGCTCAAGAGGTGGGCCGGTGAGAACCTCATGGAGTTCAACAAGGCCAAGTGCAAGGTCCTGCACCTGGGCCAGGGCACTCCCAAGCACAAATATGGGCTGGGTGGAGAATGGGTTGAGGGCAGCCCTGAGGAGAAGGCCCTGGGGGTGTTGGTTGATGAGAAGCTCAACATGAGCCAGCAATGTGTGCTTAAGGCACAGAAAGCCAGCTGTATCCTGGGCTGCATCAAAAGCCGGGTGGCCAGCAGGGCGAGGGAGGTGATTCTCCCCCTCTGCTCTGCTCTCGTGAGACCCCACCTGGAGCACTGCCTTCAGCTCTGGGGCTCCCAGCACAAGAAGGACACAGAAGTGTTACAGTGAGTCCAGAGGAGGGCCCCAAGGATGGATCAAGGGGCTGGAGCACCTCTCCTGTGAAGACAGGCTGAGGGAGTTGGGGTGGTTCAGCCTGGAGAAGAGAAGGCTCCAGGGAGACCTTACAGCGGCCTGCCAGTACCTGAAGGGGGCCTACAGGAAAGCTGGGGAGGGACTCTTTGTCAGGGAGTGTAGTGACAGAACAAGGAATAATGGTTTTAAAATAAAAGAGGGTAGAATTGGATTAGCTATAAGGAGGAAATTCCTTACCGTGAGGGTGGTGAGGCACTGGCACAGGCTGCCCAGAGAAGCTGTGGATGCCCCATCCCTGGAGGTGTTCAAGGCCAGGCTGGAAGGGGCTTTGAGCAACCTGGTCTGGTGGGAGGTGTCTCTGCCCATGGCAGGGGGTTTGTTCATCGTTATAAAAGAACTGATATTGTTGTGGCTCGTTTGGAAGTAAAAACAGTTATTTGTAGTAGGAATGGGAAAATAATTGGATTTTATCTACCGAAACTTGGTAATGCTTCAACTTAAATGAGTAGAGAATAAAATACAACCTAAGTACAAGCTTTTGAAGATTAACTCGCAGAGCTTAGTCATTTATGGACATCTAAGGTTGGCAGTCTTAAAGGACTTGATTTTCCACAGTTCTGTGCTTACAGTTTTCTGAGCATCCTTTTTAAGGGTTACCAAATCGGTCACCATTTTCTAGTCACCATTTTAAAGTTTTGACTATTTTCGTAGGAGTTAAACCATTGATTTTGTCACTAAACTTTAAAATGTAAGTGCTATGCAGTTGTTTTTTCTTCTCTCCAATCTGAAACGTACCTAAAGTTCATATACATTGCATTAGGTAAGATCGGAATAGAACTTGATGATTCCTGAAGTTTTAAGAGATGCACATTTAGATAAATCTGATTCATTAACACTTTGTTAGCCTAGAAAATGTTGTTATTTTTATTAGCTTTCGCAGGTTTGCACTCTAGTAATAGATCCACACAGAGAAGGCTTTCACAACTAGGAAATTGTTTCATGACAAACTAGGATCTTGACAATTTGAGGACGTGTAAAGACTTCCAGAAATTGCTTTGGAATGGGTATCAGCGATCCAGGGAAGCAAGCCACTGAAGGTAGGGCATTGTATTTGAAGTCCATAACATAACGCTAGAATGATTTTATCTCCAACCCTCTCCAGAACAGGGGCAGGGGATGAGAGGGGAAGGATGCTCTCCGTGTTCTCGTTAGCAGAACTGAAATTGGATTTCACGAGCTTGAACAAAACGCTGTTCAGGGAGAACAACGGACAAACAGAATTAGATCTGCACAGGCTTGAAAAGAGTTAGTTGTTAAGAGGGGGTGACAGGAATGTCAGTTAAGAAAGGAAACAGAAGAATCTGGAGAATTCTTATATACTTGAACTTGTATTTAGTCCAGTAATGATAATTATGTTGATTAAATCTCAGTTGTATTTATGGAGAAAGTCTTTACTGAACAGTTTATCTTCGATTGCTAATGTTGCGGGGGAGGGAGGTAGAAGGAGAAGATCATTGAGTTTAGGGACTATTATTTATCTCAGCCTACTTTTAATTTTTTTCCGTAAAATTGTACCTTGTCTGATTGTTAGGATGACGCTAAACTTAATGAGGAGTTTAAAACAAAACAAACAAACAAATAAAAAAAACTCTTTTAAATGAAATCAAATAGAAAAGACTGGAAGGAAAATGAGATCACTTTTCCCCTTTCATCTCCTTAGTTTCGTCTTATTTTCTATTTTCAGAGTACCATATTGAACTCATGTCTAGGTTCGTATAAGAACAAACTTACTGCATGCAGTTTGAGATCTTGACTGGAGTGCAGGCGGTTTGAACGAAATAACCGGTAACATCTGATTCACTCTTGATTACACATGGATTCAAATGTTGCAGCCTAACTAATTGTGCTGTTTTTACCCTGCTGGGCAGCTGAACTCCAGTACAACTGCTCTCTCACTCTCCCTCCTCATAGAAAGGGGGAGAAGAGAGTACGATGGAAAGGATGGAAAAAAGGGAGGGGGAGAGGGGAGATAAGGATAATTTAATTAAAGTGAAAAGGAAGAGGAAGAAAACAAGCAAAAGCCGCATGGAAACAACAGGGGAAGAAGGAAAAACAATTATTCTCTAATTCCCACCAATGAGCGATGCTTGGGCCCATCCTCGGAAACAGGGCCTCAGTACATATAGTGGTGGTTTGGGAGGACAGATGTCTTCATGCAGAGACACCCTCCGCCCAACCCATTCTCCTTCCCCACCTATTACTGCAGACTCTGACACTACATGCTGTGCAATATCCCTTGGGTCGGTTTAGGTCAGCTGCCCTGGTGCTGTCCCCTCCCCACCTCTTGCCCACCCCCTGCCTGCTGGCTCTGGGGAGTTTGGAGGGAGTCTGGATGCTGTGCCAGCCCTGCTCAGAAATTTAAAATAAAAATAAATAAATAAATAAAATAAAAATAAAAATAAAAATAAAATAAAATAAAATAAAATAAAATAAAATAAAATAAAATAAAATAAAATAAAATAAAATAAAATAAAATAAAAAAAAATAAAATAAAATAAAATAAAAAAATAAATAAATAAAATAAAATAAAATAAAATAAAATAAAATAAAATAAAATAAAATAAAATAAAATGAAATAAACTATTGGTGTGATAGCTACAAGTTGGCTGTTCTAGCTACAAGTGCAGAGTACAACCCTTATATAGGCCCCTGCAGGGAAAGTTAACTCAATCCCAGCCAGACCCAGTACACTAATGTGTATGAAGTATAGAAAAGGTATAAAGGTGCAGAAGAGAAAAATGCAATACAATAGAGGAAAACAAGCTGAACCTAGTGCAATCCGCTCATAGTCCAAACCTGGGAGAAAAAAGAAAAAGAAAAAAAGAAAAATAAAAAGAATACTGGTTTAAAGCAGCAAAGGCAGGAACAAGATACAGCAGCCACACTTCTGTGAGAAACTCCATAGGCATGCAAAGAATATCAGCTCATCCTCTGACAGCCCAGTTTTGCATACTGCAATCCCAAATATGTTAGGGAAAATAAGTAAATAAATAAATAGATCATCAAACCAGCCACACACACAAAATGTACGCATGGAGGAGAAGTGGGTAAATGTGTGTCTGATGCTCTGTGAAAAACCTTTCCCTAATATCCAACCTGAATCTCCCCTGACGTGGCCTTATGCCATTCCCTAAGGTCCTATCACTGGTCAGCAGAGAGAAGAGTCTCCCGACAGTGAATTTGTAAGATAACGCAATTGACTCGTAGTCAAACTCAGATTCCCTAACACGTTCTTTAACTCCAGCGTGTGAAGAACAGTCCTGTCGAGGCCTACTGTGGCTTGTAAGCCTGAGCAAGACTTAGGTCAGGCGCAGGAGTAGAGCACACACCCCAAGACGAGCAGAGCGGGACATGCACTTCCCTCGACCGTCTAGCAGCGCTGTGCCTGCTGCACCCCAGCATACAGTTGGCATGCTGGTGACTTATATTCAACTTGCTGCTGACCAGAACCCCCAGATCCCTTTCTGCGGGGCTGCTCTCCAGCCTCTTGTCCTACAGCCTGTACAAAGAGCCAAGGTTGCCCTGTCCAGGTGCAGGGTCCGACACCTCCTCTTGTTGAACTTCATGCGCTTGGTGATGGCCCGGCCCTCTAACTTGTCCAGATCCCTCAGCAAGGCCTCTCTACCCTCAGCGGAGTCAGCAGCTTCTCCTGATTTAGTGTTGTCTGGAGATTTACTTAGTATGCATTTGAGTCCTGTGTGCAGATCGTTTTTAAAAACATGCAGAGAGGTGGCCCTAGAACAGAGCCCTGTGGAACCCCGCTAGTGACAGGTCACCAGACTGACATAACCCCCTGTGCTACAACCCTTTTGGCACAATCCACCAGCCAGTTGTTCACCCATCATATTATATGATGGGTGACAGACAGCAGAGAGCAGAGCTCAGCAGACAGCAGAGCTCAGCGCCTGCCCCTCCGCTCCCCTCGGGAGGGAGCTGCAGGCCGCCAGGAGGTCTCCCCTCAGCCTGCTCTGCTCTGGGCTGAGCAAACCAAGGGACCTCAGCCGCTCCTCATATGTCTTGCCCTCCAGACCTTTTACCATTTTCATAGTTTCCTTTGGACACTCTCTAATAGCTCTGTGTACTTCTTATTTTGTGGCACCCAAAACTGCACACAGTGCTTCAGGTGAAGCCACATCAGTGCAGGGCAGAGCAGGACAATGCTTTCCCTCAACCGGCTAGTGATGCTTTGCCTGATGCACCCCAGGGTACGGGTGGCCCTCCTGGCTGCAGGGTACACTGTTGATACATATTCAACTTGCCACTGACCACAATGCCCAGATCCCTTTCTGCAGGGCTGCTCATCCCCCACTCTGTATGTATAGGCAATGTTGCCCCCACCTAGGGGAAGAATCCATCACTTATTGCTGTTTTATTCCATACAGCACTGATTGCCCGGCACTCTAACTTGCCAAGATCTCCCCACAAGGCCTGTCTATACTCAAGGGAGTTAACATCGCCTCATATTTGGTACAATCTGCAAACTTAGTGTGCATTCCAGTCCCGCATCCAGACACTACGTCCACATCGAACCGTTCCTTTACAAAAAGAAACCCACTTGACCCTGTAGAGAGGGGTGTGATTGAAAAGGCTTGGAGAACATCACTGCTTTTGTTGAGTTGCTTTCTAAATTTCTCAACTGTCGAATCAAAGCATAAGAACCAAATCAAAGAAACAAGGGCTTGTACATCTACCATTTTATGTCATTAGCAAAATCTGTATAGGTTTTATTCTGGTTGGACCTGCAGAGCAGCCTCTGGGAGACTGCTGACCTCAAGGAGCATCACCTGGGTACATAGCTACTCCCTTGCAAAAGCAGTGCTGTGCAAATCACGGAGCATTTACAGGAAGTGGCAGCAAACTAGGAAGAGATTGCTACATTCTTTAGTTAACATTGCTTGGGAAACTGATTTCCCTCCCCAGATGGAAAACGCACAGGGACATCAAGGAGGCCAGAAGAGAGCTATCACACAGGGAAGAGGAAGCAAGGTCTAGGGAAGAAGCGATCCCCTTTAAACACGGCTTTATGTGCTTCTTTTGAGTCGAAACACCCGTGGTACAGCACCAGCAGCAAGTGCTGGACAGCAACATCTGGCTGTTCCACTGTGATGTCACTCTGATGACGGGTGGGTGTCATGGTGATGCTCGAGCATCTCCCACCACAACGCCCAGACAGACCAGCTGGGTCTCGCTCGCTGAGTGGCAGGACGAAGACTAAGCTGGCCACTGAAATGGCTTCAGGCGGAAACTTCAGTGAAAATGAGATAAAAGAAATTAAGAGGGAGCCGCTTCCAGCAGAAACTTCACCTGTTTCTGCTCCAGACAAGCTGGTTGAATCCTCAGAGTCCCCTTCTGCTGAGCCTCTGGGTCAGCACAGAGGAGCAGCTTGTGATGGTGCTGCAGCATCAGTAAAGGAAGAAATGGATTGGCTGGCTTCCACTGATAACTGTGAGAGCAAACCCTGCAGTTCTTCTGAGGAGAGCGCTGTCAAAGCCAACGTCTTCTCCTTCCTCAGTTTCCCAGAGAAACTGTGGCAACTAGTTGAAAGCAACGACTTTAAGACCATTTGGTGGGGTCACTGTGGAAACTGCATTGTGATTGATGAAGAAATATTTAAAGTGGAAGTGCTGGGAAGGAGCGGGCCTCAGAAAATTTTTGAGACTGGGCGTATGAAAAGTTTCATCCGTCAGCTTAACCTGTACGGATTTACCAAAATGCAACAGGACTTCCAAAGATCTGCCTCACTTCCTGAATTCCTTGCAGAAGAAGATGCGTTTTCTGCTCACAGGAAGGTACATCACTTGCTCCACACACGAACCAACACTCACAATAGTCTAGTGGGAGATATGGGCGTAGGCCTTGGCAATACAGGAGATGAGGATGACAGTAAATGTTCTAAATTTAATGTCTTTCTCAGGCTGGTGTGGAGGTATTTTTCAGGTGGCGTTGATGAGTGGTAGAAATGTGGAGACAATATATTTGGGTTATACTCAAGGATTTCAAATTCATGGAATGGAAAGATAAATAAATCAGGCTATGATGAGTCTACTCAGTTGAATATATTCGCAAGAAATCTTGCTGTGCCATAGGTGAATTCTTTTTTCAACCGTGGGATGCATATTAGCAGTGTAGCGTTACCTACCTGTTAGTTCTACCCAGAAGCATCTGAAAAGTTATGGTATCTGGGTTTCTTGATCAATTATTTTTTATTATTTTTGGAAAATGTTAGCAACTAACTTTCCTCCTTTGCATTTTTTAGTTACTCCTCTACCACAACCCCAACTTCAAGAGAGATTCTCCCCACCTGCTCGTCAACTGCAAGCGCCGTGTTGCTCTGAAGAGGAAAGCCACGGCTGCCCATGCAACGCAGGCGGCTCTGTATGGAAACTGCCCCAGCAGCAGCCCAGGCATCCAGCATGGGTGGGGAGCAGATGCCGGGGAGGAGAAGGACGGGATGGCAGCAGCTCCAGCAGAGCACACGCAGACAGCAGCCCCCGCAGGGCCCCCACTCCCAAAGCGCCAGGCAAAAGCCACCCCCCAGGCTAGCGGTGCCCATCCAGCCTCAGGCGTGGATGCTCCCTCCCTGCCAGGCCCCGCTGCAGAGGCAGCAGGCAGGGACGAGCAACAGCCTCCAGCCTCCTCCCAGCTGCCACCACGCAGCAGCCCGAGCCCATCTGCCTCTCCTACTCCCACACGGCACTACTTTCTGCCTCTCATGGGAGCCGGCTCGGCACCTACGCACCAAAACGCGCCAGCTCCACGGATTCCCTGGGCCACCATACCTCCCTTCCGTCCTTTTGCAATTCTTGGGCCGGCAGCAGCCTCTGCCACGGCCATGCCGAATCCACCCGACTGGCAGCCCTCAGCAGCCCCACACTGCCCAACTTGCACCTGCAGCCCAAACAAGGCAGCTGCAGGCGATGGGCTGGAACCCTAGTGCAGGACCCTTTGGAGACAGTGGGGAGAGCGGCACCCAGTTACAGGTCCCTAGTTGTCCCTAGTTGTTCCTAGTTGTTCCTAGCTGTTCATAGTTCATAGGCCGATTGTTTTGAAAATAATTGTTTGTATAATAAACCTTTTACAGTTCTCCTGTGTCTTTTTATTATTATTCCTATATACATTTTTATGGTGGAATCTCAGATCGAGTTTGTATTTCATTTCTCAGAAGGAAGGAGAAGCAACTGTTCTCACATCCATGTAATGGTTTTCTCTAACGGTCAAGCTCCAGGTACTTAGCCATAGAGAGTAAAAGACTGGGTAATGTCGGCATGCTGCATGCACCGAGGATGCTCTTCCTAATGATGACTTCTGAGGGCAAGTTGAGAAAGTCTAAATAACAGCATTTTAATTACAGAAGACTCAGAAAGGGAATGTCACCTTCATAGTAGGATGAATGCTCACAAGGGGAACACTCTACATCGCCAGGCAGTAACAACCTGTGCTGTGATTTCTGAGCTAACATTCATGAGGGCGCTGAGAAATCAAGTGCTTTGGAGAGGCATCCCTGAAAAGCAAGAGAACAGAGTTCAGAAATGATGAAACTATATATATTTAAAATATTTATATTTATAGAAATGTTGGACCACTTGCCGGGTAAGGAATTGGCTGGATGGTTGCGCTCAAAGAATTGCAGTCAATGTCCAAGTGGAGAACAGTACTGAGTGGTGTTCCCCAGGGGCCAATATTGGGACCACTGCTTTTTAACATCTTTGTCAGTGCCCTGGACAGTGGGATCAAGTGCACCCGCAGTAAGTCTTCTGATGACACCAAGTTGTGTGGCGTGGCCGACACACTGGAGGGAAGGGATGCCAGCCAGGGGAACCTGGCTCAAGAGGTGGCCGGTGAGAACCTCATGGAGTTCAACAAGGCCAAGTGCAAGGTCCTGCACCTGGGCCAGGGCACTCCCAAGCACAGATATGGGCTGGGTGGAGAATGGGTTGAGGGCAGCCCTGAGGAGAAGGCCCTGGGGGTGTTGGTTGATGAGAAGCTCAACATGAGCCAGCAATGTGTGCTTAAGGCACAGAAAGCCAGCTGTATCCTGGGCTGCATCAAAAGCCGGGTGGCCAGCAGGGCGAGGGAGGTGATTCTCCCCCTCTGCTCTGCTCTCGTGAGACCCCACCTGGAGCACTGCCTTCAGCTCTGGGGCTCCCAGCACAAGAAGGACACAGAAGTATTACAGTGAGTCCAGAGGAGGGCCCCAAGGACGGATCAAGGGGCTGGAGCACCTCTCCTGTGAAGACAGGCTGAGGGAGTTGGGGTGGTTCAGCCTGGAGAAGAGAAGGCTCCAGGGAGACCTTACAGCGGCCTGCCAGTACCTGAAGGGGGCCTACAGGAAAGCTGGGGAGGGACTCTTTGTCAGGGAGTGTAGTGACAGAACAAGGAATAATGGTTTTAAAATAAAAGAGGGTAGAATTGGATTAGCTATAAGGAGGAAATTCCTTACCGTGAGGGTGGTGAGGCACTGGCACAGGCTGCCCAGAGAAGCTGTGGATGCCCCATCCCTGGAGGTGTTCAAGGCCAGGCTGGAAGGGGCTTTGAGCAACCTGGTCTGGTGGGAGGTGTCCCTGCCCATGGCAGGGGGTTTGTTCATCGTTATAAAAGAACTGATATTGTTGTGGCTCGTTTGGAAGTAAAAACAGTTATTTGTAGTAGGAATGGGAAAATAATTGGATTTTATCTACCGAAACTTGGTAATGCTTCAACTTAAATGAGTAGAGAATAAAATACAACCTAAGTACAAGCTTTTGAAGATTAACTCGCAGAGCTTAGTCATTTATGGACATCTAAGGTTGGCAGTCTTAAAGGACTTGATTTTCCACAGTTCTGTGCTTACAGTTTTCTGAGCATCCTTTTTAAGGGTTACCAAATCGGTCACCATTTTCTAGTCACCATTTTAAAGTTTTGACTGTTTTCGTAGGAGTTAAACCATTGATTTTGTCACTAAACTTTAAAATGTAAGTGCTATGCAGTTGTTTTTTCTTCTCTCCAATCTGAAACGTACCTAAAGTTCATATACATTGCATTAGGTAAGATCGGAATAGAACTTGATGATTCCTGAAGTTTTAAGAGATGCACATTTAGATAAATCTGATTCATTAACACTTTGTTAGCCTAGAAAATGTTGTTATTTTTATTAGCTTTCGCAGGTTTGCACTCTAGTAATAGATCCACACAGAGAAGGCTTTCACAACTAGGAAATTGTTTCATGACAAACTAGGATCTTGACAATTTGAGGACGTGTAAAGACTTCCAGAAATTGCTTTGGAATGGGTATCAGCGATCCAGGGAAGCAAGCCACTGAAGGTAGGGCATTGTATTTGAAGTCCATAACATAACGCTAGAATGATTTTATCTCCAACCCTCTCCAGAACAGGGGCAGGGGATGAGAGGGGAAGGATGCTCTCCGTGTTCTCGTTAGCAGAACTGAAATTGGATTTCACGAGCTTGAACAAAACGCTGTTCAGGGAGAACAACGGACAAACAGAATTAGATCTGCACAGGCTTGAAAAGAGTTAGTTGTTAAGAGGGGGTGACAGGAATGTCAGTTAAGAAAGGAAACAGAAGAATCTGGAGAATTCTTATATACTTGAACTTGTATTTAGTCCAGTAATGATAATTATGTTGATTAAATCTCAGTTGTATTTATGGAGAAAGTCTTTACTGAACAGTTTATCTTCGATTGCTAATGTTGCGGGGGAGGGAGGTAGAAGGAGAAGATCATTGAGTTTAGGGACTATTATTTATCTCAGCCTACTTTTAATTTTTTTCCGTAAAATTGTACCTTGTCTGATTGTTAGGATGACGCTAAACTTAATGAGGAGTTTAAAACAAAACAAACAAACAAATAAAAAAAACTCTTTTAAATGAAATCAAATAGAAAAGACTGGAAGGAAAATGAGATCACTTTTCCCCTTTCATCTCCTTAGTTTCGTCTTATTTTCTATTTTCAGAGTACCATATTGAACTCATGTCTAGGTTCGTATAAGAACAAACTTACTGCATGCAGTTTGAGATCTTGACTGGAGTGCAGGCGGTTTGAACGAAATAACCGGTAACATCTGATTCACTCTTGATTACACATGGATTCAAATGTTGCAGCCTAACTAATTGTGCTGTTTTTACCCTGCTGGGCAGCTGAACTCCAGTACAACTGCTCTCTCACTCTCCCTCCTCATAGAAAGGGGGAGAAGAGAGTACGATGGAAAGGATGGAAAAAAGGGAGGGGGAGAGGGGAGATAAGGATAATTTAATTAAAGTGAAAAGGAAGAGGAAGAAAACAAGCAAAAGCCGCATGGAAACAACAGGGGAAGAAGGAAAAACAATTATTCTCTAATTCCCACCAATGAGCGATGCTTGGGCCCATCCTCGGAAACAGGGCCTCAGTACATATAGTGGTGGTTTGGGAGGACAGATGTCTTCATGCAGAGACACCCTCCGCCCAACCCATTCTCCTTCCCCACCTATTACTGCAGACTCTGACACTACATGCTGTGCAATATCCCTTGGGTCGGTTTAGGTCAGCTGCCCTGGTGCTGTCCCCTCCCCACCTCTTGCCCACCCCCTGCCTGCTGGCTCTGGGGAGTTTGGAGGGAGTCTGGATGCTGTGCCAGCCCTGCTCAGAAATTTAAAATAAAAAAAAATAAATAAATAAAATAAAATAAAATAAAATAAAATAAAATAAAATAAAATAAAATAAAATAAAATAAAATAAAATAAAATAAAATAAAATAAAATAAAATAAAATAAAATAAAATAAAATAAAATAAAATAAAATAAAATAAAATAAAATAAATAAATAAAAAAATAAATAAAATAAAATAAAATAAAATAAAATAAATAAAATAAAATAAAATGAAATAAACTATTGGTGTGATAGCTACAAGTTGGCTGTTCTAGCTACAAGTGCAGAGTACAACCCTTATATAGGCCCCTGCAGGGAAAGTTAACTCAATCCCAGCCAGACCCAGTACACTAATGTGTATGAAGTATAGAAAAGGTATAAAGGTGCAGAAGGGAAAAATGCAATACAATAGAGGAAAACAAGCTGAACCTAGTGCAATCCGCTCATAGTCCAAACCTGGGAGAAAAAAGAAAAAAAAAAAAGAAAAATAAAAAGAATACTGGTTTAAAGCAGCAAAGGCAGGAACAAGATACAGCAGCCACACTTCTGTGAGAAACTCCATAGGCATGCAAAGAATATCAGCTCATCCTCTGACAGCCCAGTTTTGCATACTGCAATCCCAAATATGTTAGGGAAAATAAGTAAATAAATAAATAGATCATCAAACCAGCCACACACACAAAATGTACGCATGGAGGAGAAGTGGGTAAATGTGTGTCTGATGCTCTGTGAAAAACCTTTCCCTAATATCCAACCTGAATCTCCCCTGACGTGGCCTTATGCCATTCCCTAAGGTCCTATCACTGGTCAGCAGAGAGAAGAGTCTCCCGACAGTGAATTTGTAAGATAACGCAATTGACTCGTAGTCAAACTCAGATTCCCTAACACGTTCTTTAACTCCAGCGTGTGAAGAACAGTCCTGTCGAGGCCTACTGTGGCTTGTAAGCCTGAGCAAGACTTAGGTCAGGCGCAGGAGTAGAGCACACACCCCAAGACGAGCAGAGCGGGACATGCACTTCCCTCGACCGTCTAGCAGCGCTGTGCCTGCTGCACCCCAGCATACAGTTGGCATGCTGGTGACTTATATTCAACTTGCTGCTGACCAGAACCCCCAGATCCCTTTCTGCGGGGCTGCTCTCCAGCCTCTTGTCCTACAGCCTGTACAAAGAGCCAAGGTTGCCCTGTCCAGGTGCAGGGTCCGACACCTCCTCTTGTTGAACTTCATGCGCTTGGTGATGGCCCGGCCCTCTAACTTGTCCAGATCCCTCAGCAAGGCCTCTCTACCCTCAGCGGAGTCAGCAGCTTCTCCTGATTTAGTGTTGTCTGGAGATTTACTTAGTATGCATTTGAGTCCTGTGTGCAGATCGTTTTTAAAAACATGCAGAGAGGTGGCCCTAGAACAGAGCCCTGTGGAACCCCGCTAGTGACAGGTCACCAGACTGACATAACCCCCTGTGCTACAACCCTTTTGGCACAATCCACCAGCCAGTTGTTCACCCATCATATTATATGATGGGTGACAGACAGCAGACAGCAGAGCTCAGCAGACAGCAGAGCTCAGCGCCTGCCCCTCCGCTCCCCTCGGGAGGGAGCTGCAGGCCGCCAGGAGGTCTCCCCTCAGCCTGCTCTGCTCTGGGCTGAGCAAACCAAGGGACCTCAGCCGCTCCTCATATGTCTTGCCCTCCAGACCTTTTACCATTTTCATAGTTTCCTTTGGACACTCTCTAATAGCTCTGTGTACTTCTTATTTTGTGGCACCCAAAACTGCACACAGTGCTTCAGGTGAAGCCACATCAGTGCAGGGCAGAGCAGGACAATGCTTTCCCTCAACCGGCTAGTGATGCTTTGCCTGATGCACCCCAGGGTACGGGTGGCCCTCCTGGCTGCAGGGTACACTGTTGATACATATTCAACTTGCCACTGACCACAATGCCCAGATCCCTTTCTGCAGGGCTGCTCATCCCCCACTCTGTATGTATAGGCAATGTTGCCCCCACCTAGGGGAAGAATCCATCACTTATTGCTGTTTTATTCCATACAGCACTGATTGCCCGGCACTCTAACTTGTCAAGATCTCCCCACAAGGCCTGTCTATACTCAAGGGAGTTAACATCGCCTCATATTTGGTACAATCTGCAAACTTAGTGTGCATTCCAGTCCCGCATCCAGACACTACGTCCACATCGAACCGTTCCTTTACAAAAAGAAACACACTTGACCCTGTAGAGAGGGGTGTGATTGAAAAGGCTTGGAGAACATCACTGCTTTTGTTGAGTTGCTTTCTAAATTTCTCAACTGTCGAATCAAAGCATAAGAACCAAATCAAAGAAACAAGGGCTTGTACATCTACCATTTTATGTCATTAGCAAAATCTGTATAGGTTTTATTCTGGTTGGACCTGCAGAGCAGCCTCTGGGAGACTGCTGACCTCAAGGAGCATCACCTGGGTACATAGCTACTCCCTTGCAAAAGCAGTGCTGTGCAAATCACGGAGCATTTACAGGAAGTGGCAGCAAACTAGGAAGAGATTGCTACATTCTTTAGTTAACATTGCTTGGGAAACTGATTTCCCTCCCCAGATGGAAAACGCACAGGGACATCAAGGAGGCCAGAAGAGAGCTATCACACAGGGAAGAGGAAGCAAGGTCTAGGGAAGAAGCGATCCCCTTTAACCACGGCTTTATGTGCTTCTTTTGAGTCGAAACACCCGTGGTACAGCACCAGCAGCAAGTGCTGGACAGCAACATCTGGCTGTTCCACTGTGATGTCACTCTGATGACGGGTGGGTGTCATGGTGATGCTCGAGCATCTCCCACCACAACGCCCAGACAGACCAGCTGGGTCTCGCTCGCTGAGTGGCAGGACGAAGACTAAGCTGGCCACTGAAATGGCTTCAGGCGGAAACTTCAGTGAAAATGAGATAAAAGAAATTAAGAGGGAGCCGCTTCCAGCAGAAACTTCACCTGTTTCTGCTCCAGACAAGCTGGTTGAATCCTCAGAGTCCCCTTCTGCTGAGCCTCTGGGTCAGCACAGAGGAGCAGCTTGTGATGGTGCTGCAGCATCAGTAAAGGAAGAAATGGATTGGCTGGCTTCCACTGATAACTGTGAGAGCAAACCCTGCAGTTCTTCTGAGGAGAGCGCTGTCAAAGCCAATGTCTTCTCCTTCCTCAGTTTCCCAGAGAAACTGTGGCAACTAGTTGAAAGCAACGACTTTAAGACCATTTGGTGGGGTCACTGTGGAAACTGCATTGTGATTGATGAAGAAATATTTAAAGTGGAAGTGCTGGGAAGGAGCGGGCCTCAGAAAATTTTTGAGACTGGGCGTATGAAAAGTTTCATCCGTCAGCTTAACCTGTACGGATTTACCAAAATGCAACAGGACTTCCAAAGATCTGCCTCACTTCCTGAATTCCTTGCAGAAGAAGATGCGTTTTCTGCTCACAGGAAGGTACATCACTTGCTCCACACACGAACCAACACTCACAATAGTCTAGTGGGAGATATGGGCGTAGGCCTTGGCAATACAGGAGATGAGGATGACAGTAAATGTTCTAAATTTAATGTCTTTCTCAGGCTGGTGTGGAGGTATTTTTCAGGTGGCGTTGATGAGTGGTAGAAATGTGGAGACAATATAATTGGGTTATACTCAAGGATTTCAAATTCATGGAATGGAAAGATAAATAAATCAGGCTATGATGAGTCTACTCAGTTGAATATATTCGCAAGAAATCTTGCTGTGCCATAGGTGAATTCTTTTTTCAACTGTGGGATGCATATTAGCAGTGTAGCGTTACCTACCTGTTAGTTCTACCCAGAAGCATCTGAAAAGTTATGGTATCTGGGTTTCTTGATCAATTATTTTTTATTATTTTTGGAAAATGTTAGCAACTAACTTTCCTCCTTTGCATTTTTTAGTTACTCCTCTACCACAACCCCAACTTCAAGAGAGATTCTCCCCACCTGCTCGTCAACTGCAAGCGCCGTGTTGCTCTGAAGAGGAAAGCCACGGCTGCCCATGCAACGCAGGCGGCTCTGTATGGAAACTGCCCCAGCAGCAGCCCAGGCATCCAGCATGGGTGGGGAGCAGATGCCGGGGAGGAGAAGGACGGGATGGCAGCAGCTCCAGCAGAGCACACGCAGACAGCAGCCCCCGCAGGGCCCCCACTCCCAAAGCGCCAGGCAAAAGCCACCCCCCAGGCTAGCGGTGCCCATCCAGCCTCAGGCGTGGATGCTCCCTCCCTGCCAGGCCCTGCTGCAGAGGCAGCAGGCAGGGACGAGCAACAGCCTCCAGCCTCCTCCCAGCTGCCACCACGCAGCAGCCCGAGCCCATCTGCCTCTCCTACTCCCACACGGCACTACTTTCTGCCTCTCATGGGAGCCGGCTCGGCGCCTACGCACCAAAACGCGCCAGCTCCACGGATTCCCTGGGCCACCATACCTCCCTTCCGTCCTTTTGCAATTCTTGGGCCGGCAGCAGCCGCTGCCACGGCCATGCCGAATCCACCCGACTGGCAGCCCTCAGCAGCCCCACACTGCCCAACTTGCACCTGCAGCCCAAACAAGGCAGCTGCAGGCGATGGGCTGGAACCCTAGTGCAGGACCCTTTGGAGACAGTGGGGAGAGCGGCACCCAGTTACAGGTCCCTAGTTGTCCCTAGTTGTTCCTAGTTGTTCATAGCTGTTCATAGTTCATAGGCCGACTGTTTTGAAAATAATTGTTTGCATAATAAACCTTTTACAGTTCTCCTGTGTCTTTTCATTATTATTCCTATATACATTTTTATGGTGGAATCTCAGATCGAGTTTGTATTTCATTTCTCAGAAGGAAGGAGAAGCAACTGTTCTCACATCCATGTAGTGGTTTTCTCTAACGGTCAAGCTCCAGGTACTTAGCCATAGAGAGTAAAAGACTGGGTAATGTCGGCATGCTGCATGCACCGAGGATGCTCTTCCTAATGATGACTTCTGAGGGCAAGTTGAGAAAGTCTAAGTAACAGCATTTTAATTACAGAAGACTCAGAAAGGGAATGTCACCTTCATAGTAGGATGAATGCTCACAAGGGGAACACTCTACATCGCCAGGCAGTAACAACCTGTGCTGTGATTTCTGAGCTAACATTCATGAGGGCGCTGAGAAATCAAGTGCTTTGGAGAGGCATCCCTGAAAAGCAAGAGAACAGAGTTCAGAAATGATGAAACTATGTATATTTAAAATATTTATATTTATAGAAATGTTGGACCACTTGCCGGGTAAGGAATTGGCTGGATGGTTGCGCTCACAGAATTGCAGTCAATGTCCAAGTGGAGAACAGTACTGGGTGGTGTTCCCCAGGGGCCAATATTGGGACCACTGCTTTTTAACATCTTTGTCAGTGCCCTGGACAGTGGGATCAAGTGCACCCGCAGTAAGTCTTCTGATGACACCAAGTTGTGTGGCGTGGTCGACACACTGGAGGGAAGGGATGCCAGCCAGGGGAACCTGGCTCAAGAGGTGGGCCGGTGAGAACCTCATGGAGTTCAACAAGGCCAAGTGCAAGGTCCTGCACCTGGGCCAGGGCACTCCCAAGCACAAATATGGGCTGGGTGGAGAATGGGTTGAGGGCAGCCCTGAGGAGAAGGCCCTGGGGGTGTTGGTTGATGAGAAGCTCAACATGAGCCAGCAATGTGTGCTTAAGGCACAGAAAGCCAGCTGTATCCTGGGCTGCATCAAAAGCCGGGTGGCCAGCAGGGCGAGGGAGGTGATTCTCCCCCTCTGCTCTGCTCTCGTGAGACCCCACCTGGAGCACTGCCTTCAGCTCTGGGGCTCCCAGCACAAGAAGGACACAGAAGTGTTACAGTGAGTCCAGAGGAGGGCCCCAAGGATGGATCAAGGGGCTGGAGCACCTCTCCTGTGAAGACAGGCTGAGGGAGTTGGGGTGGTTCAGCCTGGAGAAGAGAAGGCTCCAGGGAGACCTTACAGCGGCCTGCCAGTACCTGAAGGGGGCCTACAGGAAAGCTGGGGAGGGACTCTTTGTCAGGGAGTGTAGTGACAGAACAAGGAATAATGGTTTTAAAATAAAAGAGGGTAGAATTGGATTAGCTATAAGGAGGAAATTCCTTACCGTGAGGGTGGTGAGGCACTGGCACAGGCTGCCCAGAGAAGCTGTGGATGCCCCATCCCTGGAGGTGTTCAAGGCCAGGCTGGAAGGGGCTTTGAGCAACCTGGTCTGGTGGGAGGTGTCTCTGCCCATGGCAGGGGGTTTGTTCATCGTTATAAAAGAACTGATATTGTTGTGGCTCGTTTGGAAGTAATAACAGTTATTTGTAGTAGGAATGGGAAAATAATTGGATTTTATCTACCGAAACTTGGTAATGCTTCAACTTAAATGAGTAGAGAATAAAATACAACCTAAGTACAAGCTTTTGAAGATTAACTCGTAGAGCTTAGTCATTTATGGACATCTAAGGTTGGCAGTCTTAAAGGACTTGATTTTCCACAGTTCTGTGCTTACAGTTTTCTGAGCATCCTTTTTAAGGGTTACCAAATCGGTCACCATTTTCTAGTCACCATTTTAAAGTTTTGACTATTTTCGTAGGAGTTAAACAATTGATTTTGTCACTAAACTTTAAAATGTAAGTGCTATGCAGTTGTTTTTTCTTCTCTCCAATCTGAAACGTACCTAAAGTTCATATACATTGCATTAGGTAAGATCGGAATAGAACTTGATGATTCCTGAAGTTTTAAGAGATGCACATTTAGATAAATCTGATTCATTAACACTTTGTTAGCCTAGAAAATGTTGTTATTTTTATTAGCTTTCGCAGGTTTGCACTCTAGTAATAGATCCACACAGAGAAGGCTTTCACAACTAGGAAATTGTTTCATGACAAACTAGGATCTTGACAATTTGAGGACGTGTAAAGACTTCCAGAAATTGCTTTGGAATGGGTATCAGCGATCCAGGGAAGCAAGCCACTGAAGGTACGGCATTGTATTTGAAGTCCATAACATAACGCTAGAATGATTTTATCTCCAACCCTCTCCAGAACAGGGGCAGGGGATGAGAGGGGAAGGATGCTCTCCGTGTTCTCGTTAGCAGAACTGAAATTGGATTTCACGAGCTTGAACAAAACGCTGTTCAGGGAGAACAACGGACAAACAGAATTAGATCTGCACAGGCTTGAAAAGAGTTAGTTGTTGAGAGGGGGTGACAGGAATGTCAGTTAAGAAAGGAAATAGAAGAATCTGGAGAATTCTTATATACTTGAACTTGTATTTAGTCCAGTAATGATAATTATGTTGATTAAATCTCAGTTGTATTTATGGAGAAAGTCTTTACTGAACAGTTTATCTTCGATTGCTAATGTTGCGGGGGAGGGAGGTAGAAGGAGAAGATCATTGAGTTTAGGGACTTTTATTTATCTCAGCCTACTTTTAATTTTTTTCCGTAAAATTGTACCTTGTCTGATTGTTAGGATGACGCTAAACTTAATGAGGAGTTTAAAACAAAACAAACAAACAAATAAAAAAAACTCTTTTAAATGAAATCAAATAGAAAAGACTGGAGGGAAAATGAGATCACTTTTCCCCTTTCATCTCCTTAGTTTCGTCTTATTTTCTATTTTCAGAGTACCATATTGAACTCATGTCTAGGTTCGTATAAGAACAAACTTACTGCATGCAGTTTGAGATCTTGACTGGAGTGCAGGCGGTTTGAACGAAATACCGACCGGTAACATCTGATTCACTCTTGATTACACATGGATTCAAATGTTGCAGCCTAACTAATTGTGCTGTTTTTACCCTGCTGGGCAGCTGAACTCCAGTACAACTGCTCTCTCACTCCCCCTCCTCATAGAAAGGGGGAGAAGAGAGTACGATGGAAAGGATGGAAAAAAGGGAGGGGGAGAGGGGAGATAAGGATAATTTAAAAAAAGTGAAAAGGAAGAGGAAGAAAACAAGCAAAAGCCGCATGGAAACAACAGGGGAAGAAGGAAAAACAATTATTCTCTAATTCCCACCAATGAGCGATGCTTGGGCCCATCCTCGGAAACAGGGCCTCAGTACATATAGTGGTGGTTTGGGAGGACAGATGTCTTCATGCAGAGACACCCTCCGCCCAACCCATTCTCCTTCCCCACCTATTACTGCAGACTCTGACACTACATGCTGTGCAATATCCCTTGGGTCGGTTTAGGTCAGCTGCCCTGGTGCTGTCCCCTCCCCACCTCTTGCCCACCCCCTGCCTGCTGGCTCTGGGGAGTTTGGAGGAAGTCTGGATGCTGTGCCAGCCCTGCTCAGAAATTTAAAATAAAAATAAATAAAGAAAGAAAATAAAATAAAAAAAAATAAAATAAAATAAAATAAAATAAAATAAAATAAAATAAAATAAAATAAAATAAAATAAAATAAAATAAAATAAAATAAAATAAAATAAAATAAAATAAAATAAAATAAAATAAAATAAAATAAAAAAATAAAATATTGGTGTGATAGCTACAAGTTGGCTGTTCTAGCTACAAGTGCAGAGTACAACCCTTATATAGGCCCCTGCAGGGAAAGTTAACTCAATCCCAGCCAGACCCAGTACACTAATGTGTATGAAGTATAGAAAAGGTATAAAGGTGCAGAAGGGAAAAATGCAAAACAACACAGGAAAACAAGCTGAACCCTAGTTCAATCCGCTCATAGTCCAAACCTGGGAGAAAAAGAAAAAAAAAAAAAAAAAAAAAAAAGAATACTGGTTTAAAGCAGCAAAGGCAGGAACAAGATACAGCAGCCACACTTCTGTGAGAAACTCCATAGGCATGCAAAGAATATCAGCTCATCCTCTGACAGCCCAGTTTTGCATACTGCAATCCCAAATATGTTAGGGAAAATAAGTAAATAAATAAATAGATCATCAAACCAGCCACACACACAAAATGTACGCATGGAGGAGAAGTGGGTAAATGTGTGTCTGATGCTTTGTGAAAAACCTTTCCCTAATATCCAACCTGAATCTCCCCTGACGTGGCCTTATGCCATTCCCTAAGGTCCTATCGCTGGTCAGCAGAGAGAAGTCTCCCGACAGTGAATTTGTAAGATAACGCAATTGACTCGTAGTCAAACTCAGATTCCCTAACACGTTCTTTAACTCCAGCGTGTGAAGAACAGTCCTGTCGAGGCCTACTGTGGCTTGTAAGCCTGAGCAAGACTTAGGTCAGGCGCAGGAGTAGAGCACACACCCCAAGACGAGCAGAGCGGGACATGCACTTCCCTCGACCGTCTAGCAGCGCTGTGCCTGCTGCACCCCAGCATACAGTTGGCATGCTGGTGACTTATATTCAACTTGCTGCTGACCAGAACCCCCAGATCCCTTTCTGCGGGGCTGCTCTCCAGCCTCTTGTCCTACAGCCTGTACAAAGAGCCAAGGTTGCCCTGTCCCAGGTGCAGGGTCCGACACTTCCTCTTGTTGAACTTCATGTGCTTGGTGATGGCCCGGCCCTCTAACTTGTCCAGACCCCTCAGCAAGGCCTCTCTACCCTCAGCGGAGTCAGCAGCTTCTCCTGATTTAGTGTTGTCTGGAGATTTACTTAGTATGCATTTGAGTCCTGCGTGCAGATCGTTTTTAAAAACATGCAGAGAGGTGGCCCTAGAACAGAGCCCTGTGGAACCCCGCTAGTGACAGGTCACCAGACTGACATAACCCCCTTTGCTACAACCCTTTTGGCACAATCCACCAGCCAGTTGTTCACCCATCATATTATATGATGGGTGACAGACAGCAGAGAGCAGAGCTCAGCAGACAGCAGAGCTCAGCGCCTGCCCCTCCGCTCCCCTCGGGAGGGAGCTGCAGGCCGCCAGGAGGTCTCCCCTCAGCCTGCTCTGCTCTGGGCTGAGCAAACCAAGGGACCTCAGCCGCTCCTCATATGTCTTGCCCTCCAGACCTTTTACCATTTTCATAGTTTCCTTTGGACACTCTCTAATAGCTCTGTGTACTTCTTATTTTGTGGCACCCAAAACTGCACACAGTGCTTCAGGTGAAGCCACATCAGTGCAGAGCAGAGCAGAGCAGGACAATGCTTTCCCTCAACCGGCTAGTGATGCTTTGCCTGATGCACCCCAGGGTACGGGTGGCCCTCCTGGCTGCAGGGTACACTGTTGATACATATTCAACTTGCCACTGACCACAATGCCCAGATCCCTTTCTGCAGGGCTGCTCATCCCCCACTCTGTATGTATAGGCAATGTTGCCCCCACCTAGGGGAAGAATCCATCACTTATTGCTGTTTTATTCCATACAGCACTGATTGCCCGGCACCCTAACTTGTCAAGATCTCCCCACAAGGCCTGTCTATACTCAAGGGAGTTAACATCGCCTCATATTTGGTACAATCTGCAAACTTAGTGTGCATTCCAGTCCCGCATCCAGACACTACGTCCACATCGAACCGTTCCTTTACAAAAAGAAACACACTTGACCCTGTAGAGAGGGGTGTGATTGAAAAGGCTTGGAGAACATCACTGCTTTTGGTGAGTTGCTTTCTAAATTTCTCAACTGTCGAATCAAAGCATAAGAACCAAATCAAAGAAACAAGGGCTTGTACATCTACCATTTTATGTCATTAGCAAAATCTATATAGGTTTTATTCTGGTTGGACCTGCAGAGCAGCCTCTGGGAGACTGCTGACCTCAAGGAGCATCACCTGGGTACATAGCTACTCCCTTGCAAAAGCAGTGCTGTGCAAATCACGGAGCATTTACAGGAAGTGGCAGCAAACTAGGAAGAGATTGCTACATTCTTTAGTTAACATTGCTTGGGAAACTGATTTCCCTCCCCAGATGGAAAACGCACAGGGACATCAAGGAGGCCAGAAGAGAGCTATCACACAGGGAAGAGGAAGCAAGGTCTAGGGAAGAAGCGATCCCCTTTAAACACGGCTTTATGTGCTTCTTTTGAGTCGAAACACCCGTGGTACAGCACCAGCAGCAAGTGCTGGACAGCAACATCTGGCTGTTCCACTGTGATGTCACTCTGATGACGGGTGGGTGTCATGGTGATGCTCGAGCATCTCCCACCACAACGCCCAGACAGACCAGCTGGGTCTCGCTCGCTGAGTGGCAGGACGAAGACTAAGCTGGCCACTGAAATGGCTTCAGGCGGAAACTTCAGTGAAAATGAGATAAAAGAAATTAAGAGGGAGCCGCTTCCAGCAGAAACTTCACCTGTTTCTGCTCCAGACAAGCTGGTTGAATCCTCAGAGTCCCCTTCTGCTGAGCCTCTGGGTCAGCACAGAGGAGCAGCTTGTGATGGTGCTGCAGCATCAGTAAAGGAAGAAATGGATTGGCTGGCTTCCACTGATAACTGTGAGAGCAAACCCTGCAGTTCTTCTGAGGAGAGCGCTGTCAAAGCCAATGTCTTCTCCTTCCTCAGTTTCCCAGAGAAACTGTGGCAACTAGTTGAAAGCAACGACTTTAAGACCATTTGGTGGGGTCACTGTGGAAACTGCATTGTGATTGATGAAGAAATATTTAAAGCGGAAGTGCTGGGAAGGAGCGGGCCTCAGAAAATTTTTGAGACTGAGCGTATGAAAAGTTTCATCCGTCAGCTTAACCTGTACGGATTTACCAAAATGCAACAGGACTTCCAAAGATCTGCCTCACTTCCTGAATTCCTTGCAGAAGAAGATGCGTTTTCTGCTCACAGGAAGGTACATCACTTGCTCCACACACGAACCAACACTCACAATAGTCTAGTGGGAGATATGGGCGTAGGCCTTGGCAATACAGGAGATGAGGATGACAGTAAATGTTCTAAATTTAATGTCTTTCTCAGGCTGGTGTGGAGGTATTTTTCAGGTGGCGTTGATGAGTGGTAGAAATGTGGAGACAATATAATTGGGTTATACTCAAGGATTTCAAATTCATGGAATGGAAAGATAAATAAATCAGGCTATGATGAGTCTACTCAGTTGAATATATTCGCAAGAAATCTTGCTGTGCCATATGTGAATTCTTTTTTCAACTGTGGGATGCATATTAGCAGTGTAGCGTTACCTACCTGTTAGTTCTACCCAGAAGCATCTGAAAAGTTATGGTATCTGGGTTTCTTGATCAATTATTTTTTATTATTTTTGGAAAATGTTAGCAACTAACTTTCCTCCTTTGCATTTTTTAGTTACTCCTCTACCACAACCCCAACTTCAAGAGAGATTCTCCCCACCTGCTCGTCAACTGCAAGCGCCGTGTTGCTCTGAAGAGGAAAGCCACGGCTGCCCATGCAACGCAGGCGGCTCTGTATGGAAACTGCCCCAGCAGCAGCCCAGGCATCCAGCATGGGTGGGGAGCAGATGCCGGGGAGGAGAAGGACGGGATGGCAGCAGCTCCAGCAGAGCACACGCAGACAGCAGCCCCCGCAGGGCCCCCACTCCCAAAGCGCCAGGCAAAAGCCACCCCCCAGGCTAGCGGTGCCCATCCAGCCTCAGGCGTGGATGCTCCCTCCCTGCCAGGCCCCGCTGCAGAGGCAGCAGGCAGGGACGAGCAACAGCCTCCAGCCTCCTCCCAGCTGCCACCACGCAGCAGCCCGAGCCCATCTGCCTCTCCTACTCCCACACGGCACTACTTTCTGCCTCTCATGGGAGCCGGCTCGGCGCCTACGCACCAAAACGCGCCAGCTCCACGGATTCCCTGGGCCACCATACCTCCCTTCCGTCCTTTTGCAATTCTTGGGCCGGCAGCAGCCGCTGCCACGGCCATGCCGAATCCACCCGACTGGCAGCCCTCAGCAGCCCCACACTGCCCAACTTGCACCTGCAGCCCAAACAAGGCAGCTGCAGGCAATGGGCTGGAACCCTAGTGCAGGACCCTTTGGAGACAGTGGGGAGAGCGGCACCCAGTTACAGGTCCCTAGTTGTCCCTAGTTGTTCCTAGTTGTTCATAGCTGTTCATAGTTCATAGGCCGACTGTTTTGAAAATAATTGTTTGCATAATAAACCTTTTACAGTTCTCCTGTGTCTTTTCATTATTATTCCTATATACATTTTTATGGTGGAATCTCAGATCGAGTTTGTATTTCATTTCTCAGAAGGAAGGAGAAGCAACTGTTCTCACATCCATGTAGTGGTTTTCTCTAACGGTCAAGCTCCAGGTACTTAGCCATAGAGAGTAAAAGACTGGGTAATGTCGGCATGCTGCATGCACCGAGGATGCTCTTCCTAATGATGACTTCTGAGGGCAAGTTGAGAAAGTCTAAGTAACAGCATTTTAATTACAGAAGACTCAGAAAGGGAATGTCACCTTCATAGTAGGATGAATGCTCACAAGGGGAACACTCTACATCGCCAGGCAGTAACAACCTGTGCTGTGATTTCTGAGCTAACATTCATGAGGGCGCTGAGAAATCAAGTGCTTTGGAGAGGCATCCCTGAAAAGCAAGAGAACAGAGTTCAGAAATGATGAAACTATGTATATTTAAAATATTTATATTTATAGAAATGTTGGACCACTTGCCGGGTAAGGAATTGGCTGGATGGTTGCGCTCACAGAATTGCAGTCAATGTCCAAGTGGAGAACAGTACTGGGTGGTGTTCCCCAGGGGCCAATATTGGGACCACTGCTTTTTAACATCTTTGTCAGTGCCCTGGACAGTGGGATCAAGTGCACCCGCAGTAAGTCTTCTGATGACACCAAGTTGTGTGGCGTGGTCGACACACTGGAGGGAAGGGATGCCAGCCAGGGGAACCTGGCTCAAGAGGTGGGCCGGTGAGAACCTCATGGAGTTCAACAAGGCCAAGTGCAAGGTCCTGCACCTGGGCCAGGGCACTCCCAAGCACAAATATGGGCTGGGTGGAGAATGGGTTGAGGGCAGCCCTGAGGAGAAGGCCCTGGGGGTGTTGGTTGATGAGAAGCTCAACATGAGCCAGCAATGTGTGCTTAAGGCACAGAAAGCCAGCTGTATCCTGGGCTGCATCAAAAGCCGGGTGGCCAGCAGGGCGAGGGAGGTGATTCTCCCCCTCTGCTCTGCTCTCGTGAGACCCCACCTGGAGCACTGCCTTCAGCTCTGGGGCTCCCAGCACAAGAAGGACACAGAAGTGTTACAGTGAGTCCAGAGGAGGGCCCCAAGGATGGATCAAGGGGCTGGAGCACCTCTCCTGTGAAGACAGGCTGAGGGAGTTGGGGTGGTTCAGCCTGGAGAAGAGAAGGCTCCAGGGAGACCTTACAGCGGCCTGCCAGTACCTGAAGGGGGCCTACAGGAAAGCTGGGGAGGGACTCTTTGTCAGGGAGTGTAGTGACAGAACAAGGAATAATGGTTTTAAAATAAAAGAGGGTAGAATTGGATTAGCTATAAGGAGGAAATTCCTTACCGTGAGGGTGGTGAGGCACTGGCACAGGCTGCCCAGAGAAGCTGTGGATGCCCCATCCCTGGAGGTGTTCAAGGCCAGGCTGGAAGGGGCTTTGAGCAACCTGGTCTGGTGGGAGGTGTCTCTGCCCATGGCAGGGGGTTTGTTCATCGTTATAAAAGAACTGATATTGTTGTGGCTCGTTTGGAAGTAATAACAGTTATTTGTAGTAGGAATGGGAAAATAATTGGATTTTATCTACCGAAACTTGGTAATGCTTCAACTTAAATGAGTAGAGAATAAAATACAACCTAAGTACAAGCTTTTGAAGATTAACTCGTAGAGCTTAGTCATTTATGGACATCTAAGGTTGGCAGTCTTAAAGGACTTGATTTTCCACAGTTCTGTGCTTACAGTTTTCTGAGCATCCTTTTTAAGGGTTACCAAATCGGTCACCATTTTCTAGTCACCATTTTAAAGTTTTGACTATTTTCGTAGGAGTTAAACAATTGATTTTGTCACTAAACTTTAAAATGTAAGTGCTATGCAGTTGTTTTTTCTTCTCTCCAATCTGAAACGTACCTAAAGTTCATATACATTGCATTAGGTAAGATCGGAATAGAACTTGATGATTCCTGAAGTTTTAAGAGATGCACATTTAGATAAATCTGATTCATTAACACTTTGTTAGCCTAGAAAATGTTGTTATTTTTATTAGCTTTCGCAGGTTTGCACTCTAGTAATAGATCCACACAGAGAAGGCTTTCACAACTAGGAAATTGTTTCATGACAAACTAGGATCTTGACAATTTGAGGACGTGTAAAGACTTCCAGAAATTGCTTTGGAATGGGTATCAGCGATCCAGGGAAGCAAGCCACTGAAGGTACGGCATTGTATTTGAAGTCCATAACATAACGCTAGAATGATTTTATCTCCAACCCTCTCCAGAACAGGGGCAGGGGATGAGAGGGGAAGGATGCTCTCCGTGTTCTCGTTAGCAGAACTGAAATTGGATTTCACGAGCTTGAACAAAACGCTGTTCAGGGAGAACAACGGACAAACAGAATTAGATCTGCACAGGCTTGAAAAGAGTTAGTTGTTGAGAGGGGGTGACAGGAATGTCAGTTAAGAAAGGAAATAGAAGAATCTGGAGAATTCTTATATACTTGAACTTGTATTTAGTCCAGTAATGATAATTATGTTGATTAAATCTCAGTTGTATTTATGGAGAAAGTCTTTACTGAACAGTTTATCTTCGATTGCTAATGTTGCGGGGGAGGGAGGTAGAAGGAGAAGATCATTGAGTTTAGGGACTTTTATTTATCTCAGCCTACTTTTAATTTTTTTCCGTAAAATTGTACCTTGTCTGATTGTTAGGATGACGCTAAACTTAATGAGGAGTTTAAAACAAAACAAACAAACAAATAAAAAAAACTCTTTTAAATGAAATCAAATAGAAAAGACTGGAGGGAAAATGAGATCACTTTTCCCCTTTCATCTCCTTAGTTTCGGAGTACCATATTGAACTCATGTCTAGGTTCGTATAAGAACAAACTTACTGCATGCAGTTTGAGATCTTGACTGGAGTGCAGGCGGTTTGAACGAAATAACCGACCGGTAACATCTGATTCACTCTTGATTACACATGGATTCAAATGTTGCAGCCTAACTAATTGTGCTGTTTTTACCCTGCTGGGCAGCTGAACTCCAGTACAACTGCTCTCTCACTCCCCCTCCTCATAGAAAGGGGGAGAAGAGAGTACGATGGAAAGGATGGAAAAAAGGGAGGGGGAGAGGGGAGATAAGGATAATTTAAAAAAAGTGAAAAGGAAGAGGAAGAAAACAAGCAAAAGCCGCATGGAAACAACAGGGGAAGAAGGAAAAACAATTATTCTCTAATTCCCACCAATGAGCGATGCTTGGGCCCATCCTCGGAAACAGGGCCTCAGTACATATAGTGGTGGTTTGGGAGGACAGATGTCTTCATGCAGAGACACCCTCCGCCCAACCCATTCTCCTTCCCCACCTATTACTGCAGACTGTGACACTACATGCTGTGCAATATCCCTTGGGTCGGTTTAGGTCAGCTGCCCTGGTGCTGTCCCCTCCCCACCTCTTGCCCACCCCCTGCCTGCTGGCTCTGGGGAGTTTGGAGGAAGTCTGGATGCTGTGCCAGCCCTGCTCAGAAATTTAAAATAAAAATAAATAAAGAAAGAAAATAAAATAAAACAAAATAAAATAAAATAAAATAAAATAAAATAAAATAAAATAAAATAAAATAAAATAAAATAAAATAAAATAAAATAAAATAAAATAAAATAAAATAAAATAAAATAAAATAAAATAAAATAAATAAAATATTGGTGTGATAGCTACAAGTTGGCTGTTCTAGCTACAAGTGCAGAGTACAACCCTTATATAGGCCCCTGCAGGGAAAGTTAACTCAATCCCAGCCAGACCCAGTACACTAATGTGTATGAAGTATAGAAAAGGTATAAAGGTGCAGAAGGGAAAAATGCAAAACAACACAGGAAAACAAGCTGAACCCTAGTTCAATCCGCTCATAGTCCAAACCTGGGAGAAAAAGAAAAAAAAAAAAGAAAAAAAAAAAAGAATACTGGTTTAAAGCAGCAAAGGCAGGAACAAGATACAGCAGCCACACTTCTGTGAGAAACTCCATAGGCATGCAAAGAATATCAGCTCATCCTCTGACAGCCCAGTTTTGCATACTGCAATCCCAAATATGTTAGGGAAAATAAGTAAATAAATAAATAGATCATCAAACCAGCCACACACACAAAATGTACGCATGGAGGAGAAGTGGGTAAATGTGTGTCTGATGCTTTGTGAAAAACCTTTCCCTAATATCCAACCTGAATCTCCCCTGACGTGGCCTTATGCCATTCCCTAAGGTCCTATCGCTGGTCAGCAGAGAGAAGTCTCCCGACAGTGAATTTGTAAGATAACGCAATTGACTCGTAGTCAAACTCAGATTCCCTAACACGTTCTTTAACTCCAGCGTGTGAAGAACAGTCCTGTCGAGGCCTACTGTGGCTTGTAAGCCTGAGCAAGACTTAGGTCAGGCGCAGGAGTAGAGCACACACCCCAAGACGAGCAGAGCGGGACATGCACTTCCCTCGACCGTCTAGCAGCGCTGTGCCTGCTGCACCCCAGCATACAGTTGGCATGCTGGTGACTTATATTCAACTTGCTGCTGACCAGAACCCCCAGATCCCTTTCTGCGGGGCTGCTCTCCAGCCTCTTGTCCTACAGCCTGTACAAAGAGCCAAGGTTGCCCTGTCCCAGGTGCAGGGTCCGACACTTCCTCTTGTTGAACTTCATGTGCTTGGTGATGGCCCGGCCCTCTAACTTGTCCAGACCCCTCAGCAAGGCCTCTCTACCCTCAGCGGAGTCAGCAGCTTCTCCTGATTTAGTGTTGTCTGGAGATTTACTTAGTATGCATTTGAGTCCTGCGTGCAGATCGTTTTTAAAAACATGCAGAGAGGTGGCCCTAGAACAGAGCCCTGTGGAACCCCGCTAGTGACAGGTCACCAGACTGACATAACCCCCTTTGCTACAACCCTTTTGGCACAATCCACCAGCCAGTTGTTCACCCATCATATTATATGATGGGTGACAGACAGCAGAGAGCAGAGCTCAGCAGACAGCAGAGCTCAGCGCCTGCCCCTCCGCTCCCCTCGGGAGGGAGCTGCAGGCCGCCAGGAGGTCTCCCCTCAGCCTGCTCTGCTCTGGGCTGAGCAAACCAAGGGACCTCAGCCGCTCCTCATATGTCTTGCCCTCCAGACCTTTTACCATTTTCATAGTTTCCTTTGGACACTCTCTAATAGCTCTGTGTACTTCTTATTTTGTGGCACCCAAAACTGCACACAGTGCTTCAGGTGAAGCCACATCAGTGCAGAGCAGAGCAGAGCAGGACAATGCTTTCCCTCAACCGGCTAGTGATGCTTTGCCTGATGCACCCCAGGGTACGGGTGGCCCTCCTGGCTGCAGGGTACACTGTTGATACATATTCAACTTGCCACTGACCACAATGCCCAGATCCCTTTCTGCAGGGCTGCTCATCCCCCACTCTGTATGTATAGGCAATGTTGCCCCCACCTAGGGGAAGAATCCATCACTTATTGCTGTTTTATTCCATACAGCACTGATTGCCCGGCACCCTAACTTGTCAAGATCTCCCCACAAGGCCTGTCTATACTCAAGGGAGTTAACATCGCCTCATATTTGGTACAATCTGCAAACTTAGTGTGCATTCCAGTCCCGCATCCAGACACTACGTCCACATCGAACCGTTCCTTTACAAAAAGAAACCCACTTGACCCTGTAGAGAGGGGTGTGATTGAAAAGGCTTGGAGAACATCACTGCTTTTGGTGAGTTGCTTTCTAAATTTCTCAACTGTCGAATCAAAGCATAAGAACCAAATCAAAGAAACAAGGGCTTGTACATCTACCATTTTATGTCATTAGCAAAATCTATATAGGTTTTATTCTGGTTGGACCTGCAGAGCAGCCTCTGGGAGACTGCTGACCTCAAGGAGCATCACCTGGGTACATAGCTACTCCCTTGCAAAAGCAGTGCTGTGCAAACCACGGAGCATTTACAGGAAGTGGCAGCAAACTAGGAAGAGATTGCTACATTCTTTAGTTAACATTGCTTGGGAAACTGATTTCCCTCCCCAGATGGAAAACGCACAGGGACATCAAGGAGGCCAGAAGAGAGCTATCACACAGGGAAGAGGAAGCAAGGTCTAGGGAAGAAGCGATCCCCTTTAACCACGGCTTTATGTGCTTCTTTTGAGTCGAAACACCCGTGGTACAGCACCAGCAGCAAGTGCTGGACAGCAACATCTGGCTGTTCCACTGTGATGTCACTCTGATGACGGGTGGGTGTCATGGTGATGCTCGAGCATCTCCCACCAGAACGCCCAGACAGACCAGCTGGGTCTCGCTCGCTGAGTGGCAGGACGAAGACTAAGCTGGCCACTGAAATGGCTTCAGGCGGAAACTTCAGTGAAAATGAGATAAAAGAAATTAAGAGGGAGCCGCTTCCAGCAGAAACTTCACCTGTTTCTGCTCCAGACAAGCTGGTTGAATCCTCAGAGTCCCCTTCTGCTGAGCCTCTGGGTCAGCACAGAGGAGCAGCTTGTGATGGTGCTGCAGCATCAGTAAAGGAAGAAATGGATTGGCTGGCTTCCACTGATAACTGTGAGAGCAAACCCTGCAGTTCTTCTGAGGAGAGCGCTGTCAAAGCCAATGTCTTCTCCTTCCTCAGTTTCCCAGAGAAACTGTGGCAACTAGTTGAAAGCAACGACTTTAAGACCATTTGGTGGGGTCACTGTGGAAACTGCATTGTGATTGATGAAGAAATATTTAAAGCGGAAGTGCTGGGAAGGAGCGGGCCTCAGAAAATTTTTGAGACTGAGCGTATGAAAAGTTTCATCCGTCAGCTTAACCTGTACGGATTTACCAAAATGCAACAGGACTTCCAAAGATCTGCCTCACTTCCTGAATTCCTTGCAGAAGAAGATGCGTTTTCTGCTCACAGG
Organism: Anser cygnoides; assembly: GCF_040182565.1. Lineage (NCBI taxonomy): Eukaryota > Metazoa > Chordata > Aves > Anseriformes > Anatidae > Anser > Anser cygnoides. The sequence continues at coordinate 111,952,653 of NC_089873.1, read as the reverse complement.
AAGGTACATCACTTGCTCCACACACGAACCAACACTCACAATAGTCTAGTGGGAGATATGGGCGTAGGCCTTGGCAATACAGGAGATGAGGATGACAGTAAATGTTCTAAATTTAATGTCTTTCTTAGGCTGGTGTGGAGGTATTTTTCAGGTGGCGTTGATGAGTGGTAGAAATGTGGAGACAATATAATTGGGTTATACTCAAGGATTTCAAATTCATGGAATGGAAAGATAAATAAATCAGGCTATGATGAGTCTACTCAGTTGAATATATTCGCAAGAAATCTTGCTGTGCCATATGTGAATTCTTTTTTCAACTGTGGGATGCATATTAGCAGTGTAGCGTTACCTACCTGTTAGTTCTACCCAGAAGCATCTGAAAAGTTATGGTATCTGGGTTTCTTGATCAATTATTTTTTATTATTTTTGGAAAATGTTAGCAACTAACTTTCCTCCTTTGCATTTTTTAGTTACTCCTCTACCACAACCCCAACTTCAAGAGAGATTCTCCCCACCTGCTCATCAACTGCAAGCGCCGTGTTGCTCTGAAAAGGAAAGCCACGGCTGCCCATGCAACGCAGGCGGCTCTGTATGGAAACTGCCCCAGCAGCAGCCCAGGCATCCAGCATGGGTGGGGAGCAGATGCCGGGGAGGAGAAGGACGGGATGGCAGCAGCTCCAGCAGAGCACACGCAGACAGCAGCCCCCGCAGGGCCCCCACTCCCAAAGCGCCAGGCAAAAGCCACCCCCCAGGCTAGTGGTGCCCATCCAGCCTCAGGCGTGGATGCTCCCTCCCTGCCAGGCCCCGCTGCAGAGGCAGCAGGCAGGGACGAGCAACAGCCTCCAGCCTCCTCCCAGCTGCCACCACGCAGCAGCCCGAGCCCATCTGCCTCTCCTACTCCCACACGGCACTACTTTCTGCCTCTCATGGGAGCCGGCTCGGCGCCTACGCACCAAAACGCGCCAGCTCCACGGATTCCCTGGGCCACCATACCTCCCTTCCGTCCTTTTGCAATTCTTGGGCCGGCAGCAGCCGCTGCCACGGCCATGCCGAATCCACCCGACTGGCAGCCCTCAGCAGCCCCACACTGCCCAACTTGCACCTGCAGCCCAAACAAGGCAGCTGCAGGCAATGGGCTGGAACCCTAGTGCAGGACCCTTTGGAGACAGTGGGGAGAGCGGCACCCAGTTACAGGTCCCTAGTTGTCCCTAGTTGTTCCTAGTTGTTCATAGCTGTTCATAGTTCATAGGCCGACTGTTTTGAAAATAATTGTTTGCATAATAAACCTTTTACAGTTCTCCTGTGTCTTTTCATTATTATTCCTATATACATTTTTATGGTGGAATCTCAGATCGAGTTTGTATTTCATTTCTCAGAAGGAAGGAGAAGCAACTGTTCTCACATCCATGTAGTGGTTTTCTCTAACGGTCAAGCTCCAGGTACTTAGCCATAGAGAGTAAAAGACTGGGTAATGTCGGCATGCTGCATGCACCGAGGATGCTCTTCCTAATGATGACTTCTGAGGGCAAGTTGAGAAAGTCTAAGTAACAGCATTTTAATTACAGAAGACTCAGAAAGGGAATGTCACCTTCATAGTAGGATGAATGCTCACAAGGGGAACACTCTACATCGCCAGGCAGTAACAACCTGTGCTGTGATTTCTGAGCTAACATTCATGAGGGCGCTGAGAAATCAAGTGCTTTGGAGAGGCATCCCTGAAAAGCAAGAGAACAGAGTTCAGAAATGATGAAACTATGTATATTTAAAATATTTATATTTATAGAAATGTTGGACCACTTGCCGGGTAAGGAATTGGCTGGATGGTTGCGCTCACAGAATTGCAGTCAATGTCCAAGTGGAGAACAGTACTGGGTGGTGTTCCCCAGGGGCCAATATTGGGACCACTGCTTTTTAACATCTTTGTCAGTGCCCTGGACAGTGGGATCAAGTGCACCCGCAGTAAGTCTTCTGATGACACCAAGTTGTGTGGCGTGGTCGACACACTGGAGGGAAGGGATGCCAGCCAGGGGAACCTGGCTCAAGAGGTGGGCCGGTGAGAACCTCATGGAGTTCAACAAGGCCAAGTGCAAGGTCCTGCACCTGGGCCAGGGCACTCCCAAGCACAAATATGGGCTGGGTGGAGAATGGGTTGAGGGCAGCCCTGAGGAGAAGGCCCTGGGGGTGTTGGTTGATGAGAAGCTCAACATGAGCCAGCAATGTGTGCTTAAGGCACAGAAAGCCAGCTGTATCCTGGGCTGCATCAAAAGCCGGGTGGCCAGCAGGGCGAGGGAGGTGATTCTCCCCCTCTGCTCTGCTCTCGTGAGACCCCACCTGGAGCACTGCCTTCAGCTCTGGGGCTCCCAGCACAAGAAGGACACAGAAGTGTTACAGTGAGTCCAGAGGAGGGCCCCAAGGATGGATCAAGGGGCTGGAGCACCTCTCCTGTGAAGACAGGCTGAGGGAGTTGGGGTGGTTCAGCCTGGAGAAGAGAAGGCTCCAGGGAGACCTTACAGCGGCCTGCCAGTACCTGAAGGGGGCCTACAGGAAAGCTGGGGAGGGACTCTTTGTCAGGGAGTGTAGTGACAGAACAAGGAATAATGGTTTTAAAATAAAAGAGGGTAGAATTGGATTAGCTATAAGGAGGAAATTCCTTACCGTGAGGGTGGTGAGGCACTGGCACAGGCTGCCCAGAGAAGCTGTGGATGCCCCATCCCTGGAGGTGTTCAAGGCCAGGCTGGAAGGGGCTTTGAGCAACCTGGTCTGGTGGGAGGTGTCTCTGCCCATGGCAGGGGGTTTGTTCATCGTTATAAAAGAACTGATATTGTTGTGGCTCGTTTGGAAGTAATAACAGTTATTTGTAGTAGGAATGGGAAAATAATTGGATTTTATCTACCGAAACTTGGTAATGCTTCAACTTAAATGAGTAGAGAATAAAATACAACCTAAGTACAAGCTTTTGAAGATTAACTCGTAGAGCTTAGTCATTTATGGACATCTAAGGTTGGCAGTCTTAAAGGACTTGATTTTCCACAGTTCTGTGCTTACAGTTTTCTGAGCATCCTTTTTAAGGGTTACCAAATCGGTCACCATTTTCTAGTCACCATTTTAAAGTTTTGACTGTTTTCGTAGGAGTTAAACAATTGATTTTGTCACTAAACTTTAAAATGTAAGTGCTATGCAGTTGTTTTTTCTTCTCTCCAATCTGAAACGTACCTAAAGTTCATATACATTGCATTAGGTAAGATCGGAATAGAACTTGATGATTCCTGAAGTTTTAAGAGATGCACATTTAGATAAATCTGATTCATTAACACTTTGTTAGCCTAGAAAATGTTGTTATTTTTATTAGCTTTCGCAGGTTTGCACTCTAGTAATAGATCCACACAGAGAAGGCTTTCACAACTAGGAAATTGTTTCATGACAAACTAGGATCTTGACAATTTGAGGACGTGTAAAGACTTCCAGAAATTGCTTTGGAATGGGTATCAGCGATCCAGGGAAGCAAGCCACTGAAGGTAGGGCATTGTATTTGAAGTCCATAACATAACGCTAGAATGATTTTATCTCCAACCCTCTCCAGAACAGGGGCAGGGGATGAGAGGGGAAGGATGCTCTCCGTGTTCTCGTTAGCAGAACTGAAATTGGATTTCACGAGCTTGAACAAAACGCTGTTCAGGGAGAACAACGGACAAACAGAATTAGATCTGCACAGGCTTGAAAAGAGTTAGTTGTTAAGAGGGGGTGACAGGAATGTCAGTTAAGAAAGGAAACAGAAGAATCTGGAGAATTCTTATATACTTGAACTTGTATTTAGTCCAGTAATGATAATTATGTTGATTAAATCTCAGTTGTATTTATGGAGAAAGTCTTTACTGAACAGTTTATCTTCGATTGCTAATGTTGCGGGGGAGGGAGGTAGAAGGAGAAGATCATTGAGTTTAGGGACTATTATTTATCTCAGCCTACTTTTAATTTTTTTCCGTAAAATTGTACCTTGTCTGATTGTTAGGATGACGCTAAACTTAATGAGGAGTTTAAAACAAAACAAACAAACAAATAAAAAAAACTCTTTTAAATGAAATCAAATAGAAAAGACTGGAAGGAAAATGAGATCACTTTTCCCCTTTCATCTCCTTAGTTTCGTCTTATTTTCTATTTTCAGAGTACCATATTGAACTCATGTCTAGGTTCGTATAAGAACAAACTTACTGCATGCAGTTTGAGATCTTGACTGGAGTGCAGGCGGTTTGAACGAAATAACCGGTAACATCTGATTCACTCTTGATTACACATGGATTCAAATGTTGCAGCCTAACTAATTGTGCTGTTTTTACCCTGCTGGGCAGCTGAACTCCAGTACAACTGCTCTCTCACTCTCCCTCCTCATAGAAAGGGGGAGAAGAGAGTACGATGGAAAGGATGGAAAAAAGGGAGGGGGAGAGGGGAGATAAGGATAATTTAATTAAAGTGAAAAGGAAGAGGAAGAAAACAAGCAAAAGCCGCATGGAAACAACAGGGGAAGAAGGAAAAACAATTATTCTCTAATTCCCACCAATGAGCGATGCTTGGGCCCATCCTCGGAAACAGGGCCTCAGTACATATAGTGGTGGTTTGGGAGGACAGATGTCTTCATGCAGAGACACCCTCCGCCCAACCCATTCTCCTTCCCCACCTATTACTGCAGACTGTGACACTACATGCTGTGCAATATCCCTTGGGTCGGTTTAGGTCAGCTGCCCGGGTGCTGTCCCCTCCCCACCTCTTGCCCACCCCCTGCCTGCTGGCTCTGGGGAGTTTGGAGGAAGTCTGGATGCTGTGCCAGCCCTGCTCAGAAATTTAAAATAAAAATAAATAAATAAATAAATAAAATAAAAAAAAATAAAAATAAAAAAAAAAAAAAATAAAATAAAATAAAATAAAATAAAATAAAATAAAATAAAATAAAATAAAATAAATAAAAAAATAAAATAAAATAAAATAAAATAAAATAAAATAAAATAAAATAAAATAAAATAAAATAAAATAAACTATTGGTGTGATAGCTACAAGTTGGCTGTTCTAGCTACAAGTGCAGAGTACAACCCTTATATAGGCCCCTGCAGGGAAAGTTAACTCAATCCCAGCCAGACCCAGTACACTAATGTGTATGAAGTATAGAAAAGGTATAAAGGTGCAGAAGAGAAAAATGCAATACAATAGAGGAAAACAAGCTGAACCTAGTGCAATCCGCTCATAGTCCAAACCTGGGAGAAAAAAGAAAAAGAAAAAAAGAAAAAAAAAAAGAATACTGGTTTAAAGCAGCAAAGGCAGGAACAAGATACAGCAGCCACACTTCTGTGAGAAACTCCATAGGCATGCAAAGAATATCAGCTCATCCTCTGACAGCCCAGTTTTGCATACTGCAATCCCAAATATGTTAGGGAAAATAAGTAAATAAATAAATAGATCATCAAACCAGCCACACACACAAAATGTACGCATGGAGGAGAAGTGGGTAAATGTGTGTCTGATGCTTTGTGAAAAACCTTTCCCTAATATCCAACCTGAATCTCCCCTGACGTGGCCTTATGCCATTCCCTAAGGTCCTATCACTGGTCAGCAGAGAGAAGAGTCTCCCGACAGTGAATTTGTAAGATAACGCAATTGACTCGTAGTCAAACTCAGATTCCTTAACACGTTCTTTAACTCCAGCGTGTGAAGAACAGTCCTGTCGAGGCCTACTGTGGCTTGTAAGCCTGAGCAAGACTTAGGTCAGGCGCAGGAGTAGAGCACACACCCCAAGACGAGCAGAGCGGGACATGCACTTCCCTCGACCGTCTAGCAGCGCTGTGCCTGCTGCACCCCAGCATACAGTTGGCATGCTGGTGACTTATAGTCAACTTGCTGCTGACCAGAACCCCCAGATCCCTTTCTGCGGGGCTGCTCTCCAGCCTCTTGTCCTACAGCCTGTACAAAGAGCCAAGGTTGCCCTGTCCCAGGTGCAGGGTCCGACACCTCCTCTTGTTGAACTTCATGCGCTTGGTGATGGCCCGGCCCTCTAACTTGTCCAGATCCCTCAGCAAGGCCTCTCTACCCTCAGCGGAGTCAGCAGCTTCTCCTGATTTAGTGTTGTCTGGAGATTTACTTAGTATGCATTTGAGTCCTGCGTGCAGATCGTTTTAAAAACATGCAGAGAGGTGGCCCTAGAACAGAGCCCTGTGGAACCCCGCTAGTGACAGGTCACCAGACTGACATAACCCCCTGTGCTACAACCCTTTTGGCACAATCCACCAGCCAGTTGTTCACCCATCATATTATATGATGGGTGACAGACAGCAGAGAGCAGAGCTCAGCAGACAGCAGAGCTCAGCGCCTGCCCCTCCGCTCCCCTCGGGAGGGAGCTGCAGGCCGCCAGGAGGTCTCCCCTCAGCCTGCTCTGCTCTGGGCTGAGCAAACCAAGGGACCTCAGCCGCTCCTCATATGTCTTGCCCTCCAGACCTTTTACCATTTTCATAGTTTCCTTTGGACACTCTCTAATAGCTCTGTGTACTTCTTATTTTGTGGCACCCAAAACTGCACACAGTGCTTCAGGTGAAGCCACATCAGTGCAGAGCAGAGCAGAGCAGGACAATGCTTTCCCTCAACCGGCTAGTGATGCTTTGCCTGATGCACCCCAGGGTACGGGTGGCCCTCCTGGCTGCAGGGTACACTGTTGATACATATTCAACTTGCCACTGACCACAATGCCCAGATCCCTTTCTGCAGGGCTGCTCATCCCCCACTCTGTATGTATAGGCAATGTTGCCCCCACCTAGGGGAAGAATCCATCACTTATTGCTGTTTTATTCCATACAGCACTGATTGCCCGGCACTCTAACTTGTCAAGATCTCCCCACAAGGCCTGTCTATACTCAAGGGAGTTAACATCGCCTCATATTTGGTACAATCTGCAAACTTAGTGTGCATTCCAGTCCCGCATCCAGACACTACGTCCACATCGAACCGTTCCTTTACAAAAAGAAACCCACTTGACCCTGTAGAGAGGGGTGTGATTGAAAAGGCTTGGAGAACATCACTGCTTTTGTTGAGTTGCTTTCTAAATTTCTCAACTGTCGAATCAAAGCATAAGAACCAAATCAAAGAAACAAGGGCTTGTACATCTACCATTTTATGTCATTAGCAAAATCTATATAGGTTTTATTCTGGTTGGACCTGCAGAGCAGCCTCTGGGAGACTGCTGACCTCAAGGAGCATCACCTGGGTACATAGCTACTCCCTTGCAAAAGCAGTGCTGTGCAAATCACGGAGCATTTACAGGAAGTGGCAGCAAACTAGGAAGAGATTGCTACATTCTTTAGTTAACATTGCTTGGGAAACTGATTTCCCTCCCCAGATGGAAAACGCACAGGGACATCAAGGAGGCCAGAAGAGAGCTATCACACAGGGAAGGGGAAGCAAGGTCTAGGGAAGAAGCGATCCCCTTTAAACACGGCTTTATGTGCTTCTTTTGAGTCGAAACACCCGTGGTACAGCACCAGCAGCAAGTGCTGGACAGCAACATCTGGCTGTTCCACTGTGATGTCACTCTGATGACGGGTGGGTGTCATGGTGATGCTCGAGCATCTCCCACCACAACGCCCAGACAGACCAGCTGGGTCTCGCTCGCTGAGTGGCAGGACGAAGACTAAGCTGGCCACTGAAATGGCTTCAGGCGGAAACTTCAGTGAAAATGAGATAAAAGAAATTAAGAGGGAGCCGCTTCCAGCAGAAACTTCACCTGTTTCTGCTCCAGACAAGCTGGTTGAATCCTCAGAGTCCCCTTCTGCTGAGCCTCTGGGTCAGCACAGAGGAGCAGCTTGTGATGGTGCTGCAGCATCAGTAAAGGAAGAAATGGATTGGCTGGCTTCCACTGATAACTGTGAGAGCAAACCCTGCAGTTCTTCTGAGGAGAGCGCTGTCAAAGCCAACGTCTTCTCCTTCCTCAGTTTCCCAGAGAAACTGTGGCAACTAGTTGAAAGCAACGACTTTAAGACCATTTGGTGGGGTCACTGTGGAAACTGCATTGTGATTGATGAAGAAATATTTAAAGTGGAAGTGCTGGGAAGGAGCGGGCCTCAGAAAATTTTTGAGACTGGGCGTATGAAAAGTTTCATTCGTCAGCTTAACCTGTACGGATTTACCAAAATGCAACAGGACTTCCAAAGATCTGCCTCACTTCCTGAATTCCTTGCAGAAGAAGATGCATTTTCTGCTCACAGGAAGGTACATCACTTGCTCCACACACGAACCAACACTCACAATAGTCTAGTGGGAGATATGGGCGTAGGCCTTGGCAATACAGGAGATGAGGATGACAGTAAATGTTCTAAATTTAATGTCTTTCTCAGGCTGGTGTGGAGGTATTTTTCAGGTGGCGTTGATGAGTGGTAGAAATGTGGAGACAATATAATTGGGTTATACTCAAGGATTTCAAATTCATGGAATGGAAAGATAAATAAATCAGGCTATGATGAGTCTACTCAGTTGAATATATTCGCAAGAAATCTTGCTGTGCCATAGGTGAATTCTTTTTTCAACCGTGGGATGCATATTAGCAGTGTAGCGTTACCTACCTGTTAGTTCTACCCAGAAGCATCTGAAAAGTTATGGTATCTGGGTTTCTTGATCAATTATTTTTTATTATTTTTGGAAAATGTTAGCAACTAACTTTCCTCCTTTGCATTTTTTAGTTACTCCTCTACCACAACCCCAACTTCAAGAGAGATTCTCCCCACCTGCTCGTCAACTGCAAGCGCCGTGTTGCTCTGAAGAGGAAAGCCACGGCTGCCCATGCAACGCAGGCGGCTCTGTATGGAAACTGCCCCAGCAGCAGCCCAGGCATCCAGCATGGGTGGGGAGCAGATGCCGGGGAGGAGAAGGACGGGATGGCAGCAGCTCCAGCAGAGCACACGCAGACAGCAGCCCCCGCAGGGCCCCCACTCCCAAAGCGCCAGGCAAAAGCCACCCCCCAGGCTAGCGGTGCCCATCCAGCCTCAGGCGTGGATGCTCCCTCCCTGCCAGGCCCCGCTGCAGAGGCAGCAGGCAGGGACGAGCAACAGCCTCCAGCCTCCTCCCAGCTGCCACCACGCAGCAGCCCGAGCCCATCTGCCTCTCCTACTCCCACACGGCACTACTTTCTGCCTCTCATGGGAGCCGGCTCGGCACCTACGCACCAAAACGCGCCAGCTCCACGGATTCCCTGGGCCACCATACCTCCCTTCCGTCCTTTTGCAATTCTTGGGCCGGCAGCAGCCTCTGCCACGGCCATGCCGAATCCACCCGACTGGCAGCCCTCAGCAGCCCCACACTGCCCAACTTGCACCTGCAGCCCAAACAAGGCAGCTGCAGGCGATGGGCTGGAACCCTAGTGCAGGACCCTTTGGAGACAGTGGGGAGAGCGGCACCCAGTTACAGGTTCCTAGTTGTCCCTAGTTGTTCCTAGTTGTTCATAGCTGTTCATAGTTCATAGGCCGATTGTTTTGAAAATAATTGTTTGTATAATAAACCTTTTACAGTTCTCCTGTGTCTTTTTATTATTATTCCTATATACATTTTTATGGTGGAATCTCAGATCGAGTTTGTATTTCATTTCTCAGAAGGAAGGAAAGCAACTGTTCTCACATCCATGTAATGGTTTTCTCTAACGGTCAAGCTCCAGGTACTTAGCCATAGAGAGTAAAAGACTGGGTAATGTCGGCATGCTGCATGCACCGAGGATGCTCTTCCTAATGATGACTTCTGAGGGCAAGTTGAGAAAGTCTAAGTAACAGCATTTTAATTACAGAAGACTCAGAAAGGGAATGTCACCTTCATAGTAGGATGAATGCTCACAAGGGGAACACTCTACATCGCCAGGCAGTAACAACCTGTGCTGTGATTTCTGAGCTAACATTCATGAGGGCGCTGAGAAATCAAGTGCTTTGGAGAGGCATCCCTGAAAAGCAAGAGAACAGAGTTCAGAAATGATGAAACTATGTATATTTAAAATATTTATATTTATAGAAATGTTGGACCACTTGCCGGGTAAGGAATTGGCTGGATGGTTGCGCTCAAAGAATTGCAGTCAATGTCCAAGTGGAGAACAGTACTGGGTGGTGTTCCTCAGGGGCCAATATTGGGACCACTGCTTTTTAACATCTTTGTCAGTGCCCTGGACAGTGGGATCAAGTGCACCCGCAGTAAGTCTTCTGATGACACCAAGTTGTGTGGCGTGGTCGACACACTGGAGGGAAGGGATGCCAGCCAGGGGAACCTGGCTCAAGAGGTGGGCCGGTGAGAACCTCATGGAGTTCAACAAGGCCAAGTGCAAGGTCCTGCACCTGGGCCAGGGCACTCCCAAGCACAAATATGGGCTGGGTGGAGAATGGGTTGAGGGCAGCCCTGAGGAGAAGGCCCTGGGGGTGTTGGTTGATGAGAAGCTCAACATGAGCCAGCAATGTGTGCTTAAGGCACAGAAAGCCAGCTGTATCCTGGGCTGCATCAAAAGCCGGGTGGCCAGCAGGGCGAGGGAGGTGATTCTCCCCCTCTGCTCTGCTCTCGTGAGACCCCACCTGGAGCACTGCCTTCAGCTCTGGGGCTCCCAGCACAAGAAGGACACAGAAGTATTACAGTGAGTCCAGAGGAGGGCCCCAAGGACGGATCAAGGGGCTGGAGCACCTCTCCTGTGAAGACAGGCTGAGGGAGTTGGGGTGGTTCAGCCTGGAGAAGAGAAGGCTCCAGGGAGACCTTACAGCGGCCTGCCAGTACCTGAAGGGGGCCTACAGGAAAGCTGGGGAGGGACTCTTTGTCAGGGAGTGTAGTGACAGAACAAGGAATAATGGTTTTAAAATAAAAGAGGGTAGAATTGGATTAGCTATAAGGAGGAAATTCCTTACCGTGAGGGTGGTGAGGCACTGGCACAGGCTGCCCAGAGAAGCTGTGGATGCCCCATCCCTGGAGGTGTTCAAGGCCAGGCTGGAAGGGGCTTTGAGCAACCTGGTCTGGTGGGAGGTGTCTCTGCCCATGGCAGGGGGTTTGTTCATCGTTATAAAAGAACTGATATTGTTGTGGCTCGTTTGGAAGTAAAAACAGTTATTTGTAGTAGGAATGGGAAAATAATTGGATTTTATCTACCGAAACTTGGTAATGCTTCAACTTAAATGAGTAGAGAATAAAATACAACCTAAGTACAAGCTTTTGAAGATTAACTCGCAGAGCTTAGTCATTTATGGACATCTAAGGTTGGCAGTCTTAAAGGACTTGATTTTCCACAGTTCTGTGCTTACAGTTTTCTGAGCATCCTTTTTAAGGGTTACCAAATCGGTCACCATTTTCTAGTCACCATTTTAAAGTTTTGACTGTTTTCGTAGGAGTTAAACCATTGATTTTGTCACTAAACTTTAAAATGTAAGTGCTATGCAGTTGTTTTTTCTTCTCTCCAATCTGAAACGTACCTAAAGTTCATATACATTGCATTAGGTAAGATCGGAATAGAACTTGATGATTCCTGAAGTTTTAAGAGATGCACATTTAGATAAATCTGATTCATTAACACTTTGTTAGCCTAGAAAATGTTGTTATTTTTATTAGCTTTCGCAGGTTTGCACTCTAGTAATAGATCCACACAGAGAAGGCTTTCACAACTAGGAAATTGTTTCATGACAAACTAGGATCTTGACAATTTGAGGACGTGTAAAGACTTCCAGAAATTGCTTTGGAATGGGTATCAGCGATCCAGGGAAGCAAGCCACTGAAGGTAGGGCATTGTATTTGAAGTCCATAACATAACGCTAGAATGATTTTATCTCCAACCCTCTCCAGAACAGGGGCAGGGGATGAGAGGGGAAGGATGCTCTCCGTGTTCTCGTTAGCAGAACTGAAATTGGATTTCATGAGCTTGAACAAAACGCTGTTCAGGGAGAACAACGGACAAACAGAATTAGATCTGCACAGGCTTGAAAAGAGTTAGTTTTTAAGAGGGGGTGACAGGAATGTCAGTTAAGAAAGGAAATAGAAGAATCTGGAGAAGTCTTATATACTTGAATTTGTATTTAGTCCAGTAATGATAATTATGTTGATTAAATCTCAGTTGTATTTATGGAGAAAGTCTTTACTGAACAGTTTATCTTCGATTGCTAATGTTGCGGGGGAGGGAGGTAGAAGGAGAAGATCATTGAGTTTAGGGACTTTTATTTATCTCAGCCTACTTTTAATTTTTTTCCGTAAAATTGTACCTTGTCTGATTGTTAGGATGACGCTAAACTTAATGAGGAGTTTAAAACAAAACAAACAAACAAATAAAAAAACTCTTTTAAATGAAATCAAATAGAAAAGACTGGAAGGAAAATGAGATCACTTTTCCCCTTTCATCTCCTTAGTTTCGTCTTATTTTCTATTTTCAGAGTACCATATTGAACTTATGTCTAGGTTCGTATAAGAACAAACTTACTGCATGCAGTTTGAGATCTTGACTGGAGTGCAGGCGGTTTGAACGAAATAACCGGTAACATCTGATTCACTCTTGATTACACATGGATTCAAATGTTGCAGCCTAACTAATTGTGCTGTTTTTACCCTGCTGGGCAGCTGAACTCCAGTACAACTGCTCTCTCACTCTCCCTCCTCATAGAAAGGGGGAGAAGAGAGTACGATGGAAAGGATGGAAAAAAGGGAGGGGGAGAGGGGAGATAAGGATAATTTAATTAAAGTGAAGAGGAAGAAAACAAGCAAAAGCCGCATGGAAACAACAGGGGAAGAAGGAAAAACAATTATTCTCTAATTCCCACCAATGAGCGATGCTTGGGCCCATCCTCGGAAACAGGGCCTCAGTACATATAGTGGTGGTTTGGGAGGACAGATATCTTCATGCAGAGACACCCTCCGCCCAACCCATTCTCCTTCCCCACCTATTACTGCAGACTGTGACACTACATGCTGTGCAATATCCCTTGGGTCGGTTTAGGTCAGCTGCCCGGGTGCTGTCCCCTCCCCACCTCTTGCCCACCCCCTGCCTGCTGGCTCTGGGGAGTTTGGAGGAAGTCTGGATGCTGTGCCAGTCCTGCTCAGAAATTTAAAATAAAAATAAATAAATAAATAAAATAAAATAAAATAAAATAAAATAAAATAAAATAAAATAAAATAAAATAAAATAAAATAAAATAAAATAAAATAAAATATTGGTGTGATAGCTACAAGTTGGCTGTTCTAGCTAGCTTGCTAGCTAGGCAGGAGTTCCTCGCTGGCGTCTCCCCCGCGGCACCCAGCTCCGGGCGGAAGGTGTGCCCGGGGGAGGCCTCAGGTGCATGAGCAGGTGGCAGAGGACGTTGTCCTCCCGGGCACTCCAACCTTCGTAGAGGCAGCCCACGCCGATGGCTGGCTGCATCTGTGGCTTGAAGGTGTTCCTGGAGAGCCCTCAGCAGGCACCAAGAAGCTCATCCACCAGCTCCTCCACCACCTTGCATGTGTCAGCCATGTATGGTGCTGGCCACTGGAGGCGATCAGCCCAAACTCTGCCTACATGACAGGTGTCATCAGAGTCACTACATTCTTTGACCTCTTCTTCCTCCTCCTCCTTCCCCTTACTTGTGGAGCTGCCTGGCTTGCTGCTGCTGCCCAGCTCACAGCTCCTCTTCCTGAGCCACCAGCAGAGCCCAAAGAGCAGGACAAGGAGGCCAGCAAAGGCCCAGAGCTGCCACTGCTGCAAGGCAGTGAAGAAGAGGGCTCCTGGGGCCACCCCGCTCTGCTCCTGGCTCCTCTCCTCCACCTCGTGCAGCAGCTGAGACATGTCCTGTCTCAGCAGCTCTGCACACTGCTGCATGTGCTCGTGCACATCCACATCCATGTGGTCAGCCACCAACCACGGCCTCTGGGCAATGCCCAGCACAGCCAGCGCAAGGAAAATCACTCGAACCATGGCCTGCAGGAGCTGCGTGCCACACTCACAGATGGCCAAGGCCACAGTGTGGCAACGCTACCAGCTGGTGTCCCTGATGACAGTCCCCCTGCTGTGACTTGTCCTCTGTGCTCTCAGGGGCCCCACAGCTGCATCACACCAGTCCCTCTCGCCTCGCCTCACACCTGCTCAGATCACTTACATCCAAACTAAACGTCCTCTGATGAACTTTTTGCTAATATCTCGGGTCCTGTCGCTGTCCCCAGAGAGCAGAGCTCAGCGCCTGCCCCTCCGCTCCCCTCGTGAGGGAGCTGCAGGCCGCCATGAGGCCTCCCCTCGGCCTGCTCTGCTCTGGGCTGAGCAAACCAAAGGACCTCAGCTGCTCCTCATGCGTCTTGCCCTCCAGACCCTTCACCATCTTTGTAGCCCTCCTTTAGACATTCTCTAATAGTTTTATGTCCTTATATTGTGGTGCCCAAAATTGCACACAGTACTTGAGGGGAGGCCACACCAGTGCAGTTATTGCAGAACTGATTATAAATAACTTAGCAGCAATTCAGGATTTATTTTATACTTTTACAGTAAATAACAAGGTTAGATTGCATTTTTAACAGCGCTTAATCAGCATTAAATCATCAGCCAACTTAGCACCATTATTTCGACAGGATTTGCTACAATAGGAAGAGCGACTTCTATAAGTCCTTCTATATTCATAGCCAACTCCCACACAGACATTCTGTATAAGCAGGATAAAGAGTTGGTGTGTAGTAAAGAATGAGTATTTTAGGTTTGGTTGCAGAAGGGTGATGCACAGCTTGATCTTTCTTTGAAAATTTGTCCCTGACTTAGATTGGCATGAGAAGCAAATAAACTGTGGGAAAACACAGAACAGGGAAATGAAAAGAGAGTTCAGAGCTCTGTCCTGTCTTTCTTAACCTCCTCAACTTTCAGACAAAAAGGCAGAAAATAAAATAATCACTAACTTACATCTCAAGACTACATGCATTTGAAAAGTTGCCTAGGTAGAAATTCTGTTACCAGATAGGCTTTCCTTTCCTGTCAATAGGCTGTGACAAAGCTTTTTCCTGGAAGCATCTATTACTGTGTACATTTATACTCAAAACAAAAAAAAAACTGTGTTCATAAAATAACCTTTAGGAGCCTGAGAATATTTAGAAGCTGCTTTTCCTACATGGTTCCAGATTCTCCTTGAGTGTGCACAGATTATTCATAACTGTTCTAAGATCATTAATAACTTGTGTCACAGCTCACCAGCAGCTGTCGTCTTGTACATTGGGGAAAGTGTGTTTTTCCTGTAAAGTAATAACTGCTTTTATGCTGGCAGGCATTCTTTCTAAACTTTTCCTGAAGAACACTTAAAAAGAAACCAGTAAATAATAGAAAAAAGTTTCTAAGCAGAGTTGTTTAGGATAATAGCTAATGCTGCTAAAGCTGTTACAGTAAGTTCAGGAAAAAATCAGGAAGTGACACATATATATTGTATATAGGAAAAGAAAAGTAAAGGAAATCCTCTTTTTTTTTAATTTTTTGTTTGTTTATTTGTTTTGTTTTGAAAAGTTTAGGAAGTATTACAGGGAGGAATTAAAATAGAAAATTCATTTCTATATATAGAATTTTCCACTGAATGAAAAAAAAAGTTTATATTTTGAGCAAGTATTTTCACTTGCTTAAGTAACCTATAAACCTTTTCTCCAGTTTAGAAGTTTCCTAAGACTCCTTTTCTGAATTAGTGTTAGAGATGTGTTTGTTTTTTTAATGTATAAACTTGTGTTTAATCTTGTTTTCAAGATAACGTAAACAAGATTGATTTTTTTTTAGAGTTTACTGATGATTTATTTTCTTATCTAATATTTTAATAGATAGAACTTAATGCCTTTTATTTAATTTTTTAATATATTTGGAAAGACAACACCCTTTCCTTACCAGATGGCAGAGTTCAAGTTCCTTTGTGAGAAAAGTTTCCTGACTTCCCCTTGTGATTATCATTCACTTTCAAATGTTTTCGATTTCTGAGCTGCTACTGTATTTATTTGTCTGATATCAGTATGGTCTTTTCCAGGAGTGATTTTTATTTTCTTTTTCCCTCTACTTGCTATTCATCTCCTCTTTTATGTACGTTCCTCATAATTAAAAGTTTTCTTCTTTCCTTCAAAAGTTTTCTTCCCACCTGATAGGTTTCCAATTGGTTCTCAAACAACTGTCTCACAAATTAGTGATGAAATATCTTTCAGTCAAAAACTTAAGCAAATGAAACTAAGGTGATGGCATGGAGAATGTAAACTTTATGTTAAAAAATGACAAAATTTTAAGTGCTGATGAATCAATAGAGACTTGTCTGAGGTCATTCAGGGTGTTAGTCACAGAGAACTGAAATGCAGCCTGTCGTTACTGATCAGCCATCTAACCACTTGAACCATCTTTATTCTGTGCCCTAAAATGGATGTCTCTAACTAGATGCATACAACTATTGATAATAATGCCCCTGACTTCAGTCTCATAACTATGAAAAGTCTTCTGCATTGACTTAGTAGCAAGCGCCTCCTCTGAACTCCAGGGCTAAGAATATCTTACAGAAGTTGCTTTATAAAGTGCAATTCCTGGTATCTTGGCTGCAGAACAAGAATACATTCATTTCCTTATTGCCTAGCTGCACTGTGGTGTAGATACACTGGAAAGGGGAAGAGAGCAATAAATGGGGTGATGACCCTTTTGCCAAACCTGAGCATTTTCTTTTGCAGTGCCCACATCCCTTGCTCACAACAGTCAGGGCTGAATAGATCCCCTCTACTGCTTCAAGTGGCATCTGCCTTTAAGTACTTCTAGCAAAACTGCATATTTTTGGAAGCTGATTCATGGGGTGCTTTATGTAGTTTTGCTTTCCAACACCACTTTTTTTTTTTTTTTTTTTTTTTTTTTTTTTTACTGTGCCATGATGTGTTACAAGTTAAGAGTGACTAAGTTTTAAGAATTACAGGATGGTGAAACTAAACGAAGTTTGTTCTCTTGAGGTTGCTTAAACAGCATGTATCAAGTGATGTAATTAACCTGCAGATGGTCTGTCTGTGCTGCAGAGGTGACACAGCTCTGTCTCTGCTGGGTTACAGGCTCAGATACTGTGTGGCCTAAAGGCAGCAGTTATTAATTCTAAGGCCTTGAAGTTCTCAGCTTGAAAAAGCACATCTGATTTTGTGTGGCACAAACTTAATAAAACTTACCAAACCTAAAGCAGCTCCATACAGATGCAGCTCCACTGTCTCGTCTGGACATCAGCTACTTGTAGAGATGTCAAGGTGAGCTTCCATAGTACTCCTCAGTGTGTCCTGTAGCACACACGCTACCTGGGATTACTCTGGATAATGAGGACTTGACTGTACACACCCTTCCTATCAGTACATTTCCTTTTCTTTTGAACAAGTCAGATGTGTACCAAGCGAAAGACAAGACTGGAGTCAGCAAAGCTGTACGACCAATTTTTGCCCTCAGTGGCAATGATGGGATGTGCCTCACTAAACGTGCTCAGTGAAATGCCTGGGAGGCTGTATGCTGATCTCAACAGTGAAAGATTCTAAAGGAGCCACCACTCCAGTACTGCACATCACTTTACAACATGGACAACATTCCCTGGGAAAATCCACTGACATGAAGCACCCTTGTGTAGTGGGTTTATGTGGCAAGGTTTGGGGGGGGGGCTGCCAGGGCGGCTTCTATGAGAAGAATCGAGCAGCGGCCCCATGTTAGATAAGGACCAGTTTCAGCCAGCTCCAAAGGGACCTGCTGCTGGCCAGAGCTGAGCCAGTAGGCGATATTGTCTGCGCCTCTGTGACAGCAGATTTAAGAAAGGGGAACAAAAAATCTGCACAACAGCAACTGGGGAAGAGAGGAGTGAGAAGCAGCCCTGCAGCCCTCAAGGTCAGTGCAGCAGGAGGGCAGGAGGGGCTCCAGGCACTGAGCAGCAGTTCCCCTGCGGCCTGTGCAGAGGCCCCCGGTGGAGCAGGCTGTCCCCCTGCAGCCCATGGGTCCCACACGGAGCAGATCTCCACGCTGCAGCCCGTGGAGGAGCCCCCGGTGGAGCAGGTGGATGTGGCCTGGAGGAGGCTGCGGCCCATGGAGAGCCCCCGCAGGAGCAGGCCCCGGGCCGGAGCTGCAGCCCGTGGAGAGGAGCCCACGCAGGAGCAGGGGGTCTGGGGGGAGCTGCCGCCCGTGGGGGACCCGTGCTGGAGCAGTTTGCTCCTGGGGGATGGACCCTGTGGTACAGAGCCATGTGGGAGCAGTTCTTGGAGAGCTGCTGCCTGTGGGCAGCCCCCGCAGGCTCAGTTCGGGAAGGACGGCATCCCGTGGGAGGGACCCCGCGTGGGGCAGGGGCACGGAGTGACCGTGAAGAAGCAGTAGAGATGAAGTGTCAGGGACTGACTGCAGCCCCCATTCCCCGTTCCCCTGCACTGCTGGGGTGTCTTTAGTTTGCTCTCCTTGTTTCTCACTTCTGTATCTTGTTAGCAATAGGCAATACATTTTGCAAATCTCTCTATGCTGAGTCTGTTTTGCCCATGATAATAATTGTTGAGTGATCTCCCAGTCCTTCGCTGTATTTTCTTCCCCTTTCCATTTGAGGAGGGGGAGTGAGAGAATGGTTCCGGGGGATCTCGGCTGCCCACCTGAGTAAAACCACCACACCTCGGCAAACGGGTGAACTGGAAATAGTGCAATGAACCAGGATACACTCTCCACTGTATCTAATAAAAATACGAATAGGGCTCTTTTCCTCTTTACGAACGCAACACAGACTTTAAATATTGTAAAAGTGAGGTGAATCAGCTGCGGTTGGTTTAATTTATAAAGGCAACGCATGCAGGACACGCCAGCCCGTTCCAAGTCCCACTGCCCCCTCCCCTCACAGAGCCGCCGCCGCCGCCGTGAGTGGGCCTGAGCTCGCCCGGCCCCTCCCCGCCTCCCATCGCGCATGCGCCTGCGCCTGGCCCCGCTCCCGTCGTGCCCGTTGCAGCGGTTCCCGTCCCGATCGGAGCGGCCATGGCGCTGCACGTCCCCAAGGCCCCGGGCTTCGCCCAGATGCTCAAGGAGGGCGCCAAGGTAGCGGCGGCACCGGGCGGGAGCCGTTGCGGACCGTTAACGGCGGCACCGGGGCTGAGGGGGCGGGAGGGGGAGGAAGGGGGAGGGGGGCGGCTCGGCGTGGCGGCGCGGGGAAGGTTCTGGAAGGGCGGGGCGGAGCGGCGGCATGGCGGGGCGGGAGTCCCGCTAAACCCCTTCAAGTCCTGTCCGCAGCACCGCGTCCTGCCTCTCCTGGAGCACCCCCGGGGCGGTGACTCCACCACCTCCCCGGGCAACCCGTCCCAATGTCTGACCGCTCCTTCTGAGGAGAAATGTCTCCTAATTTCCAACCTAAGTGTCTGGAAATGGGTTTAGGAAGGTGTTTTGGCTGGGGAGGTTCTGTAGGTGGTGGTCAGCGAACTTAAACTGGACCCTGCAGTACTATTATGTGTATTTTTGAGTATTTTTTGTTGTTGGGCCTGTAGGAAAAATATCCTTGTCAGGGCTGTAAAGTAACATGATGTTTTACCATATATAGCATCAATATAATGTGGGTCCTGATAGTAGTCAAGGACTGTTCCCGAATGAGCAGATGCTTTCTGCAAAAGAGGGAGCAGAAAAGAATTAGTTTTTTTTTTTTTTTTTTTTTGTGAGGGAAGACGGGAGGAAAATTTGGTAGCTGCTGCTTGATGGAAAGTGAAGTTAAGCCCCTTGGCCCTCTTTGTTCCTTTCAAAATCTTCCGTGTAGACAAGGAATGGCCTGTTTCAAGTGTGGGGAGAGAGTAGGGAAGCAGAATGGCACAAATGCTGATTATCTAAAAGAATCAAGTCAAAGTCAAGGCCAGAATGTCCAGGGCTACATTCTCCCAAACAAGGAGGCAGCTGGTGGTCTGAGATGCTTGTTTTGCATTTAGAGAGTAAGTATTGTTAGAGAGCATCGTTCTCTTTCTTATCATAGGGTATGAATATGGTATACCTGTTTTTTAAGTAGGGCCCTTTCGAGGGTTCTGTCCTTACAAATGGAAGCTGGCTGATCAGCTTCTCAAACGCAAATCTTTTCTGAATCATTGTGCTTCTGAATTTTCAAACCACGTGTTTGAATGTAGAACTAAGTTAAATGATTTGGTGGAATACAGACTTGTGAGTAAAGAAGCACATAAAAAACCCTCATCCTTCCCCTCCATCACCAAGTTAGTATTGGTTATTCTTTATCTACCATTGGTATGCCACTAATATATTTTAGAGCAGTTAAGACGTGCAAACTGTTAAAAACTGAGTCTCTTCTAAAATGTTCTGTTCAGAAACTTACTGTGCTTGTTGAGCTCACTAGTTCAGTAGGAGGACGTGCTAGTTGTTGTCTCGTCTTTGGTTAAAGTTTAGTTTCCTTTTAAACTTTTTTTTTTTTAAATACCAGCACTAAATCTATCAGGAACTTCAGTGCTCTTGTTAGATTACTGCTTCTTTGCTGAGAAGTGAGTAGTTCATCCTCTTTTGTGTTAGAAAGCCTAATTCTGATCAGAACGTTTTTTTTATTTTTTTTAGCATTATTCAGGACTAGAAGAAGCTGTCTATAGGAATATCCAAGCATGCAAAGAACTTGCTCAAACCACCCGTACGGCTTATGGACCAAATGGTAAGTAAATTCTAAAACTGTTGTAGTGATGTTGATCAAAATGGTATGTTTGAAGGCCTTGACCAAGTATCATCCGTTTCTTTCTTGAGGAGACACATTGGACTTGCTACAGACCTCCTGATACAGTCATTGTAGCTATAATGTTCACAGGATTTTGTTGGGTTAGTTCTTAAGTTATACACAAAATACCTGCTTTTGCCAAACAGTTACTGTGTCCTCTTTGCTGTCTTACTGCTAAATGGAAGACCTACAAAAATTAAAGGAAAGACAGTAACTTGGTAGGTGGTCATAAGTGTAACCATTCTGTGTCCTGACAGATACACCAAGACAAATTGTGTTCTCTAGGATTGATAAATTAAATTATGTATCAATATTTATGAAGAGAAAACTGCTTATTCAGAAATGAATGTGTTCTCCTTAATGTAACACACTTCTAAGTGTTATTTCACAAAAATATTTTAGATTCTTAAGTTGTAAGCAGCGGTAATGTTTTGATGTGTGAGATAAATCCGAAAGCTATGGAAGCAGTATTTCTGTGCAAAGCAACCCTTGCCTAATAAATAATTTTATCCCCCCCCCACACCCTTAGGAATGAACAAAATGGTTATCAATCATCTGGAGAAGCTTTTTGTTACAAATGATGCTGCTACTATCTTGAGAGAGCTGGAGGTGAGTGAGTGAAATAGCTGTTAAAAACACAGCTGGAAGGCTTAATTTCAGGCTTCTCTCATGTTGCAGAATGTGATAGTGAAACCTTTGCATGCTGTAAAAGTAGCACAGAACCAGGAAGAAAGATGTCTGATTTATGTTGTAGGGGAGCTGTTCAGTTCTTTGTGATTTTTTTCCATAGATATTTATAGTCATGCTTATTACAGAAATTACCTAATTAAATTAATTGTACTGCTTTCTTTTTCATACTTTGTGCATACAGTGTATCTTTAGATAGAACTTGAAGTAAGAGCACTTATACTGGATGCACAGGAAAACCTGGAGCTGCAGTCTAGGTGGGATGTTAGTGACTAAGAAGTGCAACTCTTTTTCTACAGGTCCAGCATCCGGCCGCAAAAATGCTTGTGATGGCTTCCCATATGCAAGAGCAAGAAGTTGGAGATGGAACCAACTTTGTCCTTGTTTTTGCTGGGGTCCTTCTGGAGTTAGCAGAAGACCTTCTGAGGATGGGATTATCAGTCTCAGAGGTAAATTCTGTTATTGCAGTTCATGGAGCTTGAGTTCAGATTGCTATTAGTGTTCCTGGGTCGTAGAACTGTGAATAGTCTGCTTCCTTCCAAATTAATTTTTAGTCAGAGGTGTACAAAGAAGAACAACATACGCTTTGCTGTTTGTGATTGCTCGCTTCCCTTGCAAGCTTTTTCATTTGTTTATGTTTTATGTCTCTTTTAAATGGAGGTAGAAGCAGTTTGAATGCATACCTAGGTAAAATAGTAAGTGTCTGTTATTTGCTGCACAGGTGATTGAAGGATATGAAAAAGCGTGCAAGAAAGCCCTGGAAATTCTTCCGGACTTGGTGTGCTGTTCTGCAAAGAACCTTAGAGATGTTGAAGAAGTGGCATCTTTGTTGCATACTTCAGTAATGAGCAAACAGTATGGCAACGAAAGTTTCTTGTCGAAGCTCATTGCTCAGGCCTGCGGTAAGTGGATAAGAACACTTCTGTGCATGCATCTAAAAAACTGAGTGGGTTTGCTTATGATTAACATCTTCATACAAGAAAAAAGGCATGGTTAGTTTGTCAGGTTAAATTGGTGGAATAGATTAGCCTCTGAAATAGTATGGCCTTCTTTCTCATGTCGAACTCTTCACTGACGTAGCTGAGAAAAAGCCTGTGCTTTCTACTAAATGTTTATAGAAATAGGTTACTACTTTTATCTTTCAAGCAGAAAACTGTACTTTTTTTGTCATTAAGAAGATTGTTACACTTCAGAAAAGTTGTTGCTAGTCTCAGCTACAGAACAGTGAAGGCAAGATTGCAGTTGTATTGAGCTGTTGGTTTCTCCCTGTAAAGAAAAAACTTTAACATTTGGTTCAAGTGCTTTCTGAAATACTGTGGGTCAAGCTTCACTCTTGAAATACAAATGTGTAAATGGATGTTTGAACTTTTATTCAGGCCTGACATTATATTAATGTTGCTTTCTGTTTATTACATTTAAAAACAGTTTAAAACGGTAAATTAGAGAGAAAAGGAAACTTACTTGGTGCAAGTTATCAGTGGATTATTATTACCTTAAACTAAGTGGGCAGTCAAACTGTAAAATTCTAGTACTTATAAAAAAAAAACACTCCAGGCAGTATTTATGGTGTCATAGTTTTTACTTTATTCATTAAGCAACAAAAATACAGTGTTTTATTTTCCTCCCAAACAGTCTCTATTCTTCCTGATTCTGGTCATTTCAACGTTGATAATATCAGAGTGTGCAAGATTGTGGTAAGTTGGGCATAGCTAGCTTTACTGTTTTCTAAAAAGTTTAATGAAAGGAGTTTAATTTTTAGATCTTTAAACTTTTGAAAGTGCCTTTTCATACCTTTTCATACGTCACATACCTTACTTTTGACCACCAACTGATCTTAAGATGGGAACCTGTAAGACAATGTTTGTTGCTAAATCAGCTTAAGACTTTTGTTGGTGTGACAGTGAAGGTTGCCAGGCTCAGATGGATGTAGGGACTGCTTTTTGTAAAGGGTACTGCAGCTTTCTGGCAGTAAATGGTCAGTAATACAACTTCCACCCATTCCATCTTTTTTTCTGCCAGGGTGCTGGTATCTCTGCTTCATCAGTGCTGCATGGCATGGTTTTTAAAAAAGAAACTGAAGGAGATGTTACTTCTGTCAAAGATGCAAAAATAGCTGTGTATTCCTGCCCTTTTGATGGTATGATAACTGAAACTAAGGTATGTAGGAGCTTAAAATAAGTTATGTATCTAATATGTGCTTATATGTGGTTCTTAATCTCTTATTTTTAGCTTTAACTATAAATATTTTTGACACTTGGTGATTAAGATATATTTGATAAGATTGAGTTCATTAGTTTAAAAAAGTTCATAGAAAACTTCTGAAGCTAATTTTGCTTTACGGGGTTTTTGGAGGTATGGGTGTGATTTTTATTTTTACTTTTTTTAAGACCAGCTATGTGCTACAATGTCTGTATCTTACGATTCTCTAGAAATGCTAGAATTGCTGTTTTTTTGTTTTTTTAACTTGTTTTACTGACATTGCCTGAGAAGGGTGGTGGTATGATCAAATAGGATGACTTGAGGTTTACAGATGGGTTGTGAGATAAAAACGGATTGTCAAAAACTTTTAGGCATGTAGCTAACACCGAACTGATAAATGTATGTGTTTTACTAGGGCACCGTACTTATAAAGAATGCTGAAGAGCTGATGAACTTCAGTAAGGGAGAAGAGAATCTGATGGATTTGCAAGTCAAAGCTATAGCTGACAGTGGTGCAAATGTAGTAGTAACGGGTGGCAAAGTGGCAGACATGGCACTTCATTATGCCAACAAATACAATCTTATGTTAGTCAGGTAAGTACTGGAAGAGCATAAAACATTTGGTCTACCAGGTTTATGAAATTGGCGTATTGTTTCTTGCCTCTCAAATGACTTATTATACAGAGTATTGCAGACTGGCTTTCTAGTAGATCAAAACCTGAGCTGCAAAGTGGTGGTTTCATAGCTTGTGTTTCTTGATAGTATTTCACCTCTATATGGAAACTAACTGGGGAGTAATTTGTGTATATGATACTGTTACTTTGGCATAAGGGTCTTTTACAGCTTAACTGAAATGAACTGTCGAAATTTGTTGATTATGTGGCCACAGAGATTCGTTATACCGTAAGGGTACTCCCTGGTCGCAGTTGTCATGTGATACCTTAGCAATGGTGAGGTGCCTACATACTACCCTACATACCACCATCACATTGATGGATGGAATAACTAATTCTTAATACTCTTCAGTCACTTCTGTGGGCCTTCAATCTTTTTGTGTATAAATAAGGCATATTTGAACAGCTTTGGTAATTTCCATGTATTTGGACTGCTTGTTTTAAAATTATTACAGAAATCATTGTATAGAGTCTTTTTAATTTGATGCGGTAAATTTTGATGGATGGCTTTAGTTACAAAATGCTTACTAAGTTAAGGAGAGAATGCTTACTTGTGTATACTAACATTTGTTCTGGAGACTTGTGAATAGAAAAACTGTTTCTGTTTTTTAAAGGTTGAACTCAAAGTGGGATCTGAGAAGACTCTGCAAAACTGTTGGTGCAACAGCCCTACCCAGACTGGTACGGAGTCCTCAAATGAGGAGCAGATGGGAGGGAACTGACGAGCAGATTCATCTCTTGACCTTTCTTTTTCTTTTCAGACTCCCCCAACTCTAGAAGAAATGGGTCACTGCGACAGTGTATATTTATCAGAGGTTGGAGATACTCAAGTTGTTGTATTTAAGCATGGTATGTTCTATAGAAATCCTAATGCCGCTGTTCTGCAAGTATGAAACACATATTTTTACATCCAAAAACTTAGTTCATTGATGAGCATCTGTCTCTTTAACAGAAAAGGAGGATGGTGCTATTTCTACTATACTCATTCGTGGATCGACAGACAATCTGATGGATGATATAGAGAGAGCAGTGGATGATGGTGTAAATACTTTTAAAGTACTTACAAGGGTAAGTAACCAGAACATTTCAGTTACCAAAACTGAGATATGGACCAGTTAGAGGAAAGATCCCTGCTTGCTTTGGGCTCATTTGCTGTAGGGCTGTAACAGGTGCTTACATTGCCAGTTTTGGAGAGTTCCTGATAACGTAGGAGAAGCTGTGTAGGGAAATGGCTGCAGATGTCCTTGTGAGCACAGTGTACGTACAGCGCTCAACATGCACTGAATTCAGTTTTTCAGGAATGAGGCAAGTCCTTGAAGATAGATTAGTTTGTACTGCTTTCTAATGGCAGTCAGCTTTTTGACCTCTTTGTAAGCCTTTCGTTTCAACATTCCTTGAAAACCAGGCACGGAAGAAAAGCTAGATGGCTTGTTTTTCTCTGGGAATTGAGAGGAAGTGACTGGTTGCAAACCATATTTTCTGGTTTATTAGTGACAAGAAACTTTCTCCACATAACACAGATATATTTCATAAATAGAGAAACTTAGTTCATTTTTTCTTGTGATCAGCTTTTCTGTGTTTTTTTGTTGTTGTTTTGTTTTTGAGGGAGAAAGGAAATGTTTGAATATTTACTTGGAACCTGGCATGCAAAAAAGAAAACTCTTGCCACTGTTTCTATCTGTATATATCAACACATGCGCATTGATACAGAGTACAGAAACACCCATAAATTGTGCATTTATGTTTGTCTCCTGAAGTTGTCTGAAGATAGACTTTGTGTGTCTGTTAAAAAGACTGGGTGTTCTTAAGTGAACACTGGTTTGCCAGAGGATATGCAAAGTTCTTAATTGTTTTTAAAGCAAAAAAACTACCCTTGTGATACGTGCTGATACATTAAACTTAGTTCAGAATAGATTAGTTTCATTCATGTTGTCTCCAAACTACTTAGCAGTTAATAGAAAAGATTCAAAAAATAAAAAAAATTCAACTCTTGGCTTATGAGTAATAGAAGTGACTTTTACAAAAAAAAAAAAAAATGCAGGTATTTTCAATTTGATTTTTCTTTTTTTTTTTTTTCAAAAGAAGCTAATTTGGAAGAAATAAATAAATTCTGTTAAACTGATAAAGTCTTCTAAAAAGTAAAAAATGAACATGATATTTTAAGCAAAGCTTCATTTTGGTGTGGTTTGTTTGCAGGATAAACGTCTCGTTCCTGGAGGCGGTGCAACAGAGATTGAATTAGCCAAGCAGATCACATCTTATGGAGAGGTACAACAATTTTTTTTTTTACTTATATGTAATGTAATTACTTATATTTTAATTTATGTAGATACACCTACTTTTATACCAAGATACGTATGTATATTAGTGCATATAAATGAATAGTAAAACGTGAAAAAAGTACCTTCCTATCTTACTGGTTCTTTCAAATGCTTATGTGGTTTTCAACTTCGCTTTAGACTTGTCCTGGACTTGACCAGTACGCCATCAAGAAGTTTGCAGAAGCATTTGAAGCCATTCCTCGGGCACTGGCAGAAAACTCTGGCATAAAGGCTAACGAAGTCATTTCCAAACTTTATGCTGTGCATCAAGAAGGCAACAAAAATGTTGGCTTTGATATTGAGGTAAGAAGTTCCTCACATTACTTGCTGCTCAGCAGTACCGGGTTATATTTATAAGTACTTCTATTGCAGTAAGTATTTATAGATAAATTCAAATCATTGAAGCTCTGTGTTTCACAGAGCTAGAATACTTTTATTAGAATTCTAATACAGAAGTTTTTTTCATCAGCAGGCAGTTAAAGCGAATATAGTATAGCAGCCTCGTAGCAGGTGGAGAGAGATACTGAACTAGTATGTTACAGAACAAATCTTCAGTGATTACTTATTTTGACTTCCTGCTAATGGATTAGAAATGAAAATCTTGTAAAGAGAGAAAACAAGATCAGAAAAGTGGTACTTTGTTGTAAGCTTAAAAACCTAATAACTTGTTAGGTAGAAGCCTGAGAAAACTTAAAAATAAATAAATAAATTTCCTCCTGCCTGATAGGCTGAAGCTGCTGCTGTGAAGGATATGTTGGAAGCTGGTATATTAGACACATACCTTGGAAAATCCTGGGGTATCAAGCTGGCTACAAATGCAGCAGTAACTGTCCTACGGGTCGATCAGGTAAGCATAGAAATAATTTGGGTGAAAAACTGAAACCTCTGCTTTAACTCAAGGTTTAGAACACTAATGCGAAGTATGCGGATGGTCTGGGAATACAAAGCATAAAAATTGATGTTTGAATGTTGGTTTAGAACTAAGAAGATCAGGAATTAGTTTTTTTTAGGAGCTCATGTTTTGGAATATGAGGTGTGATATTGCTGCTTCCATACAAGTGTTACAGTGTTCATTTTTTAAGATATGACGAGGATAATTGATACCCATGCCCATAAAGGAACTTTTTGTAGGAGCAAGGTTTATCACAACAAAACCTTCTCGTGTATGTTGGTTTATTTTTAACATGGAAAATCCCACTTAAGTAAAATGGGGGTTATAATCTTAATGGCAAAAATCTTTATATATTTTGTGGAATTCCAGCAAAAGTGTATTTGCATGTAAAATTTCTGTAGATTATTATGGCAAAAACAGCAGGCGGTCCAAAAGCTCCTAAACAACAAGGACATTGGGATAAGGATGACTGGAAAGATGAGCCTGAAAAGTAGTATGCAGTAAGCTGATTCTGTAGCAGCGAAGTATCAGTGTGTGAGTGCATGCATGACAATCACGTGTGGCAGATCTGCATTTTTCTTGAGGGCACATAACACTGCTGGTCTTGTGCTGATTGCTGCATTTCTTACTCGCCACTGCGAGTTAATCTTATTCCTAAAACCAAACTTTCACTGCAGTTTGTTTCATTGTACTCACGAGGTCGGTTTTAGTTTTACTTTGTCACTATAACAAGTGCAGAAATGAGCCTCTAACAAGGTAGGATTAGTGGACCTTGTGCCTTAAACGTGTGATGTCTAGGCTGGAGTGCAGAACAACAGCTCTGATAATTCTGCTTTCTCTTGTATGCATCCTGTGCAGCAGTCACTGGCTAGTTTATTTAAGCACTCACTTTTTCTTAGACTAACTGAAGTCATAATTTGCATGCAAAGCGAGGTAAAGTCCTTTGTCTATCAGGGCTCAGTTTCTGCCATTTTCAAGGGAAAAAAAGGATTTGTGAATTAACCAGATGTATAATAATAATCACCGGTTTAGGTGCAGAGCAGGGAACCTGCATGATTCTAGTGAACGTTGTCAGTCAGCATCATATGACTATAATAAGATGTTGGGGGAAGAGTGATTCTGACTGTATCTTTTTCTGCTTCCCTATCACCTTCAAGATCATTATGGCAAAACCAGCAGGTGGCCCTAAACCTCCATCAGGAAAGAAAGACTGGGATGAAGACCAAAATGACTGAACAATTTAACTGTGCTTCTTAAGTTACATGATTGAGTTTTGTAAGATTCCGGGTGGGGCCTGTCATGATGTTTTGGTCCCTTTAAGTTATGAACTGTCCACTTGAAGAACTTTGAACACTTCAATAAATGTACTTACTGTTAAAATGTTAACTCTCGTTTTATTTGGACTTGGTATAACATGTTTACTCCCAGTATGTGAATGCGCAGGGATGTGCTGTGTTGGGGTGAAAGTGTGTGGGTGTGGTGGGGTGACCTTGGCTGGCTGCTAGCCACCCACCCAGTTGCTCTCTTCTTCCCCCTTCCTCCACAAGATAGGGGGAGAAAAGATAAAAAAGCTTGTGGGGACATCACTTACAGTTACAGTCGTGGGAATTATGTGATGCGGGGGGTGGTGAAAAACAAACTAAAACACCTTTCCCCTACCCCATCTCTCTTCTTCCTGGGCTCAACTTCACTTCATTCCCAACTCCTCTGTCTACTCTCAGTGGAGAGGATGAGGAGTGGGAGGCTTAGGTCATAGAATCATGGAATGGCTTGGGGTGGAAGGGATGTTAAAGCTCATCTAGTTTCAACCCCCGTGCCATAGGCAGGGATGCCACCCAGTGGATCAGGTTGGTCAAGGCCCCATTCAGCCTGGCCTTGACACCTCCAGGGACGGGGCATCCACAGCTTCTCTGGGCAGCCTGTGCCAGTGCCTCACCACCCTCATGGTAAAGAATTTCCTCCCAGTCTGTGCTCGTGTCTGGGATTGCCCTGACCCAGCTGCAGCACCTTGCGCTTGGATGTGTTCAACCTCATTAGGTTCACATGGGCACGCTTCTTCAGCCTGTCCAGGTCCCTTTGAATGGCATCTCTTCCTTGGGTCAGTCCTTACCATTTATTCTTCTGTTACTCCCCCTTTCATACCCTTTTTCCCTGCTCTAAGATCCCTCCCATGGTTAACAGCTGTCCAGGAGCTGTTCCAGAGGTTATGGGCCTTGATGAAAAATTGCTCCAGCATAGGTTCCTCTCCATTGAGGGCAGTTCCTTCAGGGCACCTCCATCTGCTCCAGAGCCTGGGCACCTCCTCTCCCTGGGGTGTCCACAGGACTGCTCCTCACACCGTTCCCCTCACTGCCCCTGCCGTGCAGTTTTTGCCCTCCCTTCCCCAGGCTGCCCCTGAGGCGCTGCCATCTTGGTGCCCTGCTGTGGGGCCGGCGCAGGGCAGCCCCGGCATCACCTCACACAATGGCCCCTGCTACCTGAGCTGGGTACAAGAGGTGAGTTAACCATAAGCTTGTTGCAGGGAACAGGTAACTTCTGAAAGCATCATCTATAAACATTGTACCTCATTGGGGTCCTTACCAGTATTTGAGTGTAAAAAGTCAAATGAGGTTTGAGGTAATTAAGAACAGCAGCCACTGTGAGTCTGTAGTCTATACCTAAGTTCAGTGTTACATCATGCATCTGTTGCATCCTCACACTTTGAGAGGCTCCGTACTCTCAAAATTTTTGTCAGTCTGATGGGTGAAACGCATCTCATCCTAATAGCCTTAAAAATAAGAGCAGAGAATGTTAGCTGTTGAGAACTGCCAAGCACACCCTTTGCAGAGCACTAGAACTCTTGCGTGCACTTAAGGGGAAAAGCTGAAGCCCTGTGTTAAGATTCCTTGTGGAAAATAAACAGCTCACGTATCTCAGTCATTTTAAAGAAGAACTGTGCTTGAAATTCAAGCCACTTAATTAATCCTTTTATTACTTGCCAGTACTACTCTATTTCACAGCCAGGAGGGAGTGGAAGGCTAAATCAAGTCTCGAAGTATCGTATGCCTAAATAAGGCTGCTGTACAACATCTACACTAGTGCTTGCTTTATGGCCTGTAGCTGGCATGGTTGAAAAACTCAGCAAGTTTTCTGAAGGATTGGCATACTGATTAGTCAGCTGCACAAGTGCTGCTGCTGCTGACTTTAAGGGTAACAAGAACACATAAGGATACTCATTTTCTTAGTAAGGGTGTTGTGAAAAATTCATTGAATGAAAACAGCTGCTGCTTTAGCACAAGTAGCCAGAATTTTATTTATGTGAAGCATCGCGTGAAGCCTAGCCTGTGGAGAGGAGAGCTTAAAAACCTCTAAGTCAGTGGAGGACCAGCTTTCTTAACTCTCCAGCACAAAAAGGCTGTACTGGAACACCTGTACTGAGAGGGAGAGACAGACAAGTTCTTAGCCCCATCACAATATCACAGTAAGATTCCTTTGCCACAGAATTCCCAGAGTTTGCAAATTGAGGGTTCCCATATGAAATAAGCCAAGAGCAGAAAGATGGCTGATACTGCATTTGTCTCAGCTCTGTGAGGTGAAGAAAGAAAGAAAGAAGTGGGGTCTAAGTGCAAGAGGCTCTAAAATACATACAGATGTAACTGAGATAACTAGTTCAAAATTATTGCTGGTCACTGTAAAGTGAAAGAATTGCTAAAACGTATGGCACTTGCAAGAGACTAGGAAAGCAGCAGTTGCTTGTCTGTAACAACACACACCTTACTCACTAGAAACTTGAAGCTGTAATTTTGAAAAAAGACTTTTATTTAAAAGTAGTGAAAACACTGGAAAAAGTATAAGTTAACCATTGGTCAGTGTGTCTAAGAAGCACAAAGTGTATTCTTGCAGTTGTAGACAGTAGCTCCAACATGTTAACATGATTTGCAAGTTCCTGCCTTCTTTCAGGCTGCTTAAGATGGGTACAAGGCGGCTTCTCAGATGATTTACAGCAGTCGCTCATAGAACAGGAGATAGGCTTGTGAACTCAGCACTTTTGATACAGACACAGCTTGTACATGGGTATCACTGATGTGGAACCACTGTCCTTTTACTGGTTCAGTTTCTAAAGCTGTCAAAGTAAGAGTTTAGGAGCTAAAGTTATTACAAAGAACTGAAGTACTTAATCCTGTTACTGTTTGGCAGTAAGAAGTGATTGGTAAAGATACTTGTAATTATTTACCTTGAGGAGATTGTCCTTTAGGGACAAGATCAGAAAGATGTTTGTTCATATTTCTCGTTTTAGCATAAGCAGTGTAGTGCCCAGACCTCATTGTTCCACTGTGCTCAACAACTCCATAGAGAGAGTATAATACTTTCGTACTCCCTTCAGCCACATTCTGTAAAAGTGAAAGTTAAGGTATGTCAGTCAGGCACTGGATTTTAAACAGGCGAGAATATAAACACTTCCATTTGTTTGCCGGTGAAAGGGAAGTTGTCATTACACCTTCATGCGAGGTGCTGCAACTATGATCAGTGGAAATACACTGACAGGCTCAAGTACAAGTTGCACTTAGAAGTTAAATTGTATTATCACACAATAATGTGATAAGCATTCTACACAGATTCCGCTAAGCAGCTTAACTGTGAAAGCATATTAAAACATGGGAAAGGAAAATCTGACTGTTTTTCCACTTACTTTACATTTAACTGTACAGAAAGGAGCCAAGTCTATCACTTCTGGAAACTTGATATGCCTGTTAACCTTCCGTAGATTAAATCCAGCCTTAAACAGACAATTAAACAGACAAAGTAGAGGAAAAATCCATAACGTTAAGTGTAGCACATTAAAACCATGCTTGCTTAATAAATATTTCAGGTTAATTTTTTAACACTAAAAAGTTAGTTTTACATTAGACAAAACTGCAAAGAAACAACGCTGTGTTGTTTCCTCAAAAGCCTGAGGTCTCCTGGCCAATACCTCCTTGCCCCTAGATGCTGCACCAGTTAAGATGGCTCTTCAACTCACTCTGAAGGTAACTTCACGGTAGCAGATTTGGAAGAAGAATCAGGTCTACATACTCATGTAATTATGAAGACATCTCTTGCTTTTCGGATACTGTAGTATGCCTGATGATCTAATTTTAGATTGTCAAAACTGACAAAACATCTACTCCCACCTTATTCAAATAACTTCCAGTAACAAACTGGAAAAGCAAAGTAAGAGATGACAAATGTTTTTCCTTAATTGTATTATAGTCTCTTGGAATATTCTACACATTTCCATTTTCCCTGTGGAATGCTTTTCATCTACTGAATTACCTCCCTTATTTTATTTATTTATTTTAAGCATTTCAGTCAAAATACTTAATGACTTTAAACTGAGAAAAGGCAATGCTGTCTCCCAACCTTATTTATTTCCTCTTTTTCTTCTTGAGGAGTTAAAGCCCTAAATTTAAAGTTTTCCAAGAACTTGAGGAAAAAGGTAAGTCACTTTACTTTGGTGTCTACAAATAGGACTTCAGTTGTATTGTTTTCCATTCAACTAGCCTATTTGTTAAATTCATTTAGTAAGGAATCCTATTCTATCTGCATGGAAATACAAGAGTTTATGAACTGCTGTAGTTGCAGGAAACAATGCTAACATGCTACTTAATACAATAAGTAGTAACCATGGTGAAGAAATACATTGCAAGTAAGCTCACAAAAAACGTTGCCTCAATTACTGCTAGAATGTGTTTTTTCCTGGAAAAAAATCACCCCAGAACCTCCCACCACAAAAAGAACCACAAAAACCCACCAAACAAAAACAACCCTGCACACAACTACCTCCCACATGCTGAGAAGATAAACAAAAAAAACAGGTTGTAGGAAAATGGAAATATGCTAACATTAGATCTAAGTTAAGCTAGTACTACATGCATATATACGTATTAAACACGCACATTTTTGTAATAACAACCTGTTTGTTACCTGTTGAAATCTCTTTAAGTGAAGAGTTAAAATTGGAGGAGCAAGAGAGATTAGCATTTGCTTCTTAGCGTTAGTATAAACATACTTCTTTTCACCTGCAGAACAGAAAAGCCATCAATTGATTAATATCTAAAGAAATGTTACAGCAAGAATTTGATTATTTTCACTATTTATACTGTTACAATGTCATCCACTACAATGAGTGTGAAACTGAACACTCCCCTTTAACATGATGAACCGTGAAACTGCCATCCTGCAGCTCCCATATCACAAAAGTAGCTGCTCACACTGTCTAAGCATCATCAGCAAAAGCAGGATGAATTCTCGCGTGCTCTCTATGATTCAGAAATTGCACGTAGCTTTCATTGGTCTTCAACATGATTTCCCTATGACTGTTACAACAGAATTTTCATATTTGAGAAAGGAACAGAAGTCATCTGGTAAATAACCACTTCCTACATTCATCCACATAATGAATTTCTAGATTGCAATGACCGTGCTACCCCAAAACCCAACCCAAACCCACTCCTCTTTGACCACTCTTCTTTTCTAGTCCTCCATTATTCTGTACGCAAGCTTGTGAGCCCATTGTTCTGCTCAGTTAAGAACTTGTATTAGTTTGTGTGAAAGAGGTTCTCACAATCTGCACAGTAAATACTGATGCAAGCTAAGTTTGAAGCTACGTAAATACCGTTTTAGGAACAGCCCCGCCAACCACCCAAGCACTAGATAGGAACCCATATAGGAGTCAATCATGAAATCTGTTAAAAATAAAAAAGATATTTTATCATACTTCTCATGTTCTTTGGTCCACAATGTCTTTGCGTACATACATCACAGAGTAGTTTATTCTTCTCACTAAGTTTCTCATTATGGGTAAATTGATACAAACAGTGATGTATTGAACCTTCTTCTGGGTTCAGGTCTTCCCTGTTTGCAAGAGTACAAAATGCCATTTCGGGATCTTCAGTTAGTACTTCACATGTCTTGGCTGGAACAGTTTGAAGGTCATCTAAGATGCTCGTATCAGATTCAACATTATCACTCAAGCGTATTTTTGAAAAGTCAGTAGCAAGCCCTTCCTCATCTTCGTTTTCATCATCCTCATCTTTCAAAGATAGGTTGTCAAGGCCATTGACAAGCTTCATAGGAGAATCTAAAACTTCTGCAGGGAGATCCATGAGAGACTCCTTTTCTGCACACTCTTGTTCTGGTTTTCCTGTATTTTCAAGCATGTTCTGAACTTCTCTTTCAGTTCCCTCTATACTTAAGTCTTCGTGAGTTAAGCAGTGATCTTTGCAATCATTTGGTGATTCCTCTTCTTGCTTCACATCAGGAGTTTCAGAGTTAATTTCTCCCTCTCTTTCCTGGTTATATTCTACAGCTTTTTCTGACTGTTCAGTAGCACAGATATCTCTCAACTGAAGTACCTTTCCTTGGAGCTTCTGCTGGCGGCGCTGGCTCTGCAAATTGGTAGAAATAATGTATAAGCATGTAAAAAGTTTCAATGATATTTAGCAGTTCCAGCCATTTCTTTATCAAATTCTTTGTTGTATGTCATAGGTGTCAAAGGGGGAAGTTATCTATGATTTAGTAATCTGAGGTCATCAGTTTAACTAACATTGAATTTATCCTTGCTCAGATATAGCCCCCACTACACCTCTGAATATTATGTTATACCTATCATGGCAACTATTAACAGAGCACGTAACTTCTTCATAGCTATGACATATGTACAATTGACCGTCTTGGATGCACATTTGTCTGAGGAAAAATTTTAAGCCATCCCCTCCTCCTGTATCTAAACTGAGGAAGCAAAAAGAATTTTTTTTATTTTTTACCATAAGTTGCAAGTGCTTCATAAATAAAAGTGAAATATTTATCAAAACCAACCTTGGCTTGTTTTTTGGCCAGTTTCTTTGTTTTTTTCTGAAGGTGCTTACTTGTACCAAGGGGCTCATCTCTCTGTTTAATGTAACAGCCATCATTTTTATCTTCTTCTTCATCTTCAGATTCCTTTTCTTTGTTTTTTTTAGCATTTCTCTCATTTGTGTTTTTTATTTTCTACAAACAAACAAAAAAACAAATAATAATAAAAAAAATCAAAAAACACATAGCCACAAAAGTAGATATGTTACTGTCCTGAATAACAACACAGAATTTCAGAGAAAACTGCAGGGATGTTATCTGAGTTTTCAGCTCAAAATATGTCATTTCATTGACTCTAACATACGACTTAACGCATTGATGCCAGCCACCCTAATGCTTACAGAAGAGGCATCTCACTCCAGAAGGAGTCCATGTGAAACAATGACTTGCAGAATGAAACAGTATCAAAAAGTATGTCTATCAAGGCTGAATTCTGAACATGTAAAAGGACATTACCTTTGCCTCTAACAGACGTAAATCTAATTAAATTCACTGAGGAGTAGTATTTCACTCAAGTGGAGACATTTTCAGTTGAACTGT
Source organism: Anser cygnoides (assembly GCF_040182565.1). Lineage (NCBI taxonomy): Eukaryota > Metazoa > Chordata > Aves > Anseriformes > Anatidae > Anser > Anser cygnoides. The sequence continues at coordinate 111,916,823 of NC_089873.1, read as the reverse complement.
TTGCCGCACAATTTGTAGTATTATCCTTTATTTGCTTCTGTTAAAGCAAAATTTGTTCATTGCAGACAACGTGAACCCTTTGGTTGAGGGGATTTCATTTCAAAAAGCATTCCTAGTTCTTGTGTGAGCAGTGCTACATGGCAAATCTGACACATTATATATGCAGATTGCCAGTATAAAACTCAGAGAAATCAATGTTTTTGAGTGTCAGTTTTTGAGATCAATCATGTAAATCAAAACATGATCAACTTAAACAAATAACTCTCCTGAAAATCTTGTTTTCTACCTTCTGGGGGCAGGTTTATTATTTTAGCTTCTGAAACACACATTTAGAAAGCTGCATAAATTAATTCCCTCGTGATTGGAGAATAAAGGTAGTTTTGTTTGCTTATATGAAAAGAAGCCAGACATAAAGCACGTACAGTTTCTTACCTGATCATCTGATACGGGAAGTGACAAATCAAGGAAAGATTCATGAACCAAGGACACCTTTAAATGAACATTAAACACTCCAATTTAATTTTTTGGAATTAGCTGGCTTGCTGTCAATAGACTTATCTGTACATATCCTCGTTTGCATTCAAAGCATCCTTTTACTTGTTCATACAAACATAAAACAAAGCTGTTGGTAAATGTAGATAACTACCTATGACCAAAATCTACCAGTTACATTACTCCACAAACAAGAAATGCTTTCCCAAGTTTCAGTTTTCTTGTAGCCTAGCACATGGGAACCCAGTTTAGTGCCTATGGGATTGATTCTGTGATCAGATGGGATATGCATCTAGCCCACTCACTAATATCTGTAATTAGTTTATTGTCAGGATGCATTATCCTCACAGTACCTTCTTCCTTACCTATTTCCTCACAATCCCACAATCATTCCCATGTGACAAAGGGAGACCTAGTTGTCTGAGGGAAAAGGAAAAAGTTCCCAATAGCATACTGCTGAAATAGAACAATTCATCCACTCTACAGTTGGCACCACTGGAAGGTGTTCAGCAGGAATCTGAGTAAAATTTTTTGGCAGAGGCAGCTTGATGATGCTGCTGCCCTCTTTTTTTTGGGAACTCTTTTGAAAGGAACTGGAAGATTTTCTTCCCTTATGCTATAAAGCTAGATTCCAGTCAAACCATGCCACTCTTCAAAAAGCATGTAGCTAGTCAACTCATAGAAACACATTAACTGAAGCAAATCTCTCTAACTCCACTTATTTCTACAGATAGTTACTCTGGAGTTCTGCAGATTACATAAAATCATGCTCCGGGTTATTTAAGGCAGGCAGTTTACTTACTGTTCTGCATTCCTCACACATAATCGTACTGGTTAATTCTCCACCAAAGATTCGATCTATGAAACTTTTTATTCCCTTTTTCTTCTCATATTCTGAAAATTGACAAAGTATATAGTAAAGTCAGTAATATTGCATATAATATACTCAACTAATTTAACTATGACATACCGAGTTAAAAATGCAGTATATAAAATGTACATAGCATGCACCAGTGCCTGTTCTAGTTTACTTAGGAAGTACAGAAGATTCTTAAATTAAGATTCTTTTACATATTAAAGGAATGGGTGTGAAAACATTTACAGAAGACACTTTGACTGAACTGACAACTTCGCTGCTTTCTCAAGTCAAATGCATTTTTTATTTTCTCAGAACTACCACATCCCAGTAGCAGTTCCTGCTTCCTCCCTGGATTTAACTCAGACAACTGTCTGAAGCTAAAGAAAAAAAACAAGCAACAGCTTTCATCAGTATTAAGTGCTCTACGAACAAACACAATTTCCTCAAGTTATATCTCCAGTGTAGTGCATATTCTGAGCTTAAGCTTGGTCTTCATCTTCTAACCCAACCCAAGTCACATTGAAAAGTTTAAACTCTGTTCAGTGTGGGTTTTTTTTTTTTTTTTTTTTTTTTTTTTAAAAACAGCAATAAAAATCCAACAAACTTGTTTTTGGTAACACTGATAACTAATAATGAACTATAAGGATTGAGTAAGTTTTTACATTCATGTGCTAATATCTTAGCTTCTTTCATAATACTTGAATAATTAAAAACTACCCAAACATCTTCTAATGTATAATGACTGTAGAATCAACTCTCTTTTACTCTGTTACAAAAGAAATGCCACTGAGGTCAGTAAAACCTTTAAATAGACCATTTAACATTTTCAAGCCTTATGCTATAGATACACACACATACAAGATGTAGTATAAAGTTGTTTATTAAAAATGTATCTTTTAGTTGTAACTGTTAACATTAGTTTGCATACTTGAATGAAAAGAAAAAATTTATCACATCATCACAAACACGTATTTTACCTTTAATTTTCTTTTTCATTTCTTCTTCATTTTGTTTGTTAGAGTCCGTCAGAGCCTTCAGTATTCCAACACTTACTCGCTGAAATTTTCAGAACAAATTGACATTGCACAATTTCTTAAACTAATTCAGTTACCTTTACAAAATGATTCATATGGAGATAAAAAATCTTTACTAATTAAGAAAATCAATACAAACAGCACAACTGCCTATAGAGACGCAACAGTTCCCACATTTTGATATTAAAAAAACCAACCAATCAATAAATACACCAAAATATTGCAATTAGTATATAAGAAATATTTTAACATCTTTATGTTAAAAGACTTTCAACGTCTTTGTTGGCAACATGGACAGTGGGATCAAGGGTACCCTCAGCAAGTTTGCTGATGACACCAAGCTGTGTGGTGCAGTCAACATGCAGGAGAGAAGGGATGCCAGCCAGAGGGATCTGCGCAGGCTTGAGAGGTGGACACGTGAGAACCTCATGAGGTTCTACAAGGCCAAGTGTAAGTCCTGCATTTGGGCTGGGGCAATCCCAAGCACAAATACAGGCTGGGTGGAGAATGGATTGAGGGCAGCCCTGAGAAGGACTTGGGGGTTCTGGTGGACGAGAAGCTCGACATGAGCCTGCAGTGCACACCTGCAGCCCTGATAGCCAGCTGTATTCTGGGTATCCATGTGTGTGGCCAGCAGGGTGAGGGAGGTGATTCTCCCCCTCTGCTCTGCTCTTATGAGACCCCACCTGGAGCACTGTGGTTCAACGCTGGGGCCACAGCAGACGGACATGGACCTGTTAGAATGAGTCCATAGGAGGGCCACGAGGATAATCAGAGGGCTGCCGCACCTCTCCTGTGAAGACAGGCTGAGGGAGTTGGGATTGTTCAGCCTGGAGAAGAGAAGGCTCCGGGCAGACCTTACAGCAGCCTTCCTAACAGGGGCCTACGGGAAAGCTGGGGAAGGACTCTTGATCAGGGAGTGTAGTAATAGGACAATGAGTAATGGATTTAAACTATTAAAAAAATAGATTTAGATAATAGGAAGTAGTTCTTTACTATGAGGGTGGATGGTGAGGCATTGGACCAGGTTGCCCAGAGAAGCTGTGGATGCCCCATCCCTGGAGGTGTTCAACACTTGCTTGGATGGGGCTTTGGGCAACCTGGTCTGGTGGGAGGTGTCCCTGCCCATGGCAGGAGGGTTGGAATTGGATGGTCTTTAAGGTCCCTTCCAACCCTATGACAAATTAACACGAGGATGAAATACTTTTCAAAATTAGAACTGGACAATTAAAAAAAAAAGAACACCATGGGATTCCCACAAGCATTCTTTCAGACTTTTCAGAAATGAACACAAAAGGACATGATTTAGGATGACTGCACACGCTCCAACTTATTATTTCTATGGTTTTGGACAAGTCAATCTACTTTCTGAAGGTCAACAGACATTTATATGAAAAACGTTAAATTAACCAAAGACCCTTTAGAGCAAACAAAACTGAACCTTTCTACTTGATTTTACCGGAAGAGCGTAGAGAATAGGCAGTACATTGCCTTCCAGAAAAGCAGAAAACACCACTGCCTTTGAAACTTACACAACAAGGGCAACCTTTAACAACAGGCCATAAACAAATTTATTTCTTTTGTAAAATTAACATTACTTGTGGTTGCTCCTTTGCAACTGTACTACTCAGAGGCTGCCAGGTTTTACACTTCTGTTGTAATACACTGCAAGTGCTTATGGGCAGCACAAACCACTCTACAAGGGGTTGACTTCTCTGAGAAAGAATGCTTTTTCTCCCCTCAGAAGGGGTTAAAGTCTTGGTCTGGGGTAGGAAGAAGAAAGGTATAGGCAGCTATGGAATTACCACTCACTTGGATTTCTTCTGCTCTCATGCCATCAAGTAAGTAACGAAGCAACTCTTGACTGTCTTGCTGCTGATAACCTTTAAATCGTATTGCTCTGTTAAATGAAGTGTAAATTGATAAATGAAAAGTATAATTGACCTTAGAGATACACAATTCATTCCAAACATACAGTACCAAAGTCTCACGCATTCATGTATACAAGAGCAACAAATGTATTATGGTAGTTTCCAAAAACGTAAGGCTAGCCAATCTGAGCATATCACTGAGTATCTTTCATTTTACTTCTATTCACTTATATTTTGGCTCTTTATAATTTTTTTTCCAAAAGCTTTTTACATATTATGGAAATTTTACATGTTGTGATGCGAGCTCAAGAAAAAGAAGAAAACTGACCTTTGTTTAAACAACTAACATTTTTTTTCCATACTCACTATACCAAGCAATTATACAGATACTCACTTTTTACAAACCTGAGCAAAAAGTTCCTTAGGGGTGACTACCCCTTTCTTTGTCTCTTGCATTTCTGTCAGGAACTGATGCATGGCTAATGTCAAAGGACCTGGCGGATCTAGTTTTATTAGCTGAGGTTCCTGTTTTAAACAAAAGCAATAGAATTGTTTCGCCTTAATTTGATGACAGATCCTTCTGGAATTAAGTTTTTCCTTGTCTGAAATTCCAAACTGATTAAATTCCAAAATTGCAGTATGTTAAACTGACAAAAACAAACAAGAAATGGTTTCTCATTGCACAGTGTAGAAACACTGGGCTAAGAATCCTTAACAATTTGTTGCTTAATTGCAACTCCGTATTTCTTGCTTTTATTCAGGAAAGTACTACAATTTCTCAAAATGCAAAACCCTTCTTTCCCAGCCAAATCTGTATTGTAATGATACGTGCATTATTTAAGTTAGTGCTGAAGACATCCTCTAGTTTCCTATGTTGCATTTAGACAAATTACACTATATCAAAAGTTACATGTTTTCATCACTTTAGAACTGAAAGGGCACTACTGACTTCAGTAGTAGCTCTATTAAATTCAATGGTGAAATTCCCACTGATTTTACATTTTAAATACTAACAATGTAAAACATTTTAAGTTAAACGGTTTTAAAATACAGAGTACTGTTTGTTTCTTTAACAGAATCGGGAAAAACAAAAACAAAAAAACACTATGGAGGCTGAAGCTTATATACCATAGATAACTCAGGTGACTCAATTTTAACTGTCGTGTCAGGCATTTTAGCTTCTTTAAGCAGCTCCCTCAGGACTGGAGTTTGTGACAAATTCTGTAGAAGAAAAAACACAGAAAAAGGATTGGTAGCCAGGGAACAAGACGAAGGGCAAAGGAGTTCCACTTGCCATGGAATTTGCGGCAACCAGATTAACGGCAAGTTACTTTTGCCAAACAGGACTAAAATGGTAACTTCTACCCTGGACACAACTCTGGAAATTCTAACAATGCTTAACAGCTAAAGATAAATTACATAGAGCTGATGGGACTTGCAACTACTCTCTTTATGTATTACTTTAGGTTGCAGAAACCCTAAACGTATTATTTTTCATAAGACACTCCTTTTGACACAGTCTACTTACTACTATCCGTTTTTAAGTCAAAAGGTAAAATGTAACTATTTCCTTGGTTTAAAACACGTTAAGAAATAAAACTGAACTGCGTTTACTAAAACCTGCAAGTACAACGGGAAATTTGCTCAAGTAAAGCTTCAGTATCAGGAGCTAAAAAGCACAAGAATGCATTTTCTGAATGAATACATACAAAAAAAAAGGACGTTCATTTTATCCAAACACTTCTTGTCTCATATCCAAGACACATGAGATGGCAATGCAGTATGCTCATGCAGTTAATATTTACCTCTATTTGATTTCCTGTTGCTGAGAGAGAGTATTTTGTTTCAGTAAACGCCCATAGTCTTTGGTTTTTAATCTCTCACATTCTAAGAGGTCAGTGAGGGTGATGAACCAGACTGTATTTTTATTTTATTTTTTTTTTACTAAATTAGGAATTTGGCATGCTTAATCTCTATAAAGAAAAGATGCTGTCCTTCAAAGACAAGGCAACTGGTTAAATCTTCACTTAGTGCAAGTCTGAACCTGCAGCTCCATTCCTTCATACTGCTCTGGGCCAACAAACTATTTTTAAAATGAACCCATCATTCTTGGCAGATAAAAATCATATTCTAGTTGTGCCATTGTACAATAGAGTAAAAAAGGTTTTTTTTTTTTTTGGCCTTTTTTTGCAACTCCCTTTTTATTCTACTTAATTATTTTTAAAAGCAGCACTAACTACTGTACCTGCATCACTGCATTAAAGAAACATGTATTCCCCAAGTTACTAAGTCCTTTAACAGTCACTTCTGAGTTAGTACTTGAATGAGAATTCTCTTCTTTGAGCAAGACTTCTTTTTCTTGCTCATTTCTGCTGTCTTTTTCTACCTTTTTATTTCCGAAGTCTTTATTCTCTTGCTGCTTTTCTGCTGGAACAAACAAACAAACATACATTTACCCACAAACAAGGAATGGGCTAGGAAAAAGTTTTTACAGGCAGCAGCAATCTATGATGTTTAAAGTTTAAACATTAAAATTAATTCTGTAGTTCTATAGCTGCAACACTACTGGTTTAGCTTCCTAACTCCTAGCACTTGGTCTAAAACAAGCAAACAAACATTTGAAACCATTTCAGAGCAGCATAGAATTTAAACATGACATTTAGTTCGCAAGCCATTAACGCCAACAATTTCTGAAACTCAGCATGTGTTATCTGAAATTTCATTCTTGTTGCAACATCCTCTGTTTTAGGGGTTTCTACAATATCCAGTAAGATGACATCTGAGATAATATCCCTCTTGACATGGCCTTATTGTTTGAAATTAAACGCACAGGTTTCCCACTGTCAAAGAACTCCTATGTTCACTACATTAATCTAAATAGATGAAACTGGGAGGTTCATGCTCTTCAAGACACATTAGTTATTTCCCCCCTTATTACCTTGTTGTACAGCTTGAAAATTCAATGACCTGTTAAACAAAACCATAAACGAACTCTAGGTAGTTTTCAGAGTAACACCTGTAGTCGTTCTACCACTTTGACAGTCTAGTCTTGATAAGGTTTCCAATGTATGGGGCTGTGAGCCAAGACTGACTTAAGACAATGTAACGATAGCTCAGAGAAAACAAGGAGAACGGACAATACAATCTTTGCAGATGAACAAGAAAACAGCTGGAACACCTGAAGCAGACAACTGCATCCAGGTATTCATTAGCACTCTAGTTCAAACCTAAGGAAAAAAAATATTCTGGCAACCAATTTAAGTTCAAATTTTAAATGTAGAGAAACCACCTATCTGGTAAAGGCTGACGGAACACACCCAAAGATTCTGATTCCTTGTGGTAAAATTCCACAAAAAAAAAAATTCCTTCTGGTAAAACCTCAGCTGATTCCTGAACAAAATACTCAGAGATGACGACTAAGATGACTACTACTTGCATCGGGTGTGATCTATTTCCCAAAGAGCCTAAATTTTGGTAGCCTTGAGTTAAAGTATTTATTTTGATAAGCAAATACTTCTAAGTATTCCAGCGGAAGTGCCTTGTAGACAGAGAGTTTTGCAGAGCACAGCATGTTGTGGAAACTATGGGAGGTGTTTAAAAGAAAAAACAAACGAAAAAAAACACAGCAATAAAAAACAACAACCATGTTTTGCAGACAGACTGCAGGCTGAAAACACCATTTTAGAGAGTTCTCAATGCACTACAGCTAAATATACTAAAAAGAGAATTTGATTTTTGTGGCTACGCATCACTCTTCTTCCATTAGGAAATAAGCTGCATCAGCTGGAGGCCTAACCATTCCAGCTGGCACATTCAAAATGTTTACAGAAATACCTAAAAAATAAAAATCAAGTTATCCTTAAGCAACAACTTATTTTTTCCCTCAAATCTCAAGAAAGACTGAGCAATATTGATGAATAAATATGACACTTCCAAATACTGAGAGTCAATTCCTAACTCACAGAACAGCCCAATGTCATACTTAATTTTTTTCCCCTCCTATTCCTGTATTTCTGGTTTGTAACAGGTATGGGGACACTAAACAAAATCCTGGTCAGATTAAGTGGGCTAGGATGTTATGATTTCAGAATTCTGACAAAGAAAAACATAAAGGAATAAATTTGCCTTTTAATTTACCATAAAGTGCTCCAGAAACTAATTCTTGCACATTCTCGATTTACAGAACTGTATGCTGCACTAAAGGGACTTTCTGATTTACTGTCTATATGCTATAGTTACTTACCTGAACGTGATGAGTCATGACAAACTTGTTTTTTAACATATTCCACAGTCTGGCCCAACCGTGTTGAAGTGTTGTATGGAACTTCATTATCACATATGTAGCACCTGTATCAGCCCACCCACCCCCAAAAGAGAAAAACAATTAATCCTATTTTTTCTATTACAGTTCCTCAACTATTTACTTGTTTGATTAAATTTATTACACAAAGTTATAAAATTACAAGGTTTGTTTTGTGTGTCTTTTTTTTTGTTTGTTTGTTTTTGTTTTGTTGAGATTTTGAATTCTTACAGAAGTGTTCAATTTACTTCTGATTAAGAAAGTAAGTTAAAAATCATCTTCACTGAACAATTTCAGTGATTGGAAGTGATGACCTACAAACATAAATTAGACCCTTAAAAGATGTTCTTACAAACCTATGCTACATGCAAAACAAGTACTGGGCAGATTTTGCCCACATAAAGAAACTGAGATATCAGCCCCATAGGAAGCAATGTACCAATTCTATGGCATGGAAAAAAAAATCTGTTTATTCTAGCCAATGAAGTGTTTCACTGTATTTAAACTGGATAAGTGTGCTCCATTAGTCCTGCATGCCTTTTTTAAAATTTTATTTTACTCTTTTGTTTAGGATATAAACCTGTTCATCTTTTTAGGGAAAAAGAAAACATATGGTTAGACCGCTAATTTGTTTTAAACAAAATTGTGAGAGAAGCTGCAGTAATTAAGGCTTGAGTAAGAGTTAAATTCTGCCAGAACACATACAGCATAAGGAGAGTTGTATGTACCAATTTTGTAGTTCTGCCCAATTGAATCTGCCCTCTTTGAAGAGATCACAAAAGGTTTTGAAGAGAACGCAAATACTTCTGCACTTTGAAACATGTCAATTACAGTTATTAGGCACAAATGCATTTAGCAGATCTCAGGATTACCTTAAGTCAGACTCGTTTCTGATCTTAAAAGCAGCAGAAGTCTGCAGTAAATTGCCTTCCTATATCTCTAGCATCCTCAGTATTCGCTGAGAATATTCCTGCTTTTTCATGTCTCAATGAGAGAAAAAAAACAACAACAAAAAACTGGCAATACCTGTGGAATCCTTGAGTATGTATGTATGTATTTATTTAATAATTAACCAGACCGACATTCTCACTCCTGGAATAACATACAGTAGTTATTTCCATGGGCAATTTTTAACAAAATAACCTTTCAACTGTCAACTGTTTTTAATTTAAAGACTTGAAATTATTAAGGGATTGAAAAGATGATGGTAATGATGCCTGTTTGACCAACGGGTAAAAGGCACACTGAAAACATGTACAGCAGCACTTGTAACCCCAAAACAGCAGAACTTAATGAATTATTAAAACTCTCCTCTTTCTCTCCATGCTCAAAACCATTTCTTTAGCAATTTACAGGTATTATTCAAATACAATTTCAATCATGTATGCACGCACACTACAGACATTTACTCATACATTCGCAGAATTAATAAATTCTGATTAAAACTGCTTTTGGCTTTTGCTTTTATGTACTAATCCCAGGGTGAAATATAGTTCTGGATTGTAGTACTGATTTATAACAATAATTTACACCCAATATACCATCCTGTGAATAACCTCTTGGACAAGTCTGTACAAATGAAGAATTCTAGAAGGAAGCAAAATACCTTGCTTAAACAGCTTCCTCTCATTCACAAGGAGGCTGATTTAAAAACTACAGCCATTTTAGAACTGAGAAAATAAAGTGTTTAGAAACTGTATTTTTAACACTGATTTAAAAATCACAAAAATAAATTAACTAATTCATTAGCAATATATATTTCTGGCAATGTCCATTTCCATTCCAGAGTACAATGGAAACACTGGTCATCACACATACGTGCGAAATATGATCGAGTAATGAGATAATGTTATATAAAATGAACAAACAGTAAAGTTAGAAAAAGGTGACCTTAAGCAAAATCAAAACTATGTCATATACAATATTTCTGCATGGCACAGTTTAGAATATTAAGGTTCTCCCTTACATAGTAACACTCTATTCCTTTTAAGAGAAGGAAATACTAACAGGGAGATAGCATTTGTATTGACAGATCCACTGGCACCTTGTAATTCTACAGCTGTGCTTCTTAACTATACCTATAGTATGATGAGGTCATAATTATTGAGAAAAAAAAAAGAATCAGGTTTTTCATTAAGTGTGCATCAGGAAGGAGTTTCCCCAGAGGACGGAAGTTAAGATTTAGAGCTACATAACATGCTTCCATTTGTCAGTATTCTGATCAAGCAAAAGCAGTAAAATACTAAACCAACAGTATTTACTATTTGCTCAATTCCAGGTTCAATTATGAAAATTTTCTAGTTACAATTTTTACAGAAGAGCAATATTTATTCAGCAGATCTTAACAAAGACTGCTGGCATTTTTGTGTGTGGAATGCTTTATATATTTCTAGAGATAACTCCCAGAAATCACATCGAAAACACAAATTATATCCCAACCTCTGTTGCCTTCTATGTGTTAACTGTTGCCTGACAAACTCACCACACACTCCAGTTGTCCAAACTGAGAACCAAACAATGGGGATCTGATCTTGGCGTTGTGTAATGCTTTAAAGCATGCTGTTCTTGAGAATTTCTGCCACAGCCCTATAATGTTGATAACCAGAAGTGTCACAAAATCCAGTTGACTATCAATGAAACATATATAGTCAGTGTATAAAGAAAGTATTTAAATGAAAACTGTTTAATTATGTTCAATTAATTAGGATAAATAGATGGCTCTATTTCAGACATTTATTTCTGCAGAGAGAAAAGTACCTTACTGGGTGCAAAATAACCCTAAAGTCGTCTGAGGACTGGAAATCTAATTTACAAATTTCAGTTTGAACCGCTTGAAGAACGCAACAGAAAAAAACAACAACAAAAATAAAAGCTCTTCAGCATGCAGTTCTAACTTTAATAAACTAGTGTTAGCACAAGATAATACAGGAGAATAAAAAATTAGGAGCATTAACAGAAATGTATATTTTCTTAGAGAAATAATTTGGACTTTCTAGGAAAGTAAGTCCTCAAGATTGTGTTTTCGCCTTAAGTCTGCTAAATGCCTTTGTGCCAAGCTTCTAAGTACTGCATTTCTAAGTACTTCACTTGCAATTCAGAGCTGACATTTTTCATAACACTAAAGTATATCAAATCATTCACGTAGCATCACCTTTAAAATAATAATAATCAAAACGTAGTTATAACAGTTTAAGTAGAAACTCTGTTGCTCCGCTATATTGGGAAGCACCGAAAGATCTGAATAGAAATTAAGAAGAAAAAAAGGAGATACCCTATGGCCACATTTTAGACATAACCATATTGAAGGGCTTTCGTCACTCTCCTCCTCGGATTTCTCTCGTGTCTTATTGTCTGCCTTGCAGTCCTGGCAAACATGCCATTCGACGTTTAGCAGGGCCTTTTTCAGATGACCTTGTTCCAGTCCTTTACGAATATGCTTGCACATAGGTTCTACAAAATAAAAAGGACAAGAATACTCTAGGTACTGTAACAAACGTGTGTCTAGGCTTCAAAGACACGGGCTGTAATCCAGAAGCTATGATGACCCTTCCAGAGTCAAAGGAACATTGATAATTTAGCAGACACACCAAAAAACTTTTCAGAAAAATACTTTGTTACCCTCATTCACAATTGGAGGATATTGTTGCTGCATCCTAAGCTATTACATTACTTAAAAAAACAACCAAACAAAAAAAGCCCAAGTATCACTCATATCTACATCTGTCAGAGGAGCTGTCAAAGCTTTTGGATACCTACCTATTGTGCCCGGCAATAGGCTTCTACTATTGTGGTGTTACATTTCCCACACCTCTAAGGGAGCAGCCACAGCCCACTGCCACAGTTCCCAGTCTCCAAGGCAGCACCTGGCTGCCTACAGAGGTGGAGATTATGTTTCCAGCTGAGCTGTCCCTGTGAAATTATGCTGCAGACTATGGTAGAAAAGAATAGCAGAATCACCCTATTGATATCACTATCACTTTGCATTACAATTCTACACCCTACTTAGAGCTGCATCTTCTGGTCCTGGTGTGAACTCCATCTATCTAACCAAACTCTGCTGAGAATGGTTATGCTGAGAATAGGCATTTGCTGCTAAGACTGACAGTTGAGAATGAAGAAAAGCCATCTGTAAACTTTTTCTACGCAGAGAAATCAAGAGTGACAGACAATGCACATGGCAAGCTGATTCAAGTTCCTCAAAACAATTAACGAGGAACATATTTTAAAGGTTTGATTTTTTTTAATACAGCGTAGGTTCAAATGTTTATCATCAGCAACCTACAATTCTTCACTATTTGCAGTTACAAATGTCTACATTTCCAAATACAAGGTCAAATTTCTGACAGTATGAATAGTTATCTCAAAGTCAAAAAGCACAGAGTAAAGAAACACATGCTAAAAGGAAAGCATCATATGTACTTAATATGTTAAAATCCTATTTTTGTCAAACTTTTATTGAGAAGTTACTTAGCTGTTTACATAATTCAACAGTCTTAAGCCTTAGGTCTACAGAGGCGTTTTTATGGATTAGATCAGAGACTGCATAACAGCTCTGAATCTGTCTTTGTTGAGGACTGTATTCACAACTACAGCCTCAAGATGCTAAACTCTTCTTCGCGTGAGCTAAAACAAGTATTAGTTTTGTACCTACCATTCAATTTCTGACCAAGCGTACAGGATTTTATCTCAGTACAAACACTAGCCAGTAAGAGCCAAATGCAGGTACTTAGATGCATTATTTAAGCTGTTAAAAACAAACACAAAAACCCACAGGCTTCATCTTCAACTTCAACACTGTATTTTTTAAACAAAGGTTTGTATCTTGGCTGCTGCTCTACAGTGGTGTTACAATACTTTCCATTTCCAGCTTTCCAGGACTTTGTCAGGGTAAGCTAGCCTGTTATTAGCCAAAGAAGTGATAGGCCATCAGCAGTTACACCATGACTGATTTTTTTTTTTTTCCTGGAGAAGGATGAGGAACAGTCATGGCAGACCATTCGTCTTTTTTTTTTTTTTCTGGTGTCAAGATCAAAGAAGTTAAAAAGCCATAGAACACAGAAGCTAACGCAAGACCAGGACAAAAAGATCTATGTGTCAGTTAAGAACAGGGTAGCGTCTGAGTAATAGTTTCCAAGGTCTTATTATTATTTTACAGCACACTTAAAAAGCAGCAACACTAAAGATTCTTAAAGGACTTCAGTTTCATTTATACAAACCCACACTTTATAACCACGTCTTCAAAGCCAGTGAAGCTACCTAGTGTAAAGGCATTCTGATATTAAAGAGTTTGCAAGCCTTCTTTGAAGTCAAAACAAATGTTTTTTTCCTGTTGGACTACAAGACTTCTCTGAAGAAACATACCCAGCATATCCAGAGACTCATCAGACTGTGCAGTTTTGCCTTTGGTGCGTTTCTTTCCCATATTTGTAGCCTGTGATTTTCTTTAAATAGAACAGTGACCTAGCAAGGAAAAATAGGAAATTGGAAATTACATTTTGGTTTTACTTAATACTTGCTAAACAATAAATTATTTCCATGGTTGAGATGGCCCTTGAAGTGAATTAACTTGTTTGACATTTTCAAAAGGAATTAATTATACTTTAACATGGAACAACTGTAACTGTGGTAGAGACAAGATACCAGTGTGAATTACAAAAAAAAAAAAAAAGGGGTTAAGACCTTAAATCAAAAGCATCCACCTTGTTCCTCTTGTATACTAAGTTATATATTGAAAATCCTATACACTTTTAGGACTTAGACTCTAAGTAACTGAAAACAGGGGGATTTTAGGAAATGGAATTGGGTTTGTCCTCATTAAATCATCAAGTTTTTTCTTGCAATTACGATCATTCGGTTTTCTCTACTGCAAATTCCTTCCATCTTTTTAAAAGTCTGACACATGCAAGTACTCTTAACATATTTAAAAATCCAAAAACGTGAGTTCCAAATTTTAAATTTCCTTTTTTTGGGGAAAATTTATCATTGCCTTCCCACCATAACAAGCAAATATGGGGCTGGTATTGGGTATGACTGTAAACCTTTCTAGACAAGAGTGACATTCCAACAGAGCCCTACGCCAAGTGATTCCCTTCAAAAACTCGGCTACTACACACACAGCAGGATATTCCGCCCCCCACCTCTGCCCTTGTGAGGCCCCACTTGGAGTCCTGCATCCAGGCCTGGGGCCCCCAGCACAAGAAGAACACGGACCTATTAGAACGGGTCCAGAGGAGGGCCACGAAGATGATCAAGGGGCTGGAGCACCCCTCCTGTGAAGACAGGCTGAGGGAGTTGGGGTTGTTCAGCCTGGAGAAGAGAAGGCTCCGGGGTGACCTTACAGCCTGTATAATGGCCTTCCAGTCTAGCAGCCTCCCCCTAAAGAAGGCCTACAGGAAAGCTGGGGAGGGACTCTTTGTCAGGGAGTGTAGTGACAGAACAAGGAGTAATGGTTTTAAAATAAAAGAGGGTAGAATTGGATTAGATATAAGGAGGAAATTCCTTACCGTGAGGGTGGTGAGGCACTGGCACAGGTTGCCCAGAGAAGCTGTGGATGCCCCATCCCTGGAGGTGTTCAAGGCCAGGCTGGAAGGGGCTTTGAGCAACCTGGTCTGGTGGGAGGTGTCTCTGCCCATGGCAGGGGGGTTGGAATCAGATGGTCTTTAAGGTCTCTTCCAATCCAAACCATTTTGTGATTCTATGATTTTTATCTTTTAGTCTGTATTCTCTAAGGCTCTGTGACTTATTTCACAAATATTAAAATTGGCATTTGCAGTACACTGAAAACATGAAATCTAAAAAGGTTCAAAATTGAGTCTCTGCAGTTTTATGCAGCCTTTGCAGATCTGCCTAACTCTGTTCTCCACCCCTCAAGTCAGCTTCATGTAAATGTGTCAGCACGCCACTCAATCTGACTTGTAACATCCATCCTTTCAGAACCATTTCTTACCTTGAACTCAGCACCACACCTGCCCCAGCTGAACAGCTGCCTGCTTGGAGCTGTCACAGCCAAAAACTGAAACCAGCCCATGGGTACCAAAGAGCAAGTAAGCCTGTGAGAGTTTAGACATGATACCCACAAAGAACTTTTTGTAGGAAGAACCTTTTCAGTGGTGTGCTTTTAGAAGAGATGACCCAGTTGTTAAATGACAGGTAGGCAGCCACATCAAGAGCAGAAGTATCACCTTTTACAACTGAGCATTCAATTTGTTTGGAAAGAGAAATGACAGCTCATCCAATAAACTCCCTCTACAGCCTGTCTTTCCACACAAGCTACAAAACTCAATCTTTTACAAGCAACTCTAAAGCATTAATCATAGAATGGCTTAGGTTGGAAGGGACATTAAAGATCATATTGGTCCAACCCCCTGCCATAGGCAGGGACACCTCCCACTAGATCAGGTTGCCCAGGGCCTCATCCAACCTGGCCTTGAACACCTCCCGGGATGGGGCATCCACAGCTTCTCTGGGCAGCCTGTGCCAGGGCCTCACCACCCTCACAGTGAAGAATTTCCTCCTAACCTATAAATCTCCCCTTTTAGTTTAAAATCATTACCCCGTGTCCTGTCATTAACAGATTGATCAGAGTCGCTCTCCATCTTTTTTTATAAGCCACCTTCAAGTACTGAAAGGCTGCCATGAGGTCCCCCCGGAGCCTTCCCTTCTGTAGGCTGCCCAGCCCCAGCTCTCAGCCTTCCCGAGCTGCCTCACCCCTGGCAGCACGACAGGACCGCACCAACACTCAGCGCCCTTCACTTAACCCACGCCGCGTGCGGACGGACTCGTCCGACAGGCTCCTCTCCAGCTTTTTGCACCAAACTGCTTACGCAGGGAAAGGCACGGCGGGGCCTAATTTCGCTACCAGTTTAGTTTCTACCAGCGGGCGGCCTGACACATCGCCCCCCCCTCCCCTCTACCCCCACCGCCGCCCACGTGCTGCCCGGTCCCGCCGCGCAGCCGGCCCCGCCCCGCCCGCTTCCGATTGGCCCTCGCCCTCCTCAGCGCCTTTACTGACAGGCACCGCAGCCAATAGGAAAAGCCGAGCACCCCCGGCCGTGAGGCGGCCCGGCCGCGAGCGGAGCGCCGCGGAAGCGAGCCGAGGGGGAACGGCTGCGCCGGGAGGAGCGCCGCGGGCACGGCCCGGAACGGCACAGCACGGCCCGCCGCCTCCCGCCCCTCACCTGATGCCGGCGCGGCGGTGCTGGCGGCCGGGCGGCGCATGGCGGCTGGGGGCGGCCCGGCTCGGCCACTTCACCTCAGCGCCGAGGCAACGGTCACCGGCTGCCGCGCGTACTTCCGGCGCGCTGCATGCTGGAAGTGCGAGGGAACGGTAGGGCGGAGGGGAAGGCGGGGAAAAGGCGGCGCATGCGCAGTGGCGTAGGGTGAAGCGGGGAAGCAGTGCTCTGAGGGGGCGCGTGCGCAGTTGCCGGCGGTGAAGCGGCGGTGCCCTAAGCATGGAGGCGGTGCTGGGGGGAGGGGAGGAGGAAGCAGGGTAATGGCGGAGCGTAATGGCGGTGTCCTGAGCTGTCACCCTGACCCCGAGCTTTTAACGCCCCCTAGCGCGGCTGTAAGGCCCGGTGCGGTTTGTTGTAGGTACACGATGAATTCCTTCCCATAGTAAAGCCACTCTTTTCTCCCCCTGCTTTCTTTTTCGCTTAGGAAGCCGCAGAAATGGCCAGCCGCGAGGAAGCCGAGGCGCAGGTGTCGGAGCTGGACTTGCTCTCCAGCATGTTTCCCCGCGAGGAGGAGTTCCTCGTCACCGACCCGCTGGCTCTGGCAGAGCTAAAGCTTTCTGCTGAAAGCGAGGCCACAGAGGTGCCCTCTTCGAAAGTCCAGTTTATACTCAACGTAAAGCCCGAGGTCCCCGGTGCCTCGATGGTATCGTAAAGATGTTCGTTTGGATACTTTGGGGGTTGGCTTTTTAATTCTTATCCTAAAAATAATATTGTGGGATTTTTAGGGTTTCCTTGAACTTAACATTTGATCGTTTTTAGGTGGAATTCTCTATGGTCTGTGCTTTACCGTTTAAATATCCAACTGTTCCACCAGAAATTACGGTGAGGTATGTTATGAAAAATACAGATATAATACCCAAATTAGTCTTTTTTGGTTAGTTTGCTGTTAAATTAAGCCAGATGGACAATGATGCTGAAGAAAAACCTACAAGGATATGATTTCTTCAGTTGCTTCAGCAAATAACTGAGAAAAATAGGAAAAGCAAGGAGTGCCATCTTCTGTACAAAGGGGTTACATGTAGCTGTTCATAGGTTTGATGCTCAGTAAGTCTGTTTGTCAGTTTTGACAAGGCTTAACACTACTTAAAAGAGTAACAAGTTACCCAGTAGTCGTATTCTTCCCTTTTCAAAATGCTGAAATATTCAATATTCCCAGACTATTTTGGGGGGAACTTTTCTGTTTAAAGAGGTACTTTCTATCATTCAACATTATATAAAACCAGTTCAGTCACCTTGCTTACTTCTTATGTGCCTTTGTCTTGATTCTCATGTACAGATTGGTAGTACTATATGCGTACTCAAGAGTTAGCACAATAAGTGTTATTTATAATCTTTTTGTAGCTAATTTGACTTAAGTATCAATAGTAAGTGCATGTGGCCTATTTTTTTTTTTTTTGGCAGCTTGAAGTAAACTGTTTGAATAGCATGATAAATCATAAGCATATTACAACTACACTTTTTTTTTTTAGGTCACCATTATTAAGCCGCTCTCAGCAGATTCAGCTGAACTCAGATCTAAAAACATATTTGATGCAAAACTGCAGTGGTGAGCCTTGCATGTTGAGTGCAAGAGAATGGGTTAAAGACCATGCATCTGCTTACATTGACAGAGAGCTTTCAGCCTCCTCAGTGATGACATCAAATACCACGCAGTCTGAGGACGTCATTTTCACTAGATTGTGGATCTATAGTCACCACATTTACAACAAGCAAAAAAGAAAGAATATTATTGAATGGGCGAAGGAGCTCTCTCTGTCAGGGTTTTCTATGCCGGGGAAACCAGGCGTTGTTTGTGTAGAAGGTCTACAAAGTAATTGTGAAGAGTTCTGGTCAAGGTTAGTTTTTCTTTATGCTTAAATGCCATTACTAGTTTGAATGTTGTGTTTTTATGTGTTGTGTTTGTGGCCACTGGTGGGATGCTCAACCACCTTACAGCCTTTAAAGGTCTGCAAAGAACTTTTTTTAAAATCATAATGTATTTGCAACTATGAATATTCACAGTACTGCTCGATACAGCAGTCAAAGTTACTAATTCTTGCACATTTATTTCTGTTTTATCTTCCTCTGTATGTCAGTGGTATAGCAATGGACTACAGTAACCAAGGCTTGTTACATATTTATGTGTTTATATTGGCTTACATTCATATTTTATTCTATTCCCATCATTTATGTTTCTGTATGGCAGAGACTAACTAAACATTACTATTTGATTATAACAGTAAAGAGAGAGTGACAACGCATGATGAGAACGTGAGAATTAGCACAGGCAAGGCAGAAGTGAGCAATGAAATTGAAATTGCATCTTCATCAATTATTTTGTGATGAAAAGCGTTAATGTTTTTGGCAGAGATAAAATGAAACAAGCTGCTGCTTATGGGAATATTTGCTTGTGGGTAGTATTCCTGTGACCAGCTAGGGAACCATAATCTGAACCATAATCTCTGTCCAGAAATTTGTGTACAAATTAATTGTATTGATTTCTGTGATAATAGCTATTTCATAGTGTTTTATGAAACAGTCTGTATTTTATGGATAGACTTATATTTCTCCACTTGCTTTCAGAGTAAAAAGACTAACGTGGAAAAGAATACTAATTCGGCACAGAGAAGATGTTTCTTTGGAAGGTGGAGGACATGCTGAGATTCAGAAGCAAAGAAAGTTCTCCGCTTTGGAAGAAAAATGTTTTGATGCGCATGGTCCCAGAGGAAATCATATGGATTTGGGGCAGCTATATCAATTTTTAGAAAAAAAAGGATGTGCTGACATTTTTCAAATGTACTTTGGGGTTGAAGGGCATTAGGTCACCATAGGTCCAAGTGCCTACATTTGTAAGTTAATCCTCATAACAGATTCCTTAGCTGTTCTGCAGCTGTTGATCAGAGAGGGAATTGATTATCCTTGCTTGATACGACAAATCCAGTTTTCTATGAAAACAAGTATTCAGTTCGATTTGAGTAATGAAAATGACTGAATGAATGCTTTATTGCAGGGAATATAATTTATATAAGGGAATTTAGGGGACGTAGCTAATTACGAGGAAAGAAAATAAGTTTGATAACCTACTGGGCAGAGTTACAGAACATGGGGTTTTAGTGAATGAGTATATGAGTAGGAATAGACAAAAATGAAGTGTGGACATCTGAGGAGAAGAGATGTTTACCTGACATTATTGTTTACGTACACTACATGAAGACGTTTTGGTAACAATCTTTTATTGTACTTTCTACCTGAATGTATATTAAGTGATGAGATTAATATGTTTTATATAGAAATGAAATAGGAGCACCTTACTCATGCAAATCGGACGAGGTAGGGCGCCTTCTCTAAGTAAGGCACGAGAATTTTCCCTAGGTAAGCGTGCGTACGGGTGTGGGATGCTGCGGTGGCTCCGCTACCACTGTCTGCACAGGGTACAGCAGGGGCCGGGCTCCCTGGAAGTGCACTCCAGCATAATAAAGGGTACCCTGCTGAGTCCAGGAGTTTGCTGACTGTTTTTGTACCCGGTTTCACCAGGCCCGTGTGGGAGATGCCAACGTCGACTTGCCGGCCCGTGCGATACCCGCTAATACCGCACGCGGCCCCGCCCCCCGTGGCCCCGCCCCCCGTGGCCCCGCCCCTCCCGTGACGCAGCGGCGCTCCCCGTTGCCGCCGGAAGCGCCGCCGCCATCATGGGGGGCAAGAACAAGCAGCGCACCAAGGGCAACCTGCGGGTGAGCGCCGGCACCGCGGCGGCCGCCGCCCCGACGTGGCGGCGCCGCTCGCACCGGGAGCGGCGGGGGCAGCGCGGCCGGGCCCCGGGGGTGCCCTCGGGCCGTGCCGGGCCCCGGGGGGGCTGCGGCCGCCCTGCGGGAGCCGTTCCGTAGTTTGGAGCTCGCCTCGGTGGGGGAGAGAGGGGTGTCCTCGGTGCTGGGGCTTCCCCCGCGGAAAAAAAAAATGGGTTAAAAAAAAAAAACGGGCGCGTGGTGAGCTCGAAACGTGGCTTACGTGCCTCGAGGAAGTTGGAGAATGCGGTGAACTTCGGCAAGTTGGCGTTAATTAAAAAAAATCGAATCTATGGCTGTCATTAAGAACTAATGGGTATTTGGAGTGTAAGGGGTGACAGAGAACCTTAAAGCATCGTTCAGTCCTAGGACAGACTTCCAAAAAGGCCGCTCGTATGATGGGCAAGGAGTCGACTTAACTGGGACAAACTGGATGACAAGTTGAATTGCAAAGCACTCCCTGTAACGATGATGGGGTGTCATTATGCAGTGTTACACACGTACCCTTTTGCTCCATTCCTCAGAATTCTTCTTGGCCCTTCAGAATCGCAGAATCATTAGGATTGGAAAAGACCTCCAAGATCATCTGGTCCAACCATCACCCAAGTACCAATGTCACCCACTTTATAGCATGCTTTGAAGCACGTTTTAATTGTCCCCCATGACAACATGAGCATTCCTTGGGAGCTGTATTGCGATACACAGTAACACAAGAAGAACTGGAAAAGTAGTGAAGGAGGATAAATAGTTCCTTAATAAACTGTTAACTTATGGAAGGGCTTTTCTATTTTACGCTTTCTGAATGTGTGTAAAAGTAAAGTAGCTTCTCGTAAAGTATTCATGCATTAAAGTCATGACAAAGAAATGGAATGCTGATTCTACAGAGAAAACTAATTTTCTAGGTCAAACTTCTATATTTAAAGTATGGATGGCCTTTTTTGTGAGGCTTTGTTTAAATAGAAAGCTAATTATGTAACGTAATGATTTACATTATATATTCACTAATCATTATTTTGAATGCCTGATGCACACAAAAGTAAATAAAGTAACTGACAAGTATAACTGACGTGTGTCCGTTTTTTGTCAGCCTTCTAGCAGCGGCCGAGCCGCAGAGCTCCTCGCCAAAGAACGTGGAACAGTGCCTGGGTTTATTGGCTTTGGAACGTCTCAGGGTGATCTCGGATATGTTCCTGCAGTTCAAGGAGCAGAGGAAATAGACAGCCTGGTGGATGCTGATTTTCGAATGGTGTTGCGAAAACTCTCTAAAAGGGACATCATAACAAAATTAAAAGTAGGTGTATCCTTTGTCCCCCATAAAAAAAGTATTTTTGTTGGAAGAGCATTCGTTTTTTCTTAAGGATGGCAGAGAAATCTAACATGGTAGCCAGTTGTATGTTTGTACCAGTAAATTTACTAGAGTTGCAGTACAGAAGGTGCCTTGGAGGACTTAAAGGTCTGTCAGGCACTGCTGACAGAGCATTCATAAAATTAACTCTATGGATAACCAATTGCTAGAAATGAATTGATTTTGGAAAATAGAGGCAGTGTCTAGTAGAAGCTGGTAAACTAGAGAATGTGTATATCTGACACTTCTTAAATCATGCTGTCGATATCTTGGTTTTAGGCTATGCAGGAGTTTGGGACGATGTGCAAAGAAAGAGAAGCCGAAGTGGTTAAAGGTGTCCTTCCGTACTGGCCAAGAATTTATTGTAAAATTTCACTAGTAAGTACTAAAGTATCTAAATTAAGAACTTTTCTGGATACTTCCTGTGAAAACCTGTAATGTGGTCCTACTGATATATCTAAGTTTGTTGGAATTGCTGGCTTATTCTAGAAGAAAATTAAAAAAAAAAAAAAAAGACGAAGAAAAGTAGCATTCTTTGTTACTGAGATGTTTCCATATAGGCAGTGAGTGGAACCTTGAACTGTTGATGCCTGGGCTGTAAGTGCTGTTTGTTGGGCCTTCATCTTAAAAGGATTATAAAATACTTCTTCTCTTGAAAAGTTCTTTTATGTAGATACCAGAACAGATAAAGAGAATGTGCTGTTTTGTTAAGAAAATTGTATATCTTTTTGATCTAAGATTAATATCTGGCCAGACTTATTATTAAATATGTATATATGTAGCTAGCTAATCCATAATTTACTGATAGAATATTTAATACATCTGCAAACTGTCTGGACTGGATACTGTTCTGAACATGATAGTGAAGAAGATGAATCACTATTCTGTTCATTAAAGCAATTCCTAATGTTTCTTTTGGGAGCCAAGAGCTTAGACAGTTATGGTGTTGTTAATGCATACACAAATAATGGATGGCTGCAAATAAGTGATACACAGTTTGTGTAGGCTTATGCTTGTTTTAATCCAAAAAGCATCTTCAAGGCTTTCTGTTTTTTTTTCCTTCCTTTTTTTTTTTTTCCTTTCTGTTAGATGGTTGTATAAAATGGCGATAGCAGGTGTAGTTATGGATAGCAGGAAAAGGTAACAATTCTGGATGTGCAATATATTGGGAATATGTTGGTGCTAAGCTAGGACTCTTCCATTTATGGAGGGATACTCACATATTTTCAGATCCGCATAGCTTGATTCATTGCAAAAATGGCTGAACTAAGAGACAGCTTTTCTTTTTGTCATTTCTGCTTTGAACTACTTGGCATTGAAAATACACTTTTTGCTTTAACAGGATCATGATCGCCGTGTTCGAGAAGCAACACAGCAGTCTTTTGAGCAACTGATTCTTAAAGTAAAAAAACACTTGGCACCTTATTTAAAAAGTATCATGGGATACTGGCTGATTGCTCAGTGTGACACTTACTCCCCTGCTGCTTCTGCTGCAAAAGTAGCTTTTGAAAAAGCTTTTCCTTCAAGCAAACAACCCGAAGCCTTAGCATTCTGTAAAGATGAAATTCTTAATGTAAGTTAGTATGTCTTTAAAGCTTTGTGTGAGTATATGTCAACTTTTAATAGGAGTTTAAAACTCATCCTTCCCCCACCTGTTCATGGTTAAATTTCAGTAAGGTAATTTTTTATTTCCGTGTAATGATTCTTGGTCATCAGATAATGTTGCAGGCAGATGGAATAATGATGCAAGAGTAGTTTATCTGCAGTGGTAGGTGATTAAAGAATGCTGAACACAAACATAACATCATACACAAACATAACAATGTTGTTTTGTCTCAGTTTGGCTTCTTTTTGCCAGAAGCATGTCACCACAGGACTGCAACTTACAAAGTATTATGAAGTTTTGATTCAACCAGTACAGTACCACAGGTACTGTGTTTAACAGAGGTCCATTAAATTGTGTCCTTTCTCAGTAGCATATCTAAAATATGTTTAAGAGACTTGACTCGGTTTCTGAAGTTTTACTATAGAGCTGTTTCTGAATAAACTTACAGACTATATTATTCACGTGGAAGTATTAGGTTCTTTCGTATGTGTGTATATTTATATATTTTTTTTCTCCCCTCCAGGTTCTTCAGGATCACCTTCTGAAGGAAACACCTGATACACTCAGTGATCCCCAGTATGTTAGCCTGCTTTAATGTGTGTGGTTTAGGTCTTGGTCTGTATTGGGTTCATTCTTGTTCCTGGAGGCAGTGGATTTAGTTCTGTTTCAAAAGACAGAATAGTTACTTGAGTCCAGATCCCAGTAGCTTTCTGTGGGACTTAACATTTCCAAAAGCATTTATACTTATCAGTCATCCAATTCTTTTTTCATATCTTTTAGAAATAGTATTTATGAACAGCTGGAAGACAGGATGACTTGAAACTCTTTCTAACACTTTATAAAGTGCTTTGTTACCCTTAGAACCTATGGAATGCCAGTTGATTAATTTACAATTTGCTTTTGTTTTGTTTTTCTTAGAACTGTACCAGAGGAAGAGAGAGAAGCCAAATTTTTCCGGATTTTGACCTGTTCGTTGTTAGCTTTAAAAAAGTTGCTTAGCATGCTGCCAAAGAAAGAGATGCAGTCATTGGAGGAAAAATTAATGTCACTTCTGTCTCAAAACAAATTTTGGAAATATGGCAAACACAGCACACCACAGGTAATTCTGTTTTAATTATTTATTTTGTTGAATTTTAGTTGAAGATAATGCATTGAACCTAAGCGGGTACTAATTCCTTCTGTTCTCCACGAATGATCGTTGTAGTTTGCTGATTTATGTTTGAAACAGTCTTCAGATTTCTAGGTCTTAAGTAGACAACATTGTTTTAAAATTTGTCTAATAGGCTAATATATTATTTCAGTATCACAATCATCTTCTTAGCAGTCTGCAGTCCTTTCAAATTCATAAAGAAGAAAAAAAAATAGTTTACTGCATGTGCTCTTAGTGCTTCTAGATTTTCGTTTTTAACTGTTTTATCTTGCTACTGCCAAGACCAATAGCTACATAGAGTGTTGAATTTATTTTGGTAGTTATTTATTAAAATGTTTTAAGGTGCTTTTGGAAAAAATGTGCCTTTCCAGATATATATTATAAAATGAAATGTTTAACGTGTCTTATTCCTGAACAAATGAATTTAAAATTTTAAACAGGTTTATCAAATATTTATTTTTATTAATATTCAAACCTTTGCTGATGTGCTAAAATACAGGGCTGCCTGTTGTAAGTTACTTTAACTTTAAAAGGACTGTTATAAATCTATGTGTAGTGGCAATGTATTGTCATTTGCCTAACATTTTTATTTTTCTTTGGCCTGTCAGGTTCGTTCAGCTTTCTTTGAGCTGGCTTCTGCTTTTTGCCAGTACTTGCCTGAGCTGGTGAAAGGTGAAGCACCAAGAGTTTGTCCTGCTGTTCTTCTCAGCATTGACGACAGTGATGCAGTGGTGTGTCCTGCTCTTTGGGAAGCTGTGCTTTATGTTATTGCCACTGTTGAGGTAATATAATAAACCTGAGGGGCCGGTGTTTTATTGGAATGTCACACTTAACTTTTGAGTGAGCGCCAGAGTTCTTTGTGAAGGGAGAATAAGGAAGAACAGTTTGACTGTGTTTTCTTCATAATTATTAACATGAATTTATCAATGGAACACACTCCTTCCTTTCAAAATTCCATTGATTTTAAACAATACTGGAACAGTTTTATTGCACTAGCTTCTTAATATTCACAAGCTGAAATAGGGAGAAAGTAATTTTTAAAAATACCTGTATTCCTTAAATATTTGAAAGTCAATTGAAATTTTACAGTAACTTTCTTCAGCTACAGTTTAGGGAGGTAGATTAAATGTCTAGGTAGGGAGTTCTTCTAAGTCAACGTACTCTCATTTAATTTACAATAAAATATGTTTCTTTCCATAGGACTGTTGGAGTCATGTAAATGCCAAAAAGGGAGTTCTACCAAAGCTATGGACAGTGCTTCGTGAAGGTGGACGAGGCCTCGCTACTGTTATATACCCAAATCTCTTGCCGTTCATTAGCAAGGTACCTCCTGGCATCACAGAACCAAAGCTGGAATATTTCAGAACTTTTTTCAGCTCTATAATTCAAGGGTATGAACCACAAACTGTATTTATTTGTTTATCATAGGTCTCTTTCATGTTTGGGAACAGAACTAATCTTCTTTTAAGCATTTATATCCTTTGACTTGGTATGTCAAGGATATTGACATATCTTGATATGTCAATCATTTGATATTAACTAAATATGCATCATTTATTTTTGTGGAAAAAACTCTTTCCATTATGATATTTGAAAACTGTAGTTTCAAAATATTTTTATCCAAAGCTAGAGTCAATCCTTTGCAGCTGTCCCTGTCATCTTAAACCTTCAACCTTCTTTTTTTTGTTATGTATCCCTTGCCAAAAACATAAAACTTTGACAAGGAAAGATAAGAATGTTTATTCTATAACTTTTAAAATGGAAAATGAATTTAAAGTTGAGTGACTCTTGAGATACCAGGCACCTCTCACCAGTGCAGAGGTCTCACTTTTTATTACAGAGGTTAGTGAAGATTAGCGTGGTGGTTGTGAAATTTACTGTATGCAGGAACTTGAATTCTCATGATATAGATTTTAAAGGATTTGAACTGCTATCATATTTTGCCTTTAAAATGTGAAAACCAACTGTCTATCAAATGTAATTTAAATATTACATATTTATGCATTATATACTCAAGCATATATACATCATTTTCTGAAAGACTAAAATACAACTTATTTAAACAAAATTCAGTTCTTGATTTTTGGGATGGTCATTAACAGAGTTCTTGGAGAAAGTCGTTATGTAAGGATTGGTTTTGAAGAGCATATAGAAAATTGCAGATGAGTTTTGACAAATAGCTGAAACAGTAGACAGTATACTTGACTGTGTTAAGTTTCCTCAAGTTACATAGTTCCCTTCCTGCACTGAATGCTAAAACAAAATTAAAAAGTTAATGTAGTTTATATTACATGCCTGGACTTACTGTTTTTAACTTTTTGAACATGTCCTGTTGCATTTGTTTCAGTCTGACACGTGTTTTAATATTGGTGTTGTCTGGATAAAAGCAACATACTCAAGGTTACCTTGTGCATTGAAGTGCACGTGTACTGGGCTTCTCAGAAGCACAGATAACTGAGTGTCTTCCCCCAACCAGTGTTACCTTTCAACAGGTTGTCAAGCGAGCGAGCAATAGCCAGTCCTTCAGAAAGTTCAGCAATTATAACTGCGTTTATGGAATGTTTGCGCTTTGCCATACTACAGAAAGTAAATGAAGAAGATGACCAAAGACAAATCCATCAAATGCTAATAAATGACCAGGTATTTATTAAATATTTGTGTGTATACATTTAATAAAACAAAGTTAAAGAAAGGTGAACATACATTTCTGTGAAGACTTACTTCTCTGTTGAAAACCTCACTGAATTTTATGGAAAAAAATAATACTGAAGTTGTTCAATGTTTTTCTCGCTATAAAATCAGCCATACCTCTGCACAGTTTAAATTACATGAAAAAAGGAAAAAAAAATGAGCATCCTGTATATTTTTATTATGTATATAAGCATGATTCTTTCTGAGGCTTTTGACATGGGTTCTAGAATGTTTTTCAAATTGTTAGTATTTCCTGGTATTACAAAGAACAAAATACTTACCTAGTTGGATCAATGTTCAATGTTCTTTTTTTTTTTCCTTTTTTTTTTTGTCTTTATAGCTAGTTCCTATCATCGATGCTGTACTTCAGGAGCCCAGGTTACAAAATGGACCACTATTTTATCAAATAGCAGAAACACTGAGCTCCTGGGAAGCTAAAGCTGAAGTCTCCAGTGATGATGGTACAGAAGAAGTTTTCCAGAAACTATTGACAAATTTTTGGGACCGTCTTTTAAAATTGTGTGTGCTTCATGTTGATAAGTTGGATGCTGATGAGAAACCATTGTTTGCCTTATCTGGTATGCTAGAAGTTCTTCAGAATCCAAAGACTGCTACAAAACCAAACAACAGAAAATCTGTGAAAATCAGATTTAAAGATGAGGATGAATCTGAAAGGAACACAGAAAATGGAAAGCTTACAGAAGTGAGAAAGAATAGTGATTCTGAAATTCAGGCTGACCTACAGCATAGTTCACTTCTAAGGAAAGAACCACTAGAAAATTTAGTCTGTAACCTTTCTGAATTGAGTATTGTGTATGTCAATGAACAGAAGTCAGAACAGCATTTGAAATTCCTTTCTGCCCTGCTCAGTTCTTTTTCTTCAGACAGAGTTTTTCAAGTACTTTTAGAGCAGGGAAATGACACAAGCTCTACTGCTGAAGCCCAGAAAGAAACAAAAGTTCATCATGAAAATCCATCTGTACAATTTCTTTATATGAATGTAATAACTTGGCTGAAAGAAGACTGGAGGAAAGACACACAGTTTCTGGTTGATATTTTGTACAGTGTGCTTAATTGTTGCAGCAGTAATGATGAAAGGAAAGTCATTCTTGATGATTTAACAAAGGTATTGTAAATTTTCTTACTAGATTTTATTGAAGTTACTACTCTTCATGGACTGTGGTTGATGAATCTTTATTTTGGGGATGTGGAATGGAAGGTATTCTACATGAATTTGGACAGAAGTTCAGCGTAATGAAGGTAGACTTAGAAAATGTTGACGTTAAAGTGTTGGAGTGAAAGCTTATGAGATATGTCTCATATATAAATATATTTACAAATATATAAAAAACATCAGAAATTCTCTATTCTTATCTGCTTCTTTATACAGTGTGCTTTTATATCGGTTGTCAGCAACCCTTCTCTTAAATACCGTCCTTTATTGGTCTATGTGATGGAGAGAGACTTGAGAGGCAAAATAACTAATCAACTAATCATTCTAGTGGGAGGTGTTCCTGCCCGTGGCAAGAGGGTTGGAATTAGAGGGACTTTAAGGCCCCTTCCAACCCAAACCATTCTGTGATTCAATAACTTTGTTCCTGCAACTTAGTAATTCGTGCTTATCTTCTGCAGAAAGTGAAGTTGTAAAACAAGCAAACAAAAATAAAAATATTAAATGCTTCCAATTCAGCAAAGAATTTCTGTTAAATTTTATGCAATTCTGTTTTCCTTCCAGATGGATCTGAAATGGATTATTTTTCTTCAGATAATTCAGAAGGTACCTCTTCTTTATTGTTTTGCATGGTTTTGAATATTTCCCTGGTTTTAGCTTTGCTTATACGGGTTAGAGTGACTTTTTTTTTTTAAGTAATGATAAAATCATGTAATAATAGTTTCAGTGTGTTGTTTTAACCCCATTTAAGTCTGGGGTTAGTCTTTGAAATTAAATAATTTTGTGTATATATATATATATATATGACAATGTATTTACATATAAATATATACTTAAAAAGCATCTTTTACCTTCTGTTTTTGATTGATTTGCACTTTGAACCAGATATCTGATTCATTTCTGGTCATTCCTTTGAAGCCAGAGAAAATAGGGTTGGGTATTAGACTGATAATTTTAGATATATCATCTATATTAGTCATCTAATCATCATTCTCCATTGACTATCACTGTATGCATGTTTGCTTTGAAAATGGGTATGTATGCTCATGGATGTTTTTTAGAAAGCCATAAAATAGTGGCGGATTAGGTATCCGTCACTATTTAAGGGGGGGAGGGAATTATCACAGACACATGCGCTTAGAGACAAGGCTTTTTGTGACGTGATACAATTCCCACTCTGCTTTTGTAGGTTTTATGTATTATTTCTGATGCCTGAATATTAATCCTATGCTTAGTAATAAAAGTTAATAACCTCAAAAGATTATTAGAATGACTTTCCTGTGATTCAGGCATGTTCAAGTACAACAAAACTTTCCTTAGTCTCTGACTGGCTGAAAGGAAGTACGCTTGGAGAAAGACTTGTAATGCTGGCAGATGATTTGTGTCACCTCGGTTTAAAACCCGTACCAGCCTCAACACAATCAGCCTCTTCAGAAAGGTGGACCGTCCTGAGCTTGGTGTTGTCACAACACTTTAAAAATGGTAAGCATGTTTATTCTTTGGACTTCATGAAATGTAAATACTGCACTTAATTTTGTAGAACATCGGAAGGAACTTGAGATCTTCCAGAGTACTTAATTTCTAACATCTAGTCCTCCTCCTATTTTTTTTTTAACTTGAGCCAAACATCATGCCCAGTTTAGTTTCATAAGCACCATGTGCATCATGATCATCACATTTTGTTTTGTTTTTTGTAGGTAAACGAAGGTCAATGTATAAAGAACAGATTCAGATTTGCAAGTTTGAAAAATTGAGGAGAACTTCAGTAGATGGATTTATTAGCTGATGTGCTGTAAAATAATACTGGCTTTTGAACAATACTATCTAAAATTTACCTTCAAAAATAGAATATAAAAATTGGTGGTTGTGGACCCATTGTGGGTTGGTTTGCTTGTTAAAATGGATTGCCAGAAATTAGGAAGACATAAAAGGGATAGAGGTATCACTCTGTATGTGCTCTGTTGACATGCCTTTTGTTTAAGTTGGTTTAGAGAAGGGATATTTGGTTATTTGGACCCTTGGCTATGTGATCTGAAATGGCTGTTGAATAAGAACGAGAGTTTAGGCATACTTTAGACTGAAACTACTTTGTTGCTTGATTTTTACATTCAATATTAGTAAATAAAAAACAAGTGCGTATTAATATGATGTCTTTGAGTGATTATGTTTGTCAGGTTATCAAAGCACACTGTCCTTTTCTTATTTCTACTAGAATCTTTGATTGGGGAAACTTACGTCGAAAAGATTATTGATAAACTTCAAGCGGCTCTATCTAAAGCTAGAGACCTTTCAGAAGCTGGAAATACTGAACCTTCAGTGTCTTTCATCTGCGATGTAGCCTCAAGCTTTTTCAGCTCAGTTAAAGGGTGTTTACTGATGCCATCCTCAGAAGACTTGCTGCTTACCATCTTCCAGCTGTGTGCTCAGAGGCAGGATGCTACACACTTAACAGGTAATTTGAAAAAAAAAATTTATATTTCTGACCACCATGAGTTTAAAATTGTTCCACAACTGGAAACCTACATATTTGCCTGTATGACAGTTATCATACGTAATCGTACAGAAAAGAGAATTCTTTTCTTGCTCTAGTACCTTTAGACATGTGATTATTGCTGTAGGATATAATTTCTTATGTTTTTTTCTGTAATAGATTTACTTGTATGTAAGTTAAAACACACTTGGATGTCTGGTGTAAAGTCACTTGTCCATCAGCTTCGGAGTATGCAGAAACAGAGCAGCACCTTTTTGCTTAAATCTGCACTGTGGATCAAGAATCAAATTCAATCTTCCACATTGGATGTTAAAAGGTAATTGTAATATCCATGTCCATTTCATAATACACAAGATGTAATACATCTGCATTGTTTACTTTTTTCAGCCTGTCAGAGGTGGAAACTGTGGCTTATAGCATAATTAAAACAGCATGTAAATAGCATTGTATATAAGGTATAAAAGAGCTGGATTTTACTGCATAGTGCCAAACTTGTTTGCACCGTTTTCCCTTTTTCTCAGCCTTCAGGTTCTGATCTCTGCAGTTAGTGATTTATTGTCTGCACTTCTGGAAGCTGACAGACAGTCGGGATGTCTGGTGGGATCTTATGTTGAGCATGTTACACCCAACAGAACTGAGTGGGTGAAATTGCGCGAGTCTCTTTCTGCTGAGGTATGAAAGTGATAATTGACTTTCACACTGTAGTCAGTCTTACCTGTTTCTAAGTCTCTGTCTTTGACATAGTACTGCAGTTATGATAATACATGTATCTGTCCAGTGGTTCTTTTCAGCCTCTACCCATGCTGGAGGACAAAATCTGTATTCTTATGCGCACATTTCTCCCACTACTGGAGAAAATCAAAATCTGTGAAATTATCTTTTTCTGCATGGAATACCAGCAACTTGTTTTACAACTCAGAAATCTTGTCTGAGAGAATATACCCCAGGAGGATGTTCTTATCTTAATTATTCTGTAAGATTCTTTTTTGCAAGACACTAATATCTGCAGAAGAACATGATGTGCTGACCTTAAACAAAATGCTGACATGAATAGATTGGGAGAAAGAAATAATTTCCTGACCAACTACCAATCTTTAGTAACCCTGCTACTTTTTGTAATGTTGCATAGAGTTCTAAGGGTACACACTTATTTCTGAGGCAACGATGCAGTTTTAAGTTACTGCTGTATTTTTTTATATACTGGAGTGGGTGATCCTCATCATTATGCTTTCGGTGTAAATTTGTATCTTTCATGTTTTTTTTTTTTATAATTCTGAATTTTTAACTACTACTTATATGTATTGTTAAAATGTCAATTATTTGTTCACATGCTTTTTATGTACATATTACAGTGGATGCACAAACCTCTTTTGGAAGGAAGGCTGAGTATGAATTGTGAGCATTTGGGATCCTGTGTTAAGCTATGTGGCACAACTAAACTTCCAGGGCATCTGTGTACTTCAGCCTTATTAAGTAAAATGGCGTTGCTTGTATTGGAAAATGGTATGGACCATGGAAATGATGATGCTGAAAGAAAGAAAATTGACAATATAAGTAAGTTCTAGTGATAAAACTTAAAGAAATTTTTATTTTATACTAGTTCTATATCAACATTAATTGATAATTAGAAACGAATAGGTAAAGTTTGGCATTTAACCATCAGAAATCATTCTTTTTCCCTTTACATATTTTTTTCTTAAGTTCTGCTTTAAAAGTATGAGTATGTGTAGTGCTTACATTTAAATTTAGAGCCTTTTGCTAGTATATACATGCTGTCTCAACACAACTTTGAAGTTCATTGTAGATTCAAGCGTCTCTAAAATTTAAGTTGTTCATTGCCAAAGCATGTGTGGTGCATTGGAATGAATGGGCAACAGGAACTGTGTCCATGCCATCAAATAATAGCCTTGAATGTTTAGCTGTAACATAAAGATATTTTGAGGCAGCAATTTTTCGTAATTCAACGAGGTGGAATTTCATTTCTTTTTGTTTGAGAATGCTCAGATTAGAGCCAGCATCTTCAAATTAACAATTCTACCTCCAAAAGTCTCACTGTGAAGAAGAGTGTAGTTGTTCAGTGTAGGTCCGTGTAAGCCGTTGGAAAAGGAAAAAAGAAAAACCTATGCTAGCTCTTAGCATCAGATTATTATTTTTTTTGATTTAGATCTTGATTGCCTTGTCTGCAAGAAATGTATATTAAAAAAATAAAAAGAGAGGATTTAGGGTTTAAAATTTCCTGAACTTCTAGAATAGATTATTGTAACTTTTTCTTTGTATTTTATGATGCAATTGCAGCTACCCAGTTCATGCTCTCAAGTACCTGAAGTTGTGTGTAAATGTCATCTTCTTAATGCATTAAAAATATATTAAAAACAAAACATAACCAAAAAAAAAGCTGAAACTTCTTGCATATTCACTGAGTATATTCAGTAGTTATTTTTGCTGTTTAATTAGTTGCAGAGCTGTTGTATTCATTACAATGGATTGAAGAGTTGGAGAATCCTCCTTACCTGCTTCTTGAATATCTTCATATGTTAGAAGAAATGCATATCACATATGAGAAGTTCAGTACCCTTAGTAATACAACTGACCTTCAGCAAACAATATTTGATAGGTATGTAAGAGCAAGTAAAACCTCAACTGAAATACACCCCTGAATTGAAACACAATTCTGTCTTTGTATTTTGCCTTTTATAGAGTATTAAGTGTTACCATATTTCCTTTTGTATATTGATGCTTCATAAAACACTGTTGTTGTGAAACATCGTTTATCTGCAGTTATTAACCAGGGTCTTTCTTCTTTTGAAGGTCGGAGGAACATGGAAGACTCTGGTCCTTAACCATGGCCAAACTGATTCGTGCAGAAAACGTGGTGTCCTGTGAAATGAAACATCTTTTTAAGACAAGTGAAGGGTATCTAAATGCTGTTGCCTATGACCTTTTGTGCAAAGTTTACGTTGCAAATATTGATGATGATAAATGATACTGATTCTAATGAATGACATGTGAAGACCAAAAATGTGGTAGTATATGTATGTGTTGTGTAAAAGTGAAACACCGTAATATATGGAATTAGTTACATCACAGAATATTACGTGGTTGTGTGTTCATTATGAACCAGTCAACATTTTGTTTACTAGTTAAACTTTTGGGTTTGTTTATTTTTGATATTCTGCTTGCACGAATAGGTTTCTGCCATTAACAGAGGGCAGATTGCATACACTTCAGTGCTTATCAGCCTTTTTAACTGAGGAAGAAAAGAAAGAACTGGTCTTCCACTGCGTGGCCAAACTTATGACATGTGCACAGACAGAGCTCTCCAGTACTGATGGTCAGTATGTTTTCTACCTCAGCCCACTTCATTAGAATTTAAGAATGTCACTTTGTAATAATGTTTGCTTTTAGCTAAGATGTGTTAATTATAATTGTATCAATTTTACTAGAAAGAAATGTCTTTTCATTTTGCATATTTCTTTTAGACTGTTTGGCATAGTGGTTTTCTGTCTTACTAAGGAAGTACAGGCTATGCTGCCTGGTCCAAAATTAGAACTTAAAAGATAGATCAAACAAGGAGTGAGGCAGTATCAAAATACTTTTAGCAATATCAGTCTTTCTGATTTAGACACATTTGTAAATATTAAAGTTTTCTATTAATCATTTAGGCTTTACATAGCATGCAAATTATTTCTGCTGTCTGCTGGTAGTGTTGTGATTGATTTTAGATGCTTCAGCATCCAAACTCTTTCGAAGTTCTTGTATAATTTTTGAACAGTTCATCCAGTGCATGGGATGATACAGTATGCTCAGTCAGAGCTCCTGTGCATGCACTTTTAACAGCTTTTGAAAAATTACTTAATGAGGTGATTGAGATGTGTTACAACATTGCTTTGAATGTCCCTTAGAAAAAATACTAATTTTCACAAACTCACTGCTTTTCAAGAGCAGTCTTTGGAAATAATTATACAAAGTCCTTCTACATTCTTATTATGCAGTTAAAACAAACAAACAAAAACACGCACACCTTATCTTCTCTCTCTCAGTACTGCTTTCATGGTTTCCTGAACATACTTCATAAGTCTTATAAAAACCTGAAAACTTGCTTGTTTTCTTAACAAAACCGTACTTAAATTGAAGAAACTGGTCATTTTAAACTGTTGTCATCTGTCCCTTTGCAGTGTCTTCGTGTTTTCAGATGAGCTCTTTCAAATGAAAGTCCTCAGACTGTGAAAATTTTCAGTATTCGTTTCATGCAGCAGTTGAGAGGAATCTTGAATCTTACTGCAGTTATAGTTTCCTTAAC
This sequence comes from Anser cygnoides, assembly GCF_040182565.1. Lineage (NCBI taxonomy): Eukaryota > Metazoa > Chordata > Aves > Anseriformes > Anatidae > Anser > Anser cygnoides. Next base: position 111,881,521 of record NC_089873.1, on the reverse strand, counting down.
ACTTGTTCTTCAGACTTAGTTTGTTAAGCTGTCCTGGCTCTATGTGTGAACCAGTGAACCAACCAAATGGGGCCTTGAAACTTTAAACAGAAAATAGGAAGAAGAATCCTCACTGTTCCCGTGCTACTCTGTTCCTTGTACTCTTGTTTGTAACTCTGGTCTGCATTTTCCTTTCTGCTGCTTCTCATTTTCCTAGGGGTTCCTGAACAGACAATATATTCGCAATTTTTCCCATTAAGTGTGACGTAGGATGTGGGCTCACCATTCAAGGTTTAGTTTTTTTTCAGATCAGGAAAGTGCTGGTAAATTTCTTGTAAATCATTGCTGCTTAAGTGAAGTGTGTGGTTTTTTGCTATGCATATGTGGTACTTTAACTCAGTTCCGTGTTATCGTGCCTGTAAGAAACGTTCTCCAAGAGATCTGGGTGCATGCGGTTTTCCTTAAAAATGGAAAACGATGCTAATACAACTGTAGTATTTTACTGTGAAACTAAAAGCTATCGCTCTTGCAATAGTATTGGAATTCATACCTTGTGTTTCCATTTACTTAATTATCTGTCCAAATTATTGTTTGGGATACTACATTTTTAATAGCACAATTAAATTTAAATCTTACCAGGTATTTTTCTTTTTTAATTGTGTAAACCAAGTATGACTCTTATAGGAGTTTTTGGTTTAGTGGTTTGAGTTTTTTTGGGGTTTTTTTTGTTTTTTTTTTTTAGTTTGGGTTGGATGCAGTAATTTTGATTTAACAAGGGCATCTGTGGGCTAAGTATTGAAAGAAAAAAGCTTAGCTATTATCCAAACTACGTCATGATATTAATATTAAAGTATCCAATCAATTGACACACATTCTAATGTTTGTCTGCCCTGATAATTAAGACCTACTGAGGATGTTTTTATTATGTCATAGGAGCATTTGGGTGTCTTTCCATTTTGAACTCCTGCTTGAATGACAGTAGTATTGATTGTGATCATCTATTACCTGGGATACTAAAAATCATAATGTCTTGGAAAAACGATAATGAGGACAGCTTTCTCTTTAGCTGGTGGGTGCAACTTTGAGACAATTTGATAATTTTATTTTATATTTTTTCAATTTGTAAAGAGTTTAAAAACACAGGGTGGTTATTAACTTAAAATCAAATTGTAAGTTAAAACTGTCATCTGCTGCATTAATACTACATTTTCAAGCCTTTGTAGAACTGAACGGCATCCCTCAGTTTAATATACCTGTCTCTAAGTATCTAATTAGTTTACTGAAGGGAATTATATGAAGATAAATAGGTGTAAAAAAGTTGGTCTGACATTAAACCTGTAATCAAGGCTGGGAAACCAGGAGCTTGTTTATCCATCCAGATGATAACTCTTTTCCAAAGCATGCAGAACTGACCAGCTTTGCAGGTGCAGCTGGATATTCAGTTCAAAATTCTGATTCCTTATTTAGCTAGCAGAAAGAAAACTTGGGTACCAAACTTAAGTGTCTGTTTTTTAAATTTTGCACCTGAAAATGTAACTTGGAAAGCTAAACTTCCAATAAGGAGTAAAAATACACCGATGTTTGTTTGTTTGAGTGAAGTGAGAAAAACCCAAGCAACACAATCTGAAAATAATATACAGTACTGGGGCATTTGAGAGCTTTTATTTTTTAAGTCAATTTTTAATTAAAAAAAAAAGATTTTTTTTGTTGTTGCAATGATTAAGTTAAAATTGCTAATTTTCACAGTTCATGTAAGTGTTACAATTTTAGGAATCTGTTAATATAACATGCAAATGAGCTAGTACCTCTGATTATCTGTTTTGTACCAGTTGACTGACTTATTTAGGATCGGTAGCCAAGGGGGGATCCTAGCTCTGAAATACAGTGTCAGAAGCACCTAGGTCAAAGAGCCTGGTACAAGACTAATTTGTCTGAAGAGAAGCAAAGGCAAGAAAATAAATACTTGTGGTTATAACATGATAATAAGTTAGCTTCAGCTGTATTTTTATTTCAGCAATCTGAAAGAAACAAGTGCTCAGTTGCTGGGTTTCAACATAGAGATGATCCGTTACCTTCCATTGTTGCTGAAGTATTCCACAGCTCCTTTGGCTGATAATGAATGGGACTTCATCATGTGCTCCATGCTGGCTTGGTTAGAGGTAAGATGAAAGAGACTGTTACTAACCATTGCATTGCAGTTCCTAATACAATCCCCTAATGCCCTCTGAAGGTTCTAGACTAATTTTGGCTAGGGCTACTGGTAAGGAAGGAGGAATTTCAAAATTAAAAAATAGGCTAGGAAATAACTCCATTTTTATTATCTTAGTGGGCTCTCTGATCAACATTTTATCCTCAGACTTTGAAAGCTGTATGTTAAAAGTTCACCTGTTCATGTGAACATCTGTACAAAATGGGAAGGTGGATATCTGGATGATGCAGTGAAACATTGTAGAAGCTATGACATATAGCAGTTAGATTTGAACAAAGGTACATAAGGATTGCCAAGAAGAATGGAAATCAGAATGTCTTAATGACAATTGTCTTAACAGTTGTAACTTTTGGCAACCTGGTCTAGTGGAAGGTGTCCGTGCCCACAGCAGGGGGGTTGGAACCAGGTGATCCTGAAGGGTCCCTTCCAACCCAAACCATTCTGTGATACTATGAATTTTGTTTCATCTAGGGTGTGTTAATTTCCTAGTACTTTTAAGTAAGGATCATTTCAAAGATAACTTGTATCTCAACCCTAGAGTGAAACTAAGAATATAAACTTTACATACCAGGAGTGCTTATGTTGCATTTTCAGTATTGATACAGCTAATTTTTTAGATTATTCCCTGGATGTGGCAGGAACGTAGTCATCTCAGTTTAGAAAATATTTGGCATAATGTTAAAAAGAATTTTTAAGAAATTCACAGAATGCACAGAATTTTTTTTTTTTTTCATTGAGCTTTGGCAAAGCTTATGTGTGGTTTAAAAGCACAAACAATACTAGTTTGAGGTTTGCTGCTATAGAGAAGGATGAAATAAGCCTCTAGTTGTAAGACAGCCAGATCTTCTGTTTCCAAAATCAAATCAGCAAGACAGTGGAAGATAACACCAGGGCATGGAAACTTTCATGTGATCTTTCTTGGTCTCAGGATTAATCTTACCTGTGCAGTATGTGCCTTAAAACTTTATTTTTGTAAAAGAACTTTTACAAAAAAGTTGTTGCATAGATCAAGTGCTTAGGAATATTTTTAAGATTTAATGATACTCCTGTTTTTTTCCAGGGGGTGAGGGATGAATTTAGTAAGTATAAAAATTAAAAGGAGCTGCTTTAGGATAAACAAAATATTCTCCTGATAATCACTTCAATAACTTCCAGTTTCCAATAATGCATTGTCAGTTTCTTCTTACGATTTGGAAATGCAGGCATAATATGGATTGTTTTATATTTGGGAGAGAAAAGTGAGCTCACTTCATGTGCAGTTTTGGCTCACTTGGCTCTACAAGTGCAACAGATTGTCTACAGTTGCATACATTTCTATTCAAATCCACTTGGTGGCAGTTTCTGTCTGTCATTATAAAGAAGGTCACATAAGGGAAGCAATCTAGAATTTGAAACATTGGTGGGACTTAGAAATTCGTTTCAGCATGTTTTATTAAAGTACAAATTACATTTTCAAACTTTTTTATCAAATAGTTATAAAACAGTCTTTGCAGCTGAATCTTCTGTGAAATTACTCGTGGATATAGACGGGGAATGTGAAAAAACTATTTCAAAGCAGATTTGTGATTAAGAAATGTTCCTCTTATTTTTTTTTTTTTCCTCCTAGACAACCTGTGAAAACCATTCGCTCTATCATATCCCACTTGTGCAGATTTTTGCTTGTGTCAGTTGTGACTTGGCATCTGCCCTTAGTGCTTACTTTGAATCTGCAGCTCCTGAGACTACTGAAAACCTTCCTGTGAACTTGATCAGTGAATGGAAAGAATTCTTTTCTGAGGGAATTCACAATTTGCTGTTACCTTTGTTGGTGAAAGTCACAGGCGAGTATATGGTAACTGGCAAGGAGGCTATTAGTTAGTGATACATATCAGCCTATTCTGAAATAGAACTTGCTGGGCCATATTTTTCAATTTCTAGGAATATTATTTTAACATAGTTCATTAAAAAATAGTGCTTTCCTGAACACGTGTTAATTAGTAAAGGAATTATATTCTTTGGCTCTTAATATTAGATGAATTCTTCTAAACACAATGTGAGTTGTTTCTAATTATTATTGTTTATGATATCATCTCCACATTCTGCATCACAGCTTACCTGTCTCTGTTTTAAATAGGAGAAACCAAAACTGCGGCTGAAGGCTCTTTTCAGAACTCTGTATTAACATCTTTGGGTGAAGCTCTAACTTACATATCAAAGGACCAATTGTTAAACCATAAATTGCCAGCGAAGTTTGTTGCAGGCCAGAAAACAAATCTTCCCGATAAACTACAGACTCTGTTAAACACACTGTCTCCATTGTTGCTTTTCTGGGCTAGACCTGTACAGATTTCTGTCTACCACATGTTGTATAAGTAAGAATCAACAAATTTCTCACTCCTCATCTCCTTCCCCTGCTTTTTTTTTTTTACTTTTTTATTTTTTTCTCCAGTATACCGTAGAACACGCACTTATGTTTAGTAAAGTTTTGTGTCATTATGGGAGAAAATGCTTAACTGGGCAACTTGTATTCTGGATCAGAGTATAGGCTCTAAAGCTATGAATGCTAAATTTAATTATAAAAGCAGATTAAATATATACTGAGAAATTCTACTGCGGTACATGAAAATACAATTTTATTTTCTGTACCATAGTTACAGATAGATATCAGTGTTGTAACTAGCAGGCTATTTCTTTAGCACCTATTTTAATGCTCATAAATCCTGAAGTGTAAACTGAAACATTCCAAGTTTGATCTGGTAACCACAATCTCATTAAACAGCATGACCATTTTATTTTCACTAATTTAGGTAAGAAAGTAGAAAAAAAATATGTGGTATTCTTGTGAACTTTTTTGGATATCTTTAATTACGGAAAGAATACAGAATTTGAAAAACAGTATGCATTTGACTTCTCAAAACGCAGGCTGCAGAGCAGCAGACTTGAGCAGAAGAAGCAACCATTATACTTCTCACAACTTAATGCCTCAGTATAGCTTTGTTCTGAGATGGGGAAATTTATTTTAGCATGACTCGGGATGTTTAAAAGGTTTGGAGAAGAGCTGAGCAGGGCTACAAGCTCTGTCGATCTGTAACCAACTTCGCATGACATGTCTCTTAAAGATTCTTTACTTAACAAAAAGGTGTTAATAAGTATTTCCCTGATTATATTGATTATCAGTAATGTTGACATTGATAATCAAAGAACTGTACATTACACACATACTATGAACATAGTAAAAATTAAATTTCATTTCTTTTCTGTGTTTCTGTAGATTAATGCCTGAATTGCCTAAATTTGATGATGAAGATCTCAAATCCTATGGTGACGAAGAGGAAGAATCAGCATTGTGTGTATTTTTTCCTCATTTTTTTACTACTGTTTTCCCTGTTTTTATTATCTGTTAGGAAAGTTGATGTGCAGCAGAGTAGTGTCTGTCAGAAGATGTTAAAATAAAAAATTAAGATGGTTATAACAGTAGGGGTATAAATATTGAATATATAAAATAAAATTGATTAAGTCTGCCTTTGTGCTAAAACTGGAAATAACATTTTTTAATGTTTAATAGTTTTCTGGGTACAGTTACTAGAGTAACTGGAGCATATATGTTCCATTGTACAATCTCAAGAGTTTTTATATGGGACTGCTGTATTGAGAATATTTCTAGTTGCACAAGTAACTTCAATTTCCTGGATTGTTCCTTTTAGACAAACTTATCCAAGAATTAAATTAAACGTGAAGACCTCCAAAACTGACCTGGGTGTTTTATACATCTTGAATCTGATAAAGTCAACAGTTTGAAGAGGGAATACAATAATTGATTTAAACAAAAATTAAAAAAAACTTCAGCCCAGCAATTAATAGCATGTTTTACTACAGAGCTGCAAAAGATGTTATAATGCATTGCTAAAACCCACACCCAACACATTCAATGGTTAGGAGATCCATTGTTCAATTGCTCTTTTGTTGGTGGCTTGACAAAGAAGAAATTGAAGCGTTCCCTGACATGGGTTAAATCAGCTCAGCCATAGACCAAATTCACATTTTCAGATTGGGATCAGCATTCAGTTTATGTTCTTCTTCTGAAAGGTAAAGAGACCAACGGTCTGTTTCAGGAAAAAGAACTGGTAAAATCTAGCACTAGTGTGCCAATCTGCAAGTAAATTTTTCCTGTAATAAAAGACCTCCTTAGATGTTCTACATACATGCTTTTACTAAAAGGTTGCTAGGAAGGCTGTGAATATAAATTCAGTTAATGCTCTACTGCAGTTTTGAGTTTACAATGCCAGATAACGTCTTTCCATAGATCGCCTCCAGCTGCTCTTATGTCTGTCCTTGCCACTCAAGAGGTCTTACTAGAAAACATCCTAGAATGCATTCCAGTTGGAGAATTTGCAGTTATTCAGCCCTTGAGTGATGAGTTCTGCCTTGTTCTTGGATATCTTCTCACTTGGAAGTTAACATTAACTTTCTTCAAAGCGGCTTCTTCTCAGGTATATACTCAGAGCATTTTCCTTTAAAGTGAATTTCTTAATACGCTCACGTGGTTTGAGCCTTGAGGTTTCATTCAGCCTTTTTATTCTTTTAATTGTGCATCTTCCTACCTCCATTTTTTGTGGAATTAGTGGGATTCTGAAAGCATCAATAGATCTGTATTTCTGTATGCTATAGTTAGGGATGGCAATATTAGCGTTGATAAAAATTTAACATTCATTAATAGATGTTTCTTTTTGCCATTTTCAAACAAGTTTGCTACATTTTATGCTTTTCTAGTTTTTTAGAAGTTTGCAGAGAGCTAAATCGTTCTTAACACAAATTCCAAATCTCAGGATTGCTCTTCCTCCCGACAGAAACGTATTTGTATTATTTGCAGAGAAAACTATTTTTATTAAGTCTCATCTGCTTTTTGTGTTGTTTTTTTTTGTTTGTTTGTTTTTTTTAACACTATCAGCTACGAGTTCTCTATTCACAATACCTTAGAAGAACAAAAAGCTTGAATAAACTGCTTTATCACTTGTTCAGGCTTATGCCTGAAAATCCTGTCTTTTCTGGGCCAACTTCAGAAGTTCCGAATAAGGATACAAAGACCTTCTTTACTGAAGAGCTTCATTTAGATGTCAAAGGTTAGTAAAAAAATGGCATTTGTGCATTTGAACGAGTTTTGATACTGTTGAAGCTTAAATATGCTTTTCTGTTTAAAAAAAATAAATTGAAAATGCTTCATTGAAAATGCTATTTTATGTACCCTTATAAATTTTCATACACCTTTTTATGTACCTGCAAAGATACTGAGTTTTCATTTTTTATTTTTGTGCTTGAATGTCATTGTATGTTGCAGAACTGTTTATCTGGATGACAGTAAGAAAGGTAGAAATAGGGTAGTTTGGGGAATTACTAACACAGCTTCCCAAGAGAAGGATGTTCCTTATTTGTTTATATACTTGCATAGAACACTGCAAACCTCAGATGTGCTCCAAACATCTTACTGCTTGATCACTCGGAAGTGAGTAATTTGTAATTTCTAGAATGTAAAATTATTCTTGATTTCTGGTAGTCCACCTAGAGTTCATCTCTAAATTAGAAGATGCATTTCCAGCTATGAAGTGTTAATCTAAGAAACTAGAGTCATAGAGAAAAGTGGAGTCAAACAACCAGTTATAGTAACAAAGTTAGAAGGAGCAGGTAAATTAATTTCTTATTACCACAGTTATATATATATATATATTTTTGTATATGTTGTGAAAGAAGCAACATTTGTGACTAATTTGTTAATAGTATTTCAACATCCTTTTATTTCTCTCGCAGGAACAGGAGCCCTGTCATCCCAAATTCCACACTTGGCTTGTACTGTGTATCATATAACTTTGAAAGACTTGCCAGCCATGGTTAGGCTTTGGTGGAATAGCTGTGAGAAACGTGTCTTCAATGTTGTAGATAAATTTACAAGCAAGTATGTCAGCAGCGTGCTTTCTTCACAGGAAATATCTTCTGTTCAAACTAGCACACAGTTATTTAATGGCATGACGGTTAGTGAGACTTCTTGTTATTTTTTTTATTTTTTGCACATCTATAGAGAAATGTTGCTTCTCAGAACAAGACTGTATGACAGTATTTTATATGATTTCATTTTTGTTGTTCTATATGACTGATGAGAACGTAATTTAGCTTGCTATCTATATAGTAAGTTGGTGTATATTAGAATAAGTTGGAAAAAAATTTTATGAATGTTTTCATTTTTCATTCAGAAAAAAATTTTATGAATGTTGGAAAAATAGAGGACTCCGGTAAATGCAAGATTGTTTGGTTCATTAAAAAATATAATCAGCCACTAGATTGGAAAAATGGCTGGTAATTTCTTTTCAGATTGCCAATATATGAGAACATTTCTACTTTCTTTGAGAAAAGTGTTTTCCTGGTCTAAGAGAATTATTTAATGTAAGGCTAGAAATGGTGTGTAAATCTCTCTGGTTGTGGAGATTTTTAATACTTGCATTTTTTTTCATAGGTAAAAGCTCGGTCTGCTGCACGGGAAGTCATTGCTACCTATTCAGTTGATGATATATTTATTGAACTAATAATACAGCTTCCAACAAATTACCCGCTGGGGTCCATAACAGTTGAGAGTGGAAAGAGAGTTGGTGTGGCTGTTCAGCAATGGCGCAATTGGATGCTACAGTTAAGCACATACCTAACGCATCAAGTGAGTTTAGAGAAGGCCCCTAGTTTTGAAAACGTAGTCCTGATAATAGAAAAATTTTCCTAATAATATAGTATTTAGATTTATATAATGACTCTCATCAGATTTCAAATGTGACTTTATAGATTTGATCACTCTTATCATCTGCTTTTCTCCAGATGCTAAAACAAAGAGGTAGGTAAAATTACCTGCCTAGTAAGTCCTGATAAATCCACAGTCAAAGATGAGAATCTAGATCTCATAAGGGATGGGCCAGTGTTCACCCTATGCCATTCTAACTATACTTTGGAAAAGAAACACAGTACATGAAATTCTAAAAGTTTGGTGGTTGTTAAGTTGCACATCTTTGGCTAGAACAAAACAAAGAAAATGTTGAATGAAATTTTTGAAATTAGAAGTGCATTCCTTTTGTTGTGAGAATTACTTGCATTTCTAAAGGTTAAACTACTATCTGTAGTTCATGGGTTGGCTTTATAAATTACTGCATGTAATTTCAGATTTTAAAGTATAGAGGCTTTGTTTCCTCTATGTGCTTGTGAATTAACAGTAAGAATACTCTGAAGGAATGCTATAGTATATTAATAACTGTTTTTTCTCTGTTAGAATGGAAGTATTATGGAAGGCTTATCTTTGTGGAAAAATAACGTGGATAAACGTTTTGAGGGTGTAGAAGATTGCATGATCTGTTTTTCAGTCATTCATGGTTCCAACTATTCTCTTCCCAAAAAAGCTTGCAGAACATGTAAGAAAAAGTTTCATTCAGCTTGCTTGGTAAGTAGCTACGCTAAATCCTTCTAAATAGGCAAACTATTTATTAATAGTTTGAACTAGATACTTCTAGTGAAATGCCATCAGTTTCTCATTTTGTTGTTGGATTATCTGGGATTAAGTGAATTCCTAAAAATTTGCATGGATTTTGTACTAAGCTGCAAAGGCATGTAATGAGAGAGGAGTTTCTACACTAAGCAGATAATAACTGTTTTGTGTTCTAAGATTCAGCCGTTACATCTATGTAGGGTGTAGCAACAGCATTTTGATGTTAGCAGCTCAGATACGGGAACAGAAAAGTTTAAATTTAGTTTACACAGCATGCTCTTCAGTAAACCCTGCTGATCTGGACAATTTACAGTTAACTATATCCAAGTCATCATAGGCACTGGTTGCGTGGTTACTGAGTATGCTGGTACAGGTTGGCATCTGTATTGCCATACAATAGAGGAATTCATGCTGCTTTGAAAACATTACTTCTGTCTGAAATTAGACTGGACAAGAATTCCTTTGTTTTTCTTTCATTTGTTTGTTCAGTATAAAACTTTTGTGCTTTGTGTACACACACAAATACATAAGAGGAAAGGATTTTTAACTGTTCTTTGGCTTTTTTTTTTTTTTTTAAGCAAAATGAATATTTTGATAGTTAACTTTATTGGCAAGTAATGCTTGTTACAAGTGATAAATCAATGTTCTTGTTAGTCAACTTGCATTCATATATTAAGCACTCATACTTCTCTTTCAGTACAAATGGTTCACATCCAGCAACAAATCCACCTGTCCGCTTTGTCGAGAGACATTCTTCTGAAATAAAACGGTCTGCCTTATTTCTGTGAGCTATGTCATAAATGAAGAGGGGACAATAAACAGTATGTTAAAAGAAGCAAACTACTTGGAAATAATGTCAGTTACTTTAAATTCTTGACTAGTGGGATATGACACATATTTACCTCTGGACTGTTTTTTGTAAAAGTTTGAAGATTCTTCTTTGATATAAAGAAATATATAAGAATAATTTATTTTAATTTGTATATTTTTAAGGTATTAAGGTATGTTAAAAATTCAAAAGTAATGTAGGGTTATGTCTAAAAAGTGGTGTTTAAGCCACAACATAGTTGATTAAAACCTCTTACTTTAGGTATATTCTAACATGGTGGTATGTGCTTAAGCCAGATCATGCCTCCTAATGTAACAGGTGAATTTAACATAGGTGGTATAAAGACTTGATTTTTTGCTGTTATATGTTAAGGCATGGAATTAGGGCGATAACTTTCAAATATAAAATTTAAAAATATAAAATATAAAATTAAAAAATAAAAATATAAAATATAAAATTTAAACATAGCATGCTCTAAATCAGTGTTTATAAATTGAGCTTTCACCTTTAACCATCTTATATTCTCAAAAATCCTGAGCCATCCTGCACCCTAAAAACTTGAGTACTCTGAAGCCTAAGTGAGTAGAGAGCCCAATCATTCCTGCATGACAATGAAAACCACTACCTATGTAGTGCAGACTGGCCTTTAAGAAGACATACAATTCTTGTGTTGTGATCAATTCTTGTGTTGCCATTATTGCAGTTAATGTCTTCATTAGCTGGCACATAAAATACCACTGAATTTACCCTCTACTTCCAGTGTCCCGTAATAAGGGTTCTAAGCAAATATGACAGATATATCAGAATTTAACATTGTCTTCATTCCACTAGTCTTTTTTTTTTTTTTTTTTTTTTAAAGCAGCAGTAGCGTACTAATATGTTCTAACTTGGATAGTATTGTTCTGTGGTGGATTTCTTTGAAAAGTCAATAAAAGGGAAGGAATAAATGAATTTTGTCAGTCTTTGTAGTCTCTGGATTGTTTTCCTCTGTGTGGCAAATTACAGAAATGAATGGTACAAATCAAACTACATCTTAAAATTGTCTTTTGATGTTGTGACCTTTGCACAGCACCCTAACTTCAGTTATCCTTCTAGAATTGTCTTAAGGAGGAGCAGCAGTACAGATATAACACCAAAACCATAATTCTTCATAAAAGCAAAATTAGTGAGCAGAAAACCTCCTTTCCTTATAGTAAGGGAGAACTGAACAAAACCAGAAGTGTTGCTTAGCAAAGGGTCTGCTGTCAACTATAAAAGATTCTAGAGTTAGGGGGCTGTTGAACTGAAGTGTAACTTATAATTGACCAGTTGGTAAGTTGCAAGGACACAAACTGCTTATATTCTTCACTGGAAGTAGACAATGGAAACATGTCATTCACAGATGGCCACAAGGTTTCATCTCTGTTTCCCGCCTTTGACAGTCCTTGGACAAGATATTCTGAAGTTAAGAATCAAAGACTTGAGCCTAGCCTCACTTTGGTCAATAAAACTTACTTTGTTAGACTTAGTTCCAAGTGGTAGGGAGTCTGGTATATAACAAATATCAAGCAACAGCCTATGTATGACTGAAACTGCTTTCTACACCCTCCTCCTGGGTGTACGTATTCACGTTCATATGCATCTATATAAAAACATACTGTAAAAAAAAGTTACTGAAAGGGATGTACCAGCTCTGCTCGAATTGCTGAATTGTCGTGTTTGGCAGTGATCTTCTGAGCTGGAAAATGGTGACCTTAGGATGTAAAACAATAATGAGTGCACACCTTCTGCTGTCCAATGCTTTTTTGTATGTTCTTCAGGCTAGTGCAAGGAATAACCTTTATGCCAGAAAAGCATCAGCTTTTGACCTGTATCAGTCAAAAGCAGCTTCTTGTGTTACTTTGCAGTATGGTATCTCAAATCCTCAGATGATCCAGCTATGCTTGCAGTCATGTGTTTCTTCTAACAGGCCCTACACTTAAATTTCTTGTATGTTGTTCTGCCTGTCTATAACCTCCTTTTTTCAATCTCCCAGATGAGTTTTTTGGGTGGTCAGTTCCAAACGTGGAAAAACTTTTAATGTTTGTGCAGGCTGGACAAGTAGACAGTCATATGTGTAGTTCTGAAGTCTTATACGGAATAGTCTTTCCAGTGCCCCAGCATCCTACGGAAAAACTTGTGACTTTAGTTCCCATGAAAAGAGAGAGCTAATCGTTTAAAGTTCTGTTGCCACAAAACGTTAATGAAGAGTTTCTTTGAAAGCGTTCTCCAAGACAGTGTTAGCACTGCTGTGCGCCTACGCTGACTCTAGCTTTGTGTTGCACATGAGCAGTGTCTTCCTCCTAGGACTGTGCCCACCTCACACCATAATGTCCCTGGAATGCACCTTTTGTGGGCACTTCACAGGGAGGAAGCTGCAGAGGAAAGCTCTTTGTGAGGATCTCATGTTCAGGAAATAGCTTCCTGTTTTGTATAATGATTTTCAGAGAGGACTCATTCTACTTCTCTACGTATATTCATTGTTTTCAGGTACCCAGTAACTAGCCTTCTTAATAGCATCTCATATGTTTTTTTTCCTCAATGCCTTTTCACAGATGAGAACTCTACATCTTTACAGTGGTACGTACCCTCCTTGTAAAATGGCACAGAAAGGAGCACAATCAACCCATACAAAACAGCAGGAGAGTAGTAGCTATTTTTTTCAGCTCCTGAGATGCACTTCCTGCATCCTTCTGTTCAGAAGTATCTGGTTTTCCTACTACAGAAACAAACTCAGTAACTGTGCGTTAGACTTGCAAAAGTGCTTCATACTACACCAAAATGAGTCACACCAAATATTTAAACCCCGCACAGGTACAGAGTAACTATTAAAACAGGAAGCATTATATCAAGTACATTCTTTTAATAAGCAACAAAGACAAATATACAAATTCTTATTTACAGAGGGAAAAAGTGGTGAAGTGCAAAATGTGATGGGGTAGGGTATTTCACAGTTCACCTGCAACTGTCCTGTGGAAAGCCAGAGGACAGCTGTACCTCTGACAGCAGATAAAAGCTGGTTGACCTCTAGAATAAAAACAGAGTCTTGATCAGTTTCACTGCAGTAGTCAGGAAGTGAGGATACACCTTAAGAGTGTGAGAAATGATTTGACAGCTTCAATGGTCTGTATTCAACTTCCTGTACGTCTGGTATATGTAGTAAGAACAGTTATCCAGGTTTCCTAAATTTGAGGATGGTAAGCATCTCTTGTCCTGCTTGTCTGGAAAGTGCTCGTGTGCCTTCTAAGCCGTGTTTCTTCATTGTTTCCAGAATTTCATCTGTAATTGAAAGCACAGTGTTACAATAAAGTTCATATAGCTATAAAAGGCAATGCTAAAGTGTCTGCAAAATATACAGTACAAAGATTATAATTTGTCATTTTACTCTTTCAGACAGTAATTTTTATGCAAAGTAGTCTTCCATCTGGAAGAAATAAAGTTTATGTTATACTAACTGTGGTTCAGTATTTTGGTATTATAACAATAAAAAGTTCATTTATGAAGCTAATTTGTAGGAAAAAACTGAAATTCATAGCACCTTCTCCCAAAAGCTGCCTAATCAATCAAAACAGTGAAGGAATAATCACTGTCCTTGCAACCACCTCATAATGTACAACCTATTAAGCATTAGATCAGAAGGAGCAATTCCGAATCTCTTCTCTACGCAGGTCAGAAATAATTGACATTTCCAACTGAAGGCTTTTTTTTTACCTATAAGTTTACAACACTATTCTCTTTTGTAAGAAAGGGTTGGACAGGCTTCATTACCTAGTTCAGAAGATTTCAGACTTTGAAACTGTCAATCTTAAGTAATACGGTATTGCCACATTAGATTAAAATCACATTGGGTACTTCTTTGCTCATGTTTACTGAGGTCTGATAACCTCCAGAACATTGCTGTGATCAACAATTTGATGAATAGTGTTAAATCTAGTTTGGCACAAAAGGGTCAAAGGAGAGCGATCACCTGGATTATTTTCTTTAATTGTGACCAAGTAGAATAATCCTCCTGGTGAAAGCAAGTCTGCCACTAGTGGAAAAACTCGATCCATTACTTCTCTGCCCCTTTTGCCACCAGCCCAGGATGCCTCTATTCCATGGCTTTTCACCTAGGAAGAATGAAAGCAAAGACCATCTTACTCAATACAGAATAATACAAGTGTTGGTGGTACTTAGAAGAGAAACATCATCATGATCTCTGCCTTTGGGCATCTGCCATTAGAACTCTGGTAACTTTGATTCAGCAGATTGGTTTATAAAGCAAAATTCCTTCAGAACTACTCCTTGCAAGATGAATGCATTGCTTTTGTTTCAAGTTCTATTTATAACGTTTAATTGAAAGAGATGCATTTTGTCACATGCTTTACATGTATTTTCTTGTATGATCTCATTTGCCAAGTGAAAGGTGGCCAGTGAACCCTTTGGCTCTTTCAGAATCAGACTCATAAACACAGAGTCTGAGGAAGCAGAGGAAAAACAAAAATGCTAAGATATTTTTATAGAAGGTTTTCAATGGAAAGTGCATGTCTAACAAGTCTTGATGGAGAAATTACCTCCAGCAATCTTTACTCCCATGTAGTGTTACTATCAGTTCTAATAAATCATTTTCACTAAAACAGTTGTTACAACTTGTACAGTTATTGACTGGTTCCACAAAACCATTTACTATTTTGAAACAAAGAGCCTACACTGCAAATTAAGAAAAGGTAATTGAACAACTACAAGCTGAGTTTTTGTACCACAGTTTATTTGATTTGCCATCTCCTCTGACAGCAGAACTATTTTTATTGTGGATTTTAAATTTATTTTTTCTTACCTCTTCAGAGGGTGTTACCACATATGGCGGATTAAAGAGCAGTAGATCAACCTTCCCATTTAATCTTGGTGACAATCCGTTGACCTACAGATGAAATTAATAACAAGGAATCATTATTTACATTTTTTAAAAAATAGTTACATAGTCCTGGATATCTTTGTATTAATTTAAATTGCCACACAGACCAACCTAAAAAACAACAACAACAACAAAAAAAGTGTGGCATTAAGTTGCAAAACACTTAAGCATTCATCAGGTAATAATGGAAATCAGACCTACAGATGACCTGGGAGTAACCAGAAAGTATTTAAGAAGTTTCTTTAAATTCTGGATAGTTAGTTTTATATAAGACAGTAATCTAAATTTGAAGCCTATCTTCTGTTATGCGGCTACATCACCGTTCTAGAAAACAAGCTATTTGTCTATCTGTCTGTGCTGCATGAGTCCAGTAATACTGGATTAGTTAAAAGTACATGTAGATCCTTGTCTACTTTTTTTTTCTTCTTGAGTGCAATGCACTGTCAACTTTGGTTTGGTTCCAAACACTTCAGCCTGACTCAGGAACTTTCTAAGCGCGAGAGAAACTGAACAATTTAAACAGTCTTAAGACAACGTTACATGAAATGTAGAAGAGCGAGAGAGACATACAGCAGACACAAAGGTATTATTTTATTCTTTCACTTTGGTCTTTCATCATTTTTTCATCTGTCCTTATCAAGAGAATATTTGTTCTTTTGGACTTTATGGTTACTTTTCAGTATCTCTAAAAAGTAAAATGAAAATCATGAAGAAGGTATTACTGAAACATCTGTCTTACCAAGTCAGTAATGACTGGCTGAAGGTGAACATTGTTGAGCAGAGCTGTCTCCAGGGTGCAGTAAGCTGCCATCGGATTGATATCTGTACATCTTAAATAAAAATATTAGAAAATGTAAGTTAACAGCTACTCGATCTGGAAGTTTAACACTGCAAACTATATGCTAGCTAACACAATCTCAGTGAATACCCTTTACATTGCAAGTAATAGCAAAAAACAGCCAGGAAAATACAATGTATCAGGAGTTATACCACTCAACACTGCCCTGGAAATTCTTTAATGACTGTCTGAAACCTGAAGTATGTGAAAATAAACATTTAACAGGATGTTTACCTTTTCAATGCCAGCTCTGTGTAAGTATATATGCATACAGTCACAAACAAAATTCAGTTACTGCCAACAATCAGGGAAGTGATATGTCATCAAAACTCAGTAAGATTACTCAGTGGCTAAAATTTAGGATTCAACATGGAAAACACAAGCGTAACCTCAGCAATTTGTCTAAGAAGTGGAAAATTTGGGTTTAACCACACGACTGCTTACTTGTTACAGAACCTGAAGTAAATAGTTCAGGCTCCTTTCACTTTGATTTTTTTGTATCTGTAGAACTGAGCTAGCATTTCTTTGTGAAAAGTATAACTTTTGACTGTAAAATGGAAAAATATGTATTTTGAGGACAAAGTGTTCTTTATTATTGCATGCAACAGTTTGAGTAAGTGTTGTTATACCTACATGTAGAGTGCACTGGATCCAATAATGGAAGCTAAAAATGTTGAAACCACACCGGATCCAGACCCTATTTCAAGGCAGATGTCAATTCTAAAGACAGAAAATTCTGGGTGAGTTTTTTTGCACCATATAAAAGCATCTACAACACACAGAGAATTATTCTTGACAGCGTGATGAAACCTGCTGCCAAAGCGCCCTTCTCCCAGACATGCTGAAATACTTGCTGACCACAAGGCCCTCAAAGCCCACCTTGTGTGGTCTGCTTCATGTCGACTGCCAGCTCTGCTTGTGCCTGTATAACTAATTCCTGTTTATCACAGGGCAATTTGGGAAACGTGCAAGTTTCCCTGTGCCCAGTATTAAAGTTTCCATTAACTACACCATGTCGACAGCACAGGCTGCACTTCTACAGCACCTATTACAGGTTTACTGCAGCACAGAATCACGGAATGGGCAGGGCTGGACAGGAAGGACCTCTGAAGATCACCCTGGTCCAACCCCTCTGCTGAGCAGGGTCACCTAGAGCACGTTGCACAGGATGGCATCCAGGAGGGTTCTGAATGTCTCCAGAGAAGGAGACGCCACAGCCTCTCTGGGCAGCCTGTGCCAGCGCTCTGTCACCCTCACAGCAAAGACGTGCCCCCCCCACCACCATGACTGAACTCCAGGCCCCGCCCCCTCCCTCAGGCCCCGCCCCCTCCCTCAGGCCCCGCCCCCCCCTCAGGCCCCGCCCCCTCCCTCCCATTGGCTGCCCCCCCCCCCCGCGCTTCCCGCCGCGGCTACCCGGCGTCCCGCAGGCGCGCCGCGTCGCGCTCCAGCGCGTCGAGCAGCAGGAAGGTGTCCTCGGCCGGCGCGTACACCTCCCCGAACCGCCCCACGTGCTCGTACCGCGGCGTGGGGAGCGCCGGGCCCGCCATCGGCGCGCATGCGCCGACCCGCCCGGACGGCCCCGAGGAGGCGGATGGGAGAGGGGGCGGGGAGCCACCCGGAGCGCCGCCGGAACAGCCAATGGGAGGGCGGCGGCGGCTTCGCCCCGCCCCTAGCGCGGGGGCGGTGGCCGTTGGGCACGCCTCAACGGCCGCGGTGGTCACGTGGACTCGGCGCCTCAGGGGGCGCGGGGGGAGGGGCCGTGCCTGCTTGTCAGAGCCATGGCTGCCGGTCAGGCGGGTGGGGCAGCTCAGTAACGTTACAGTGTTCTGTGGCCCGCCTTCAGCACCGCCAAATAAAATCAGCACCCTGCTCGTTACCCTCAGACTCAGTGCTTTCTCAGGCAGCCAACGGAACTTAATGGGGAGTCATAATTAGTATAGTAGCAGTACACACAAAGCAGCGTGGTCAGATGGTACTGGGCATCTCTCCTGTGTGTCCCCTCTGTGGGAGTAAGTCAATGCAATCAGCCAGAAATCCATAACCAGAGATCCAAGGTTGAGTTTATAATTCAATTTTTGTTCTAGCGCAGAAATGAAATCATCAGGCTTTATCTTAGACTTTAGATTCCTTACACCACTGCCTAGCACAAAATGCCAGGTCTGAAAATTCAAAAGTTCAAGCAACTTCAGTTTTCAGAGTAAATTTATTCCCGGACCTGACCTTTTAATTTAAAATGTTTTTTCACTTTATTACTGAAAGGGTTGTTAGGCATTGGAATGGGCTGCCCAGGGAAGTGGTTGAGTTGCCATCCCTGGAGGTCTTTAAGAGACATTTAGATGTAGAGCTTAGTGATATGGTTTAGTGGAGGACTTGTGAGTGTTAGGGCAGAGGTTGGACTCGGTGATCTTGGAGGTCTCTTCCAACCTAGATGATTCTGTGATTCTTTGATTCATTCCCCCTAAAAATACATTTACGAAATATTGTCATAACCCATCCCAACCTTCATTTTGCCAACAAAATTAACTGTTGTTTCCTCCTAGTTTATCTCCCAGCCGTGCTCTGTCCCACATTCATTCTGGTAAATTATTCCTTCTTTTAACATGGTGTCTGCAGATAGGCTAAATGAGATCCTAGCCTACAAGAAAATACTAATAGCTTCCTTTCAGTGGAAAGTCCTGGACTGATGCACAGTAAAATTATCATATTTGTGTCAAAATGGAACATTTTAACAGAGATTAACGCTAACCTGTTTCTTCTTTTTAATTTCTCTTCATCAGCGGAGAAGGGCAGACTGCTTCAGGGAGCAGTAATGAGTAGGAGCCTGACTGGAGACAATATTGGGGTTTTTAATGCAACAGGAAATTTCGTAGATGCTCCTTTGTTTCATCCGTCTTCCCAATGATTTGCTTCTGCTCCAGAAGAACAAGTAGTTATAAAACATATTAAGTTTGCATAAAATTCTGTTACTTTGGCAAAATCATGTTAAGTGACAGAATTTTGCACTCTGTCCTTATTAGGGAAATTAATTCTTTGGATATATATCTTTTAAAATCTCTACAGGTGGTCAGGCTTTGGAGTGCAGTAGAAGGAATGACTTCACCATCTTCAGCTGTACGAATTGTTGGTTTTGGCTGTTTCATAGTTCATGAAAACTGGTTAATTATTATTGTTTGTTTTAATACTTATAAGTCCTTCTGGGTGAATTTTATAAAACATTTATTTTTATTGCTTATATAACTACCTAAAATGTTTTTCTTGGTAGACAACTATACTGTTTTTGCCAAAACAGATTCTATTTCAATTTGGGGAAATTGTTGGAAAGTTAATAGTCCCATTTTCAATGGTGCCCGTGCCATGTTATTAAACTAAGCTTTATGGAGATGAAAAATTGTTCTTGACAGGAATCATAACCATTTGTTTACCCTAACTGAGCTGTATGGCCCTGTCTCATTTGGAATTCAGTGCTGATTCTCTCACACAGCGAGGTTTAACCCATAACTTCCTGGCTGCCTGTCAGCCCTCAGAGACCTCCATCATAAACTTCTCAAACATTTCATGGCTGCTTCTGGCCCTCTGTATCCTGGAAAAAGATGTAGACCGGTGCCGGACCTGTGAATACTCTTTTTTTTCTGTGCACATGAGGCAGTGGTGCCAGCAGGAGCACTGCAATGAGAGGGCTGCTAAGAGTGATATGGAAGAAACCGCTTTACGTATGGAGTCCAGCAGGTAACTACATCATAAAACCTCTTTTGTAAACTGAGCAAATGTCTTCATAGAAGTAGCCAGGTTTCTTATGGTCAGTATTCCTAGTGAAAGGCTGTTACAACACTTCAGTGCTGTAATGATTAGAAACCTTGTAATTCTCAGCCTTAATGTGGTGGTGATAGGCTTTATACTCATTTTTCTGGCAACTGTGTCAGCTTAAACAGGTCCTTTCACAGTTTTTGTTTGATGGATTAGTAGATGAAGAAAGGCTCTCATCAGCCTTTGTTTCGCTTCACTATGTAAGACGTGCTCTTGAAAGTTTCCTGTCATAAGACATTCTCTTCATTTCTCTTACCATGTTTTCAGTCTTTCTGCCTGTGGATTCAAGTCTGACTTAACCCTGAACGTGACTTCTACAAAACATTCCCAGTAATGCCCTAGTGGTGCTTTGCAAAATGCACTGGTTTCTTTATCTGTCCCAGAACACCACAGGATCATGTTTGCGTTCTCCTCACAAAAGTGGTTTCTTACCATTTTGTGCTCATCTGTTTTTCCTTAGGCTTTTCCTCAATGGTTTCCAAATATAAAGGTGACTATAAAGTGAGAATTCTGTAGCATTTTATTATTTTTACTAGTCTGCTCTGCATGTCTGTTGCTCGCTTTCTGGTCATCTTGCTCCTGTGCGTGTTGTCTCCTGACTTCATGCCCTTATCAGAGTGGTGGCAAGGATAGCAATAAAAACACTAAGTGAATTCAGCCGCGAGACCGATCTTTCAGGAAGCCACCTTTAGCGACTTCTTTTTAACTTGATACTGCCCCTTTTCAATATGATGTATGAGTAGCTCATCTGTATTCAGTTCCTTGTTCACTTCACGTTTCCTCTGCCAATGCCATCATCTCCAGCTTAGTATATACTTTTCCACATAACACCACATCAAAAGTTGAATGGGAGTCTGAGTAGATTCATTGTGTTTCATTTTTCTTACTTAAAAATGGAGACAGACGCTGCAGTGATGTAGCAAGATGTACTGCCATTGCCATCATAGCCAAAATCATCACCTGTCCTCTTGTTTTTAATCTCTATCCCAGCTTAGTGGTACAGAGTGCCCGCTTCTTTCTTCCTTGTCTTTTTGAACATGTGTGCAAAACTTTTTGTTCTATTTTTTAATATCTTCATTAAGACTGTTTCAAATTGATTTTAACGATTATTGTACATGATATTTTCTAGCTTTTAAGGCGTAGCTTTTTACTGATCATTTTTTTTTAATTTTATTTTCTCTTACTTTTTGACACTGCATATTAATAATATCTTACTTGAGACAATTATTTAACCAATTAAGCATATTCCTACACATATACATTCCCAAGACTTGGGATAATTATTATTTTTTTCCCCCCCAAATTACATTTGCCTTTCTAATTGCATTACTGAGTTCCCTGGCCATACCAAAGGCCAAACTCTGGAGTTTATACTCCAATTAATCTTCTCCACAGATACTGTTACATGAGTCAATGTTGTTTTTTACATATTGCTCTTTCTTTTGTATTTCTGCAGTGAGTAGATTGAATCTTTGTTCACTTCCTTGCTTCCCTACTGACTGATGAAAATTCTTGCCCTTACATCATGACATTGCTTCAATACACCGTGGTATGGTAATGTTTAATCACAGCTGTGGAATTTCTAAACGTGCTAAGAAAGGTCCAGAGATGACATACTAGAGAGTAAGAATGATGGATACTTGTTTGTAGCCCTTCCTGAAAAAATCCCAGAGTGCATACTAAACTTAACAAACCAATTACAAACTATTGTATTGAAGGAATTACATCACTCATCATTGAAATGCAGCTACCTCAGGGAGAAGGCAAGAAACATTTTAATAGTGTACAGAAGTATTTCAACACTTCAGGAGAGAAAATGAATAATACTGTAATCAACTGAGCAGAAAGAGAAGGTTTAGGTAAGTAGTCATATATAATTATTTTAACTGGATTTAAGCCAGAAGTCAAGGAAAAACCTTCTGCTAGTGCAAAAAAAAAAAAAATCTCGGGATTTTGAAGTCACAAATTATCAAGTCCTTTGATTTACATTACATCTTAAAATACAACACCTCAAGCAGTAGAGTTGTAGTGGAGCTTTCTTTTATAACTGAGTTACCAGCGTTGCCTCCTTTAGAGGTTAGGAATGATGTTTGATCTCCCAAAGAGACAGGTTGGCTTCTTCAGCTATTTTAAGCGCATTTCTGCCCCCCCCCCCCTTTTTTTTTCCTTTTTAGACTGTTAGTTTTGAAAGGAAAGTAAGACTAAAGATGTTTTGTAGAACTGGTATCTAAAAAACAAACCAGCAAGATAAGAAATTCACTTAATTCCTGCCTGCCAAATAGTAAGGTGCTTGATCATGATTGGCAATTTAGACATTGCCTTCTTATTTTGTCTCTCAGGACTCTGAATGGAGAATTCAGAAGGAAAATGGGGAAATAATGTGCAGTTACATGTCAATATACTCATATTCCTTCATGATTATTATAAAAGAATGGGAGTCTTTTTAAAACAGTTAAAAATAACATGGGTTACTCTAGCCCCCATGTTAGTCTGTCAGAAGTAATCATCGTAGTCTAAAAAGCAACTTGTATTCCTTGTACATTTTTATCTATAATCACCACCTACAGTAAAATTAAGAGGTTCATTTAGCATCTCTTGCAAATAGCAAAACTGTAACGCAGTCATGCTCAGTAGGCAAGGAATTTACCAAAGAAATACCAGTTTTAAGTGTGTGAATGTATGCATACATAAAACAGACTTTTTAATTACATTATTAATGAAATGTGTACATCTGTAGGGACTAATGTGACACGGGAGAAAAACATACCCGCTAGAAGGTTATTTCTTCCAAGGCTGTATACAATAGAAAAAAGTCTTTTAGGCTGCATATTCAGCAAGCACATTTCAGAGTGAATTAGTTGGCACTCTTCAGATCAGTTGCTGGCGTGGAGAAATCAGTGAAAATCTGTTTAACAAATGCAAGAGATTAGCATTTAACAAAGCTAATATATGTGCATAAGAATAGCTTAGGTTAGAATAGGAAAGAAAAGAAAATCAGAAATACTGTTATACTATTATATATTGGTGTTTATATATATGCACACATATATAGTATGTATGTAATTATATATATACATGTGTACGTTATCTGATGTATATCTATACATATATAACATTGTGTATTTTTGTAAAGAAGCTCGTAAATTGTTGATGGAAAGCTGTTGAAGCTAGGAAAGAACTGACTTTCTGAAGAATAGATTAGGATGCTTGAGAAGGGAAGAATAAGAATAAAATGTGATTGAAGCTTATAAAACTGAATGCTGAAAATACATTGCACGGACTGAAGAAATAGGAACTTTATGTGAGTTCTCAGGAACCCATAAAACTCATAAGTAAGAAAGACTTTTTTTTTCCACGTAATGAAATAATAGAACTAATTTTCAAAATATGTACTTGAAGCCAATAGTTTGAAGCAATTTATTTAAGGAACAGGTATTTAAGACACCAACCCTTTTGCTTCAAGGCTTGCAGCCAACCACAAATGGTTATTTAGAATAAGATATATTAAACAGCCAGGTTATTAGAGAAATATGCACAATTATGCACTTAGCTTTAATTCTGATGGGGTTATTCTACATTAAGAATGACTACTGAGAGTTGTTTATAGAGAACGAACATTTTCTGATGATTTGACGAAGGAGGTTGCACCAGGAATGTTGGGAGAAACTCACTGGGCAAGGTGATTCAATTTGAACTGAGTTATCTTAGCTATCCTAAATTATTCTTGGTTATCCAAAGGACATCCAAACATTGCGAGAAAGTTTGAGGTGATATTTTTTAATCTTGCTCTTTCTGTTAAAAGGCTTTTGATTACCAGATGAAGGAGTGACTTTACTGGGGAGGAGGTCTCTGGTCCCACCTCCTGCCCTGAGCTGACCCAGCTCTGGAAGCAGACCAGGCTGCTCAGGGTGTTAACCAGGCCGGTCTTGAAACCCTCTGAAGATGGAGCCTGGACAACCTCACTGGCAACCTGCTCCACTGCCTGACTCTCCTCAGGGTGAGAGCTTTTTTCATTATACCCAGCTCAAGCCTCTCGTTTCAACCTGTGGCCATTGCTTTTCATCCTCCCAGCATAGAACTGGTCCCCCCAGTTAGCTGTCATCTAAAAACTTGCTTGGGTGTCCTTTATTATACAACACACTTGTTAAAACATCAGGGAAAATACCCACCCTGTAGAAGATTGTACCTTCCTCTGGCTGATACTGCTGGTACTGATTACATTGACACTGATCTTAGATTAACAGGCTGCGATTCTTGTATTTCTGAATATCATGTGTCTTTTTATCTTTTTGTTTGGATACATTATGAACATTTTGCCAGCACGGTCTTATCCGTATTATTTTCTGGACAATGTTAATGTGTTCAGATAGTCAGCGCGACTGTTATGAAACAAAACAAAATCTGCATGTAATTACATTTTGGGTGGCAGTTTTCCCTGTGTGTATTTTAATATGAAAATCTAATAAAGAGATATTAAAAAGGATTTTCATTTCAAAACAACCTTGAAATATCTTTCATAGTGACTCCATTACACTAATGATTCAAAAGGGGGAGTTTAGGCAGCTGTCTAGCAAAATTCTGAGTATTGATATAGCAAGCTTAATAGGTACTAGATAGAACATTTCATCAGGCACATCAGAGGAAAGATTTTCTTGAGGGTTATGTAAATAAAGCATCTTGACAGACCATAGGAAAAAAACATTAATGTGCAAAATATGTGTTGTCTCTATAGCTGTACATACTGTAGACAGTTGATGAGTATTCATATAAAGCTATTTTAGTAGAAACATTTGTGAAGTCACATGTTCAGTCAAAAAAAGAATCAGAATTTTGGCCCATAATGAAGGACTTCATCACAGCACAAGACAATCAAGACAAGATTGCCACTAAAATATTCTAACAATGCTAAGGGCTATGGATTTGACTCCACACTTGCGATAGCTTTCTATAGAAAAAAACATCTGCTAGCACGTCATAAATTATGACACAATCCTGTATTTCATGGATTTTGCAGGTTTTCAATTAACCTTACATTTATTTAAACACATTTCCTTTTTTTTTTAATTATTATTATTTTTATTTTTAAGGAAAAGTAAAAGACAAAAAAGACAGAAAGAAGAAACTAATATATATTGTGGGAAAGAGCCAGAAGATTAGCTTCTTTCTGGCTGAAAGAGCCTGATCTGCAGTCAAAATGTGAGATATGAGGAATGTGGGTGTTTTTTTTGTTGTTTTTTTTTTTTTTTTGCGGGGGGGGTGTGGCTTGTAAGGCTGTATAATGTAATATTTTCATTGGACTGCACTCAAATTGGGTCTTCGTCCAGCAACAACAGTCTCCTTAAGCTGTCCATTTTTTTTCACAAGCACACCTGTTAATATATTTTAAAGGAAATGCTAAAAATATGTTACAAGTAGAGACATAACATATGTCAGTAAGAATAAATGAGGTGATTTAGAATTGTATTAAAAATCTTCAAGGTGCCTGGCTGGTAAGCCATGCTCTAAAGCATTGCATATTGACCTCATATGGAAACAGGATGTAGCCAAGCAAGAAAAATGACTGCAACTGATCCTTGTCACTCCTGCTGTCTTTGTGTAGCACGTTACACCTTGGCTTTGGTCTTTCACTGTGGAGCTAACATTTCTAAGAAATGTTGGAAAGCATTTTGTGGTCTATGGTGAGTTGGGTCAAATGCAGTCAAAGCTCTGCAGGTCTGCGCCTATTGCACAGTTGCTTGTAAACTTGAGGGACTAAACTCAAAGCCCCATTTGGTCCCTTTCAACAGCAAATCTCCAGCTGGGAGAATAGAGGAAAATAAGAGTGGGGATTTAAAATTGCAAGGGCTGAGAAGTTGAAAAGGAACTTACAGGGACAAATTTTCTACCAAGAGGAAACATTTTAAAACACTAGGCAAATTCCACATTGAAACAGGGAAATAATTATTTGCTTTAGAAAGATCCAAATATTTTTTTGTATGGTATAAGATAAATGACAATTTGTTTTCTTTTTGCAGAGTCTGTGTGTGTGTTCTTCAACTGCCACCTATATCGTTAATAAATCAGAATGTGCCAGGAGAGAGGCATTTAGGCACATTTGATCTCCTAGGGTACCTTTGTTGCCTAAAGACAAGGACTGGCAGCATTTGCTTTTTGGAGACTTATTTCCAGAAAGTGTGGGGGAAGTTTGCACTCCTGAAGCAGGACACTGAGGCCAACAACAGAGTTGATGGCTGCATCCTACCTAATCGAGGGGAATTTAAAGACTTTTAAGCCCACCAGATGTGCACAGACATACAAATTAGATGAGTATCTATAAAGATGATACAGAAATGGCACAGAAAATGATACAGAAATGGCAGTGTTAATTTATATGCTAGGCTACCATAAATGCAAATGTGAATAGTAGTTATACATCAAATTTGCCATTACTTTTTTCACCTAAGGGGAGTAGTGCACATCTTGAAGTAAATGTTCCCTAAATTATAGACACCCTGTAGTTATCTATAATACCCTCACTTTACAAATAACAGTTATTTGAAACATCACTTTCAAAACTCTAACAAATTTAAACGGATGTTCAATCAAGCAAAAATTTTGAGAGATGATAATAAGCTCTATGAGATAAAATTAGGGATGGGAAACAAAACCTGTAAATGGATACATAAACAAGCTCACTATTTAATAGGTCTACAACAATTGCACATTGAAGAAAAGTGTTATAAATCCTTTCTGCCTGTCATAGCTCAGTACATATGTTAAAGAAACCAAGACTAATCAAACTCTGAAAGATGGGCTGGTGGTCTGATTACCTAATTCACCTGACTATAATTAATTTTTCTAAAATATCCTAGACATTACAGTTAAAACTATCAAATAAAAATCCACTTGGCCACATTTTTTTCATTTACAGCTTAAAATAACAATACTGACCTTGGTGTGAGGTAAATTCTTGAGATTAATGACCAGCTTGGGTTAATGATCCTTGGCTGTTCTGCTGACCTTCATCTCCTCCCAGCCAGTCATTAATCCTCAGGAAATTTACTGCACCTTGATTGTTATTACTTACATAGCCCACGTGTAAACCTCAGGAACTGTGAGTGAAGTACCACTTACATATTTGCTATGGAACTCTTACAGCAGAAAACAAAGCAAAAACAGCTTCCAAACTTCTAAGAAGCAGAATGGCAAATCATATGACTTTGGTCAAAGTGTTAATAAGAACCTTGTATTCATTGTGTGCTGTTTTCTCTGTATGAGTCCTGGAGCAATTATTGAAAAATACTAGTGTAGCGTTTGGCATCGACTGTTTAGTTCGGGCCTTTCTAAAACAGCTATCAAGTTTGTATTTAAAGACCAATGTAATTCTTCAAAGTACCATTCATTCTTCTTTCACTGGAAATAGTGCAAACCAGAACAATGCATTTATAAGTGTATAAAATGAGTAAGAAGGATTTCACGTATTTGCTCCTCACTTATTTTTCCCTGTCCACCTGTCACATAGTTAACTCCTGCACTTAGCTACAGTTTATAGATGGAGGTTTTGAGGCAGAGAGAAGATGTGATTTGCCTAAGACCTTACAAATATCCCCATATGGGATTATAATTGGAAGATTAGATTTTTTTCTAGTTAATGCTGAAGCAAGTGTTCATTCCTGATGACCATTTTGCCCTTTCTCTCTGTGCTAAGGATTGTGTTCCTGATGACAGCATGAAAAACTGAGATGCCTTTCCTAGCATGAAGAACATCAGAGTTCCAGGTTTAGTAACAAATAGGAAGAAAAAAAAAGTGATACAACATTCCTTTCTAGAGCTTCTTGAATGGGAGGTTCTGGAAAATAAGGAAACAAGCAAAACCCAAAATCATTGCAGCTGAACTTGAAGACATAAACACTTCATGATGTCAAAAGCCTTCCCCTTAGATTTGGATCTAGCTATGCTTCCTTTTCCCCCAAGAAATGAGTCCACTGCTCCTGTGGTGGAGGTGACACAGCCGAGCCCAGTGGTGTCACAAGCCTGATGACTGTGCCCAAGGTGCCCGAGCACGGCCCCTGCCACTGCATCCTTCTGCCGCTGGCACAGAGATGTAGTTGGGAAAGAAGTGAAGTAGCCCCAGGCTGTGTGCCTCCTGCGGAAACAGCTTGTAAATAGATACTTGTGTGCAAAGCAGTGTGGCAGGTAAGGATAAACATGAAGTTTATCCTGCTGCTAATGCCACAGTAAGAAGTCATACCTGGGGAGGGAGGCTTGTTCTCCATCTACAAGCATCTCTATGGCAGGAAAAGCAGGAAAAAAACAAATTCCACAGTCATCAGCTGGCTGTGAATGCATGTATCTGGTAGCAGTCAGGGGCCAGGTGTGGCATGGGCCACTGCAGCTGGGATAGTTACGGGCTCCCTGCAGGCCTTTTGAAGCTGGCTACTCTGCACTCGGAGCCAATGAGACAGCCATTGGCATAGGAAAAACAACAACAAACGCCTGTGTTCTTAACCCTCAGGCATTACTGATATGTTTGTAAATGGTTTTGCAAAGGAGACAGAATCTTATTCAATTTGTAATTGCATATCAACTTACATTATCTTCCATTCTTTTTGCCTTTCTCATTTCATTTGTCTACCTAACTGCATTGCTTACCAGCAGTGTTCTGGCTAAAGAAAACTGGATGAGAAGATGTGGAGAACAGTGGTACTTTAACCAGCTAGAAAGATAACCTTTGAAAGACATTTTTTTCCCCCATAAGCAATTGATTTCAATGTCTTCCCAGCACTCCTAGGTCTGCCAGTCTGAAAACAAAACAAAAAAAACAAAGCTAGGAATAGAAATAAACCAGCTACTAAATGTTTTATTTCCACTGTAGTTTCTGGCTCTGTGCAGATGTGGACTTAGCAAGCAAAGGAGTGGTTTTCCCAAGAGAAGCAAAAGCATCAAAATGCAGTTACTTTATAAGGACTGTTGTTACAGCAAAAATATTTTTTAATGAGAAGGAGAAGTCTTATTTCTTCACACACTATATATAACTTTATAAACGCTTCCTTTGAACTATTTGCATGCAACATAAGCTGCATCCAAAGTTAACATTTTATTAAAAGTTTCCCTTCCATGTTTTCATAATACACAACTTAAAACCATATGACTTTTCTCAAGGTCTAGGAGAACTTTACTGAGATAAAATGAGAAGAACTTCAGAAGTTAGTCAAAAGTCTGATTTTAGTGCAGATGTAGTTCCTTGTAATGGAGTGGAAGAAAGAAGGGAAAAGATCAAGAACTGACAGAGTTTATTTCTGCAGGCCCTGTGACCTGATGAGGTAAGGACAAAAATCTTCCGTCAGTGGCAAGATGTTCAGAAAAAGAGATGGATTCTACTAAGGATATGTTTTCTGAGGACAGCAGTGGATGCTGGTGGGTCAGCTATGTGGCAGCTGGTTGCCGTAACAAGGGATGAGAGGCTGAAGATCTGCAGGAGTCAGACAGCCTGGCTGCTGGAAAAAGGAGGAGTGAGTGGATGAATGAAGGAAGGAATAGACAAAAAGATACACTCCATCTCAAATAAACTGCAGCACCATTACAGTATACCAAACAGCTTGATGCACATACTGGATTACCAGCTAAAATGCAGATTTTCTTTCAGGGAGACTGAAATAACTTACTTAAGAAAACATGCAAGTAGCAAACCTCAGTTGTCTCATCTGTTCCATAACATAAACAGACATGTTTTTAATCCATATCTTTTTTTTGACCTTATGACATTTCACTAACATAAAGTTTATCTAAAAATTCTTTTTATTTTCAAATATTTTTTCTGATGTCACACTGAGATTGTAATATGAATGACATTTTTAGAAATGTCAGTGATACAGACAATAAACATTAGTGACTTCTCTAAAAGTCAAAATTATGCATGACTTGTCACCTTTTCAATGCTTTTCCATCTCTGTCCCAATATCCCATATCTGAAGCAAACGTACTCAAATATTTGGTCATTAATTAATAGCAGCTAGCTTGAAAAGACTTCTAGAAATGAAGAGCTATTTAGACAAGCAGACGATGTTCTATATACTTTTGGTATCACAACAAAGATTTCTTTCTTTCCTCCTTGCAGAAAAGGAATATATGAATGAAGAGCTTTGGTTACTAAATACATGCAACATAGATACATTTATTACTGGCAGAAGCTCAGTGCCAACTGACATTTTCCAAAGTCCTTACTTACAAAGTCTTACTTAAAGGACTGTTTTGTGTAATTATGCATTAATGGCAGCAATTTGATGATGTTTATTAAAAGTACATTAAAGGAAGAAGATGCAGAAGATAGAATAACTGTGGTTTTAATAGACTAAAGAACAAACAATCCAATATATTTTCCCACGAGAAAATACAGTAAATGATCATGCAATTAGACAACAAAAATATAATACATAGTGTTAGGACATTGAATTAAAATTTCCTAGATGAAATTAAATTTTATATACCTTAACTTTTGAATGCTTCACTTCATAACCTTAATTTTATTTTAGTGTAGTTAAATTGCATAATGCAAATTATAAGAAAGAGAAGAAATTTAAAGGAAGAAGGTGTGTGTATATAAGTTACTATTTGTGTGTGTGTGTGCATATATATATATATATATATGTAAATTACAAAGATCACCAAAAACCTGCCATAAAGGTAATGGATATCCCTGCACTAGCAGTAGTTAGTCTGAAGATCTTCATGTTGATATTTTTCTTCTTTGTTACTGGTAATGTTTTACTGCTTCTGAAAGCCTGTTCCAAACAGTACAGAGAGATTTCATATTCTCTCTATTATCATCTTGTTTATTATGCTTTGCTGCTGAGGAATTCACAGAATGAGAAAGCAAAAATATGGCAGGAAAGAAGATACAAAGGAATAAAAGAGAATCTCCCCTGACATCTGAGCGTTAAAGCTGCATTAACACTAGCAATTTATTCTGGAACTGTAGTGTGTTTTTACAATGATCTGATTGCCTACATTTTACCATGCATTGATGCAGCTTGTGGAGAGGTTTCAGTATGTATGAATGGGCATCACTTTAGAGGAATCCAAACTGGAAGCTCCTCATCAGCATCATGCCAGTCCTTGATGGGGATACCATAAGTTGGGGTGTAGGCTGCATCCATTTGGGAGATCCTCCAGGATTCCTGCTCCCTGCTCATGTCCACTATTGTCCTGTGCCAGTGCTCCTGGGAAACGTGCAGATTTCTGTACATTTCATACCTTTCACTTGCTAAGGTGATGGGGTGGCAGGGGAGCACTTGAGGGTTATGGAGAAGGGCATTGGGCTCATAGTTCTGGAGAAGTGATGCACATTGCAAGTCTGGCTGCAAGGACTGCCTTGCCTTTAGAAATAGTCCCCCTGGGGGAGGACTGAACTGATGTGGCCCTACCAGGTATCTCTTTGCAGATGCTGCTCTGGGGCCTCCTCCTTGCCCTGAACACTCTGGGTGATGGCTAGGGGAATGGTGCCATGCCCAGAAGTGCAGTGCAGCTCCATTCCTGCCCAAGGCATGTGAAAGGCATGCTCGGGCTGAAGGGTCTCTGAGTGTTCAGTAGTCATCAGATGAGGAAGGGCAGCCAGTCATGGCAATGCTCTTCTCCACCATCACCTGCATTCCCACAAGCACAAGTTACACGGCCACCCACCTTCAGTGCCAAGCACAGCAGGGGTGCAGGCCTGCCCCTGGATATCTTTGGCCCAGGCCCTCCATGGAGACCCAGCATGGCACTGAGCTCGCCCCTTGGCTCTGAGGGACTGGAGGCTTGCAAGAGCACAGAGGTCCATGTGCAGGACTGCTGTCATTCCTGGTTTCAGCAGGCAACCCTTGGATGAGACCTGGCAAGGGTTATGTCTTCCCTTGCTTTTTTGGGCCATCGATGTTGGGCTGTCACTGCCTGCGGGGCCCTGGGCCCACCATGCTGTCTCCTTCACTGCTGTGGTGAGATGGGTGGGAAGCAGCTGCCGGCAGGTGCTGCAGGTAGCTAGCTGCGTGTTATCCCGTGGGAGGCAGCCCGTGGTGGTCAGCGCCACCCTGATAGTACATAAGCTCAGACCATGCCTTGGTCTGGATGGGCAGTAGCATGGCACAGCTATCCAATAAGATGCCCCCACTTTGTCTGAAGGCACTGTCAATTCACTGGATCAAATCCCTGGCTCCAGCTGGGGACAAGAGGAGATGCCTGGACAAGAGCATAAGAACAGGACAAACATGAAGAGACATTGCTAATACATCTTCTCATCTTCCCATACCTACAAGTGATGAAAGGAACTGTAGTTTTCTGACTGACTCCCATTGCCCAAAATTACCTGCCTGAGCAGCATCCGTCCAGAATACCTAAACCAGCCTTTCCCTTCTGATGGTGGGAGAGGAGGACTGTTGCAGCTCTGGCACAGGGAAGGGAAGCTTTGGGCTCTCTCCGGATGACCATCTGCAAATGTTGGTGCATGGGAGCTGTGGAGCGGGGAGGGAGAAGTAAGGGGAGGGTTGCACATACTGCTGAAGACATCCAAAGATGTGTGGAGTATTTGACACAGTCTTGGAGAGGCCTGTAGCATTAGGGCCTGTACAAGGGCCTGACTCACTTTCTGGTGAAGCAGTAGCAAAGATGCGTAAACCTACCATTACTCCCACTTCCATCTTCCATCTTGATTAGACAGTCCATTCCCTCATCTACAGCAGGATCAACAGCATCATGGTTGTTCTTGACGGATACCTATGTGGTGTGTCCTTAAAACATCAGTGATGTAGACTCTGTAATGTTCTAGGCAATCTATTACACTTCCATGTTGTCCTTAAAATTAGGAAGCACTTTTCAAAATGCCTACCCTGTTTCATTTCAGTTTAAGCTTGTGACTCCTTGTTGTCTTCGCCAAAGACACCAAGAAAAAAGATTACTCCTTGCAATCAAAGATCATTATGTCTGTCACTTACATTACCTACCTTTGAGTTATCTGTTAAGGATTACATATATATATATATTTAAATATATTGTCTTTAAATAAATAAGCACTGAAAAGCATTTTACTCAAAGGATACGTGTTAAAATCTATAGCAAGGGCTGTACAAAAGCTCCTTTGCAAATAAAACTATTATTTAGCGCTTAATTACTTGCTACCAGTTTGAATAGATGCTGCAGTTAAATATGGTCACACCCGATTCACAACATATGTGCCAGAACAAGAGAAAAACAATTAGTCCTTCTGTTCTATTCAAATCACATTTACTGTGGAGAAAAAAAGTTTCTTTCTCCATGCAGGAAGAGTCCTAAAAGGGATTCTTTTTCTCTCTAGCTATGCCAACATTCCTTTCACATTAGGAAACTTGAACAGATTTAAGCCCTCATTCAAAGCACAGTTTGTAGTACAAACATGCTACAGTTGTCAACACACAATGCACAAACACACAGGGGCAAAAATAGACAGAGTGGAGCGGACGCGAGCCCTTATTGCTAAACTGCTTGTGAGAGGGGGGAATAAAACTATTTTTATAAACAGCCAGCCAAGCTCTTCGAATTCTCAAAAAGTCTATATTTGGAGTAATTATATGACTATGTTACATCTTGGCTAATTGTAGCAGTCATGTTAAATGACTAAATTATTCAGCCATTTCCCTTTGTGTGAGAAATGGCCCCAGATGGTCACCCTCATCCATTTCATACCAGCACAGTGCAGCAGCACTGCTTATTAAGAGCATATGGGGGAAATATTTTAAGTGCAGTGTAAGTAGTTTTATACTATAGTTCATTTTAAAGAAATAAACAAACTGCAGTAATGCCTTGAATTTTTTATTCCACAAAAGTTCTATAAAATTCTTGTTATATCCGGGCCCTTACAAAATAATTTGAGAAGCTGGCAAAAGAAAGACGTGTTATAAAAACAAATCACTGTTCTGTATGATTCACAACATAAAAAGTGGTTAAACTAATGTTACCTATAGGATTTAAGGTATACACTCAATAAAAAAAGTTCAATCTCTATAAAATACAGTTTACCTCAGCACACTTTTGCTTCATCTGCTTGGATTCCACAGGTTAGATTTATAACACAACCAAGGAGACAAGAGTTATTATTGAAATTCCACCTGTCCCCAGTGGTATGTACCCGAAAATGATGCCAAGTCTAGCATGATGTCAAAATGAATTCCCTCACACAAGAGCAGAATTAGCCTAAGTGCAACCATTTGATATTATCCAGACACTCTTAGAAAAGGGAGAACAGTTAAACTGGCTGAATTTTGATCAGGGAAAATATTATGTAAAAACGAGGTGCTAAGTTTTCTGCTGAATATTTATCTCTGACAAATATTTAATCAGACTTCCCATTTACTGCTTAGGTGCAATGGTGCACTGTTTGTGGGTGACAGTAATATATATACAAAGCTATCTTATTGCATCCTAATCAAACAGTACAATAACCTCTAGATGGTTATGCAAAGCATTAAAGACAATATTCATGGAAGAGCTCCTGGAAGTCTTAACATCAAAAAATGACAGAATAAAGCCATACTCACACACTATTATTGCAATACCAGTCCCAAGCTGGTATTCAAAGAAAACAAGTCTCTTTTCTTTATTCATCCATTGGTGGCCATGTGTACTACAGTATTCATGTATGCTATTTTTTCCACAGCATGCCTGAAATAGGAACCATTTGGAACACAGTTCTGGATTAGATTTTTCAAGTTGCCTTACATTTATCCTTAAAAAAAAATAATTAAAAAAACACAAACAAACGTGTTATCTACATATAAGTTGGCAGAGAGGGGAGCTTGAGTGTTTTTTTTGAAGAAATATTTGGAATTTGATGTCTTTAAAAGTATTATTTCCTGTAACCGGATGTTTAATTTCAAGAAGATGATCCGTAAAGACTGCAGACTTAGAAAGTCATCCCCTAAGGCCCCCTGGGGAGGTGAAACTAGCCTTCCCTGGGAAGAGGTCTCTCTGCATGGGTGAAGGGACACTGAAGGAATTAATTACAAGGGCAACGTGGGTGTATATGGTGAAACTGCTTTGTGTGTGTGAGAGACCTTGCAGAGGGAATATCAAGAGCAGGAATGGAAATACATCAGGATGAGATTTGAGTTAGGAGGTTCAGTAGAAAGTGTAAACAGATCTTGAAGAGGATACAGCCTCTCTAATGGTAATTAAGGGAACAGCGAGGGTGCCAATCATTAGCACAAGAGTCTACAGTACTCTTTAGTGGCAGTTGTTCCCGATATTAATGGAGAAACAGGTAACTAATTCATGGTAAAGCTGTAAATAGCATGGTGCGCACAAATCTTTTGCAAGACACAAAAGATTGTCACCACTGAGTGATTTAATGGATGACTTCTGTAGCCTATTGTTTTGTGTTCAATTGCTGAATCATCGCTTTTAGTGTCCGTGAGGTTTATTAAGGTCAGTGTTTCTTTCTGGTGTCTTATTGCAATTGAATTAGTTAATATAATCCTTAATATACAGCTTTTGAATGGCTATTTTTTTGCCCTGAAAAAGACATTTAGGTGAGGATTCTTAGTATCAGCTTGGGCAGATTTGTCAAAAAGACACAGAACAAAAATAGAAAAAAAAAAAAAAGGAAGAAAAAGCTTCAGTATTCCTTGGCAGATGAATCTGTAAAGGCAAAGTGTATCTGATGGTTGTAAACAACTTTTAGTGTTCTTTTAATGCACAGATTGGCAGAATACTGTTGTTTCTTGAGAACATAAAATACATATGCGTAAATATTGGAAACATATTGTAATTAAAAATGATGCGTTATTAATAGGTGGTTTGTGGGCTATGTGATTCTCCACCCCAGCAAATTACAAATAGTACAAACAGCCATGCTTCATGAACTGAAATGGTACCAAGAAATTCAACATAAGTACAATCCATGACATATTCAAATTGGGAAAAAACATCTGTGTGGATAAGTGCATAAATATGAAAATATATGAGATTTTGAACTGAAGCTCCAAGAATCTTTATTTCTAAAAATGCAAGTTTTAGACTGAAATGTACATAATTTCCTTTGTAACACTGTACCTGCAATCGTACTTTAAAACTTCTTAGGAAGGCTCTGGTGAGACTTCATGTTCTGAGGGACCTGCCTTTGTAAGATTTAGCATTCCTAACACAATGCCATTACCCAGGCAGTAGAAGGTGCTCTTGTAACAGCAAAAGAAGTTCCTTCATTTGACCAGTTAGAGCTTAAAATTATTCTGCCCCTCATGTAGCCGAGTATTTCAAAAGCAATGGAGCCAAATGATTGCACAACCTAATTGTTTTTAATCAAGCAAGATCAGTTGAAGTTTTAGAAATTTTATATATATACACACACACACATACATTCTTTTCAAACTGTTTCAGTTGGTCGCTTGGGTGTCTTAAGGCAAAGATTTCTAAACTGTATAAATATATCCAATTATTGTTAGGATTGCATGTGTTTTTATGTATGAGCAATGGTGTGAGGGATTTGGCTCAGAACAAGTAAATAAATGTCAGTATCACACACGTACTTCATGCAATACTAGTGTTGACATAGACCCTATGGTCTCAGTACGTAACAGAGGCAAGTTTGCAGGATTTCATCACTTTGCCTGGGAGAACAAGTAATTGGATAATAGTTTTCCACACATTTATTCCAGGTCTTACCCTCAGATAGATCTTTCCATAGAATTTAAGCATTGGCTCAGTCCTTTTCCTTAAGCACTACCCAATATTCTGGTACAGTCTGGCTCTACCACTTCCATCACTTCCACCATTCCCTGACTCTCCTGAGAGTTTAAGTATTCAATAAATTCTTCAACAGAGTAACTTCATGGTCTGTGGACTTACCCCACTGCATTTGCTCACTTTCTCAAGTCCTGTATCTCCAGCATCTGGCTTGTCCCACATGCCAGGAAGTTCTGGCAACTCTGATGGTGAAGAATAATTCACTTTTAAATAGAGGAGAAAAAGTAACTTCTACTACGTTTAGTTCTTCTGTGTATCCATTAGGAGTGTTCAGTGTGAAATAACTCACTGTTTCACAGGGTCAGCTGTAACAACTGCTTTAAAATCTGTGTCTGTGTCTGCAGTCTTCAAGAGTAAGAGCTGTGTTTTGATGGTTAACAATAATGGAGGAAAACTCAACCATTTTTTAGTTGTTTTAATACCATATCTGGTTGCTGAGAGCATATTTATATCCAAGCATTGCTTCAGCTCTACAAAATAGCCACAGCTTTCCAAGCAATTTATATCTGTAGGTAAAAGGAAGCAGGCACTTGTGAAAAGAGCTTGTGATTGAACAGTTGTTGAAGCTTTCTGGTTCTGGTAGTTGGGACATGGTTCCTGACACTCAGAGAATGACGTTTGTGGAGGAGAAACAGCTAAGTAACACATCTTAAGTTAGCCAGAACATTTAAAAAATGTTAACATTTTCTTTAGACTTTAATGGAAGAATTTCAGTTCACTCCTACAAGATCTAAAACAACTTACAGCTGTTACTTTCTGGAGGAAGATGCCTCCGGTATTCCAATTCCAACTACGCACAGGAAATACTCATATATTTTCATTCACATCTGAGTACCAGTACACCAAAACTACCATTATTATTTGTCTCCCGCTTTTTTTTTTTTTTTTTTTTTTTTTGGGGGGGGGGGGGGAGGATTTTAATAGTTCATGATGCTTCCCTGTGTGAAGAAAGTATAGTGATATTTTATTAAGTTTCAGTCTGCCAGAAGGTTTTAGCGTTAACTTGATACACGTGAAATTCAGGCTAAAATGAATCCTTCTAATTTTGTACCAGGAAGAAAATGCTGTGAACTGCAATTTTATGGGCTTAGCAGGTAATCAGAGCACCCTGAGTATTAGGCCTAGGACGTACTAGTTGGGGTGACTACGTTTGTATTCACCTGTGTAGCTAAATGCAGCCTCATTTTCAGGGGGTGTTCAGGCACCTGTAATGAGGTAGACCTGCAAGGGGTCAGGGAAGTGTGAAAGCCTGAACATTTTATGGTAACTGCAGATGCTTATGAAAACTTTGGCAGCAACATTTCATTTTTGGCCTGAGGTGTTTATTTGATTACAATTAATTAGAAACATAGTTTTGTTAAAAAAAAATATTTACACAAGTTTTTAAGTAATAGCAGTACCTACCTGCAGAATAGAGCTAGCTTTCTGGTCTACTTGTGGCCTTTCCCATTAAATGTATTTTAAAAGGAAGAGTAATCTACTTACCAAGTTTTAACAATCTTGAATAAAATCTCTTAAATTTCTTGTAATATGAGCAAGTGCTAGTGAGACTACATTAACTGCATGATCCTATATTGGCTTGTTATCTTGTTCCATTGTAAATTAAGGCATTTGAATGCAGTAGATGTGGAAATAGGCCACCAAAAGGAGTCACACAATTAGAGCCACAGATATGTCAAAGCAGTTCAGAAAAAAAAAATGAGTAAGGAAATCAGCAGTAGGTAAATTTTATCGTATGCAGTGAAATCCCACACCCTGAACTGGTGGCCACTGCCAGCTGGAAGAGTGTTGTACTAGTGACTTGCATCATATATGCTGCAGTGATGAATCTGGCCTGGAAATATGTGGTAGACCGTCAGCCTCTTGCCCAAGCTCTGTGTGCCTCTAGTAATGTCTATTTTCCCGCTTGCTTACCTTGCTTTCTTTTCTTTTTTGTTTCTTAGTGAATATGAGACGAGTAATAAAGCTGTCTTTTCTTGCAACTTCAAAGTAACCTTACAAACCTTGTAAAAGTGACAGAGGAGTCAATGAAGAAGCTATTTCTGGTCTATTTTTTCCCTGAAATTAAGAACTTCATATTCTTAGAATCAAAATCAAATTTTAGCTTGCCCCAAATTACACTTCTTAAACTGATACTCTTTCCTGTTTGAGTAGCACCATCACAAAATCTATTTCAAGATCATTTATTTAATCAGGAATAGTCTTACTTTTATAGCTGTCCTTTAAAATGGAGATCAAAGTATCTTAAGTATCTTTTACAGCTGTGTCTCCTGATTGATTACAGTGTTAGCAGCATGACAATTCAAATGGATATGTTCTTAAAAAAAGCCCAAACACTGCAAATATTAAGTGAAATACATGAACTTGTTAATGATTTTTCAGAAGCAAAAAAGAAACTGATATTCTGAACTCAAGACCTCCAAAAATAATCATCCATTTCAGTGTTGCAGTTTCTGCATATAATCAACTAGAGACAGTTTAAATACAGAGTATTTTCATGGAGTGTCTAATAAACACTCTTGAAAGTGTCACAATTTGTCCATTCAAACCTGACGACATCTTAGAATCCAGGTTTACTAATGGAATCATGTCTGCATATAATGAAAGAGACTCTATACATTTCTATCATCCTTTTCTTTCTGATTTTCAGAGGGGTTTAATTTCAAATAGTAAATGTAACAAAAACCAATTAAATAAAAAATATTAACTTGGTTTTTGGTGTTGACATTACTTCATTTGGAAAGGAAGTCTTCAGTATAGAGCTATTTCATGCAATGAAAAAGTATCCTGAGGGGTATTATCCTTTTGCACTGCAGGGTAAAACATTCAAGGCATACTTTCTTTTTATGCAGGGGAAGTCGGTACAGTAATTCTAAGCATTTAAAGTACTTTCTTTTTCTTAAGCACTTGCACAGTCTTCATAAATATAGTACTTGACCTCTCCTAGTCTGTAGTGTATAAATGATATCAATTTATTTAGGCAGGGAAGGACTATTGCTCATTTATAATGATAGGGAAATTCAGGCTCAAAGAGATGGACAGCCTTTGTTCAGGTTGATGAAGAGATCTGTGACAGAGCAGGGAAATGAAATGACTTCAGATCAAAGATTGACATAGATGTACTTACTCTATAAACTCACTGGTTTTGTTTCCTGGTTTGGGCTTCGTATGCACGCCTACTGCATATCTCTTACATAAAGAAAGCAATTTCAGAAGAAGACACCGAACACAAAAATTATTATAGATTTTAAATTACTTTTATGAAAGAACTTTTTAACAATGGACCTACCTTCTTACTGCTGTAAAATAACTGAATTTTCATCAGGCATAGGAATAAAGGAAAAACTAACAAACAAATAAACAAAAAAAACCCTGAAAACCTTAGCCCATTAAAGTGAAAACTACAAAAACTACAAAAACTACAAAACTATAAAAAGTTCTGATGAAGAACATGCAAGTCACTGCCGCTGAAAAATGCAGAATCAGTAACATTTAAAAAGTAACCTACAGTGATTTCATGTTATAGCTACAAGGTAAAACGTCATTTCCTAAGCAACTTATAGCTAAAGCATCCATTGCTATCAAACAGAAAGCAGTTACGTTTTCTTCAATATTGTATTTTTAGGCAAATATTGCCAGCTGTGCTGTGAAAGTAATGAATAGTGCCTTGCCAAAAAACATAAAAGTATCAGCTCACTGAAACCATTGCTCCTTCATGCCTGACATTATTCCTGTTTGAATTAACAGGAATAATAGAAGGTCCTGATTTCAGACCCTGTTTTAAGTCTTATGTTTGCAACAGTGTTTAGTTTTAAACACTGAAAATTCAGCTCATCTAAATTAAATAGGATTCTCTATTCAGGTGGTCAGATCAGTCTGTTAAAAATGGCTTTCAACTTCTTAGCTCATCAGTGCAGATCCACCTAATTTTCTGTCCAAGAATCCTCAGTCTAAATTTTTTTTTTTTTGTCTCCTATAGGTGGTTTTCACAAGGAAAATTCTGTCTCTGGGTCAGGAGACCCAATTCTGTCTCCTGTAAGTTGCAAGAAAGGTGAACGAAACATCAGCTCCATTGTCAGTTTGGCACAGCAGCAGAGTCTCTTTGGGATCACAAAAGAATTCTGCAGCTCTCCAAAGGTGCAAGTCCATTGCCATGGCTAAGGGGGAGGACACTGTCATGGCAGTTAGACGTGACAAAGAGAAACCTAAGAGAGTCTAATGTGCCCTGGGAGGAAAGCTGCCAGCCAAAAGCATGCCTGCTCTGTTTAGTGATGTGTTGAGAGCAGCCGCTTCATTTAATATGCATGCTTTCTTCCCCATCCACTGCTGTCATGTTTATTGCTATCCATGCAAAGCCACTTGGAGATGAATCAATGGAAGTGGCAGAGTTTTTGGGGTCCAGTCCTGCTCTGCGGTTTTGAGGGAGGAAGAGCCAGTCTGTTAGCATTTATGTTCTAAATGGGATTCTCTATTTACAGCCTACCGCAGTTGTCCTCATTAGCAATGGTATGCGTTACAGACTAAAAAGATGTGCCAACAAGTTTTCATAGAAGATTTTTAATGAGAAGGAAAAAAAACAGAAAGGAAATTTAAAATGATATGATCACATGTCTAGTCAGTTGCTTCTTTACTGGAGCAAAGATCACTACATGGCAATGCAAAAGGATTCCGGATTCTACAGGTATTTCCCCCAAAGAGCTACCATGTTCTTCTGCATAATGCAGACATTTTCCTTTTAATGTGTCTGGTCTTTAAAATAATGCAGTAACCCACATATCATCAAAGAGCAGCACCAGACACCCTCAGATGCTTGGCTTGGCAAAATGTTCAAACAGAGGAAATACGACAGGTAAAATAATAAATTCACCTGAAAAATTATTCCTGTCTCCTAAACTCATTACAACCCCACTCATTACAAGTATAGACATTACACTAACATCTTACAGTGCTTGAAGTTATGTTCATGCTTAATTTAACATGAGATTATGCAAATGATTTACTTCTGTATGAACACAACCTCTGCTGCTTTTGATGCAGGATGGGCAGGGACCAGTGTGTCCCCAGGCTCACAGCACAGTTTCCCTTTGTCCTTTCCCACATGTACTGTTTGCACAATTCACTCCTTACATGGCCCTCACAGCCCATCAGCCATCCCTCTCCCCACAACAGATACCTGTCAGAGGACAGATCATCATGAATGGAAAATAGCCAGTGTGGCCTTTTTTCTTAGATGGATTTTTGGCAAACGTGCAGGCACTCTGGAACATACATGAAGTTATGAAGTGCAACTGCCAAGTCACAAGGCATTTTCATTTTCCTGATCAGCTCCTCTCAGCCCACTTTGATACAGAGGTTTCAGGGCAGCTGCCTCATGATGTCTGTGTCCTCTGGAGCCATGTCACTTACACCGTCATCTTTGCTGTGTTGTAGCTGACAGGTTTTGCTTGTGTTTCCAGCATCCTCCTCCTATTTTGGAAAATGTTTTTTCATCTTGGTATCAGAGTGACCAGTGTATTTCTGGTGCTTCAAGTCTGCAGCCTGTTCTAGCAAGAGGGAGGGGAAGGAACACCAGGCTGAGGTCTAATGAAAATTCATTACCCTTTGTAAACCAAGCACAATGTTTTATATGAACAGACATAATGAATATCACGGTCAGGGGCAGACAGGAGCCAGGAGTGGTGCAGGCATTGTATAAGTTCCGCACACATTGATGTCATAGTCAGATTCTCATCTCCACTGTTGATCTCATATTCAATTTTCTTTTGAATACAACCTGCCAGTCATGCTCTATTGGGCATTGCCTTTGCAGTGTGCAGAATGATCTCTGAGGACTTGGATGGTATCTGTAAGATATCTCAGAAACCAGGCATTAGACCTTCCCATCTGGAAGTGCTGGATGTATACTTTAAAGTCCTCTGATGTCTTGCGGAGTTCCAGGTTCACCATACCCCAGGTCTCCTTTCCAAACCTTGCTTTAAAGTGGACAGAGCATAAGAAACTTTATTTTTTTGCTGAACATGGGTATGAGTTTATTTCAGGGCTTTGTAATCAGTTA
The DNA here is from genome assembly GCF_040182565.1 of Anser cygnoides. Lineage (NCBI taxonomy): Eukaryota > Metazoa > Chordata > Aves > Anseriformes > Anatidae > Anser > Anser cygnoides. The sequence continues at coordinate 111,838,681 of NC_089873.1, read as the reverse complement.
GCTTGTTTCACAGAACACTGCATATGGCATGCAGCAAGTGATTGCAAAACGAATAATAAATTAACTTGTAAAAAATGTGAAGCTTTGGCTCGTGACAGATTTCTAAAGGAAAGTGTTGGAAGTAAGATATTATTTTGATTTCTAACACCCACGAGAGAAGAACGATGTATTTCTCCACCATGCTTCTAACCTGATGCCACAGTTATATTTTGCTCACGTTGCAAACATGCTTATCTAGAGTTTAGGGTTTAACTTCTGATTAAGCTTTCAGGTGTCAATGCGATAACAACAATTTTAAGATGGGTGGTTGTACCTACTACAGTTATTCTGTGCTGCTTCAACAGATTTTTAATTTTCATATTGTGTTTCAGTTTATCATGTCCGTACAAGAAACATTCTTCATGATTGTCTTAAAATCCTATGAGAATGCATGTATGTCTTTTACATATATATGTCCATACAAATACATGTATGTCCATTCAAATAGGAAAGAGATTCTGACAGTACGCAACAAGTGTGGAACCTTTATTACTGACTGGGATGCTAAAGTTTGTGCAAACATACTGAGATACTTTTCCTCATTTCCCTACTCATTTTCATCCAAACAATCAGCTTGTGGAAAACATGTAACTACCACATATAATATCTGAATTTAGGACTCCCATGATGCTGCATAGACAGTGAATTAGTGGACTAATCTCTCTGCAAGAATACAGTAGATTTTCATTTGTAATATATTTAAATATGCTTTTTATTTTAATATATATTTGTTGTCTCACATTCAAACTATTCCCAGAAAAAAAGAACCGAAAGTTGTAAATTCTCTTCTGATTTATGGAGCTTTAAATAATTTTCTTCTGTGGAACTTACCCTGTTGGTTGCATGGTCAACACATGTTAAACACTTGCTCTATAAAAGCACTGTTAAGCTCACTGAACTCAGAAGAAAAATCCAAGAATTTAAAAGAGGCTAAAATAATAAGAAAGTTTAAAACAAAGTGAGCTCTTCTCTTTGTCTTAGAAATTATTTGTTAAATCCGAATGGATAACTTAAAAACATGTACTTTTTGGTATATTCTCATTTAATTTTTTAAACTCTGAATTGTAATTACTATAAATTAAAAACTTTCTTGCACACATGCATTTAACTAAATGTGACAAAACCTTCAGAATCATTCTGTGGTGAATGCGAAGACACCAGGGGAGTCAGAAAAGATGTAGAGCACTGCTCTCTTATGGAGATGGCTTCCCTGTCGAAGTCTCCACCTGAAACGCAGACCTGAGGATGATTCCCTTCTTCCTGTCATATCTACCCATGTTGGATGCCTACAGTGCATGATATGAACACCATATTTGACTCACATCCTTCGTTTATGTACATTTTCCTAGTTCAGTCAAAGCATTTGTGAGTGCTATGAGATTACACAGGCTCAAAGAGAGACTGGACAGGCTCATGGAGTCTCCACGAAACTAAATACAGTTGCTGTCTGAAGAGGTTTCTGAGAAGCAAATCACAGCAGGCTGGGAATGTCTATCTATCTCTTCAGAGAGAAGAACATCTCTGTGTGCTGCTGTTTTCTTGTGCTTTTTGCTAAACCTCTCGTTTTGCCTGCCATGGGGGACAGGATGCCAGGGCAGAGGAACCCAGCACTGCCACTGTGTCTTTATAAACGCAGGCACCCAGACCTGCTTTTTAGGCGTCATTTAGGAAACATAATTTGCAGTCTTCATGGCCACAGGGACAGTAATCTGAAGATATTTTGGTCTCTCCTTGAAACAAAGTCATCAAAGATACTGGGAACACTATCAGATAAACTTCAGCATGTAATCTGTAATAAACGAGACATGACTTTTTTGGGAGAGACAGAAATGGCATCCACAGTCTTTGAAATCAAATTAAATACATATTGCTGTAAAGACACTTGGTTTGATATTTCCTTAAGTTTAATACATATTTCTAGGTCCCAAAGAAGTGCATACAACTCCTGATAGTTGTCACCTATTTATGTGAAAGAATTTGGTGGTGTCACTCTTGTCCTTGGAGGACATGTGTTTATGTCATCACCTTCCCCTCCTGTCTGTGATCATATGTCACAGTTTTGGGAGATGTCAGACTGGCCGAATAGGCTGCAAATGTTGTGCCAGGGTGTGCTCATGAACTGGGAACCAGTGGAGTTACTGGTCCTTACCCATGGTTATAGTGAGAGCCTTTCTCCCCAAGGGTCTCTGTCACTATCACTAATCTTAAACTGTGGCACAGTCAGGTAAACTCAGCCCAAGGTAAGGATCCAGGCTATTCTGGGTGTCTACTTTGGCTTTTATGTTTCTATTTGAATTTTTGAATTTAAATATTGCTGACTTGTGCATTATAGTTTTCATCTGCAAAATAGAGGTAGAATTATGTTACCTTTCCTGCTCCAGAGGAGATGGTGAAATAATGTTTTCCTTCTTTTTTGGACTAAATGCTTTATTGCCAGGATTGTGCTTGTTATTTTAATTACCGTATTTAGTTAAAGCAGGGACTTTCCTGTCCATGTACAGGCCTTTTTTTCCCCCATAAAACAAATCTATTTATTTTCTCATCTTAAATTCTGTTTAAAAATGCCATTCATGTTTGTTAACCGTTGATTGCTTATCTTGGAAAACAAGCTTCGAAGACATCCAAAACAAATGTTTTTGTGCAACTCTTTAGACTGGTGATACAAAGTGAGTGACTTGTAGTCTTTAATTAATATACAAAAAACACTATTTATTGAATTACAAATTTAATTGGCAGTGCAGTCAGAATTCCAGAAATAACTGAAGATTTAAATTCCTACAGAAATATGTTACTAAGTTGTCCTGCCTCAAATCAGCAGGAAGAATGCTTTTGTTTATACAGCCTTTACAGTGATTCATCTACATATTTCTAAATAGAGCTGATCTGGGTCTCTGCTGAGAGGAAAGGTTCTCTTCAGACCTTGTCAAAATCTGAACCTTCTCAGTCTATCTCAGTACAGATGCACAGTAGGCAAATCACAGCCTCCTGAAGCAAGCAGAGAAGAACGACTAGTGCTGCTCATTTCACTGCAGTGTGAACTTGCCTCCGTGAATAGACACGAGGGTGACCATACAACAGAGAGTACTAGCCTTGCTCTAAGAGGGTTTCGCACCATGTTCGAGGGATTGTGTCAGTGTACAGTTCAGCCAGCCAAACAAAAGTCAGAAGTGAGCCTCATTTGGGTTGTACTGAACATTAGGTTCTTCAATTTGTTTTTCAACCTACAATAATTTTGAAAGGGTTTTGTATGAAATTCAGCAGAATTGGAGCAGTGCATTCCTGTCTGGAACACCTCTAGCAGGAACTAAGGAAACAAAGGAGCTGGCTTGAGGAACTGGTGGAGATGGGCTTGAAGACAGTGCTGTCCTCACATCTGATACCCAGGGCACATGGAGGCTTGGTCCCACCTCTGCCTCACAGGATTTGAACTTAGAACCTCTGCACGAGTAAGGTGATAAGTGTCACAGGCAAACTCTTCTCTGGGTCATGCTGTTTGAGAAATGAATTCCTTAGTTAGCAAAACTCAGCTGTCTCAACATCCTTTTTGAGTCCTTAATACCTCACTAAAGGACAGCCTAAGCATCAACTGCTCTGACCTACTGATCTGCTCCTCCGATGCTGCTTTGCTTGCTAATGGCTGCAATTGCACATGCCCTGTTCTTTAGACTGGCCTATGTTTTATTCTAATTAGTCTTTCCCTAAATAGTTCTGCTCCCTTTCTTCTTCATTTAATTCATGTCCTCTTTTGCTTTTGTCACTCCACCAAAACAAGGGGATGACATCCTGTGAGCAGCAGATCATGAAGTCACAACAGAAATTACACGGACTGGGATTTTCTAACATAAAATACTTCACCCCTGTGCATCCACACTCAGCTAAAAGACTTTTACTCGTTCTTGTTTCTGCTATTTCTTCTGGGAAATACTGAACTTACATTTGGGTTTTTCAGTTATTCCTAGTGCTGTCTTTGAGAAACTGCTTGTTTGTCTCAGCGTTCACATACTGGGTATTCTCCTCCTTCCTTCTACCTGCAGGTTGTGCTGCATTTACTCCTACACTGTGTTAGCAGAGCTGTGTCAGATGGAGTGCACCAGCGTATAACAAAAGACAGAGAGCAGTGGGGGTGTGGTGAGAAGTCTTAAGATTTCTGAAGACATTTTGAACATGCACTGGAGATGCCTGAAATGGTGTTTTACTCTTGTAGCTGCCCTGTGAGGGTGCTGCAGCACCCCAGGCCCAGTCCAAGATTCAGTGCAAAGAGGCACCAATGGTGTCAGTTAGTCGATAAGCGTAACAAATTTGAAACCAGGTTATGCCTAGGTACCAGTAGAATTTAGTAGTGGCACAGGCAGGAATTTGTGCAGGGATACAAGAAAGCAGCCTATAGAAATATTTCTGATGACAAAGGCAAAAAGTCCAAATCAACTAAATAAACTCCCTAAGCCATTTCCTGTTATTTGCAAAAGTCCTATGACATCAGGTTGAAAATTAAGCACCTGCCAGGAAGTGCCAGTAATAAGATTTTCAGGACAACCTCAATGCCTCTGAATTATGATTCAGGTCTGCAAGTATGCTGGTCCCTGTCTCATTTACAGTGCAGACTGCAGAACAGTTTTGTATTTGACTTACGTGTATAAAAGCAGATTTGTTTTTGCAAATTAAGTGTTCATCTGACATAGATTAAATAAAAATCATGCAATCCTACAGATGTAATAGTAGAGATTAATAGAGAGATTTTGCCTGCAGTTTATTACAATGTCTCCTGCTGAAGAGACGGTTTATTGCCTGTCCCAGTCTAGTAGCTTTCCTTTGCGTTGCACAAAGGATCCTGTTCAGCAAACACGTTAACCACAGGCATAAGTTATTTTACTGATTTGGGGCCTTGGCAGACTATGCCCACCACAGTGTTTTTTCTGTTAAAAATATTTTCTGCTGGTGATTTTGATTTAGAGAGGCCTGAGATTCACATTAAATAGAAGACATCTATAAATTTTAATTAAATCTCTTTCCATACACCATTGTCAATGTTAATTTTTAATATCTTCTCACAGCTCCTTTTCCATTGCATTTAAACTGCACATTTTTAAGGCAAAGTACACCATCCTAAATATTTCCTTGACAACTGCAGCTAGCTGCTCTCAGAGAGAACAGAAGAGATACCCAGCACTGTGCTTGGAAAGCTTGTTTGCACTGACCTGCTAATGATGTGCAAGAAGCATTGCAGCAGGCATTGCTGAAACACCCAGCTGCAAATCAATGGAAACAGGTATGTGTACCAATAACTGTTAAGATATCCGGTTATGTCTGCTACCAAACAGGTGAAGAGTTTTATCATGGTGTCATATCTAATGGAAACCAAAATAGATTAAATGTCAGGATCCACAAGTGATTAAAATTTATCACATTGTTTCCATGAAACTGTCTCTTACAAGTGTCTGTTAGATACTTCATCAGGAATGTTGAGATTGAAGATTTTAGTACTATTCCTCACTGTCTGCACCTTATTTCACGGAATTTAACAAAATTCAGATCATCAAGGCAACATGGCAGAGCTGAATTTGAACCTTGTGCCCAGTTTTGCCAGACACTGCAGACAGACCCAGCTGGTTTACACCACTAGCTGCAGAAGGGTGTTTTATTTTCCCAGAACAGTCATGGCAAAAGTAATAGAGTTATACCAAAGGTGGAGCTGTCTCAGGTTTTCTTCCCGACAGAGCCTAAACCAGATGCCTGGAGAAGAGTAGGAGAGTAGGCTACACACATATGGTACTTTTACCTAATATTTCCCCAGCTTCCAGATTTCTGTATCAAATGCAGTTTCCATGTATTTACAAATCATTTACTGTGGCTTTCTGTTCTGTGTGTTTGCTGTATCTGCCCTTTGGTTCACGTAAAACTTTAGTATCCACAGCATTCTGCAGAAATCATGCACACAGAATGACAAAACATGTCCTTTGGTTTGTCCAGAACTTGGATCCTACAAGGTTCATTAAATACTTTATATTTTTTATACTGCTAGAGGAAGCAACCCCTCCACGTCATAATGCGATTTTGTAGACTTCACTTTCAGACATCTCTTTTCCAGACAGAAGAGTCCCAGCTGACTGTAATGGAAGGTGTTCCTTCCTTTGATCTTCCTTACTGTGCTTTTCTGGTCAAGGATGGCCATGTGTGACCCTAAACCCTATCATCTGTGGATGCACTGTTGGCTGTGGAAATTGGCATCCCTAGCCTCTGCAAAACTACTCCAACTTGTTTGGCTCTAGGTTGCAGGAGAGATCCCTTGTTTTCATTCACAAAACACTGCATTTATCAGCTGTGCTGGTAGGTCTCTAGTCTCTCAGCTGTCTTTACCATAGCTACAGGGTTCAGCTCCCGTGCTGGAAGGAAAAAAATTAAACCTTATATGCTTAATCTTTATAGGTCACTTATGCGGGCATAAATTATTCAGAGCTGGAATTTGTCTAGGACAGCTGACTTTAGCAGAGCTTGTCTCACAACAACAGTAAAAAAAAAAACAAAACATAATCTTTATCGGCCTTGAGGACTCAAAAACCTATGTCTTTGCTAACTCACGTACCAGAGTGGTGCATCCTAGGACCAAGCTAAGACACACTGAACTTGGCCTGGTGAGTCACCAACACCCAGGAACAGTTTGAGAACTCCAAACGAAATGTTGACTGTGCTTGACCCCGTGTAGTTTGTACTAGATGAAATCCTGGTTTTGTGTGGCTAGAACAGATGAGTAACATTCTTCATTAGTTTACTGGCGCCTCCTTGAATTTGGAATTGTGCCCAGATGTATCAAGTCCCTAGAACTATTTGTTCAAATTGGCGAAGGTTTTGTCTTTTTTAGCCATTAATCACTAAATTGTGAAAAATAAAGAGTGGGAGAAAGAGTGAGACCAGCGTATAGCCACAGACATAATAAATATTTTACCAAGAATATTAGATGAAGTCACATGTATCATTTGATAGTTATTTATCTTTAATGCACACCAGCTAAGAGAGTATTAAAGAATATTTGGTGGCAAGATTTGTCTACCATCAAGAACACATTTTATAGAGCTACTACAACAGTCCAGATACTACACTAGGAATAATAATCACAGTGCTAATGCAGTACCTGAAAGAACTCTCAGTCAGACAATGGTTTTAGGTGCGTGGATGGAAAAGATAACAAATTAGCCACATCAAAAAACGTTTGAAAGCCAATTAAAATATTTCTCTTTTTCAAATAGTTTCAAATTTGGCAGTTAATTTTGTAAATGTACCTTAACTCAAACAAAAATGTTTTCCATTAAAAAACTAAACAAAACAAAACATTATTCTTTTGCTCGTTGGTTGCGTAAGACAAAACCGAAACATCAATTTTATTGCTGAAATCTGTTTGAATTTATCTTGTGACTAATTGGACTTTGATTAAAGTACAATAAAGTATTAAGTGTCTGTCAGCTGAGTCCACTGGTTGCTTTTTCTTCTCAAAAGATGACTTTTAAGCCTATATGATCCAATATTTCAGGGTTCTTTAGTCTGAGGAACTACTGATACTGTAAATACTTGCAGCAGCACTTACAATTTGTAGTTGCTTGCAATGTGTGGCAATCTGTGGTTATGCACAGAAGAAAACCACCACATAATGTACCACATTGCTGTGATATCTTTATAAAAAATACCATGACTTGATTAGCTTGTAGAAATCTGAACTCTTGGGATGGGAGCAGGGAATTCCATGTCCCCAAGACCGTTTATGAAGTATTCAAAATGTTTCTTTCTCTGATCACCTGCCATAACATCTTGTGACTAAGCCCCTGATTTATCACTGATGGCAATTTATGTTGTGCTTGCAATTACCATGAGCTGAAGTGTGTGTACTCTGGTTTCCTACCATTTGAGTAAGCATCCAAGTGAGCATAAAAGAAAAAGGATATAAATATAATTGACATACTATGTCTGTTAATACAAATAAATATTTATCTGTTCCACCCCTCCCCTGCCCTCAATGACATAAAACTGAAGTGCTCTTAATGGAGGAGCTGGCGTCAGGGTCAATACAGATTTGGGGGTAAGGCTTATGCTTTATTTTATCATTTTATATATTTTTTAAACATTATGGTTTGTTTTCCTGACTGTCTCATGGGTCTGCTGTTGTGCCGGTAGGAAAACTGTACACGACCTATTTAAATGCAGTTGTCACCACCTCTGTCTGCTATTGCTTTCCATCTTTGCTGGGTTTTCAGATGTGCTGCTGTCCTAAAAGCTCAGCCATGCAGAAAAACAAAAACCAAACCAAACCAACTACCCAACCAAACAAAAACTCTGGCCCCAAACTTTCAGCTGGGAAAGTGAATTTATCCCGTAACATTGAAAGAACAAATTGAACATTTATATGTGCAATCACAATTTTTCTTACTTTGTTTCTTTACCAGAGGGGAGAGAAAAAATAAAAGTGAATGCAAAATACACACTGGAAGACTTTCTACACCACTGAGGTCATATTCTGAAAAACAACACAGAAAAGAAGGCAAGATATGGCCTCATGTCTATGCAACAGCAGCTTTTATGGAATTTTGTTGAGTTTACAAGGCATATTTGTCCACCTGCCAGCTCAGCAGACTTCTGATGTTCTTGAAATCCAAGCTGAATTCTCCTTGACTTCTTCATTATCACCATAAATTTCCAGCAGCCAAACCATGTCTTGTTTTGCATTTATGCAAGCACACGTTCTTCAGTTTCTGTTTTAGTTAATCTTTTTCACTCTCTGTCTTCCAGAGGCTGTCTGGAGAGACAGGGGATAATAGACTTGCATTTGGTATGTATTGATTCATGATACAGAACAGAAAATTGTTAATACATGATGGAGAAGAGAAAAACATGTTGATACATGATGCAAAGCAGAATCTAACTCATTCTTTCTTAACAGATGTGGCTTTGCAGCACTTACAAAACGTAGAAGTTAGAATAAGTATCTACTTCAGGAAAAAGAAAAATATCATGACTAAATATAAGTAGAAATATATTCATTTTACAGATTAGCTTTCTAACTCCTGTTATATGCTGGAGGTGACACCATGTGTATTTTAGAGTGTAAGGTAGGATGGTCCAGTGGTTAATGTAGCACTCAAGAGGGTTCAAGGCTCTCCTTCGCTTTAATTTCACTTTAAGCAAGTCACTTAAGTTCTTTATGATTCACTTCCCTGTTTCTCAGAAATGTTATGAAAATAAAAACAAGCAATATTTTGAGTAAACACATTTAAAATGGACTGCAATAACTAGGGTTGCTGATCTTCTTATATGGCTATATAATGGCAAATAATCTTTATTCTTTTTAGTTTTCCAGAAGGACCTACTAAACGCATGATGATGACATGTACAAATTGCTAAACTCATTAATACAGTGTCATGAAGTTGTTTGTTCAGGAAGTATTTTCTTCCAGTTAGCAGTGTTTTCTTCCTGTGTGTCTGTTTTGATTTTTTCTAAACCTGCAGATGTTGCTTCTAAGAAAACACAGATAATTTTGAGGCCATGTGTACAGTCGTTCACTTGGTCATTCATTTAAAATGTGTTCCTAACAGCAAAGGAGATTACACAGTATCTCAAGTGACATGCTTCCTGAAACTGTTTCTGAAAATACCTCAGAGGTGAACAATTTATGCTGTTCAGTGTTGGGGGAAGTTGCGTGGTTGTTTCAGATGACCTGTTGCACAGCAATAAGGCAGACAGTTAAAAGGAGACGTCTGCCTGGATTTAAGAAACGCTGACTTGCGCTAACTGTGCCATTAAGCCTTCTGCCAACATTGGCAGAAGCTTTTGTAGCACATGTGAAGGTGGATCCTGCAGCTCCTCCTTGAGGGATATGAGTTGTCCTTAGCAGCAGAAACTGAGCGGTCTTGTCAGAAAAATGGGTATGGGATGAGCCTACATCTTGTCAAGCACCTTGCTAACTGTCCCCTGCACTTTGCACTCCCTGTGTTTCAGCACAATGATTTTGGCACGGACCTAGTCCTCTTCAGCCAGAAATCTGAAATCTCTTGATGCAACCATCACTTTTGTAGACTTACAAAAGAACGTAACTTGTAAAAGTAATTCATTGAACGTCTGTGGTGAAACATAAAGAGTGGTGTAGTGCCTGTGGCATATGCTGAGACATTACTGTGCAACATTAAATGCAATCTCCCTTTTCCCCTAATTTGCAGCCTGACTTTTCTGCTGGTTCATAGATAGACCTCAGACCTTCCAGGAATTAGGGAAAAAAAAATAATAACATTTCACACAATTTGAGCACTTGCATACATTTCTCAGATAGGATCCCCCCCCCCACCACCACCACCACTGCCTTGCTGCTACAGAGATTTCAGTAAATCGCCCATCCTAACCCACACCCATGTATTATCTGCAGGATGCCTTTGGAGGCTGTAAGGTGGTAGGGATGTTTCAGGGCCACCAGAGATGACGCATTAGGCCTTCATCAGCACATGCTCCAGAAACTTCTCAGCAGCACGATGAGAGCTGCAAGGCTGTTGGCCGCTCAGCTCACAGTGAGTGCAAAGGCTTCAGTTTGCATCTAGTGCTACTTGCTGCTGACTGAAGCTTCACACCCTGACCATCAACTATTCAGCACCATCAACTATTCAGCTCCTGTTTCCCAGAGCTGTTTCCCAACCAATGCTGTCATGTTGACCAATACTACGTCTCTGGCACTCTCCATGGGGTCTGTATGTTTCATTTGCCTCTTGGTTTACACTGTCTTATACATGAACAAATTCTTTCCGATAGCAACCATCTCTTGTTCTCTGGGCAATATCTAACCCTGCAGTGTGTTGCTCCATGGCTGAATTTCTTGGGCACTGTGGTAATGTGAAAAACAACTCATCCATTTCTCAATTATTCCTGTCAGAGATAAGCCCTGAGTTCATCAGGGAGGAGAACCTAGAGAGATCATTGTTCTTCAAGTGTACTAAGTTATCTACTTTCACCTACTTTCATCTACTGAACATTTCCTATGTCTATTATATCACCTGCCTGCCTTGGCTTCTAAGCCTCATTCTAAGGAGACATCCAGAATCTGATACGTGTCTGTTCCTTGATGCTTTCACAGAATAGCCTAGACTGGAAGGAATCCCTGGACATCATCTAGACCAACCCTCTGTTGAAAACAGGACCTTAGGTTTGGTTATGAAGGGCCCTGTCAAGCCAAGTCTGGAGCAGTGATTCCACCACCTCTTTGAGCAACCTGTTTTAATGTGCAGTTGTTCTCATAGTGAATATATATATATATTTATTTTATCTATATTTATTTTATCTAGATGGCATTTTTCCTGTAGTAACTTGTTCCCATTGCATCTTGCCTTGTTGTGCATCCATGTGAAGTGCATACTTCTCTGTACCTCTCTCTACCTCTCTAAAATTACCTTTTAGAATCATAGAGTCACAGAATCATCTAGGTTGGAAAAGACCTTCAAGATCATCAAGAACAGCCCTCAACCTGACCTACTGAGTCCCATCACTAAAACAAGTCCCTTAGCACCCATATCTCTAAGTGTCCTTAGGCGTTAGAAGACTGTGATTTTATTCCCCATGGACTTTCTTTAGGCTTGAAAGCACAACTCCTTCAGTTTTTCCTTTTGCATCAAGTTCTCCAGCATTCTAATTATCAGTGATTGTTATCTACCACGTTGTTTCAGATTTTTCAATGTCTCTTTTGAGAGGGGATAAAGCAAAACTGGGTGAAGTATTCCAGGTGTGGCCTGATGAATGTCAAGCAAGAAGAATAATTGCATCCCTTGGCTTGCTGGATGTACTCTTGCTGATATAGCTTGGGACACAGTTTGCCTTCTTTGCTGAGATTGCTGACTGCAATCTTTGCCTACGCTCAGATTGCAGTCTGCTCAGACCCCCATAGCTTTTTCTACAGAGCTACTCTGCATGCAGCAATTCACCAGCTTGGACTGCTGGTTGGGATTATTTCATCCCAGCTGCAAGACTTCACATTTGTCTTCATTAAACCTCAGGCATTTATCATTTTAACCTCATGTTATACAACAGTCTTGTTGGCTCATTCTTCCAGCCTGTTAAAGTCTCTCTGTGTGGTGGCTCATCTCCTTCCAGCGTATCTACCTCTGTTCTCAGTATGGTGTCATCCACAAACTTGGTGTGTGCACTTAATCCCATCATTCAGATCATTTATAATTGTGTTAAATAACATTGATCCCCACATAAACCCCCAAGGAATGTCATTTGTGGCTGGCTGTCAGTCCAGTTTTCAGCCATTAATTAGCCATCATGCTTTGAGCTTGGAATTTTAGCTGGGTTTCCATCCAACTTGTTTTGACCTACCCTTTGGATTTCAAAAGAGATCAATGCTGTCAATACAATTTATGGGCTGCAGAGTCTGCTAGAAAAAGAAGACTGAACTTCCATGTCAGGAAAAGAAATTGTGGAAAAACAATACATTTAGGTGGGACATTTTGAAGTGCTAAGGAAGAGGAATAAAATCTGAATCAATAAAATGGAGGAGTGATAAAAGTGGGAGTTAGGAGCAGCATGCATATGTTGGTCCTGAAGGACAGAAGCTGGCAATTGGCAGAAAAAGTTTTTCAGGTGTGAAGAGCTGAGTGGCAGTAAGTGGCTAACTTTCCTTTGTAACAGAGAGGGGCCTTTGAGAGGCGGCAAACACAGAAGGAAAGTGGTGAGCACAGGAGTATAAAAATGAAGGAAAAAAGGGTAATAAGGCTAGGGAAAGGAAGGAAAGAAATGAACACTAAAGAAATAAACAAAGGGGCTCAGTGGGTGAAACTAAAAGTGATAGGGCAGTACTGAGATTCACCAGATGAAGAGGATTGATGAAATGGTAAAAATAGTATTCCCAAGCTGTAAACTAATGGGGTAGTTTGAGTATTGAATTGCTTTACCACAGTGCAGCATTATCAGCTAATTCTTGAAGTTCAAAACTGTCATATAAACCCACATATCTCTCCTGAGTTGTTCTAAAAACAGTTAGAGATTTTTCTTTTCTTTTTTTTTTTTTTTTTTTTTTGTGTGTCTGAAGGTCTTTTTTGGCACCCACCATTTCCACGTTCCAATGATAAATGGAGCAGCTTGCCAAGTAAATACACCTATTTATCATCAACAACTCTGTAAGAGTCCCCTATGTTTCCCATACTGTAATGAGCTAAGATTTTCATCTGGAGCCCACAGTACTGTTAGTATAAAACAAAACAGGGTGTGATCATGGATTTTTGGCTTAATTGAGCTCCCACTGAAGTTATTGGAAGATTTGCCATTGACGTCAATGGGAAGAGAATTGGGCCCATGATAGGAGCTGCACTAGTAACAACAATGCATTTGACTTATATAGCTCTCTCTCTGCTTGCCAGAGGCCTTTGGGCACCACATGTAAATGAATACAAAACAATAAAAGAGATTAAAATGTCTCTGATTCCTGCAGGATTAGAACAGACAAACAGTGAAAATCAAAGTATGCCTATATATGGGCCATTTCTTATGCAATGGCTCTGACTGTGTCATCGCACAGTTTATGGCAGGTCATCACGTACTTGATCTCCACGGTGCTGTTGTGGATTGATCCATGAAACCACTGGCTGCTTAGAATTTTCTTAGCATGCAAATAAGCACAAAAATGGATATTGATAAAAGAGAATATTTTTAGGCTTGCAAATCAGCCAGAATCAGTCAAATTCTTGGCCCCAGCCATGTGTTGCTGAGTAGTGTCAGATGCTCACACATACACGAATTGACATTTACAAGGCATGCTGCGCCGAGTGCCAAGTTCAGAAATAAATTGCCTCTTTTGATAGGTTCACCAGAGCCTCCTAAGTACACCAGAGCCTCCTAAGATTCATTTATTGTTTGCTACTGGAGGAACTGGAATGCTGCTGGACACAGAATGAAAATCCATTCAGTGCAGCGTAAGGGAAACTGCACAAACTGAAGTACAATAACTCTGAAGCTGCAGTTTCATAGGGTAACGTTTTCAGCCTGCTGCATGTGGAGGATTAGGTGCTTGGCTGTCATTAACGTCAATGTGGGCTGCATTAATTAACTCCATGTGTATTCAGCTGAAAACCTACTCCAATAAATACCAATGCCACTTACCTGGGGAGCACAGAGGAGGGTGGATCTGACCCCTGGGGCTTTGTTTGTAATGGATACAGCCCTGAAAGGGCTTCGCAGAGATGATGCTGACTGCTGGTGGATCTTCCCAGTAACACTTTGTACTTTGGTGCTGAGGGAAGCTGAAGATCTTCATTTTGCCTCTTCCTTTATCCAGGGCCAATCTGAGCTTAACTTCTGCAAGTCCATGTGAGGGAAAGTCTGTACACATTTATAGTACAAGAAATAGGATATCTTCATTTGGTCAGATGATTCATTGATCAAAAAACCAGCATGCTGTCCCTTAGCCTGAGCAGCATAATTCATGGTATCTCAAAGGAAACATATAATTATTCCCCTACGCAATACTATATACAGTAATAACATATGACAAGTACTAGACACCACAACCATGAGCTTACTTCTTAGAGCCTGCAAAGCCTATCTAAACATCTTCATGAGGATCTAAGAGACAGTGTTTGACAAATTCAGATTTATCAGGCTTTGTTCTCTTCCCCAGACTGTATTACCTCATGGAGGTACAGACACTGACTTTGCTGACAGGACCAGATCTCAACAGCATTGTCATTTCACAGATAAGTACAATATGGGTCTGGACATTTAAAAAAATATGTCCTCTACCATGTGGTGCTGTAATATTTATCAACAGAGCTGAAGGAAAAGCTTTGCCACATAGTGGTCTAGTTAGGTAAGATGGGGACTGTGGTGAGAAGCAGATAGAGCAGAAGCTTTTTTCATAGCAATCATTCTGAAAAAGAGCTTGTGTGTCTCCATCTTGTCTGTTGTTTCAGACCAGAAGAAGACCTTGAATTGTTGTGGTGCTGCCACAAACGGTAATCATGTTGCTGTGATGATCTCCCATAAGTGAGAGAAGGTTTCTGTGGAGAAGTATGGTCCTCTGCTAGACTGATGGGAAAAACTGGACACTCTTTGGGGCACATAAGTCCCTTTTGGCTCAGAAGAATCTCGGCTAGGGTGCCTCACAACATGCCTGTTTATTCCAGTTTTATCAGTATGTCTAATAAAAGGTATTGCTTCATCCTGAAAACCCTGCTGTAGTTACATCCATAGTTCCTAGCAGCTTCAGTAATATTTCAGAAGAATTTATTCCATTTAAAACTGACCTCTGCAGCTTCAAGCCCTACTATGAAGAAGAGTTGAGTGTGTGACTTGATCTGGGCTTCTGCAGTGACAGTGCTGACAGTTGTGGCTGGCATGGTTGCTCAGATTTTGAGAAGTTTAGAGATCTCAATACAGACGTGTTGCTAAATTTCTCAAGAATTTCTTGCAACCATAGTGAATGATAAGCTGATGCCATCTACCATCATTTGACACTTCTAGATACGGTGACTGCTGAAGGCCTGCAGGGAGGGTTGCTGTAATCACATACCTGTGTGCCAGCTGCCACTATTGGAACAAAGTGGTCCTGAAATTAGTTATCAGTTACACTGTCACTGCTCATAATTACTCTCTGTGGTTGTTACCAGCCATAAAATGTGTTGACCTGACAGACTGGAAGACTGAGCACTGCATCTATGCAGGCGTCTGTATTGCAAACACTGCCTGCTGCCTAGCAATAAAGTCAGGCGAATCTCTCAGTCTTTAGATAATGCGTATATTTTAAGGGACTATCAAGACAAATGGGAAATAAGCAATGGAATGACCTTGCCTTCTTCCCTCTATTATACTCAGTTTTAAAGGTAGGAGAAAACAAGTGCCTAGCAGGCACTGTTTCAGATATGTTATTGAGGTGGCCGCAGAAACTCCAAGAGCAGAGCCGGCAGACCTCACACAGACAAGGTATCCCCTCACCCCAAGACCCTACACCACTGTTTTTAAATAATCCAGTTTTATATACTTCCACTCTTTCAGAATCACCCTGTGGGAAAAAAAAGTATGTTTGCTGAGGGAACATCTTTCCCACCCTTTTTCATGCGAGAGGACTTTGGATGTTTTAGAGTCAGAGGCTGGTGGAAATTTGTTTAAAGTGCAAGGAAGCTTGGAGGAGAGATGGCTTGAGAGCAGCGTGTCGGGGACGATGGGAACAGCCCGAGGCTGGGAGATGTAAACTCCCACTCTTGCCTATTGGTGCCTTAGTAACCGTAACCAAATAGTTCCCAGTTCGTTTTTATTAGCAGGCTTTATGTGTTTGGGGATAAATGTTAAACTCTACAATTTGGTGTGAATGTCAGCTGTTGATGAAAAGCAGATCCCATCTGTGACAGAAAGGACATTGCATCCAGCCTGTGTTTGAGGTACATGAGTGAAGCTGTGTGGGAGACATTCAACTAAGTTTATTGCTCAAGTTCTGCTCGGGCCGCTTCTTCTTTGTAACTTCAGCCGAAGTCATTCGAGCTACTTGGGCACGTGGCTCCATTCTGCCCTCAGAAATACCTCTCTCAGCACAGTGACATTAATTCCTCCCTTTCTATTCTCTCATGTTAAAAATAAATGGGGGAAAAAAAAAACTCCAGCTTTTATTAGCAGAGCATTCTGCTTGTGCTGGTGCCACTTGTCATCGGGGACTACACCCACACTCAGCTCCTGTGTGGGGGAGCTTGTAAGGTCTTGTGAGCACTTTTAGGACATCTGTCCTTAACTTCAGGGACTGTCACCCAAGTGTCCTGGGTCAGGAGACAGGTCTCTTGGCTCCTTCTGCATCCTCCAAGGAGAGAGAGGGAGATGACAGTTCTGTCTGTTTCACAGCTTTAGGTATGCTGTTGCTTTGAATTGTTCTCTGGAGGAGCCTTTTCCTAAGGTACAGGGTATTTATTGTATTAGCAGTTCTGAACTGTACATAGCAAGCAATCCCTGTTTCCCTCAATGTCTGTAAGAATTCACACGGTGGACACAGGGGACATTCAGTGCTGTATCAAGTGTCAGTGCAGAGCTTTAACTCAATGCTGCAGACCTGAGAGCTGCTTTTTTCTCCATGGAGCCATGGAAAACAGGGAAGAGAGGATTACTGGCTTTTCCTATGGCAGGTTTTGTCTTTCTTACTTTCCAATTTCATTTTCACCTTGTTTTATTATTTATGCTTGCTAACTCTTCCTTGCCCTTGAAGGTTACTGGGCTTGATGCTCAAGACCTGGTGCAATGGCAATGACAGCTTGGAGCAAGCCTGTACAGCTAAGTGGACCATGGTGCAAAGATCACAGAGCTCATCTTGAGTCCTTGTGACGCCGAGTGGCCCAAAGGAGATGGAGTAATTCAATGCCCAGAGCTGAGTAGCTGAGCCCCCCAGCCCCGAATTCAGCAGGGGCAGGAGGCTGCACATGCTGCTGACTTGGCTGCTATTAGCTTGAGGATCTGCTGTGCTGGCTACCATGGCACAGTGCAGATGCGTCTTCTGACCCTCTCAGTACACACTCTTTTATCCAGCCTTTCTTGGACAGAACTCCATCCTTGTCCTTCCTTGCCCTTGCTCCAACACCTTCCTTGAAAAGAAAAATCCTAAAATGCTAAAGTTGTCGTAAGAAAAATCTTATGCTCTTGGCAGTCAGAGTGGATTATAAGTGGTATGAGGATGATGTCTCATTAAGACTGCAGAAGTTAAGATCTGTCAGATCTTCCAGTTTCATTTGGGCAGAACCATATTCTGTAAGCAGTTACTGCTGGACACTAGAGACTGATGTAAGGGCACCTGTCAGCTGACCAAAAAGGGCTGGTTTAATGTTTCATAAACTTTAATCCTGACATTAAAAAAGAAAAAAAGTAACAAGGATCCACAGTCATGTGTAATCTTCAAAATGGCATGAGTGCCAAGCCATTTTTACAATTTTTACTTCTAGATCCATCTTTTGAGTGACTTTAAATACAGCTCTACCATTAGACTGAGATTTGCAAATGGAGACCAAGTTAACAGAGCAGGTTCTGCTTGCACAAGCAGAAACTGAAACGAGAGTTAGTTTATCTATCACCTTAAATATTGGAACATCTAATGTATACTATACATATACAACATATACTATTCTGCTGAAAAAAAAAATAATATCTCACCATGCCATAATAATTTACAAGTTAATTCTCAGGTGCATAGTTAAATGTTCTGCACAAGCCACAAGATGTCAGTGTGGCTACATGAAAATTCAGCCACAGCACGGCACACTGATTCGTATGGTATGATTCTTAACTATAATGTCTCTGGTAACATAATCTCTTCATTTACCTGAGCAATTTGTCCTGCATTTTTTCCATATGCACATTTATGTACATAACCATAAACCTCCTTTCTTTTTGCAATGACTCCTTCAGATAGGGCAATATATTGAAGATAAAAAATCATGTCAGGGAATGTAATTTACCTCTTTTTAAAGTGGTTTTTAATATTGGTGTGTCCTTGATCTTTACTTTTTGGCTACTGTTTTGCTGTGCTAACAGTTGCAAGGACACATACTGGCAGCAGGGATTAGATGTACTATTACGTACCATTTCCTTGAAGCAGCCAGTGCAATAAAAACATTATGTATTAGACAAGCCATGGGTCACTTTCTCTCCCCATTTCCCTATTTGATCCTTATGCTAGTGTTTAAATTTTCCAGAGACCTTTGCTCCAACAATTAAATGTATATTTTTTTGTTGCCATTGATACCTGGGGACCTGCAAGTGTTCAAGCTAGGGTTCCTGACCCCATCAGTTGTGTGGCTGGATCCCAGTTTTGCAATCCTTCTTGATGATTTTCTTGATGTGATTTTTTTTCTGTTCACATGCCTGTGTCAGATATGCCTCTAGGTCAACCCATGCCTCTTAATAGACTCCTGGAACTAGTATTAGGCACTGTGATTTGACCAGACACAAGAAGAAGCATTTGGCTCTTGAGATAAAGCTGACCCCAGCTGCATCAAGAGGGCTATAGCTGCAAGTGTCTGGAAGACAGGATCTGGCCCATACACTGCAAGCGAGACAGTACTCAATCTTTCAGAAAATGCTAATCATCCTGAATGAGTGTCTTCAAATTATGGATCTTTTCAGGCTCATTCTTTGCTTCAGACCAAAGCCTACCAAGTCCTTACACTGTACTAGAAACACTGAAACAATTTACTTTGAATATTTGCTGTACAGTGAATATTTGCTGTACTTTGAATATTTGCTGTTAGTGCCAGAAGCAAGAGTCCCCAGGAGGGTGCGTGGGTGGATTTTAAACACGAAGCAGCAGGGCAGAGACAGGAGCATGGTGCTACAGAAGCTCAAGAAAAGCATCTGTACAGGACAGCAGGTCACACCTCTCCTCCCTGCTGACTTCTGAACACAGCAGGAGCCAAAAGCTGCTGCCTTATGGGGAGGGGTGATACTACTGATTTGGGAAAGGCTGGTCTGGTCAGGCAGCTGTATACCACAGCAGCTTGGTGTTCCCAGCTCTACTACTCACTTTTCAGAAGCAACAGCTTATCTTGCAGTGGGCACATACACTGTGTTCAGTATCTACAGACTGACTGTCACCTCTGAGCAACAGAGGTACAAGACGCGCAGAAACAAGGTTAAGCCACCCATCAGTCACCCAGTTTCTGGCAAGTATGACTTACACTTGAGCTACAACAGGTCTTAGAGACATTAATGTAAATGGTGCAGCTGAGCTTGAGCTGCTCCCTTCAAGGCAGAACCTGGTGTTCTGAAGTGCCTTATTTGCTCTTTGACAACCAGTGAATATTCTCCGTTTAGCTTATTACTATTATTCTCAGTTTAGTTTATTACTATAAAACAGCCTATTCTTTCCAAAACCACATTTTCATGTCTATTTTCTCTTCTTAACCCTGGACCTTTTCTTTGGCTAGAAAAAGTCATTATGGTTGAGCATAGAGCATTCCTGGTCTAGCCATGATTCTGACCCTGCAAACCCTGTTAATTCTCTGCTTTACAATCCTCAGCCATGACAGATTGACTCTAAATGAGCTGAACGGATTGTCCACATGAACTAGTTGCCACGGCTTACTAAATTATTCCTAGTCTCAGGAGATGCAGTGCATGGCCAAAAGGTATTACCTGCAACACACCTGGGTTAGACTCGTTTGTTTCAATGACCATTCAGGCTGTGGTTTTACCTCACAGAATGGGAGAAGTTTCATGGAAGATCATGGTTTGTTGTGGTTGCTCACTACTGGTATGTGGTGGCTTGCTAAGCTGACATACCTTTGTACACTCTGTATGTTCTGCACCCTGATGGGTAAATAACCCAATGAAGTTTTAGCTGATATGTTTCCATAACCCAGAGCAGAACAAAGTTAGAGACGGGCATCACCACTGAAAAAGTGTATTATAACATGCTTTTAGAGTCCAAGAAACTTTTGCATACAAGAAAAGATGTTTGTATTTTTTTAGTAATAGATATTAAGGAATATATTCTATTAAAACTCATTTTCAATGCTGTAACTATAATGACGCATAATTATAAAAAAATCAGCATGTAAAAAAGACACATTCAGTATGTAGCAATTTCTAAACCACTCTCTTTTATCAGCATATTAAACATTTTCTGGTGTATCAAATCCCTTTGGGTCTGACATGCATCTTCAGTTAGCAAAGACAACAGAGAGGTGAGACAGAAAGCACAATAGGCTGGAAAAAGCGTGAACATTAGACTCAAAAGGAGTAATATTTTGATCTTTTTTCTTATGATATTATTCATGGAAAAGATATCTGATGGCCACAGAACACTCCTAACATTTAAGGGGACCATGCCTTTACTAAGATACACGTGTCTGCTGGTTTGGAAACCCTACTATTATCAGAAGACTGTAGATGGCAGTAAAGGACCGTGAATAGCTCTTTAGAGGCTTGGTGTAAAAATTAATCTTAGAAATTTCTCGGTTTTAATCCAGTTTGCCGTTTTGCAGGTAAATTATTCTCTCTTCGTTATTTATGGTGAAACTTGGTGCTGTAATCAAGGTTTGTTGTTGCTGTGTGCTCACTCTGTTGACTGAATTGCAGTCAATTTGCCCTCTCGTGACCATCCTCCTTCTAAGTTTTTTCCAGCAAGCATAACAAGTGATAACAACTGAAAAGAGTGACATAGTTTGGTAGCACTTTGTGATATCACTGATCATACGTTTGTGTTTCTTGTCACCCATTTCAGTGGAGCTAATACACATTGCTTTAATAGAGCTTGTTGGGAGACTTTGAAAAGAACAGAGGACAGATATGTGCTCAGGTTCTGGCAAACCTTTAGGTTTCCTCCTAAAGCATTCCGAGATGTGGCTTAGCTGTTCTGAACCTAAATCATACCTTACAAGAATGACTGAAAACAAGTCTAGGCCCTGATCTTGCAGACGTGTTTTAGTAGTCTGACTTGAGACACTGCGTAGGATCAGTCACATGCAGACAGTATTTATGGAGCTGATGCCTATGATGAAATATAAAAATCAGAAGGCCCTACTTCCAAATAATAAAATAAGATGCATAACATTTTTGCTACATAGAATAAATTAATTACAGAGTTATAGTCATTTTGGGATTTGGGCGAGCTGAATTTGAATTCCTGTTCTTTTACAGACTTCCCCCTGTGACCTTTGAACAAGGCAGTTCGCTTGATCTGTAACAGAAAACAGGGCTCTTTGAGGAAGGCTGCAGGAGCTGCAGAAGCCTTGGAATACCTATTATGTGTTTCTAATGAGACGGGCCACAAGAGATAAATTCACTTTTTGTGCAAGAATCTGTGTGTGGTTTCAGATGTTTTGCCACTGCAAGCAGGATGATATACCATAGCTGCCATGTTTGAAATGAAAGACTGAGAAACTACAAAGGAGAACCTACACCCTCTATAAATGTTTTTGTGTCTGTGTGCATGTGTGTCTTCCTCTGTCAGTGAGGTTACATCATTAATACCAGGTGCTCTCCATTTCCTGAGGTGCTTACTGCAAACGCTTAGGAAGACCAGAAACCTTGTGTGCCGAGCCAAGCACTGACTGTGCCTCCACCTACAAGAAACCGCATAGTATTTGACTGTAAATGGTACTTGGAGAAGACTTGCTTTCACTGGGCTGGAAGATTGTTGTGAAGTGGAAGCCAGTATTGTGTGGTTTGGATGAGGCTCTTCTAAGATTAGCAGCAGATCAGTAAGTTTCTCCTTCGCCTCTTTCTGCTACGAGCAGAAGGAGGAACATCAGCCTAGGATGTAGGAGAACTGGGCTTACGTCCAGCGTTCTTCCACGTTCTCCTCTCTGAACCTGGGGCAGGGAGCTGGAGTGAGGTGAAGCACTTGGGCAGGGGCATCCTAGGAGCAGGACAGAGGACGAAGACGACGCCCTTGCCCAGGCAGATTTGCTGTGGGTGTTACAGTAGCATCTTTGCCCACAGACATCAAAGATGTTTCTCAGTAGAGCTCTGGGCAGGTAGCTGGAGGCAGTTGTGCTCAGCAAAACCCCTTTAAAGTGCCCCATGTCCCCTCCATCACCTCAACCCACGCTCTCAGTTGATTTCCTTGATCATGAGACAGCAAGTCTGGGCTAGCCCATACCACTTTCCTTGAACTGTGCGAGGGGGAAGTTACATGTGCAGTTATTTGGGTAGACCCTGGCAGGTGTTAGCTTTTGGCAAGGGGAAAAGGAGAGCAGCTGGGGACAGGAGTACTTTCACCTCACACAGATACAGCCAGGGTGGGAGAAGTGGAAAAAGCCTCAGGCTAGCTTTTCACAAGCAGGAGGCACTTAACATCCATTTATTTTTGAGTCCCTGTAGGTCCAGGTCTTAATTTCTTCCTCTTGATAAAGTGCAGATAGAGGAGTCTGCCTGTCTTTCCAGGAGTGGTTGACAGTGTCGATGTAAACTTTACTGAGGCAGTCAAACGGCACATGCATGTGTCCTTGGATATGTGACAGGTTGAAATGCACGTCTGTTTCGTTATTTTAGTCTAATTCAGAAGCCAAGTCAGAGTCAGAGTTACACTCAGCTCTGGGATAGAGCTGGGAAGGCTGTGCTGTGGGTGGGTCATGGGTGTGCCTTTAAACTCACCCTGATCCATATGCTAGATAACAGAGAGAAGTGTAATGTTTAGACATTGGGCATTGTTAGACAATAGACAAGGTAAAAACAAAAAACAAACAAAACAAAACAAACAAAAAAAAACAAATATTGACATTGACTACTGCATCTGAAAAAATGCCTGCTTGTGAGAAGATCCAAATTTAAGTCTGTGAGTGCGAAGTCTGCTGTTTACCCACAGAGCTGGTCCAGCCCAGGCAGCAGTTGAACAAGCTTCTCACGTTTCCCCATCAATGTGCCATCACTTTGTCCTTCAAGGACCACCGGTTAGCGATGCCTAATCAGTGCCTGGCAGGTGGCCACTAATTCATGACACACAGATTTCGACATAGCTACTGGATGGCCTTGGATTACTGCTGCCCATACCTGGACTCAGACCAACGACCGGGCGGGTGAAAAAGATCATGTTTTCCTTCCCACTATTCAGGCTATTCAATCTCCACTTCTCCCAGGGTTGCTGTTTTGAATGTTGGAACAAAAAGCAAACGAGCACTGAATCTTTGCATAGTGTCAGCTTTCCATTGTGAGGAAAGGACAACTTCTTAATTATACCTGTATAGTAGTGTGTTGTCTTCAGGTTTTTACAGGTTGGAAAGCACACATACAGCTATGCTTACAGACTTACTCAAGATAAACAGCTTTTTTCTTTAAGAAACAGCTCAAGAAAATGTGTTTGGCAAGGCATAGATGGTCTTTATATAAGAGAGAGTTTACAGTAAAAATATACACATACGGTTAGGAAAATGAGCTTTTATGTAAATTGTATATATAGTACATGAAAGAAATAGATAAGATACAAGCAGATTGTCCAAGGGATAAAACACACCAGGAAAAATACTACAAATTTTGGACTGATTACAAGACGCAGATGCCTTTGATTGTCTTTAGCATTGCAAACTAATTAAAAATTTGAACTGAAATTGGAAAGAATCTATAAAAGGTACTCCATTCATTTGGTATAAAGTGGTCTTCTGTTCCCTCTGCCTGTATGGATTTGAACCAAACATTTTTCCGGTTCCACTCATCTCTTGGAAAACATGGGGTATTCAAATGTAGACTTTAAGCACCTCACCTAATCTCTGGCGAGGCATGTGCATATGTGACTTCTGTGTGGTTTAGCTACTACCCTGCTCCCTTTTCCCAAAATGCTTTTTCTTCCTTGTGCCAGAAGTCTCTTCACTTTCTATCAAAATTGTCACCAAAACCTTTGTGTGTGTGTGTGTGTCTTGGATAGCAGGTAGTGACTGGCCTTCTTTCTTCTCAGTACCAATGAATGGTACCTGGTTCAGCTCAGATTTTTGAAGCCGTTAGACTGATTTAACAGATTTTAGAAAAGAGGAAAACTTTAATTGATCTGCTTGACCTGAAGCCACGAGTCCCACCGCCTTAGGATAGCAGATATGAGCTAGATATGGAGTCCGGTAGTTGACATGAGGAGTCAGGCAAAGTCTGACAGGAATTTGTGTTGGAACTGTTCTATTCAGTCATCACATGCAAACACCTTAAGTCAAATATCAGAAAGCTTTTAAATAAAGGTCAGGGAACTTGATTTCTCCACTACCAATGCTGTCATTACTCTTTATGCTCAAGTAGAAATAGTGAAATGGCTTTCCAGTGGTGATAACTTCATTAAATTTGTATTCTAAATCACTTTAGAATGGGAACAACTGGTTATGTTTTTCTCCTGGAGTGCTTGGAAACATTTATAATTAAAATATGATCAGAGGCAATTCCAACAATTATAATGTTATTTTTCAACTCTAATAAGCTACCAGAGTCACCTCTCTGTCTGATGCAAATTAAGATACTTCTAGAAGGATGTTTGCATTTTTCCACAGAGAATTTATCACAGAATCATTGAATGTCTTGGGTTGGAAGGGACCTTAAAGACCATCCCTGTTCCAACCCCCCTGCTATGGGCAGGGGACACCTCCCACTACACCAGGCTGCCCAAAGCCCCATCCAGCCTGGCCTTGAACACTGTCGTGGATGGGGCATCCATAATTTCTTTGGGCCACCTGTTCCAGTGTCTTGCCACCCTCTGAGTAAAGCATTCTCTACTAACATCTAATCTAAATCTCTCCTCTTTTAGTTTAAAACCATTCCCCATTGTTCTATCATTATCTGCCTTCATCCTTTTTATAAGCCCCCTTTAAGTATTGAAAAGTTGCAGTGAGGTCTTCCCAGAGTCTGCTTTTCTCCAGGATGAACAACCCCAGCTTTCTCAGCCTGTCTTCATGGGAGAAGTAATCCAGCACTGTGATCACCTTTGTAGCCCTCCTCTGGACCCTCTCTAACAGCTCCACATCCTTTTTGTGCTGGGGGCCCCAGACCTGGATGCAGCACTCCAGGTGGGACCTCACAAATGCAGAGCAGAGGGGGACAATCACTTCCCTCAACCTGCTGGCCATTTCTCTGTTGATACAGCCTAGGACGCCGTTGGCCTTCTGGGGTGCAAGCATGCACTGCTGGCTCATGTTGAGCTTTTTGTCCATCAGAACCCCAAAGTCCTTCTCCACAGGGCTGCTCTCACCGAATTCTTCTCCCAGTCTGTGCTCATGTCTGGGATTGCCCTGACCCAGGTGCAGCACCTTGCACTTGGACTTGTTGAACCTCATTAGGTTCACACAGGCCCACTTCTCAAGCTTGTCCAGGTATTTAATTACCCTGAGTCACCACTGTTGAACTACTTTCTGTGAGTTCCAGCTGTAGAATAGCATTACACTCCCACAGTCATGTAACATTTCATAATCTTAATTTCCTCTTTAAATACTGGAGCTGCTCTGATAATAGTATTAAAAGAGATCTCCTCAGACAATTAACAAAAAATCCAAAACCACCCCCAACACTACAAAACAACAACTTCTGCAAGTACGTAATTATGTTAAGCTGGAAAATGATCTGCCGCTCATACAGTTTAACCAACACAAATAACCATATAACCACTACCATCCTCTTTGGCTCAGTACATATTTACTTGTGCTTTCCTTTTGCCCTTATCCACTACATTGCTCTCTGTAGTCACATGGGTGTACATAATGACTAGCAGCATGGACATCCACAGAGAGGCATAGGCTCCCTTTTGGCACATATGTTAAGGGCATAGGGCATATAGTACATGTGGGAGTGATAAGTGTGTACTTAAAGGCGAAAAAGTGTACTTAAAGTTGAAAAATACTACTTGCTTTAGATTGGAATTTCCTAGCAGTTGTGAGATAGTCTTTCTGAATCATAATATGAAATATTTTGTAACTTTTGTTAAGAGAGGGTGAGAACAACAATCAACTTCATTTTGTAATAACACAAGAACAGTGGTTTAAAATTACCAGGCGTTAACCAAGCTCTCAAAACCTACACATGATCTACTTTCCTATTAAATTTTGTATGAGGATTTAAGTAGTTTTTTTTTTAGTTAGCAGTATAAAATAGGTTCTCCAAGCACAAATTCCATCTGGAGCTGTAAATAAAGAACCTTCTCTGAGAGCTTTATGAAGAGAAACCAAGTAGAAATGATTCGGAAAACTCATGGCCATCAAAAGCTAACACCGTGTGAAATTTTCCAGCTAGTGACTACTTGCCTATGACCCCTTCTAAACCTATTTTTGAATGTACCATCTACTTTGGACTCCTTTCTAGTCACTACCACCATTCAAAATGAAGGAGTCTGTGGCACATGGAAAGCCTCTGCAGGAGCAGGCCCTGGGCCAGAGCCGCAGCCCATGGAGAGGAGCCCACGCAGGAGCAGGGGGTTTGGGGGGAGCTGCCGCCCGTGGGGGATCCGTGCTGGAGCAGTTTGCTCCTGGGGGATGGACCCCGTGGTACGGAGCCATGTGGGAGCAGTTCTTGAAGAGCTGCTGCCTGTGGGCAGCCCCTGCAGGATCAGTTCGGGAAGGATGGCATCCTGTGGGAGGGACCCCGCGTGGAGCAGGGGCAGAGAGTGACTGTGAAGGGGTGGCGGAGACAAAATATCATGTTCCCAGAATTTCCTCTGACAAATAATTTTTGGCTAATAATTTTCTTGTGTGGATTTCTCTGCGTGCCTTCCTGATCCTCTGAAAGTGCAGGTGCTGGTCCACTTGCTTAGGGCTTCCACACTTGTGGTACATGTCTCTGCACAGTGTGAGTCACTCTGATGACCTAGTTGGGTGGTGCACTGGATGAGCTGTGGAGATTTGGGTTTATTTCCTATCCGGTGAGAAAGGCACAGGGCAACGTGAACAAGCAGAGCACGAGAGCACCAGGGCAGCCCTTGAAGTGGTCAATGTGTCTCCTCTGCTTGTCTGTCTTTCAAGGGGACTACCACCACCTGCTAGTACAAAAAGCAGTGCTTCCATCTGAACAGGGAATGTCCATCACTTTTATTTTTTTTTGATGTTACTGCTATTATTATATTCTTGCATTCTTACATATTTGCGTTATTTTTAATTTTTGTGTAATTTTTTATAAAACTCCACTTACCAGGCACTTGTAAAGCACCTTTAACAAAAGTGCCCCAAATGGTCTGATCTTTTGATTGTCTTTGTGATTAGCACCAATAATAGTTTGGGGTCAAGAAAACCATTTTTACTTTACTTCCTTAAGGACTTAACCAATAGGCATCAGGCCAAGATTTTTGCTTGCATTGAACTAAAGGAAATATTTCTGCCAAACTATATTCAACTGTATATGCAATTGTGACTTGGGCTTTGATAGAAGTAACATAATTTTTAATTATACTTTCATAGTATATAATATATGTTGCATATACTTGTATACTACAACAGATTTTTTTCTTTTTCTTAGGCTGTTCATTTGTCTCAGTGACAATATATGGTTTTCATCATGGCTGTGTTTATCTGACAACAAGAAGCACTCAGTTAGGGCAGCTCACAGGTATCAGTAATATAATAATATGAGGTCAGTAATGAGCAGGATGCAACTTATCTCCATATTGGAGCAGTCTACCTGTAATTTAAATGACCTTTCATATTTGATGGAAAGGCTTGTTTTGTTTCAATACACAGTAATGCTTTTTGCGACACATTGTATCATCAGTAGCAGAGACTGATTATTTTCACTATTTTTTTTTTAATCTTAGAAAATGCTCAAAAATGAAACTCTTTGTCCAGAGACATGTTAATTTTGACAAAGGATCCGCTGAAAAGTTTTTGGGGCCTGTGATGAAATTCCTTTTTATCCTATGAAGAAACAATAAGAAAAGTACTTTTTGTGCCTGGGAAATTGTATTTCTTTTTCTTTCTTTCTTTCTTTCTTTCTTTCTTTCTTTCTTTCTTTCTCTTTCTTTCTTTCTTTCTTTCTTTCTTTCTTTCTTTCTTTCTTTCTTTCTCTCTCTCTCTCTCTCTCTCTCCTTCTTCCTTCCTTCCTTCCTTCCTTCCTTCCTTCCTTCCTTCCTTCCTTCCTTCCTTCCTTCCTTCCTTCCTTCCTTCCTTCCTTCCTTCCTTCCTTCCTTCCTTCCTTCCTTCCTTCCTTCCTTCCTTCCTCTCAATCGAGAGATACTATGGTGAAAGAATGGAATGTTCTTCTTCTTGTTTTCTCCTGAAAAATCACAGAACAAAATGTAGCATGGCAGTGACAGTTATATTTTCTGTCAGGCTGGCTCCAGCAGCTGCCATTGCATGCTGCTCTTAAAGCCTGGACTACAGCTATACAGGGGGAAATAAGACATCTTGCAAGATTTGGGAGCTCTTAATATTAGTAAGGAAGTAGGAGAACTTCTACAGGACTGACAAAAAGCAGCTAGCAGCTTGTAGCCTTGTTTGTGAGGCTAGTCAGCACAGGTACTGTTCATCTCTAAAACAAAGTTACTCTTCCTATGAACTTATCATCATAAGCTTCTTGTGCTGGTAGCTGCCTGGCAGGACCAAATTAAAGGACAAAAAATGCATGAGTGAGAGTTTTACATGATGGGCATCTGGAAAATTGTCTTCTCAACGGCCTCTGTGGTTGTATGTCAGCCATGGAAGGGATAACAGGTTTTTGGAGGCAGGATGTTTCCAGGCTGCTTGCTGCCCCTTTTGAAAGGGGCACATGGAAGCAGAAGGGAGCAAGGACTAGTGGAGCTAGAAATAGACCCAGAAAAGAGAAATCTCTCAGTGTTTATGTTCGCATTCTGGTAGAAGGGCACATCTCTGTAAAGCTGACCCTGAGTAGTCCTGGAAAAGACAATTCTTTTCTGCCCCTTGACCCCACATCTATGGCTGCTTGCATTATCACCCTGCTTCTTAAACCTCTCTCTGGGCACACCATCTGATTACTAGAGAATGGCAATGGCTGTAGGCTGGGCCCTGCAGGATCATCTAATTTCAAGTCACTTCTCTGGTTGAAGGTGCAGGCACTGACTGCCAGAGAAAGCGATAAGCCCCCAAATCCTGCAACCTTCAAGCTGTGCCTTTAACAATGTTATAAGACATAACAGATCTATCTGTTTTAGGAGCATAGTGTTACTTACAACTGCGGTCTTCAAGAAAAAAGTTGCTTCAGATTTAATCTGGTAAAGTAAAAAGAGATCCTGATAAGCCTTTAAGATTTTAGGGTTAAGGAATTAGATGACATCTGATCTTTAAATATATTGCAGCAAAAATTCTTAACAAAAGCAGTTCTTGTTAGCCAAGCACAGCAGATGAACAACAAATACAAAAAGGAATAATCCCAACAACCTGCATCTGGTTTAAATACAGTCGAATAGTATAATGGTCAGAACAAATTAGCAAGTAAAAGGGAAAATCTCATGTTGCCTAAAAGATGATAAAATAGATTTGGTGGTGTTCATTACTTGCTTTTGGAGCTGCGTGACCAGTGTGTTAATGTATCACACCTTTTATGTATTTTCTAGGCAGCAATTTGGTTGGTTGAATTGCCCTGCATCTAAAGGTTTCTTTCATGTTCTACCCCATTCTCCTTTAATGTTTACTTCAAGTAAATAAATTAAAGGTGAAAACAGTGATATAAAGTATAAGAGCTAGTGACTGCAGTTCACAGTTTTTTTTTTTTTTTTTTTTTTTAAACTAGAAGTGTTCCCCAAGCTAGCTGGACTTGCAAGGGGACTGCTCAGCTGTGTTGCCTGGCTTGGATCAACAGTAGCACTGCCTGTCCAACCCTGCTGCATAGTATGAACAGGTTAATCTGCACTTCTCAGTGTGGGCTTCAGCGTGGTCTTTCTCTGGAGTTGGAGGAGCAGGGCACTGATGGCTGCTGACAAAAGGCCAGGACCATCCCGGTTAACCCATGTTGTATACCCAGCTATTTCTCCCTCCCTAAGCAGTTGAGGATGGTAATCTATTTTGATCTCAGTAGCTTAGGTTTGGAAAGAGCTGAATAAATCATGTATATTATTATTAATGGTCCTATTGTATCAGCTTCTTCCTCCATTTCATGCAATGTGGAGAGCACTGGGGAACGCACGGCGGTTCATGTGGGTGTCTTTGGTGCTCCCTTGGGGGGTGAAGAAGATATGTGATGCCCCTGATAGAAATGATCAAATCCTGGAAACACAGTCTGTATGGCTGTGATCCCTTAGAACCATGTCACCCTTGAAGATTAGGGAAGCTTTGGTAAAATGCCTTAACATCATCCTTTCTGTTGATTTCACATCCACATCAACATGTGGAGACCCAGCTCCAGAAGGACATAAAAGGGCAAGTCAATACAGGAGGAGATAGTCCCTTGGGGACTTATGAACATATGATGGACACATGATCTGTTTCCCAGTAGGATGACTGGAATAGCTCTCTACTCAAGTTGGTGGAGGGTTCTTTGGTTTGCCAAAGCAATCCTCTGTGGACAACACAACATCTTTAAAGAATGGAGAAAAATGCTTGGCTAAGGGAGGGAAATGCATTATTTGTGACATATGTGCTCCTCTGGTTCTTTCTGTGGGCCTATTCTGAGGTTGTTCTTGTTAAGGATAGGAATGTAACATTTGCCATGGATAAAGCTGTATGCCATAATGAACCTCCTGAGGCTATTTTTCTTTTAAATGCATGAATTACAGGTAAGTAATTTTAAATTCTTATCATGGGGTGCAGGGATCATTAACATGCCAGTAAAGTAAATGAATTCTCTCAGTTCTGAAATGCCCATTTCAATATGAGTCTCTGATTGCTGAACATACAAAATTAGTGATGTCTTGGCTTAGGAGTGCACCCAATGTTTGATTTTCTGTTGAAATCGTGATTTAACTCAGCAAAAGTATATATATATATATTTAATTTTATATAGTGCTTTTTCACATTAGTGGCAGTAAAATACAGTTCTGATAAGACAGCAAGCATGATACACTCAATCATGCTGACTTTCAGCTTTTTTTGGTTAAAAAAATGACATTTGCTGACATCTAGCCTTGCCATATGACTGTTTTCAATGTTTTCCATGACTTTTTTTCCTGGATCTCGTTTGTTTTTAAGTGATGTATTTCCTAGCCAGGAATTTTAGCAGTGCTCTCCATCCAGTTGAGCAGCACATTGTGAGATTCCGTCAGAGTTGCTTCAGCTTTTAGAGAGCTTCTTGGCTGGTTTTCAGTTCAGACACATATGGAGAAGTTATCAGCTGGAGAAATTGTACAGGCCCTCAATTTTTTTTTTTTTTCACTCAAGACCTATTTGAAAACTCCCGTCAATTTTGTTTTTAAATGTATTTATGGAAATGGTCTAAATCCTCTACATGTTGATTTAGTTTGCTTTCTGAGACCGCAACAGATCACTTACTGGTTAGTTATACTCTTCAGATTGAGAAACCTGTAAAAAGTCGGTAAAACCTGGAAATCTAATTATTAGTTGCTTACAGCTTCCAAGGGTGAAGCCTTGCTCTTGGGTTCTCAACTACATATGGGTGATCTTAATAATAATTTACTTATGGATACATATATATATATATGTATGTATGTATATAGTGTGTGTGTCAATAACCAACGTTGCTTGATTTGAACAGTTTTATCTGGGGACCGATGCTGGCAAGTGCTTCTGTACTTCAAGAAGATTTGAGGGGACTGTCATCTTGCAGCATCATCATCTACCACACTTGAGGATTGGGCACCCAAGACACGAATGCAGTAGAATTGTTCTGTTAGTGGATTTTTTTTTTTCCTCAGTATTTCAGTTACTCTCCTATGTTGGAAGGGGACCCACTGGAACATGGTAGTAGTGCCACGGGTGGAGCAGTGATTTGTATTGTGGGACCTAGACAGGTGAAGGAAAAGACACATTTTTCATGCAAGTCATCATTTCTTTTAACTCAGCATACAACCCCTCTCAAGATGACGTATAGATTCCTGTCAGGTAAATGCACTAATATAACATATTTAATAATATAGCTTTTGGATATATTCTGGTGTCAGCAGGATATATACCAGCAAGATGTCTACATAACTGGCTCTCAGCAAACAGTTAATGCAAAGTTATAGAGTAAAGGCAGCCTTCTGCTGGCCTCCAATTGCTTTTGCAGTTTACTATCAATTGGTGCATAATTTAGTAGTAGACAGTTCTGAGATTTGTGTGAGAAAATTCTTCCAAATAATTGATTTTCTGGATATGCACTAGTAACTGGGTAAGATGCCATTAGTGTTTTGTCTAGGGAGTCAACACCGTTTCTGTAAAGATTTCTCACAGATATGATCCAACATCATTGAATTCAGAAATATCTTGCTTTTTGAATTTGAACTACCTAGAATCAAGCTAAGTGGAAAAATGACTGATAATTTTTTTTTTTCCTCCTAATAAAGCTTTATTATTCCAGTCAGTAAATATTTTTATTATTCATAAAAATAAAGTATCCCCTTGCAAAATAATCTTTTCCTGAACATGGTAAATGATGATGATAGCACAGTTATTAAGTAGGAAGCTGGAGTTCTCTTTTAAGCTATCTGAAAGTGCTTGAATAGATTTTTACATTGAGCCAAAGAGAATTTAACAGACAATGGAAGGTTGTTAAACTTGCTATGTATTTTACACCCACTTGGGGAACACTTTAATTTCAGTCCAAAAATGCTGAAAATGCCTGACTCAGCAGGATAGCTATTACTGATTCCTTGTATTAAAAAAATTAGTTTCAGTATTAATTTATCAGTAGAACAAGGTGCATAAAGATTTATGGGTGAAATTACTCCCTTGCAAGGATCCAGAGCTAGCTCTCAGAACTACTTAAATTTCATTTTACCTCTGCTTAGCAATTTCCAGTGACTTTTAAATATTGAATAGGCCTCAGACTGGCCTTCATATGGAAGAGTTTCTTGGTGGGTGAAAGAAAAAGGACATCTGTCTTTGGAATTTGTTTTCAGCTTAGTGCACACAAATCTAACCACCAGGGAGACGATTTAATCAAGAGAGAATTAGAACTGAGAAGAAATTGCCCACTCAAACAATAAAATTCAAAAACTGTAATTGCCAACTGTTCAGGAAATAAGAAATCGGGATTTCTCTTTTACCTCCTCTGGATTCATAATCATTTACTGACTGGAGATTGAAATGTTCACCTATTCCTGTTTAAAATTAAATGGGCACCTGTTGACAGTAAGAATTCTAAGAGCATGCTTATTACTTACCAAGATTTCAGAAGTACTTTAAGTATATGTTCTCCTTTCTGATCATTGCCGTGGTTCCTGTCTCTGGAGTTAGCTGATTCAAGAATGGAATAAAGATAGAGAAAAGTGATGGAAGACTGCAGCAAAGGGATCGAGCAGATAATACATATGCTTCTTTTATGTAAAAATATATTTGTATACATAATATTTATTTTATCCTTTACAGCTGAACTCTATTTTCTATTGTGAACAGATTTAAAATCTCCAGTTATTGCAATCAGTAGACATACTTGTGTAGTGAGATGCTACTCCAAATGAGCAGAGAAAAGTGCGAGAACCTGGATTTAAGTTAATAATGCATAAACATTAGTTCTAACTTATTCATGGTCTGTCATGTACACAAGTGTGTCTTTACCATGCTGTAGTGTCTTATTGTCCAGTGTCTAAGTGACCAGGTGTTGGTCAAAAAGGAAGATTGACCCAATAGTTATTAAACAGTAATTTCTAAGATAATAGGCAGATGAATCAACACTTTATCTAGCTAATTTACCTTAACACTTTTTGAGCGAGACAAAGATTAGTCTTAGGAAAGAATATGAAGAATAATAGTGAGAATCATGTATTTTTGCACATATTCAGCTTTGAAACCATACACTCTTCGCAAGCCTGCATGAAAGCATGAAGCACTACATTGAAACAATTTATCCTTATGTTTCTTCTGGTTCTTTCATTTGTGACTGTGGCTGTGTTCATTCTTTAGATGTGGAGGTGGGAGTCTTGGATTTATATATTACAGAAGGCCAAATACTCTTGAGTTTTTGTAAAAACAAACAAACAAACAAAAAACTGTAGTGAAATGTAAAGAGAAGTCTTTTTCTGTTGCAGGGTATGAGTAACTTCTCCTGGATTAAATGAGCATTATTTATGTGCAGGGCCTTGGCAGGTTTACATAAGTAATAGATGCAATTAGGCACAATTATAGAGAGTTCATGAACAAAAATTACATAGCTTTATATTCAATATATTCAAGGAACTCAATTTATTATAATTAATGCACCATGTATTTTTTAACTGTATTCTGGAGGCACATCCTGAAATATTATTTCTGAAGTAAAATGCAATTATAGGTAGAGAATGTGAGAAATTAATATTTATATTCCTAAGTATTGTGGAAAAACACAGTTGAAAAGAGCTCTTTTATTAAACAAGCCAGGACTGAAAATGAAGGAGAGGATTGCACAATGCACAACTGCACACAATCTTTTAGAGATGAGATCATCAGAGCAGCTAGGAGTTAAGACATGTGGTTTGAATTAGGGGTACCTACTGTCTAGGCGCTTAATGTATTTGATCGAAGATGTCTCAGAAACATATGAAAACAGCTCTAAGGAGAGTAGCATCTTTAGAGATCTTAGAATACCAATGTACTACAAATAACTGTATTTTCATATGAGCATCTTTCCCATTCTCAAAAAATAAAAATGTTCTAGGTATAAAGAATAACATGAAAATCCAAACTGGATCTTAATGCATCAAAAGAGGTGCTAGGAGAATATTTGTTTCTTCACATAGACAGTGAAAAAAATAAACAGGTAAGTTTAGAAACATAGCAGCTTAGGTATTCAATACTATTTAGGCATACAGAATTGTCAGACAGCTGAGCCTCTGAAAGAGAACAAAAAATGCAGAGTATCTGTTTCCATGCTCAAAAGTATAATATCATCACACAGATGTCATGTATGTTTAAAGTAATGTTTTTGCAATTGCATACCCTATTTGAACAAGTACCATTGATAATAGGTATATAATATAATAATTCATGATATTCTTTAGTTCTCTGTATACTTGCACTCAGAAGCACACAGTAAGGAGACTTTTTTGAATGCCAAGGAGGGTAATTTTACCAACAGTAAAATGAACACAGAAGGAGAAAACATTATTTTTTGACTTCACGCAGTAATTTGCTTGGACCAATAAAGTTTAGATTCATGCTGATGTGAGCTCAAGGATCTAAAAGTGACCAATTTACCTGCTGCTAACTAAAAGGAACCTAACATAAAACCAAGGATTATTCTAACCTTCCATACTAGAAGCCTGTTCTGCAGGGAGCTAACTTGGGTGCATTCATACTACACACCTCCAACACGAGCTCTTCAGAAAGCAATGCCTGTCAGTGCCAGACCCTTGTGCATTCACCAGGGCAATTTTATTCAACCTCAGCTGCCAGCCTGCCTAAATCTTTTTGTTGTGGGGCCTGATTTTGCATCTAAGTGAGCTCTTCTGCACTGTAGCCTACTAAGAAATCTCCAATTCCAGTCACCTGAGGGTGTTTTTTTTAATGGTAGCACAACACCTGATGACAATTGGGATTGCCACAAGAGTGTTCCCTATCTGGCCACTTTTGAGCTATTTCTGCTTCTGTTAATGTTGATAACATAAATCCAATCAATTTCAGTGAAGGCAAGGTATGCCTGTGATGGCCTGCTCTTATCTGTATGCTTAGACTGAAAAAACCCAGAACTGATTTCCATCACAAGAAGATGAGAAGGTACACTATAATTATAACTCTAGGAGTGTTCCCTGAAATGATACCACTGTTTTTTCCTCTCTCACGTTACAAAAATATTGTCATCCTATTTAGTGTTTCTTCTTATAGAGTAAGAGCTTATAGAAATTATTATAGCACACATTTACTACATCTCCACTAAAAAGTTAATATTGCTTGATGAATACAATACATTTATCTATTCATTTATTTTTGCAGAAGAAGACAAACCTCCACGAGCTATTGAAAGGCTATGAAATAGTTTCAAACAGAAACAAAAACAACTGCCCCACATAAAACAACTGTAACATACTAGGACATCTATGGTTGTCATAAAACATCTGGATCTCTAGGGAACATTTTGACAGCTTTAATAGTGACCTGATTTTAGTTTTTAATAATATTACTCTTATTACATTTCCAAATGGAATGCGAGTAGGACAAGGCATCAGGTGCACAGGAAAGTAATATGGCATTGCTACCAGACCCTTTGCACGTAGGTCCTGTGGAACAGAGATTACTAAACCAACAGGTGAGATTTGCCAGCTGTCTTGATCAGGTCAGTGGTGCAATAAATCCTGGGCTGCTGACTATTTGTGCTAAGAAAGAGTTGCTTAATAGGCTCTACAGTGCCATCAGGGAAGGAAAGCTCTCAGATGAGAAACTAATTGAACATTTGGTTCTTTCAGTGCTACAATGGAGCAGATACCTGGGTTTTCCTCTACCAGAAATGTATTTCATCTGGAGTTAGAAGCATCTTTTTTTTTTTTTTTTAAAACCTGTGCTCTAACTATGTGCTCTGTTTAGGAAGGGGATTTCCTTTCTCTTGTGGTGGTGTTCTCTTGTTTTTCAGTGGTGCCCAGTGCCGGGACAACAGGCAACGGGCACAAACTACAACACAGGAGGCTCTGTCTGAACATCAGGAAACACTTTTTCACTGTACATGTGACTAATCACTGGCACAAGTTGTCCAGAGAGGCAGTGATGTCTCTGTCCTTGGAGATCTCCTAAAGAAACCTGGACATCGTCTTGGGCAACCTGTTGTAGGTGTCCCTGCTTGAGCAGCGGGGTCAAACCAGGTGACCTCCAGAGGTCCCTTCCAACCCTAACTGTGGTGTGGTTTTGTGATTCTCTATTTCTTTTTTGTTGCTGTGCTATGCTGGGCTCACAGAATATTTATTTATGATGTCTGGGTAAAATCATTGTAAGCATTTTGAATGATCTATTCCACACTGCTTTTGGGGGTCATCACTTATTTTATGTTTTCCACTTTCTCTGATTCAGACCAGAAATTCTCTAGGTTGTAGTCTCTTCATTTTCTTTGTCCAGTGTCAGAAAATCTGCTGAGCTATACATAAGATACAGAATCATTAGAGTACCCAGAGAAAAAAATTGTAGACCAATCACTTGCTCCTCCTAGCACTGTGATTGTGTTCACATATGTGCAATGTGCATGCAAATCTGTAATAGAGTCTCTGTAACAGGATGTCTGTAATAGAAATGCAGAAATGTGTAGAAAAGAGGAACTCAGGGAGGAGACTGGGCCTGGCTCAGCTCAGGGGAGATAGTTTATGGATTCTGACACCACTCATTTGATGAGGTTCAAAAATATTATTATCTTAGGACTATTCTGTGCACATTAGAAATAGAAATACTCTGGATACTTCAAAAGGATTATTTTGCTTGGTTCTCAACCGATAGCACTGTGTGCTGTGAAGGGGTGCTCAAAGTATAAGTAAAACCTACATGATTTAGATGCAAAACTGCCTTTACATCAGCGATAAAACAAGGCAAAGAAGCAACCCTTTTCCCCCAAAGTCTTTAACAGGTATTTAAAGGATTGAGTTGGAAAAAATCCCTTTTTTTTTTTTTTTTTAACATAGTGGAGTCCACACCATCTGTCGTTCACACCTCCCTTTATTTGCTGTGGCTAAGGCAAACAGCGCAGCATATAAAGAAATAGCATGTCCCATAATTCAGAATAAAGAATATATGTTTTTGTTTTCTTATGGGAAGAATAGAAATTTGAAGCAAGACATCTGGGTCAGTTGAGAACAGTGAGACGTTACACAGGGGCAACAAGGAGTAGAATAGCTAGTGCCACAGGAAAAAAGCAACCACAACAACAGCTTGCAAGGGTACATGCTGAAACGCCTGTATATCATTCCTTAGAAGGCATATGGTAACTTGGCTGCCAATGTCATATTTCTCAGGCCTGCACAACATTTTATGGGTCATGATTGCACTGACTCCAGCTCTGGTAGAGAGAATTCGCATTGAGATTTTGCACTGAATTTTCATAATATACTTGTTCAGTTGCTTTAAAGAAACAAGCAAGGAAAAATGAGAAGGAAAAGAAAAAGGAAAAGGAAAAGAAAAAAAAAGAAAAAGAAAAAGAAGAAAAGGGAAAGGAAAAGGAAAAGGAAGAGAAAAGGGGGAAAGAGAAAAAGAAAAAAGAAGGAAGGAAGGAAGAAAAAGCAAGAAAGTAAGAACAAGAGTGAGAAGAAGAAAGAGAAGAGGACAGTTCTCCCCCACATCCCCTCCAGATGAGTGAAAGGCTAACAAAAGAGTTTTTCAATGCTGTGCTGTAATATCTTATTTTAGGTTCTGATCTGAAATCCTTTGACGTCAGCAAACTTCCATTGACTTTAATATGCTCTGGATCAAGTTTGTCATGTGGATCTCAGATTTAGTGTCTGTGGACTAGCAAGATTCTGTGGATTAGCTTTCCAGAACAAACAAATAACTTCAAAGAGTAATTAGTCTGGTGTTTTAACATTAGCAGGTAACAATACACAGGTCCCTACGTAGATGTGTAGCACGGTGTTTTTGAATGGTGTGTGATCAAGTCACTTTCTTAACAGTGTGTTTTCTGTTCTGGTTAACAGTATTTAGAGTAATGGAAAACATGCCTGTCTCGTGAAGTATTTCCACCAGAAAAACTGGAGTCTGAACAAATATCTTTTTTTATTCTAAAAAAACATGTGGAGCTGCAGTACTTTGTTCCTTTCCCTTTTATGTATCTACCTATATAACTGTCTATATCCATGTCAGTATAAAATCTATCATCTACATTAGTTTATAATATGTTTTATCTATATTAGCTCACAGTAGATTATTTATATATCAAAATGTAGACATACTGTCCTGGTTTCAGTTAGGACAGAGTTAATTTTCCTCCTAGTAGCTGGTAGGGTGCTATGTTTTGGATTAGGATGAGAAGAGCGCTGATAACATGCTGCTGTTTCAATTGTTGCAGAGCAGTGCTTACACCAAGCCAAGGACTTTTCAGCTTCTCGCTCTGTCCTGCCAGTGAGCAGGCTAGGGGTGCAGCAGGAGCTGGGAGGGGACAGACCCAGGACAGCTGACCCAAACTGGCCAAAGGGGTATTCCATACCATCTGACGTCATGCTAAACAATATATAGGGGTGGCTGGCCGGGGTGGGGGGCCGGCTGCTCGGGGATAGGCTGGGCATCGGTCAGCGGGTGGTGAGCAATTGCATTGTGCATCACTTGTTTCGTACACATTATTATTAGTAATACTATTATTATTATTATTATTATTATTATTATTATTTTTCCTGTCTTAATAAACTGTCTTTATCTCAACTCACAGGCTTCACTTTCCTTTTTCTTTCCCCCATCCCAGAGAGGGAGGGGGGAGGGTGAGCGAACGGCTGTGTGGTGTTTAGCTGCCGGCTGGGTTAAACCACAACATATACTCACCATATATATCTATAATAACAAATACATCTAAAGCTCTAATGTCATATATTATTCTAGAATTATGATTTCTTGACATATATGCACTTTTGGAAGTTCCACAAATTATTAAACAAACAAACAAACAAAAACTTCTCAGCTTTGATATCAATCAATCTTTCTGTGCTAACTGATTACTATATTCAAGTATGGTACCTGTACA
Organism: Anser cygnoides; assembly: GCF_040182565.1. Classification (NCBI taxonomy): domain Eukaryota; kingdom Metazoa; phylum Chordata; class Aves; order Anseriformes; family Anatidae; genus Anser; species Anser cygnoides. Next base: position 111,798,552 of record NC_089873.1, on the reverse strand, counting down.
ATGACAATGTGCACTGGTGGTTAGCACTATGCCAGTACCACAGAACTTTCAAGGACTCAATTAAGAAAGGGTAATAGAGTTATTAGACATCCCTCAGCCCTTAGTTGCCCTCAGCCAGCAAATAGCCCTTGGGCTCTTTAGTGGTGCCCGTGGGGCAGTGAGTTCCATCTTCAGGCTCTAGAACTGGATTAAGCAGTAGATTGCACCATCTGCAAGTCCCATGGGAGAAGGGTCCCTGCTCACAGGCAGGGAAAGGAGGAGAAAGATCCAGGATGCCCCATGCCTTCTCCATGTGAAACCCCTGGGACAAGTCTCAGCCCTGAAAAACACCTGATCACCTGGCAGCAGTGGCAGCTGAAGAGAGTAGAAGACCCTTTCCCCACATACAGCTCCAGGACCCTCCTCATCACTTACTTAGAAAGTGTGATACTTTCAAATATGTGGTAATATTGGAAATGGTTCAGATTGCATCAACTCTCAGTGACATAAGCTTAACTGAGGCACTTGTTATGTAGCAGAAACATCAGATTAGTACACTAAAATAATTGGTGTGAACAGAAACTGCTAATGAGTCTAAGCAACAATTCAACACCCAAATGAAACTAAAATATCTAATAAGATCTGAAAGTGCTGTGCAGGTCAGAGAAGCTTGAATGCCTGTAAAGGAGCTACCATGCATTTTATGCTTAAGTCCTTCAGTCCACTTGATAATCTCTCTGTATATTTCAGCAAATTCATGTGACCTTTTATTAGAACTGATTTACCATTTGTTATTAAACTATTATTTTCATCTGAAATATGTCCTGTCCCTCAAAATGATGATTTTTTAAATATTAAAATAAAATCTTAACTGAGGATTTTTGTTTCACACACTTTTAGTCATATATTGTTTTTGCTTTAGGGAAGAATTTTCTGATTCAGCAAAGTCATTAAAAATTTTAAAAATCCCTTTGCTACTCAATAAGTTTATATATAGTACTATTTTATGGAAACTGAGGGGAATGTCTGTCTTTGTGTGCATATTAAGAGGATAAAGAATTTTTTCGTTAGCATACTGGCACTAGTTTTATATGTCTGATATTCTGTTAATATCATATTTAAGTATGGAACTACCTATTTTAAACCATTTACTAAATTTGTCTGATCAGTGTTCCAAATACAGGCATTTCATGTGGCCATATCATATTATATTGCAATCTCTAAATTGTACACACTTGAAGATTCTGCCAAAATATACAATTTAGTACACAGAAATTAATGGTTGTGGAAAAAATATATGTAGCAGTTAGCATATTCCATATAATTTCTATGGATTTTATATTTGAATATGTTGGCAGAAGCAATTAGAGGGAGACCAAAATGACACCTACTGAGTAGAAATGAATTCCAAAGTCTCTTATGTTGTTATTACATAAGTTATTTATAAAATTCAACAAAACTCATAACACAGCCCTTTGGAAAGGAGGCTGGAAAATCTCAGGGAACAAGACAATAGAATAGTAATTCCTTTAAAGGTAACCCATGTAAATCAGGTTTGCAGCTTCAGAAAAGTGCATGAACAGGCACAGGGATCCATTTGTGATATTCTTTTTGAGGCTGTCTCTCAGAAGCAGAAAAAAAAAAAGAGTATGATACCGTATGCATCATAGACACATAGATACAGTGTGCAAATTGCACTGTACCCACTGATGTATTTTTCCTGTTGTAGACTAGGCTGTTCTAACAGCCCTCTGTTTGCATTGATAAAGCCAGCAACCCATTCATCCTCCTCCCTCAAGAAAGATGGGGCATTCAATAAGTTGACTCCATTCACCCAAGGGAGAGATGAGAGGCAAAGGGAGCACAAGGGAAACAGGATAGTGGAAGGGGAGGTCAGGGCCAGGACATCAGTGGTCTCTGCCCTGCTGGGACTTTGCACCTTCACTGTCCTTCCCCACCTTCCTGGCTGAAATCCTCACGTTGGTCCTAACAGAGGCCAGACACATGGCAAACCAACAATTTAGAACTTAGCATTTTCAGAAGGGGTTTCTTTTCTAAGCTATCAGCTTCTTTTCCTTTGGAGATTTTGTGCACCTCAGAGCAACTCTATGTGTAGAAAATATATGTACCGATGTAGTATTAACTTAGTCCCATTAAAAAAATGTAGCAAAATACAGCAATACAGTTTTTAGACCTGGAGATTTGGAGACAAAAAGTCTCTACCAGGTTCAGATTAGAAACAGGGTTTGTCTATGTCTTAGACTTTTTTTTTTTTTTTTTTTTTTTTGTATTCTTTGTTACACTATGGTCACAAAAAACATACTGAAAGCCCGGAGGCCACTGAGACTCAGTCATGAGCCACATTCTTCTTTCTACATATGCATGCAGTTTGTGGTGTATAATTAAAACAAATTATTATATTTTATTTCAATAGAAGCTAAGCCATATAACAGCATAACACTGACCCATCAGAAAGAACTTGTGTACTGAGGTTGTAAGGGGATAAGGGGTTAGTGTGCTTAAAACAAAGACATTTTGTCATGCTTGTGCATGCTAGTGCACAAGTGCCAGTAACCACAATTGAAAACTCCTTGTAAGGATGATGAAATAACATTGACTTTACCATGTTATTCTAAGATCTTCTCCTTCAGTCACAGTTTTCTGTGACTTTTCTTCATCAGAGCTTTTCTCCTTGCTAAGTTTTATTGAACAATGTTGTTGTCATTGCCGTGGTGATCTTCCAAAGACATTTATGCATTTATGGCTTGGCACCGTTGCCCTTTGAAGCACTGTAGGCTAGACCAGGCTCTAGTTGCTAGGCCCAGGAATGGAATTGATTCCTGTTGTTTTCATTACAGTTTCTAAACTTTTTCTTATTTACAAAAATAGAGAAGCCCAACCCAGTCTCAAAGAAGATAAGATGAGAGAGTCAATATACATAAAATACAAATTTATATATACATGTTTGTGAATAAAAATAATAAGTATATACTTATAACTGTATGGGGTGTAAGGTACACTGCACTGGAATAATTTTAGCCCTAATCAAAACACCACTGAAGACAATAAATTACACTTCCCTAGCAAAGAAGTATATACAGAACTATTCAGAAGGCAAAGTGGAATTAGTATCCCATTTCTGTGACTAGCTACTTAAGTAAGTCATTCTGGTATATTTATTGCATTCTGGTATATTTATTGCATAAAATATTAATAAACTTATCCTACTTTGTCTTACTCTTCTTTCAAGATAATGTGAAATGGAAATGGCATATGAAGGCAGATTGTGGAGTCACCTAGTACAAACGTAATTTTTCAAGTGGCAGAGGATAGTTCAGGAATTTCACCATAGTAAAATTGAATCAAAATAGAAGAGCAACCTTTAACCAGAAGTGAGAGATAGCTTCCTAAAATAGGACTAAAATATTATTTTGACTTCAGCTGCCTGCTGTTTTTAATGACACAGATTTTTAAAACTAAAAAACTATTTGAATTGGAGAGTAGAAATTCTCTAAAGATTTTTTTTTTTTTTTCAAATTCCCTAAATCTGAATATCTACATGCTGTACTTGGAAAATCAGATCAAATATCCAATGTCACTAATCACGATTCAAATGTAAACATGATTTCTGACATAGAGCTGAAATGATCTACCTTTTATACTCAGAAGATAATGATTCCCCAGGTAAATCTGTTACTGATATGACCTTATCATTGCACTCAAAATTTCAAATTGATTTTAACCTGGCAAAATCTGAGTAAAAATCTTTCAGTAGTTACAGACACTTTCAAAATTGTCTGCAGTATCAAACTGTGTCATAATTTGAATAATTTATTGTGAACATTTTTCTTCAGACATTTTAGACAATGACCGTGCTTCCTGTCTTCAGTCCTTCTGAGATTAAGATCTTTGTCTTCTTTTTAAAAAGGTGTACTTCCTCTCTGCTGCTATTTCATTGTATTTTATTTTGTGGTTTATTGCATTCGACTTTCCCAATTGAGAAAGATGGTTGGAGAAGAAGGCATTATGTGCAAGCAATTGGTATTTCACTGTCATTACAGACTCAACCTGAGAGCTATTACTGCTAGCTTGTTTATCAGGATAGAACTCTGGATTTGTGACAGACGTTGCAATTCACCTCTAATGAAGAAGCATAATTTGTGCTCATGCAGCTCCAATGAAATCAGTAGGATTTCAGGGTTCCTGAGACGAGAATCAGGGAACAGATAATTTTAATTACCAGGCCAGATGTTTACAGCAAAAAAAAGTCTGTCAATACTTTGACACTGATGATAATAAAAATCTTATAGATATTACTCATATTTTGCAAACACTAAGGAATAAGATTTGATCCAATCACTGGTATTAAATAAACATAAAGAATGGAGACTAAAAAAATTCATAATTACTTTCCTACTTATGCTTAAAGGCAGCAGGTGAAGTTCATCTAAGTCGCAGTAGATTTTTGATATGAAGGTAGACTAATGTAACTTTAGAATTCAAGATTAAAAAACAATAACAGAACCAGTAATATATTGCATTTTCCTACAGTGATCTTTCACTACGACAGAATTTTAACGTCTCTATAATAACATTACAGTGAAATTGTGATGTAAGATTTTAAGGGACAAATATTCTGAACAGAGACATCTAACAGTCTTAATATTGCAGGCACTGTACTATACTCAGTACCTATGGCTATTTTCTAGGCTGTTAGCTGCTGCTTAATGTATGAACTTTTGTCCTTTGAAATAAATGAGTATGGATTCTTTACCAAAATATTTTTTAAAAAGTTTTTCCAGAATCCTTCTTAAGTGTACAGGAAGTTTTTCTGAAGATGAATGAACTAACAGGACAAAAGCCCATTTGGTATTCTAATTTAAGAAAGATTAGTTATTTTCTAAATAAATAATTCTTCACCAAGCATTAAAATAATAGGTAGAAGTTGTCCCATCTGAAAATATCAGGTATTATAAAATGCTCTATAATTATTTTCTGATGTGCAACATTGCTTTCAAGTCAAAACATTCTTGCTGTATGAAATTCATATAACAAAGTTAATATGATATAAAAACTGAGAGATACTGAGAGGAAGCAAGCAGAAAATCTGTGATCTGTAGCTGAGCATCTGGGATTGAACATTCAGGCTTCAACTTCCAGCTCTGGGTCCAAGGTGGAGGTGTTTTGGGGATCTGAAGAGGTAAATTGCAAGGCACTGGTGAGGTAGCTACCTAACAGAGTAAAACTTTTCACTTCTGGCTGAAAATCAGAAATAAAATCTCCCTTTCTAGACTCAGTAGACACCTAACAGTCAAATAGGATTATGACCACTGTGTCTTTTTTTTTTTTTTTTTTTTTTTTTTGTTGAACACCATAGTTTGGTAGTTGAAGCTTTGGCGACAGAATTTAGTATCTTCAGAACATACAGTCTAATCAAAACACAGCAAAAAGCTATACGAAAACAAATGCTGATGAAAGAAATTATTTCACACAGGAAAATGATAATGTCATTAGACATGCTTTCTGAGGCCAAAAGAAGAAAGAATGAGAAGAAGAATGAGAAGAAGAATGAGAAGAAGAAGAATGAGAAGAAGAATGAGAAGAAGAAGAATGAGAAGAAGAAGAAGAAAGAAGAAGAAGAAGAAGAAGAAGAAGAAGAAGAAGAAGAAGAAGAAGAAGAAGAAGAAGAAGAAGAAGAAGAAGAAGAAGAAGAAGAAGAAGAAGAAGAAGAAGAAGAAGAAGAAGAAGAAGAAGAAGGAGTAGAAGGAGAAGAAGGAGAAGAAGAAGAAGACAGTATTCCCCACATTTTTAAAGGTAGCCAGTGAAATTTGTATTTAAATTTTGAGCATTTTGGAAACTCTTGTTGGTTGAAGATCTCATCTTTTCTGTCCTTGGTGTCATACAGGGAATAGGGGGAAATGCCAATAATCAAATGTTATTCTGGTTTTGTGAGCCGGAAGATTTCCTCCTTCCTTTTGCTGAGGTTGTGGAGCAGTTCCTCTCCTCATGTAGGGGAATAAAACATTCAAGCTCTCTTGGGAGCAAGAAAATCATTTGCATCCTTGTTTCTCATGCAAGCCATTGAATTACTGTTATGTGATCTATGTTAGAGTTTGGGGACTGTCATACTCCTCCAATCCATCAAGTATAAGTAAAATCTGGCTTCAAAACAAAGGTTAATTCCTCTAGATAAGTCAGAATATTGTAAGAACTATTTATTAAATTAGCTTTTTTGAGGAGGCTGTGGGTGCACCAGGAGGCTCTGACTACCCTGACCATCCCCAGTGGGAGCTTCCACCACACACCCTTGCCTGCTCGACCCACAGCTTCATCTCAGCTCTGGACAGGGCTGGAGCCAGGGCCATGGCTCATGCATGGGCTGTGTCGTGCTCATGCTGTGCCCCGCCTCCCACCCTGCTGGCTCTACTGCTCACGGCCCATACTGGTGCATGGTGATAGCCAAACTGTGGTCAACCCCATACTGTCCCAGCTCACCTCACTGTGGGTTGCGGGGTAGGGAAGACAACATCACTGCTGCTCACTGATGTTCTTCTATATGAAGTTACTGTACCTGCATGTTGAAAGCTGACTTGTGTGACCACATGACTGACTAGCAAACAGAAGTTGTTTAACATAATTGCCAACCATGGAGTTCTAGTCAATCAAAAATTTGGGGAATGATTAATCTGGATAGTACATGCTATTAGATGTCAGCAATGCAGTGGTTCTCTGTTATCTTAAGTATTTTTTCCCTTTCAGGTCAAGGGCCCAGTGTCACAATGGCCCACATTGTATCCAGCCATAGAATCATAGACTCATAGAATATCCTGAGTAGGAAAGGATTCACAAAGATCATTGAGTCCAACTCCTGGGTCCCCAAAGGACCACCCCAAAATCAGACCATGTGTCTGAGAGCGTAGTCCAAACGCTTTAAATCTGGAAGGCATGGTGCTGTGACCACTGCCCTGGGGAGCCTGTCCCAGTGTCCAACCACCCTCTGGGTGCAGAACCTTTCCCTAACACCCAGCCTGACCCTCCCCTGTCCCAGCCCCATGCCGTTCCCTCGGGCCCTGTCGCTGTCCCCAGAGAGCAGAGCTCAGCGCCTGCCCCTCCGCTCCCCTCGTGAGGGAGCTGCAGGCTGCCATGAGGTCTCCCCTCAGCCTGCTCTGCTCTGGGTTGAGCAAACCAAGGGACCTCAGCCGCTCCTCATATGTCTTGCCCTCCACACCTTTTACCATTTTCATAGTTTCCTTTGGACACTCTCTAATAGCTCTGTGTACTTCTTATTTTGTGGCACCCAAAACTGCACACAGTGCTTCAGGTGAAGCCACATCAGTGCAGAGCAGAGCAGAGCAGGACAATGCTTTCCCTCAACCGGCTAGTGATGCTTTGCCTGATGCACCCCAGGGTACGGGTGGCCCTCCTGGCTGCAGGGTACACTGTTGATACATATTCAACTTGCCACTGACCACAATGCCCAGATCCCTTTCTGCAGGGCTGCTCATCCCCCACTCTGTATGTATAGGCAATGTTGCCCCCACCTAGGGGAAGAATCCATCACTTATTGCTGTTTTATTCCATACAGCACTGATTGCCCGGCACTCTAACTTGTCAAGCTCTCCCCACAAGGCCTGTCTATACTCAAGGGAGTTAACATCGCCTCATATTTGGTACAATCTGCAAACTTAGTGTGCATTCCAGTCCCGCATCCAGACACTACGTCCACATCGAACCGTTCCTTTACAAAAAGAAACCCACTTGACCCTGTAGAGAGGGGAGAGGGGTGTGATTGAAAAGGCTTGGAGAACATCACTGCTTTTGTTGAGTTGCTTTCTAAATTTCTCAACTGTCGAATCAAAGCATAAGAACCAAATCAAAGAAACAAGGGCTTGTACATCTACCATTTTATGTCATTAGCAAAATCTATATAGGTTTTGTTCTGGTTGGACCTGCAGAGCAGCCTCTGGGAGACTGCTGACCTCAAGGAGCATCACCTGGGTACATAGCTACTCCCTTGCAAAAGCAGTGCTGTGCAAATCACAGAGCATTTACAGGAAGTGGCAGCAAACTAGGAAGAGATTGCTACATTCTTTAGTTAACATTGCTTGGGAAACTGATTTCCCTCCCCAGATGGAAAACGCACAGGGACATCAAGGAGGCCAGAAGAGAGCTATCACACAGGGAAGAGGAAGCAAGGTCTAGGGAAGAAGCGATCCCCTTTAAACACGGCTTTATGTGCTTCTTTTGAGTCGAAACACCCGTGGTACGGCACCAGCAGCAAGTGCTGGACAGCAACATCTGGCTGTTCCACTGTGATGTCACTCTGATGACGGGTGGGTGTCATGGTGATGCTCGAGCATCTCCCACCACAACGCCCAGACAGACCAGCTGGGTCTCGCTCGCTGAGTGGCAGGACGAAGACTAAGCTGGCCACTGAAATGGCTTCAGGCGGAAACTTCAGTGAAAATGAGATAAAAGAAATTAAGAGGGAGCCGCTTCCAGCAGAAACTTCACCTGTTTCTGCTCCAGACAAGCTGGTTGAATCCTCAGAGTCCCCTTCTGCTGAGCCTCTGGGACAGCACAGAGGAGCAGCTTGTGATGGTGCTGCAGCATCAGTAAAGGAAGAAAAGGATTGCCCGGCTTCCACTGATAACTGTGAGAGCAAACCTTGCAGTTCTTCTGAGGAGAGCGCTGTCAAAGCCAACGTCTTCTCCTTCCTCAGTTTCCCAGAGAAACTGTGGCAACTAGTTGAAAGCAACGAGTTCAAGACCATTTGGTGGGGTCACTGTGGAAACTGCATTGTGATTGATGAAGAAATATTTAAAGTGGAAGTGCTGGGAAGGAGCGGGCCTCAGAAAATTTTTGAGACTGGGCGTATGAAAAGTTTCATTCGTCAGCTTAACCTGTACGGATTTACCAAAATGCAACAGGACTTCCAAAGATCTGCCTCACTTCCTGAATTCCTGGCAGAAGAAGATGCGTTTTCTGCTCACAGGAAGGTACATCACTTGCTCCACACACGAACCAACACTCACAATAGTCTAGTGGGAGATATGGGCGTAGGCCTTGGCAATGCAGGAGATGAGGATGACAGTAAATGTTCTATATTTAATGTCTTTCTCAGGCTGGTGTGGAGGTATTTTTCAGGTGGCATTGATGAGTGGTAGAAATGTGGAGACAATATATTTGGGTTATACTCAAGGAGTTTAAATTCACGGAGTGGAAAGATAAATAAATCAGGCTATGATGAGTCTGCTCAGTTGAATATATTCGCAAGAAATCTTGCTGTGCCATATGTGAATTCTTTTTTCAACTGTGGGATGCATATTAGCAGTGTAGCGTTACCTACCTGTTAATTCTACCCAGAAGCATCTGAAAAGTTATGGTATCTGGGTTTCTTGATCAATTATTTTTTATTATTTTTGGAAAATGTTAGCAACTAACTTTCCTCCTTTGCATTTTTTAGTTACTCCTCTACCACAACCCCAACTTCAAGAGAGATTCTCCCCACCTGCTCGTCAACTGCAAGCGCCGTGTTGCTCTGAAGAGGAAAGCCACGGCTGCCCACGCAAAGCAGGCGGCTCTGTATGGAAACTGCCCCAGCAGCAGCCCAGGCATCCAGCATGGGTGGGGAGCAGATGCCGGGGAGGAGAAGGACGGGATGGCAGCAGCTCCAGCAGAGCACACGCAGACAGCAGCCCCCGCAGGGCCCCCACTCCCAAAGCGCCAGGCAAAAGCCACCCCCCAGGCTAGCGGTGCCCATCCAGCCTCAGGCGTGGATGCTCCCTCCCTGCCAGGCCCTGCTGCAGAGGCAGCAGGCAGGGACGAGCAACAGCCTCCAGCCTCCTCCCAGCTGCCACCACGCAGCAGCCCGAGCCCATCTGCCTCTCCTACTCCCACACGGCACTACTTTCTGCCTCTCATGGGAGCCGGCTCGGCACCTACGCACCAAAACGCGCCAGCTCCACGGATTCCCTGGGCCACCATACCTCCCTTCCGTCCATTTGCAATTCTTGGGCCGGCAGCAGCCTCTGCCACGGCCATGCCGAATCCACCCGACTGGCAGCCCTCAGCAGCCCCACACTGCCCAACTTGCACCTGCAGCCCAAACAAGGCAGCTGCAGGCGATGGGCTGGAACCCTAGTGCAGGACCCTTTGGAGACAGTGGGGAGAGCGGCACCCAGTTACAGGTCCCTAGTTGTCCCTAGTTGTTCCTAGTTGTTCATAGCTGTTCATAGTTCATAGGCCGATTGTTTTGAAAATAATTGTTTGTATAATAAACCTTTTACAGTTCTCCTGTGTCTTTTTATTATTATTCCTATATACATTTTTATGGTGGAATCTCAGATCGAGTTTGTATTTCATTTCTCAGAAGGAAGGAGAAGCAACTGTTCTCACATCCATGTAATGGTTTTCTCTAACAGTCAAGCTCCAGGTACTTAGCCATAGAGAGTAAAAGACTGGGTAATGTCGGCATGCTGCATGCACCGAGGATGCTCTTCCTAATGATGACTTCTGAGGGCAAGTTGAGAAAGTCTAAATAACAGCATTTTAATTACAGAAGACTCAGAAAGGGAATGTCACCTTCATAGTAGGATGAATGCTCACAAGGGGAACACTCTACATCGCCAGGCAGTAACAACCTGTGCTGTGATTTCTGAGCTAACATTCATGAGGGCGCTGAGAAATCAAGTGCTTTGGAGAGGCATCCCTGAAAAGCAAGAGAACAGAGTTCAGAAATGATGAAACTATGTATATTTAAAATATTTTTATTTATAGAAATGTTGGACCACTTGCCGGGTAAGGAATTGGCTGGATGGTTGCGCTCACAGAATTGCAGTCAATGTCCAAGCGGAGAACAGTACTGGGTGGTGTTCCTCAGGGGCCAATATTGGGACCACTGCTTTTTAACATCTTTGTCAGTGCCCTGGACAGTGGGATCAAGTGCACCCGCAGTAAGTCTTCTGATGACACCAAGTTGTGTGGCGTGGCCGACACACTGGAGGGAAGGGATGCCAGCCAGGGGAACCTGGCTCAAGAGGTGGGCCGGTGAGAACCTCATGGAGTTCAACAAGGCCAAGTGCAAGGTCCTGCACCTGGGCCAGGGCACTCCCAAGCACAGATATGGGCTGGGTGGAGAATGGGTTGAGGGCAGCCCTGAGGAGAAGGCCCTGGGGGTGTTGGTTGATGAGAAGCTCAACATGAGCCAGCAATGTGTGCTTAAGGCACAGAAAGCCAGCTGTATCCTGGGCTGCATCAAAAGCCGGGTGGCCAGCAGGGCGAGGGAGGTGATTCTCCCCCTCTGCTCTGCTCTCGTGAGACCCCACCTGGAGCACTGCCTTCAGCTCTGGGGCTCCCAGCACAAGAAGGACACAGAAGTATTACAGTGAGTCCAGAGGAGGGCCCCAAGGACGGATCAAGGGGCTGGAGCACCTCTCCTGTGAAGACAGGCTGAGGGAGTTGGGGTGGTTCAGCCTGGAGAAGAGAAGGCTCCAGGGAGACCTTACAGCAGCCTGCCAGTACCTGAAGGGGGCCTACAGGAAAGCTGGGGAGGGACTCTTTGTCAGGGAGTGTAGTGACAGAACAAGGAATAATGGTTTTAAAATAAAAGAGGGTAGAATTGGATTAGATATAAGGAGGAAATTCCTTACCGTGAGGGTGGTGAGGCACTGGCACAGGTTGCCCAGAGAAGCTGTGGATGCCCCATCCCTGGAGGTGTTCAAGGCCAGGCTGGAAGGGGCTTTGAGCAACCTGGTCTGGTGGGAGGTGTCTCTGCCCATGGCAGGGGGTTTGTTCATCGTTATAAAAGAACTGATATTGTTGTGGCTCGTTTGGAAGTAATAACAGTTATTTGTAGTAGGAATGGGAAAATAATTGGATTTTATCTACTGAAACTTGGTAATGCTTCAGCTTAAATGAGTAGAGAATAAAATACAACCTAAGTACATATTTTGAAGATTAACTTGTAGAGCTTAGTCATTTATGGACGTCTAAGGTTGGCAGTCTTAAAGGACTTGATTTTCCACAGTTCTGTGCTTACAGTTTTCTGAGCATCCTTTTTAAGGGTTACCAAATCGGTCACCATTTTCTAGTCACCATTTTAAAGTTTTGACTATTTTCGTAGGAGTTAAAACATTGATTTTGTCACTAAACTTTAAAATGTAAGTGCTATGCAGTTGTTTTTTCTTCTCTCCAATCTGAAACGTTCCATAAAGTTCATACACATTGCATTAGGTAAGATCAGAATAGAACTTGATGATTCCTGAAGTTTTAAGAGATGCACATTTAGATAAATCTGATTCATTAACACTTTGTTAGCCTAGAAAATGTTGTTATTTTTATTAGCTTTCGCAGGTTTGCACTCTAGTAATAGATCCACACAGAGAAGGCTTTCACAACTAGGAAATTGTTTCATGACAAACTAGGATCTTGACAATTTGAGGACGTGTAAAGACTTCCAGAAATTGCTTTGGAATGGGTATCAGCGATCCAGGGAAGCAAGCCACTGAAGGTAGGGCATTGTATTTGAAGTCCATAACATAACGCTAGAATGATTTTATCTCCAACCCTCTCCAGAATAGGGGCAGGGGATGAGAGGGGAAGGATGCTCTCCGTGTTCTCGTTAGCAGAACTGAAATTGGATTTCATGAGCTTGAACAAAACGCTGTTCAGGGAGAACAACGGACAAACAGAATTAGATCTGCACAGGCTTGAAAAGAGTTAGTTGTTGAGAGGGGGTGACAGGAATGTCAGTTAAGAAAGGAAACAGAAGAATCTGGAGAAGTCTTATATACTTGAATTTGTATTTAGTCCAGTAATGATAATTATGTTGATTAAATCTCAGTTGTATTTATGGAGAAAGTCTTTACTGAACAGTTTATCTTCGATTGCTAATGTTGCGGGGGAGGGAGGTAGAAGGAGAAGATCACTGAGTTTAGGGACTTTTATTTATCTCAGCCTACTTTTAATTTTTTTCCGTAAAATTGTACCTTGTCTGATTGTTAGGATGACGCTAAACTTAATGAGGAGTTTAAAACAAAACAAACAAACAAATAAAAAAAACTCTTTTAAATGAAATCAAATAGAAAAGACTGGAGGGAAAATGAGATCACTTTTCCCCTTTCATCTCCTTAGTTTCGTCTTATTTTCTATTTTCAGAGTACCATATTGAACTCATGTCTAGGTTCGTATAAGAACAAACTTACTGCATGCAGTTTGAGATCTTGACTGGAGTGCAGGCGGTTTGAATGAAATAACCGGTAACATCTGATTCACTCTTGATTACACATGGATTCAAATGTTGCAGCCTAACTAATTGTGCTGTTTTTACCCTGCTGGGCAGCTGAACTCCAGTACAACTGCTCTCTCACTCCCTCTCCTCCTCATAGAAAGGGGGAGAAGAGAGTACGATGGAAAGGATGGAAAAAAGGGAGGGGGAGAGGGGAGATAAGGATAATTTAATTAAAGTGAAAAGGAAGACGAAGAAAACAAGCAAAAGCCGCATGGAAACAACAGGGGAAGAAGGAAAAACAATTATTCTCTAATTCCCACCAATGAGCGATGCTTGGGCCCATCCTCGGAAACAGGGCCTCAGTACATATAGTGGTGGTTTGGGAGGACAGATATCTTCATGCAGAGACACCCTCTGCCCTACCCATTCTCCTTCCCCACCTATTACTGCAGACTGTGACACTACATGCTGTGCAATATCCCTTGGGTCGGTTTAGGTCAGCTGCCCTGGTGCTGTCCCCTCCCCACCTCTTGCCCACCCCCTGCCTGCTGGCTCTGGGGAGTTTGGAGGAAGTCTGGATGCTGTGCCAGCCCTGCTCAGAAATTTAAAATAAAAATAAATAAATAAATAAATAAATAAAACAAAATAAAACAAAATAAACAAAACAAAACAAAATAAAATAAAATAAATAAATAAATATATAAAATAAAATAAAATAAATAAAATAAAATAAATAAAATAAAATAAAATAAAATAAAATAAAATAAAATAAAATAAAATAAAATAAAATAAAATATTGGTGTGATAGCTACAAGTTGGCTGTTCTAGCTACAAGTGCAGAGTACAACCCTTATATAGGCCCCTGCAGGGAAAGTTAACTCAATCCCAGCCAGACCCAGTACACTAATGTGTATAAGTATATAAAAGGTATAAAGGTGCAGAAGGGAAAAATGCAAAACAACACAGGAAAACAAGCTGAACCCTAGTTCAATCCGCTCATAGTCCAAACCTGGGAGAAAAAGAAAAAAAAAAAAGAAAAAAAAAAAGAATACTGGTTTAAAGCAGCAAAGGCAGGAACAAGATACAGCAGCCACACTTCTGTGAGAAACTCCATAGGCATGCAAAGAATATCAGCTCATCCTCTGACAGCCCAGTTTTGCATACTGCAATCCCAAATATGTTAGGGAAAATAAGTAAATAAATAAATAGATCATCAAACCAGCCACACACACAAAATGTACGCATGGAGGAGAAGTGGGTAAATGTGTGTCTGATGCTTTGTGAAAAACCTTTCCCTAATATCCAACCTGAATCTCCCCTGACGTGGCCTTATGCCATTCCCTAAGGTCCTATCACTGGTCAGCAGAGAGAAGAGTCTCCCGACAGTGAATTTGTAAGATAACGCAATTGACTCGTAGTCAAACTCAGATTCCTTAACACGTTCTTTAACTCCAGTGTGTGAAGAACAGTCCTGTCGAGGCCTACTGTGGCTTGTAAGCCTGAGCAAGACTTAGGTCAGGCGCAGGAGTAGAGCACACATCCCAAGACGAGCAGAGCGGGACATGCACTTCCCTCGACCATCTAGCAGCGCTGTGCCTGCTGCACCCCAGCATACAGTTGGCATGCTGGTGACTTATATTCAACTTGCTGCTGACCAGAACCCCCAGATCCCTTTCTGCGGGGCTGCTCTCCAGCCTCTTGTCCTACAGCCTGTACAAAGAGCCAAGGTTGCCCTGTCCCAGGTGCAGGGTCCGACACCTCCTCTTGTTGAACTTCATGTGCTTGGTGATGGCCCGGCCCTCTAACTTGTCCAGATCCCTCAGCAAGGCCTCTCTACCCTCAGCGGAGTCAGCAGCTTCTCCTGATTTAGTGTTGTCTGGAGATTTACTTAGTATGCATTTGAGTCCTGCGTGCAGATCGTTTTTAAAAACATGCAGAGAGGTGGCCCTAGAACAGAGCCCTGCGGAACCCCGCTAGTGACAGGTCACCAGACTGACATAACCCCCTTTGCTACAACCCTTTTGGCACAATCCACCAGCCAGTTGTCCACCCATCATATTATATACTTGTCTAGCTGTGTGGTGGGCATTTTCTCCAAAAGGATACTGTGAGAAAGATTACTGAAAGTTTTGCTGGAATGCAAAAAAGACTACATCATCTGTCTTCCCTTGGTCAACTAGGTGGGTGACCTTGTCAATAAAAGGGAATTCATTTAGTTAAACAGGACTTTTTCCTCATGAATCTGTGTTGGCTATGACCAATGACTACATTGTCTTTCAAGTGTTTTTTCGGTAACTCCCAGAATAATCTTCACTATAATTCTACTGGTCACTGAAGTGAGACCAACAGGTGTGTGTTTACCAGGTCTTGGCATGGGCTTGGGCAGCCTGCTCTAGGTGGCCTTGCTTGAGCAGGGGGGTTGGACCAGGTGGCCTACAAGGTCCCTTCGAACCTCAACCAGTCTGTTGTTCTATTTCTGGAAAATGCGCCTCGGTTCTGCGGCAGCAGTGCATGCAGCACTCTATGCTGGTGTGCGCCCACAAAGTCCTGCACAGATACTCAAGGACACTCAAGCATTAGTTCACGTGAACAATTTATTGGCATCTGTGCACAGGTTTAAGCTCCTGGTGGGAATGGACTCTCTCCAAGAGTTTGAGTGGTCACTGCCTCGGTGCTAACAGCTGTCTCTGTTGCAAACCTCCATGCACCATCTTCATCCACTGCATGGGGTAAGGCTCCTCAAACTGTGGTTTGGCTGTGGAGAAAATGTGTGAGAGCAATTGCCACTGCTCGTTGAGCAGTGTCTTCTGCATGTCTGATGTGCCCAAGGGGTGTCTGGGATGGGCAGACACTCGCTTGGTCCCTGTGCAGCCGCAGCCGCGAGGGGAAATGTCTGAGCCTGTGCAAAATGGCCACTCGGGCTGTGCCAGGCCATGTGAGGGGAAGGCAGGGTGAAAATCGATGACTGTGCTGGCTATAAGACCACAGCCATCACCAGCTTCTGCACAGGGGAGACTGTCCTGAGGAGAACGTTGCCTCTCTTGTCAGCAGGCTTCTGCACAGGGCTTTCCCTCTCCTTTCTGTCTCCCTCATCCTGCCCTCTTCTTCCTCTGGTAGCAGGTCATCATCTGCCACCAGCTGTGAGCCCTGCAAACCCAGCTCTATGTGAGAGGACCTTTTCCACTGTCAGTGGAGTTGGAGGAACCTTCTGGTGAGCCCATCTCACAGCTCCAGGAGCCAGGAGCTAGAAGAAGTTGAGTGGGCCATTTGTTCAGAAGGCTGGGGACAAGACCATCTCTTCAGACACCCTTTCACTGCCTAAGAGCAAATGGCCAAGGTGGTTCTTCTCCAAGCAGCAGCAGAGGTGCCACAGGAGGATCAACCAGGCACAAGGGGCAATCTCTTCTGCACCAGGCTTGACAGAGCTCTGTGCGTCAGGTGGTGAATCCCAACCGTCTTCAAGGCATGGGGGGGAAAAATCTTTGGCCACCAGCATATGGGTGCAGATCTGCAGACATCTGAGGTGGAAGCAGTGGTGGTGGGCATGCCTGGCCGTGTGCTTGACAAACTGCATCTCTGCTGCAGAACAACTCTTTGGTGGTGCCGTGCTGCTGGTGAAGCTGGCTGCAGCCTACTTGATGCTCAGGAAGGTGTCTAATTCATCTAGCTGTACCCCAAGCATCATTTTGATGGAGTGCTCTTGGAGGCACTGGTCAGCCTGAGCCTGCAGGAGCGGCGGGAGGGCAGCACCTCAGGCGGCAGTGGCATGACTGTGGAAGAAGCTCCTAGCTGCTTTCACTGAGGTCTGGAACCAGCAGGTGGTTTTCTCCACTTTCAGGTAGGAGCTGGTGCAGAGGCTGCGTAGCAGGCTGGGCTCCTGTTTTCTCCTCAGCTCATTCTCGGGGTGGTGGAGGAAGCACAGCATGTCCCCCACCAGCCGCTCCTTTGGGCAGGCGCACTCCAGCTCCATGCGCAGGCAGGAGTCCCTCGCTGGCGTCTCCCCCGCGGCACCCAGCTCCGGGTGGAAGGTGTGCCCGGGGGAGGCCTCAGGGGCATGAGCAGGTGGCAGAGGACGTTGTCCTCCCGGGCACTCCAACCTTCGTAGAGGCAGCCCACGCCGATGGCTGGCTGCATCTGTGGCTTGAAGGTGTTCCTGGAGAGCCCTCAGCAGGCACCAAGAAGCTCATCCACCAGCTCCTCCACCACCTTGCATGTGTCAGCCATGTATGGTGCTGGCCACTGGAGGCGATCAGCCCAAACTCTGCCCACATGACAGGTGTCATCAGAGTCACTACATTCTTTGACCTCTTCTTCCTCCTCCTTCTCCTTCCCCTTACTTGTGGAGCTGCCCGGCTTGCTGCTGCTGCCCAGCTCACAGCTCCTCTTCCTGAGCCACCAGCAGAGCCCAAAGAGCAGGACAAGGAGGACAGCAAAGGCCCAGAGCTGCCACTGCTGCAAGGCAGTGAAGAAGAGGGCTCCTGGGGCCACCCCGCTCTGCTCCTGGCTCCTCTCCTCCACCTCGTGCAGCAGCTGAGACATGTCCTGTCTCAGCAGCTCTGCACACTGCTGCATGTGCTCGTGCACATCCACATCCATGTGGTCAGCCACCAACCACGGCCTCTGGGCAATGCCCAGCACAGCCAGCGCAAGGAAAATCACTCGAACCATGGCCTGCAGGAGCTGCGTGCCACACTCACAGATGGCCAAGGCCACAGTGTGGCAACGCTACCAGCTGGTGTCCCTGATGACAGCCCCCCTGCTGTGACTTGTCCTCTGTGCTCTCAGGGGCCCCACAGCTGCATCACACCAGTCCCTCTCGCCTCGCCTCGCACCTGCTCAGATCACTTACATCGAAACTAAACGTCCTCTGATTAACTTTTTGCTAATATCTCAGGTCCTGTCGCTGTCCCCAGAGAGCAGAGCTCAGCGCCTGCCCCTCCGCTCCCCTCGTGAGGGAGCTGCAGGCCGCCATGAGGCCCCCCTTCAGCCTGCTCTGCTCTGGGCTGAGCAAACCGAGGGACCTCAGCTGCTCCTCATGCGTCTTGCCCTCCAGACCCTTCACCATCTTTGTAGCCCTCCTTTGGACACTCTCTGATAGTTTTATATCCTTATACTGTGGTGCCCCAAACTGCACACAGTGCTCCAGGTGAATCTCCAGCTGTGCAGAGCAGAGCAGAGCAGGACAATCCCTTCCCTTGACCGGCTAGCAGTGCCATGCGTGATGCACCCCAGGGTACGGGTGGCCCTCTTGGCTGCCAGGGAATACCGTTGACTCATGCTCAACTTGCCGTTGACCAAAATGTCCAGATCACTTTCTGTGGTGCTCTTCTCCAGCCTCTCATCCTCCAGTATGTACGTATAGCTAGGGTTGCCCCTTCCCAGGTACAGAATCCAGCACTTGCTCCTGTTAAACTGCATGTTACTGGTGATTGCCCAGCTCTCTGATTTGCCAAGATCTCTCTGCAAGGCCTCTCTGCCCTCAGGGGAGTCAACAACTCCACCTAATTTAGTGTCATTTGCAAACTTACTCAAAACACCTTCACCAAATCCTACATCAAAGTTATTTATGAAAACATTGAAGAGAACTGTCCCTAAAATGGAGCACTGGGGAACCCCATCAGTAACTGGCCAGCAGCCTGAAGTAACCCCATTTATTATAATGCTTTAAACCTGACCAATCAGCCAATTTTTCACCTGTTATATTATGTTTTTATCTACCTGTATGCTGGATGCTTTGTCCGGAAAGATACTGTAAAAAACAGTATCAAAAGCTTTACTGAAATCCAAAAAGGTCACATTAACTGGCTTCCCTTGGTCACAGAATCACAGAATGTTAGGGATTGGAAGGGACCTTGAAAGATCATCTAGTCCAACCCCCCTACTGGAGCAGGAACACCTAGATCAGGTCACAAAGGAACGTGTCCAGATGGGTTTTGAATGTCTCCAGAGAAGGAGACTCCAAAACCCCCTGGGCAGGCTGTTCCAGTGCTCTGTCACCCTCGCCGTGAAAAAGTTTTGTCTCATATTTAAGCAGAACTTCCTATGTTCCAGCTTACATCCATTGCCCCTTGTGCTATTTTTGGATGTCACCGAGAAGAGCCTGTCTCCATCCTCCTAACACTCACCCTTTACACCCTTTCAGTCTCCTCCAAGCTAAAGAGACCCAGCTCCCTCAGCCTTTTCTTGTAAGGGAGATGCTCCACTCCCTTAATCATCCTCGTGGCTCTGCGCTGGACTCTCTCAAGCAGTTCCCTGTTCTTCCTGAACTGAGGGGCCCAGAACTGGACACAATATTCTAGATGTGGTCTCAGCAGGGCAGAGTAGAGGGGAGGAGAAACTCTCTCGACCTACTAGAAACACACCTTTTAATATGCCCCAGTATGCCACTGATGCCCCTAATGAGCCTTTTATCCTTGATATGACTAGAGACAATGCAAGGATGAGTTGTTCCATCACCTTAGAAGGGATGTAGGTGGGGCTGAAAGGTCTATAGTTACCCAGGTCCTTCTTTTGCCCTTTTTGAAGACTGGAGTGACATTTGCTTTCCTCCAGTCTTCAAGCACCTCTCCTGATACCCATGACTTACCAGAGATGATGGAGAGTGGCCTAGAAATGACTTAATTAGCTGGTCAACTAGCTGGGTGACCTTGTCATAAAAGGAAGTTAAGTTTGTTAAGCAGGAACTTCCCCTCATGAACCAGATAGTTTCATTGTCTTTCAGGTGTTTTTCAATAACTCCCAGAATAATCTTCTCCATAATTTTACCAGGCACTGAAGTGAGACTAGCAGGCCTGTAATTACTGTGGTCTTTGTTCTTGCCTCCAATCTTAGCCATTCTGTGTTTTGGTAACATGAGGATATTACTATGCATTAGTGGTGAACTTCAGCCCATAGGTCTAAAAAAAGGCCAGTGACTCCCCATCACAAGATTAACCACCATAAGAGTTTTCTGTTGATTCTCTGACAGAGGTAAATTTGGCATCCCTAGGAAAACAAACAAAACAAAACAAAACAACAACAACAACAACAACAACAGCAGTTAAATCTAGTCAGTATTTCAGTACTTGTGAAACTTGCTGTATTCGTGGTTATAAAAATCTTTCCACATTAAGCAGACAACATGAGAAGGTGGTGCTGATACTCATCCATCATGTGCCAGTTTTTTTCTGAATAGACTGACCCCTCTCGGAAGTGGTCAGCCTTCTGTCTGCTAAGGCTGCAGCTTGGGCAGTTGCTGGAGATGACAAATGTCTGCCTTGGAAGAATGGGCCAAAGACTGTAACTGCACCAACTGGACCATTTCAAATCTGGTTGAGACTAAAAGCTTTCAGGGCAAGTTCCAGTCTCTCCTTGAGTGAGTGTCGAAATTTCTGTGGGGTTCAGAGGATCTGGGATTTCCTCCTCAGCCATCGTCAAACCATTTGAAATGTAATCATAATTGGAAGCTACAGACAGAGGTGCTATATGTGACAGGAGAATTTGTAATGTCTTCTAACTGGAGAACACTGATAATGGCCCTAATGGGCCAGGGGAGGCTCTGGGAGGAACTGAGTATGAACAATAGCAACTCTGTTAAATAAGGACTTTCACTTCTCTGAAGAGGGCAGCTGGCATGTAACTTGACTAAATTACCCTGGAAAATAGGAAAGCACTGGTTTCTCAGTCCAGCCCCCCTAGAAATTCAAAACCAGCTTTTTTTTTTTTTGGTCCTTCAACTCTTGCTTTGACTTTTCATTTGGGCAGTCACAAAGTCACTCTGTTTTGACATGGACAGATTGTTTCTTTCTCTGTTCCTGTCTCTTTTGGTCTACATTAAAAATGTGTCATCTTCAAAATAGAAGCCTTTGCTTGCATGTTGGCTGCACTCTCTATGTTTTGAATTGCTCATCCTTTAGCTTTTACCTTATTGGGGCTACTGGAGATGTAATCAACATATCACAGTATTTCCAGTCATTTTTCTTGTAGAGCTATCTGAGAATAGTTCTTTCCAAACATAATGTCTGGGACCTGCTACTGGATTATTTCCTCTCCTTTTATCATGATAAACGAATGAAAACAAGGGTAGGAACAGAAGAGTCCCACACCAAATTTAGCTAAAAAATTATCCTTAGTGCTCTCTGCTGACAGACTGTGCAGAGATGCACCATATGTGCAGGGCTTCCTATGGCACATGGTGTTTGGATAGAAACAAGAACCTTTAGAAGAGAGCAGATGTAATTGTCAGGACCACTTATATTAAACTTATTGAATTTCTCTGCAGGATAACTAAAACTGATAGACGAGTTTTCCTGTGTTTTCTCTGTGTGTGTTAGTTACATTCAGAATTTGAAACAGATATTGTTGCTCTTCAGCTGTACCTGTTAATTTAGCACAAATTGTCTCATTCAATCCTTTTTAGTCACCAGTTCTAAAATTGCATAGAAGTATAATTTATGAGAGTAGTGACAGGAATCTCTGTTATATGGAGTTGGGGAGGATAATAAAGGCTGTATCTATGGAAAAAAAGGGCCATTCTGGGCAAAATTGCCAAACTTGACTCATTCTATGCACAAGAGATTGGAAAAGATATGAAAATTTGAGTGTGGAAAACAAAGAGAGGAAATGACTTTGCAGGACAGTAGCCAGTGAATAATTTAGCTATTTGGAAGTCTGAAATACAAAGCAGCTTTGGTTATGTGACTTGGAGAAGTCTGAGGCTTTATTTTCAGACATAACTACCTAAACTCATAGGATGTACTTCAGGTTTTATTTATTTTTTTTTTCCCCATCTTTTTTTAACTTTTCTGGTTGTTCCAGATTTCTATAAATCTTTGGATATTTATTTGAGAGTTACAAAAGTGCTATGAAAAGGTATATTCTGATTAATAATCCCGTATTTGCTTTCATGTTCAGGTTTATATATCTCCATGTACTGAACAAATGTCTTTTTTTTTTTTTTTTTTTTTCATCTGGCAGACAAGCAGATACATTCAAAAGCATGGCTTACTTTTTTTTTTTTCTTTTTCCTTTTCTTTTTTTTTCTTTTCTCCCTGCAGGATTTGAAAGATGGTGACAGTACCCTGACCACTAAGGGAAAAGAAAAGAAGAAAAGTGAGAGTATTCTAAGACATTCATTAACAATAACATTATCTCAAACTCAAATTCAGGGGAAAAAAGATTGAGGATTAGATCCCTGCAAACAAAAAAGAAGGAAACAGAGGCTACGTAAAAGCTATGACTTTTTGACCCAGGATAATCCTCCACATTTGCATTGAGCTAACTTAATGTGGATGTTAGCAGGAGGCAATGCCTCCATCTTCAGTTGCACTCATCGGGGAAGAAACTCAGGGAGGAAGAGCAAGACTAAATCCTAAGCGAGGTTTTAGTTGGGAAAGTACAGAAGAAGTCAAGAGAGCAGTCAGGTCCTTGGTTCATATACAGCCATGGTTTAGTTACAAGATTTTGCTGTTGCTGACTGCTCTACTTGCTTTCCTCTGCATCCATCAGTCTCCCAGAGCTGCAAAATTAGGCCTAGTTATAATACCCACCTGCTTCCTCCCTGCTATTAGATATTTCAAAGCCTTGAAAATGTACTTTTATTTATGGTGGATAAAGGTGGAGTGCATGCATATATGTGTGTATAAACAGTCAGAATTGGTTAGTCTACTGTCATTGGGTTGCTTTGCTACTGAATAATCTGTGGCTGTCAGAAAACTTGAACTGTTTTGGTCAGCTATGAAAGGGAAGAGCCTGTGAAAGCCTTTTAGATTACATTGTCAATGTTTGAGTGTCCAGCCGTCTGAGTAGACTCTGAGGCATTGTCAGAAGTATATTTCTCCTCAGTGAAATGACGGTGTTTCCACTGACAGACCAAAACTGTGTGTGGTGGGAGTAGATCTGTTTAGCAAGCCATTAAGAAACACTTAGCTGTTGTATATGTAATCTTTCTCATTTGCTTTGGCAAGTAAAACAGGGAGATGGACAGGAACTGCTGGTCAGTTAAGATCTAAAGCCGAAAGCCATCGCCAAGGGCTGGAGTTTCAACCTGCTACTGAAAAAAGTCAGCAGAACAACCATATTTATGGAGGTGGTTGTGGAGTCACAAGGTTTGCAGCTTGCTACTCTTAAGAGGTGCCTTCTGGACAGGGGGTTGGTCTTGGGGTTCCCCATGATGGAGGAGGCTGGGGGTGCGCCCACCCCAGGCCCCAGCCTTACAGTGAATTTGCTCAAACCGTGCCACTGTGCAGAAGGCAGCAAAAGAGCCACTGACGTCAGAGAGAAAGAGCTCTTCTTCATTGGGAAGTGGGGGAAGACTGATAACAGCAGTGCTGCTGCCTTTTAAACCAAGATGTTCCTGGAGGAAATGCACTGCCCCTCCCTGCTCCACCCAGAAATTGTTGGGGATGATGTTTTTCTGTCACAGGATGGGAGTAACCCCCTTGGAAGTCATTTGAATGTTTTACCAGAAAAATAAGTCTCAAGGCTGTTATGCTCTTGATAAACCTTGCACCAGAGAAATGAGGAGGAGAAACCTGTTGGCTTCCATATTCCAGCACAGGATGAGAACAAATTCCATTGGCCTCTGGGGAAGTAACTCCCATCTGATGCAGGAGTACGGGTTTTCAGGAAGAAAAAACAGGTTTTATTGAAATAGTACACTGGTGTCCGATGTCTTTTTAAAAAAATGAATCACTTATTGTGACTTACTTAACAGTTACGCTCTTACACTGACTTGGTTAAATACAAGATATAGTTCTAACTTGCACATAATGATGTATTTCTGCATGTCTTTCTTCCCTGACCACATAAATGATGACTTATATGGAATTACAGAATGCCTGGAGAGAAAAGGTTTTGGACAAAAACCTCTACTACTTCTGCTTACAAGGGAGAGACAATTCATTTACCTGGCTGCACAGAAACATTTTTTTTTTTTTTAATGCTCTGCTTTATATTTGCTTCCTATTATAGTTTCAGCTTGTTCCTTCAGACTTACATCTTTATTCTGTGTGATTTTTCAGTTGATTGTGAAAGGACAAAAGGACAAATATCTACCCATTCCTTGGAAGCTCTGCTACATATTCCAAAACAAAGCAACAGACTGAGTCAGAGGATGTGACATTTTCATTTGTGCGAGTCAGGGGTTATTGACGCCACAGGTAATTATTAATTAGGTGTTTCCAAAGCAAAACATGGAAATACTGAATAAACCTCTAGTGTTAGGATTGGCACATAGAAAAGTGTGATTGGGAGTTGAGGATATTTTACAAAATACAGAGGAAATTCAGACATATTCTGTACTAAAAGCAGGTTAGAATTAAACATACATGGTAAGAATTGAATGGACTGATAATGATTATCCATTAACAAACGAACAGTTATCTTCTAACCTGTCAGTGTAGCAGTTAGAGGTTGTGAAACAGATTCCACAATAATATGTAGTCATCCAGGGATTTTTGCAAGGTAACTGAAAAGGTAAAATGAGTTGTGTACAAACTACATATATCAAAGCAAAATATATATACAATTTTTATAAGACACATGGGCATTGAAACTCTTACTAGGATGAATTTCTTTCAGCAAGGTCTTAGCTGCCCTCTTCAGCTGGAAATATTGGGGAGGGGAGATTTATAATCTTCTGAGTATTAATGCTTGCCAGGGTCTTTGTAAGTATGAGGAGCAAGTAGCGGTGCTTAGCAAATGGGAACTGTATCTGTGAATGTCACTTTAACTTTCCTTTAGCTCTTGAAAAGTTTGCAGGCTGCTGATTAATGTGATGTGCATTTAATTATGAGTGACTATTTCTAATCCTTGCAATAACTGATATTAACTACAGTACTGTTGACAAGGAGGGTGATTTACAGGCGGAGTGTGATGGGTTTACTGGTTTGGCTGAGTGGCTGTGGCAGCTGGAGAAAACCTGAATTTTCGTTTTCCCTGCAAATCTCTTGGTCTTAGGCTCAGTTGGCCGTTGACTTATTCCTTAAAATAAATTTGCCAGCTTTGAGGTTGCACCTTTTACTGGCAGTGACAGAGTGATCACAACACAGATGACCATCTCAGGGGACTGCTGGACAGAAAGGAGGCTCCCTCACTCCTCTTTACCACGGACTGTCCTGGCAATGGGAAAGGACTGTCTGTTCCATAGCAAAGGGACTCCCCTTTTCACTTACATCAAGGTAGCAGTTGCTGAACACTTCAGAAGTGATAGAGAGCATCTGATTCTTCCAGTGAATCTCCTTTAAGGAGGGGATAATTAGATCCTTCAGTGAAAGAATTATAGACCTGAAGGGCTCTTTGGTTCCTCTCAGCCACCAGTCTTTCCTGGGCACAATGTGTAGGAGAACACAGCTTCAGGAAGAATTCAGAGTAGTATGCTCTACTCATGCTCACTCTAATTTTCCAATACACTAGTTACTAATCCAATTTGTTTGGGAAAAACAGTGGCTCAGTTAGGAGTGGGAGAGAATATGCGAAGGAGCAACTTCCTTGGTATTTCTTGCCAGTCTATGTCCATCTGCAAGTGACTAACTACTACTCACTTCCACAAATATTATTTATATGGATATTGGATGAACAAGTAGGTGGATCAGTTCTCATGTTGCTGCATTATAGCTCCCAGTTCTCTTCAGATTTCTGTGGCCAAGGCACAAACTACCCCCTAAGTCAGTGGTGAGTGCCACTGGGTATCCTCTGGTTTCCTGCCAGAAGCCTGATCTGCAGCATATATAAATCAACTCATCCAGGCTAACTATGTCAATCAACTAACAGACTAACTACATCCAGTGTAACTCACAGATTCACAGATTCACAGATTTCTCTAGGTTGGAAGAGACCTCAAGATCATCGAGTCCAACCTCCCGACCTAACACTAAGTACTCCACTAAACCATATCCCTAAGCTCTACATCTAAACGTCTTTTAAAGACCTCCAGGGATGGTGACTCCACCACCTCCCTGGGCAGCCCGTTCCAATGCTTAATAACCCTTTCGGTAAAGAAGTACTTCCTAACATCCAACCTAAAACTCCCCTGTCGCAACTTTAGCCCATTCCCCCTCGTCCTGTCACTAGGCACGTGGGAGAATAGACCAACCCCCACCTCTCTACAGCCTCCTTTCAGGTAACTGTAGAGAGCGATAAGGTCGCCCCTGAGCCTCCTCTTCTCCAGGCTGAACAAGCCCAGCTCCCTCAGCCGCTCCTCGTAAGACTTGTTCTCCAGACCCCTCACAAGCTTGGTCGCCCTTCTCTGGACTCGCTCGAGCACGTCCATGTCCTTCCTGTAGCGAGGGGCCCAAAACTGAACACAGTACTCGAGGTGCGGCCTCACCAGAGCCGAGTACAGGGGCACAATCACTTCCCTCGACCTGCTGGCCACACTGCTTCTTATACAGGCCAGGATGCCGTTGGCCTTCTTGGCCACCTGAGCACACTGCTGGCTCATATTCAGCCGACTATCCACCAATACTCCCAGGTCCTTCTCGGCCAGGCAGCTTTCCAGCCACTCATCTCCCAGCCTGTAGCTCTGCTTGGGGTTGTTGCAGCCCAGGTGCAGGACCCGGCACTTGGCCTTGTTGAACTTCATGCAGTTGACAACTGTTATGATTCATCTCAGTTAAGGATCTGGATCATCTTTTTCAAATTATTTTTTGCTTCCCACACTTTCAATTCATTTTAATTGAGTTTTCCCTTAGGTCATAAGGTCTGCGTTGGCTTCCTGCTGTTCTCATTAACATTGCATTTGCCCAAACTGAGAAATTCGGCCCTCACACATTTTCAGCTCAGACTTGGTATTGGACTATTTTATCTGAGTTAAGAAACCTGCTTATTAAAACCACCTATTTCATGGGTCATAGTAGGACTCTTTCTCCTTCTTTATTTTCCTCTTCTTTTTTAATTGGCATATCACATTTATTAAAAATAGGTCTCAAACATAATACTTAACCAGAGTTCAAGTGACAGCACAGCAAGAGTTTAAATTGGCAAGATGTTATTTCCAGCTGGTGAACAAGTATATTGGGGGAGACTTTTTCTTATCTCTCCTTGTGAAGACTCTGACAATGTTCAAGTCTCCTTGGAGGCAGGATACCATTTCAATATGATTCCATTTTATATTACTGCATTTCCAAGCTGATTACAGAACTATTCTGGCTATTCCATGGGATGATAACAGTTCTTTATAATCATGTTTAACACTTTGCTATCATTTATGCCTGGTTATGTCACCTACAGACCACCTCCATAAGGGTGCTTAGTGTAGTTGCTGGCTGAGAAAAAGGGATTTTCATTACTTCTGCCACTGCTGCGTTGAACAAAATCCTTCACTTTTCTCTAAGTTTATATCCACTTCTCATAAGCAGGAAGAAAAAAAGAAATAATTAGTCTGGCACCTGCTGAAATGTGAAAGGAGGACAAAAGGAATGACTAAGTGATGTATATTATATCTGTAAGATGTTCAGAGCAGAGAGAAGTGCTGTAGAGTAATATTTTTACAATGAGAAAATCACAGTTCTGCATAGCGTTAACTCAGGAATTAGAAGAAAATAGAGAATGATGGTTTTGTTGATTTATGTTGCCACAGCATAATTAATACCAGTTTGTGATTTCCTACATTAATTAGTTTCATTCAAAATGTACCAAAAACCTAAGATTATCTCCTTTGGGCATATATAGATATATCTAGCCATTCCTCTGTGGGTGTGAACTTTTCTACATTTCATGGATCTGGAACTGTCTGTCTGATCTATAGCTGCATGACAACTAAATTAATTCAGTCTAATCACCATAATAAAACAATGTTTTAATAGAACAACTGAAAACCATATGAGATGAAACATGCACATAAATCTGTATTTGTATAGATCATGCATCTCTTTCTCATTGATGCTAATAAATAAAATTAATTAAACAAATATGATTAAGTCGTTGATAATGGCTTACAATGTTTAAACAAACTCTGCCAGAAACATAAAATTATACTTTATTCAATGTATATCCATTTTACTAAAATACAACTCTCGAGAAAAACGTATATGAAACATAGAAGAAATATGGCAACATTATATGGGGTTGCTGATAGTTGATTAAATTATTCACTATTCTCTGTTAAGATAATGATGATATTAGTAAAACTGTTTTTGATATGCTGGTCTATTTAATGTTTTCTGCCTAAAGGGATCAGGCATTAAACAATGTGAGAAATAAATAAGTCCAGATGAGGAAGAGAAGTTTCATAAGAAATTGGTTGTCTGGTTTGCCTCATTCAGTTTCTGAGTCATTAGCTCTTCTTTTGATGTTGTTGTACTAGTTAAAGTCATGCACTACTGATGGCTGTCTTAGCGGCTACTTCACTGGATTATGTCCTCTGTGATACAGCAATCCAAATACATTATCCAAAAGCCAGGTGATATATTTAAACTGGTGGGTGACTGTGTGTAGAAAACACACAAAGTATACAAAATACATCTCTTATACATGTAGTTAGAAGGCACTGGAAGAACATTTGCAAACCAACATAGTGGTAACCATAGTACAGTAGAACAGGTTTTGAATTAAAATGATGCATTTATTTAAACTAGTGTTGTATTTTGGCAGAAGATTGATTAGGTGAGACATCGCATGTTTGTTGAGCAATGTAGGAGATAAGCAGTCACCCTTGTTTTCTCATTTACCTTTGGCTTTCAGCCACAGGATGTCTTGGAAGGGCGAGCCCCTCTGAGCTTGGTTTTTGGTCCATCATACAAGTTGTGCTTGTTTTTGTCTATGTAATCTAGTCCTAGTTCACAGACCACCTAACAAGATTTGTGCATTTGTGTGTTTGGATGAAAATGGGAAGGTCTTACTAAAATCCAGGTTAAAAAACAAAACAAAAGCAAAACCAACCAACCAACCTATCAAACAACAACAAAAAAAAACAAAAAAAAACCAAGCAAACAAAAAAACAAAGCTCACTGCACCAGAGATACACTTAAATGGGGACCACAGAAGCGTGTGTATTTAAACTAATGAAGACTCTGACTTGAGAAGTGCTGTATCGGGTCTCTAAATATCTGAGTAAGGCACTTTTCTAACACATTTTCATTAGCTTTTCCAAGTCAGCTGTGTCTTTAACATCTACTGTAAACTTGACAGTTTCCAAGAGGTAAAGATGATTGTTCAGCTCCAGAATGGGCTGCATGCAAGGGAGCTCCCTGCACAGGTGGCTGTGGTCATACTGAATGTCCTCTGTGAGCTAAACAAACTCAGGACAATTTTTCAACTTTGGATGGTGTCACTTTTGGTGTCTGGTGCACAGGATAAGAAGCAAGTGTGGTCTAAGGTCACTAAGCAGCAAAACTGGCTACAGTAACCAGAGGAAATATTTTGGAGTATACTTATTTACTCACTAGTTCTACCTTCTAGAAAATGATTTTTATTATCTTCCAATTTTAAACAATACAACGGTTCAATGGTTGAAAAACTGCTGTGTGCTTTCTGAACCAAAAGTAAATAATTATATTTTTTGTTGTTGTTTGTTTTTCATGATTGTCCAAGAACAAAAGGGAATTAATTTCCTCATGGAAAATTAAGATCCATTGAGATAGCTATTTTCATTGACCACAGTGTCGTAAATATTTCTACTGGGGCATAATAGCTGCCATTATCTAGAGGCTGTCAGATAGTATTTTGGTAGCTGCACTATAGCTACTATACAAATATTGCAGCAGGGACTTCATTATGATTACCTGTTTTCTGGTGCTTATAACTTCCAAAAAGTGGGGAAATTAATCTTTTTTTTTAAATTTTTTCTTTCTTTTTTCTTTTTTTCTCTTTCTTTCTTTCTTTTCTTCTTTCTTTCTTTCTTTCTTTCTTTCTTTCTTTCTTTCTTTCTTTCTTTCTTTTTCTTTCTTTCTTTCTTTCTTTCTTTCTTTCTTTCTTTCTTTCTTTCTTTTTTTTCTTTCTTTTTCTTTCTTTCTTTTCTTTCTTTCTTTCTTTCTTTCTTTCTTTCTTTCTTTCTTTCTTTCTTTCTTTCTTTCTTTCTTTCTTTCTTTCTTTCTTTCTTTCTTTCTTTCTTTCTTTCTTTCTTTCTTTCTTTCTTCTTCTTTCTTTCTTTCTTTCTTTCTTTCTTTCTTTCTTTCTTTCTTTCTTTCTTTCTTTCTTTCTTTCTTTCTTTCTTTCTTTCTTTCTTTCTTTCTTTCTTTCCTTTTCTTTCTTTCTTTCTTTCTTTCTTTCTTTCTTTCTTTCTTTCTTTCTTTCTTTCTTTCTTTCTTTCTTATTCTACAGCACACAATGTACTTTCTGAAAGTTTGCTGAAATTCTTCTTGGTTAAATTAACAGTTCATGGGGGAAAAAAAAGATGAAATTTCATGCTTTGCAAGGATTTTCTAGCACATCTCTTTGCTATTGGAGAATCTGAAAATTGATTCATTTCTAATGGTCATTCCGGGCTTGGTAATAAAATACCCAGGAGGTCAAGTTTGCCTTTGATGAGGCAAAAAAAACGGTAACTTAGAGAAAGTCTTTGTGGTACAGATATTTAGACACACATAAGCTAGCTCAGAAAATGTAGCTTGACCACCAGCAGCAACAGAGCCATGTTGGTACAAAATTCCTTTAGTCTGGTGAGCACAGCTGTGCTTCTAAATATTGAACCGAGCCCACCCAAAAAAGACACCTAAATAAGCAAGAACAACAATGGGTACACCTGGAAGAAAATGCTGTCTTGCATGTGCAGGGCTGTTTTAGAGGAATACTTAAGATGTACAGGCTTTGTAATCTGGTCTGGTCAGGAAGGAGCTGAAATGGTCTCTCTTGTTCCTGTTCCAAGTAGGTTCATAGTACCAATTTCTCTCCTTTGTTTCAGTGATGGGGAGAAGGAAACTTTTGCCTTAAGAAAACCCCCACTAGCAAGCTAATGCATTTTAACTCCTTTTTGCAACAAACCTCTCATAAGATGTGGGAAAATATATTCAACTTTCTCATCTGTAACCTCCCTAAACCGGACTTTAGTCTGCAGGAGAAGTCAAAGTGGGACTTATTGCCAGACACAATGCTCATCTTTCACCTGAGGGATTAGTTTCATCATCCTGGAAATTACTCTTAAGCAGATTTAATATGTCATCAGTTAGCTTTTACAGACACCAACACCAAGTTGGAAAGCCTTAACTTATGATCTGTTTGGTCATCACTGCTGTCATTGCTGGCTACTACATTTGAGATGCTTGGACATGGCATGATTTCTGGATTCTTGGCTGCACGGCTCTTTAATACACAGAGAGCTTTTCAGACAAATGCACATTTACCAGTTTGACTTGAGCCAATCTGCCATGCTTGCACATCTATTGTGCAAGATTGTGGGCTTTATGACACTGTCTATGTGAAAACTCTTAAGAGGAAGCAAAATGCTGTTCACAGGAAGAAAATAAAAGTTGCATATCCCGTCAGCAAGACAAATCAGCTTGACTTCCTGCTGTCACTCTGCTGGGCATTATGACTCAAAATATACTCATTCAGCCTGCTGTGAAGGAAATACTGAAATCTGATTTCTCACACTAGCAGCAGCAATATATTTTGAAATAAAAGAGCTCATCCAAAGCCAGGTCTCCACAGGGTGATCTCATTTCGTGGTCTTTTTAAAGAGTTTGGGTAGGAAATGCACCACAATTGTAATTAAAAACATAATGTTTCTGCTATAGCTGTCCGACTTAGAAGCTGTCTGACTTCTTGGACTATTGTTTGTGCTTCTCATGTTGTTAGGCAGAACATTGCCATCAATGACTGCCATATTTAACCCCTAACACAAATAGCAAATTTGAAGACTAGCAACTGGATTTGAAAAAGACAATGCTGGAGATGAGATTAGGCAGTTCATGCGCTGTTATTTCAGTGCACCATCTGTTGCCAACCATTATCCCTAGAGGGCCATCATCCCACCAAATTGTGCCTGGCTGCTCCACTGATGTGCAGAAGACAGCATGCACTCCTGGCATGGGAGCTGGCAGTTTGCAGAGCCTCCCTGGGTAGCCCAGGATCCAAAGGAACAAGGAGCTGGAAGGAAGTCAGGAACAATGGCAGGACTTCTCTAAACTTGCCAACCATATTAATCAGCTGCTGTAACACTTTGAAAACTATATGTTATAGAGACTGCCTCTTGCAGTGGGTATTAAAAGTGCAATTCTATACATAGAGGCAGCATTGTAATGCATAGGCATTGTAATGCATAGAGTTAAGTGCAACCTTAATATGTGTCAAAATCTCAAAAATATCAATCTTTGCTTGCAGTAGTTTAGATCATGACTTTAAAGAATTTTCCTAACACTAGACTTTTAAAATATTGAAAACCTACAATAATCTGATTTTTCTCCCCATTACCCCTGAAGCAGTGAAAAACTAACTCAATTATGAGTTAACAAGAAGCATAATATTCCAAATGCTCTTATTAAACTCATAAATATACATTTAACAGTCATCAACCTATAAAAGGGCCCACCCTTTAAAAAAATCCAATAAAATATCATTAATCCTATTTTGGTTTTCACAGCATATTTGCCATCAATGTCTTCTGCAATTCATAAATACTAGTGGTCTTTGTGTTTATTATTGCACTGAGAGATATTGCCTTCAATACTGGAAACTGCAATGAGGTCAACACTTAAATATATTCATAGTATCTCAATTCTCTGATGTAATAAAGTTGCAGCATGTGAAAGCCAAAGTCAACAGCCTGGTCTTTTCCTAACTTTTGCTGAAGAATTCTTTTACACTTGAATTCTCTGATACTACATTTTTCAAAATCTAATCCAAGAATAACTAAGGAGCAATCTACAAATTGGAGGGAAATGGTTAAATGGTGATGTTTGGCCCATGTGCCACTTCTGAGCGGCTCAGCTGCATTTCCCATATATTTGTTGCATCCCATAACTTGTGCTGGAAGCGGAGCTCCCATGCAGTGTAAATGTTGGCTTGCTGTGGCTGACAGGGACATGGGCAATCTACTGAGGTTTAAGATGGGCTATCTTTCCCTTGTGAACTATTCCTGGATCTGCATATGGCTTGTGCTTGGAAGATTTTGACTGTCTTAAGATTTTGCAAGGCAGAACATTGGATCAGAAGAGCCCAAACAAGTGAGGGAATGATTAGCACATTGCCTTTTTCTGAATATATAGTGTTCTCATATTGCTATTTTTTATATTTCCACTCACAACGCTCAGGATGGATTTGATTTAATATGCACTAGTCTCATGTGTCCAGGAGCCATCAAGTCCTCAGTGTCTGCATTATAAAAGTGACCAGCTAGGGCAAATAGGGCATGAGTGGCATTTCTGGAAGTCCTGCCTTCTAGTAAGGAGCAGGCTGCAGAACATCTGGAAAACCTAAGCAAATGTGCAAAATTCTTAAACGTTGCCAGGGCAAGATCTTGAGTGAAAAAACAAGGACATGTTTGGAAAAACCGAGATGTATGATAGCATTAAATATAATAATACAATCTCATAGGTGAATAAAATAACATTGCTCTCTCCCTTTCTTGCTATATAAAGTTTTTTTTTCCTGTCTTTTTATACACAAGTATCCCCCCCCCCCCCACTTTTATATATATATATATATATATATAATATTTTATTTTTAAGATGATGATGGTGGGATCATAGAGCTGGTGCAGGGGAGGAAAAGTTCTTTGGGCATCTTATCTTGCCTACTGCATGAAATGAGACTGCCGAGGGGGTCTGAGCAAGGAGCAGGGAGCCTGCAGCTTTCTGAAGAAACAGCCTGATTCAATGGGGAGCTGCAGGTTGACTTTAAAGGGAAACATACAAACCACCCTGGGAACAGGTGGGAGAGAGTTTTTTTTTGATGCAAAGTAGGAATCCATTGAATTTACCGTTACCATATGTGGAAGGGAAAGAATACCTGCAAGGATGCAGTGAGCCATGGAAAGCTGTATATAAATCTTTTTAATTTCTAGTCCTTCTCTTTTAGTTACTTTGAATTTTCTGTCTTCCTGGCTATTTTGAGGTTTAAAGTGGTTTGTTTTTCTTTGAGGAGCTCATTATAAAAAGTAGGTCTGGGCACATCCACCTCAAAGTCATGGCTGACTCACTGGGCCATTACATCACTCTCTTTTTCCTAATGGAGTCATGCAAAGGGAGACTTTTGAAGGTGCATGTCTTTTAAGATTCTGGCTCTCAACAATGTTCAGTGGATTGAAAATCTGCCTCATATCTGAAGGAATAGCATTAAAAATGACTGCTTCTGTTGTATTGCTTTGTGCTGAGTCAATGACATTCCAACGACATTTCGTGCAATGCCCACTAAACACAATATTATAACTATGACTTTTGTGAAGCTCTTTAGTTGAAAACCCAATGAGTTTCCTGGCTGTGGAGATAAACTCTTTGCATAACACACAGTTTGGATGTAGTAACAATCTTCTGACAGATCTTGTTTGTTAAATCTGGCTATTTCAGCATTTGTTTCCCAACACTGGAATACCTTGGCAATGCAGAAATTTAAAGAAATCTCTGACATGGCTATGAAATAGAGATTTTAGTCTAATTTTACAGGGGAGGAACTGAGGCAATGGAAGACATATTTAAGAATTTAGGAAGTTTACTGCTAAAGTACAACTGAATTTAAGTTTCCCAGTCTCACGCCTGAGCTGAGACAATTTTCTCTTCTTCTATATGTTTATCTGCTTGGTTAACAAAGACAGGGTTTTGTTGCCGATAGCTTTCTGAAGGATGATAGATTTATTTCAATAACTGACAGGTTAAGTTTGTATCATTTGAACACTTTATGTTAACTATTAATTGATATCTACATAAACGTGCTGTGTCAAATACAGCAGACACAGGTACAGACAAATATATGAGACAAGTTATGGAGTGCCCCATCCTTTCCTGTATTTGGCATATTACATGTTCACACAAAACTAGCCATGTTCTGACACCCCAAATCTGTCTCCATGTCCTTAAGGAATTATTTGCATTTCAAATGGAGAAACTGTGGGATGTATCCTTATGTCTGACAAAAATGTCTGTCTGGAAAACGGACTAGGAAGGTCATAATCAAAACCTTGTGTGAAGATTTGTAAAGAACTCAATGAAGCTATCACTATTAGTTAATTGTTAAAAGCATTTGGCAATTTTTGTTTGCTTTACAAATCACTTCCTAGTGATTTGCACAAAGAAGCAAGACATCTTTGTATTTTTTCCTAATCCAGTTATCAGGAAGTGGAATTTACATTTTTGTCAATCAAGGTTTCAAGAAAACATGGCCCACTTATTGTCAGTATTTAAAAATAAGATAGTTTGAAAAACCACAAATCATTTGATTTTTTCTTCAGAATGCCTCTGAAATAAAGGGAAGTGATGTATTGGTCTACGTAGCCATCAGTGATTTTATCAGATTATGCAATGATATAGGAATTGTAATATTTGTTGCAACTGAAATGTTGTCAAATATATATACAATAATTGTGTCAGGCTCCTTAAACCAACAGAGCATTTTGGATTGCTGTAAAATACTTTGATATTAGTGGAAGGTAAATAAAAACAGCACAATATGCATTTTCAGTACATCCAATAAGCTCCAGGTCAGATAGGCTGCCATTTCATAAGCACAAGCAGGCTTATGTGTAGCAATTACAAAGAGTAAACTTCACACCTACCTTGAGAAAGAGACTAGCCCAAGGCCATATCCTGTTTGACTGAGTTTATTTTAGCTAGATAGAGAAGCAAAAAAGCAAATTGTGTACTTCAGCTGAAAACAAACAAACAAAAAACAACAACAACAACAACAAAAAACACGTTGAATTGCAGGAATTCTTTTAACAACTGAAAAAAGGAGACAATTGGGTTCAGGGAGATGACATTTTTCAAAGGGCCTCTAGCAATTACCATCTCTCTATTCCCAATTGCATGTTTTAACTAAGAAACCACTCCTTTTTTTCATAGTATGAACTCAGCAGTTTAAATAGAATATGATATAGACAGATGCCAAATTTTTACCATAAAAGCTTGCTTTCAGATTAGGGCAGAAACCTGGGTTTCATGGTTTCTAATAGACCATAATAATGAAAAGACCTGCCAGAAAGATGAAAAAGTGGCATGGAAACAAAGGGAAGAGATGTTCTATTAAGTGTTTGCTGTGTTTGTGAATATGTTTTTACTTGTGTTGGGGCTATCTATGGATGCATCTCCTTCATCTAAAGGAAAAACATGTGGCTGTGACTGAAATACATTTTTTTGTAATAGTGAAAGAGTAAAAATTAATATTACCACTGCTTCTGCACTGAGCATGGGTCAGTCCTACACTGACACTGTCCCTATTTTTAGGGGTGGTAGCCACAAGTCTGTAAAATAAATCTGCGCCATGGATCCAGCCACAGGGTTGGATCTGATACATTGCACCCATATAGCCTCTGCTGAATGGCCTTTTAGTGATGAACCTCCACATGCACAGCCATAATACCTAGTTTTATCCTTGTTTTTTTCCGTCTGTCTTGGTTTCCTTTTGTATATGGTGTCAAATGGGATGGGATTTTGCACTGTCCCTTGGTCACTCTGCTGGAGGAGGCCAGGAGCACTGTGATCACTCTGCTTTGCATTGTGTTCTGCACTATCAATAGACCTTGTATTTTAGAGATTTATAGAACCATAAAGGTTGAAAAAGATCTCCAAGATCATCTGGTCCAACGGTCCTCCTACCACCAATATCACCCACTCAGCCATGTCCATAAGTACCACTTTCAACCTTTCCTTAAACAACCTCAGGGATGGAGACTCCACCACCTCCCTGGGCAACCCGTTCTAATGCCTAACTACTCTTTCTGAGAAGAAATTTCTCCTAATTTCCAACCTGAACCTTCCATGGTGCAACTTGAGGCAATTCCGTCTTGTCCTATCATTAGTTATCTGCGAGAAGAAACTGACACCCAGCTCCCCATGTCTTCCTTTCAGGTAGTTGTAGAGAGCAATTAGGTCTCCCTTGGTTCTCCTCTTCTCCAGATGAATAAAGTTTATTTCTCCATTTCTGCTGTGAAGAAAGGTTTTGATACCACATGGGGAAACAGCCTGCGTATATCCTTGACTTTATGTCTTTCACTCAGTGGACTTGCAGGAGGAATGAAAGCATTGTTGCTGTGGGTTTGCCCTGAAGAGTAACCAGATTCCATCCCACCACCCCAGCCAAGAGTGAGGCCCCCATGGGGCAGCCCCAGCTCTGGGCACCAGGAACCTCTCTGGGGATGGAGCTGCTCAATGACCAGGTGTACTTCAGGTCCATGGGTGGGCCTGGCTGGGCAGGGGCCATGACTAGGCAAAGCAGGCCTGTGGGGAGCTGGAGACCAGCCCTGTTGAGGCCTTGCTGGGGCTAATGGGACAGGGGCTGATGGGTCAGGGACTGACATGGGGTCCTGGGTCTGGGCAGGTGAGAGCCTGGGAGCCCCAGGAGGGTGGGTAGGGAGAGTCAGGGCTATTGGTGCCCTCCATGCCTGGTCAGTGTGCTGTAGTGAAGTGGTAAACATGTTCAAAGTGCTTGGGCGCCTGCTATGGTGATTTTGTGTTAAGAAGGATTGTGTATGGGAAGCAAGGAAAAGGGCAGTAGTGATGTTCCAGGGCATGACATCTTTCTCTATGCTTTATTTAGGTAGAAGCACTACCGCAGGGAAAGGGCCAGTGCACCTTGAGAGGCCCCAGCAAACAGCCCATTTGGGAAGAGACCAGACCCTGGGGAAAGCTCTTCATCTGCTGCTGCTTAGTGATCCAAATGGCAAGTAAGCACAGTGGGTGGAGGAAATATGCAACCATTGGACCATGGTTACCAGCAGGCAGAAGAAATGTCAGCAACAGATGATGGAAGGATTACTGGAAACGGTATTTTTCTATTATCATACAAATTACATTGTGACATTTTCTGTTATATAAATGAAAATTTGTTCTGGAATTGCCAAATATTAGGATTGCATGATTGCTTGTAGCCAGACATGAAGCTGTCTGCCTTCAGCATTCTTAGCAATTGAGACCTGATTGGCATCTATCTGTTAGACATATGAGAGAGTTTCTTCAGTATGTCTTGAGTTGCTAAACAAGTCTTTAAGTTGCAGTTTTGCTACCTAGAGCCTGTCAAGGCTGTCCATTGGTTGGCAGTCCCAAGATCAGCTCAGTTTTCTGCAGTTTCTTAGCATAAACTGTGATCTTTGTTCTTTGGACTGGTGGTTTCCTCTTTTCCTGTCTCCAGCAGCTGAGTCTGCACTGACTCCTGTGCTTGTAAGTTCTTCTTGAAGGTTCATTCCACTTTGTTACCTACAAATTTAGGCTGGAGCATGGCTCTCTGGGTGTAGCTCACACATCCACACATTCTGAGGCAGTTCATCTCTTGGTTATGTTCATTCCATCTGCTGGTCTTGTTTATTTGTTCATTCCTGGCTAAGCTGCTCTGAGGAAGAGTTTATGCCTCCAAATGTATTGCAGAAGGGTGGAATTATTGGGCGTACTGCTAAAAATAAATAACTGTCTATCTAACATATGACAGGAACTTTGTGAAACTTCCTATGAAAGCCCCTTTATGCTCTGTTTTTCACTCAGTTTGGATGCATCTCCTTTATGTGGTTTGATTTGACAGTTTCTGCTGACATTTTTTTTCCATGAGACATTACTATTTTATGCGCAGAGATGTTTACCATAAACACACTATAGAAAAATACACTTTTTTTTTGGGTGATCTACACTTAAAATTTTGAAGCCTTTTGTCCTGGTTTCAGTTAGGACAAAATACATTGTCCCATTTCAGCCTGCTTGAGAAAACACCTAGCACTCAGTTTGTCAATTCTGATGTAGGATGTCCATACTTTCTTGGTTTTAAGAAAATCTTTCTTAACCTGTGCAATGTTAGTTTTACTAGACACAGACTATGCTTTACTAATGTCTACAGCTACTGAGAACAGCAAAAATTATATTCACCATTTGGACTCAAATCTGTGGGGATGTGACTTTTATCATGTCCGTTGTTTGATCAGTATTGGTGAAAACAGTAGTAAACAGGTAACATTGACAAATATCAATGTCTTGCTTTTTTTTTTTTTTTTTTTTCAATAGTACTCTTGCTGTTTTAAAATGTAAAGTATTTTTATAGTACTTTTTTTCTGGGGGGGGGGGGGGGGGGGGGGGGGGGGGGGGGGGAAGGGGCAGATTGTAAATGCCAGTGCTGTGTATATGGCTGATATATGGTTGAAAGCAGTGGACTTAAACAAGGGTAATAGTGTAATTTATTAAATCCTCCTTCTCTGCTACATGAATTCAGATGTCTTAGTTAAGGTTTTACAGCCTTCTGAAAGTAAAATGTGAAGCTGGCAACACTTACCTGTTTATACATTTGACTTTGGGCAAGGCTATCAACTGCTTGTTTCAGCTGGAGACTGATTTACTCGGATTTCCTCTGTTAACAGACTTGCATGAACTTTAACTGAAGTTCTCTTTGAACTGCAAGTTCTGTTCTCTTTAGGGCTGGTGTGAAAGCCCCTGCCTAGGAATGGGATAGAAGGTGGTGTAGTTTGTTCCGCTCTCATGTACAGCCTCAGGTAGGCTGTGCTACAGTCTCTGATCACAGTGTTGGTTATCCAGCATTTGTTGTGCTGGGAACACAGACCAGTGACTAAATCATTTGAGTATTTGTAGCACAGATTTCAGACATTACAATATGAAATAGTTACATGGAGCACATCATAATGAATGTCATAATGAATCAGACCGGTGTTTATTTAGGCCACTGTTTTCTTCAGATGGGGCAAGAGTTCCAGTTTAGGAATGCATGTGATCATGTAGACCACTTTTTGTAGTATATCACATGCCTCTACAGTGCTAGTTGTATTAGTGCTATAGAGGGGTTTATTGCTGTCTACTCCCATTAGTTTCCGTTTGTGGACCTAATGTTTGTGAATTTGTCCAATCCCTTTTGAACTTGCTGATACTAAATGCTTCACAGTTTTTTTAAGCTGTAAGTCCCAGAGGTTTGTTACCTCCTGTGTAAAATATGTTATTTAGTCTATTTACATAGATGATTAGATTTATCAGGGGAATGTTAGTTTGCTGGATCTTGTTAATAATCTTTAGATTCATTGTATCTGAAAACTTCATGACTATTTTAAAAACCTCTGTTTTATTGTTTTCCTTTATCTTTCTCTTCATAGCAAAGTACCCTTGCCATAAAAACAGCTAATGGTATTATGGGCTGTGTTAGGTGAAAGTTCACCAGCAGGTTGAAGGAGATGATCCTTCCCCTCTGTTGAGCACTGGTGAGGCCAGACATGGAGTGCTGCTCCCAGTTCTGGGACCCCCAGTACAGGAGAGACATGTGGCTACTAGAGAGTCCAGAGAAGGGCCACAAAGATGATGAAGGGACTGGAACATCATCCCTATGAGGAAAGGCTGAGAGAGCTAGGGTTATTTAGCCTGGAGAA
Source organism: Anser cygnoides (assembly GCF_040182565.1). Classification (NCBI taxonomy): domain Eukaryota; kingdom Metazoa; phylum Chordata; class Aves; order Anseriformes; family Anatidae; genus Anser; species Anser cygnoides. The sequence goes on along the minus strand of NC_089873.1, from coordinate 111,757,933 downwards.
GAGAAGGCTCAGGGGATTTTGTTGATGAATATAAATACCTGAAGGTAGCGTGCTAAGAGCACGGAGCCAGAGTATTGTCTGGACATGGTTCCGTGCAAGTGTCTCTTGGTGGCTGTGCTTGAGCGGGCGGGTTGGACCAGATGACCTCCAGAGGTCCCTTACCACCTACCTGTCCCATAATTCTTCGAAGGCCCAGGCTTTTACATCCCTCCATTCCCTCGACCATTACAGTTGCCTTTCTCTCGGCACTTTTGAGACATGGAGACAAGAACAGAGGATTTTGTTAACACTTTGAATACCCATATGCGCAGAATCAAAGTTTTAGAGGACTTCCAAAGACTGCAAGAACTCTTTACTGAGTGGTGTCTGAGTTCAGCAACATGTAAGCATGGCTGAGATCTGCTTTCAGATACAGCTTACTCTTTGTTTAATTATGTTTAACATTAAAGGCTGATGCACTGATCTTCTCTGTGACCTTATCATTCTTGTGTGGCTCTTTAGCTAACAAACTGACATAGTTCTTGAAGTGGAGAGAGGATATTTGACACAACTGGGGCTGGTGCAATTCTGCAGTTAAAAAGCTGGTAGGAACTTCTTGCATCTTCTTGGACTGATTCTCTGGTTGCAGGATGCCACAACAGCCTGAAATCACCGAGTTTTGCCTTAGAATTGATTTTTCTCCCTCATAGAATCATCTGTATCATTTATATGAGAAGGCTGCTGTAGAATTTCATTATAATCACAATAAAAAACATTATTCTAACTTTCTGCCTATATTTGTTTGTGGCCAATTTATATAGATTTTCCCTTGGGTTGCCATTTTCCTTTGACTCAAAAGACTGTTCTTTCATTTTAGCATTAATCCTCCAGTTGAATTTGTAAAGAGATACTAACTGTCCTTCTGCTCTCATGTTAATATACTGGACAAGATCAGGTCTTCTAGTCTCCCTTAGTAAGACAGGCTTTACCAGGTAACTTGTCATCCTAGCTACCTTTGCCACGTATGTTATTTCTGAGTTTTTCTTTAAAATGTTTATAAGTTCAATTAGAGTTGGACCTTTTTTGATGTTTTAGCAATGTTGTTTTAAATAATCCAAAATAAACTGCTATAGGGATAAAATAATACATGACATAACTGTTTACATCTGAAAGGATATAACAGACAATAAGTCTTCTTCCTTCCCTCCTGAGCTATGTCTCAAAATAACCACCGTGTATTTCAGGGCCTAATAAACAGTGAAAAGAAACAGAAACATATTTAGAAGATGGAGCTCTCTATTTGTTACTTTCATGCTTGGTAAAGAATGTAGTCTGAAATCACAGCAGAAAATGTTGGCTTTTTGTTGTTGTTTTTGCTTTTAATCTGGAAACCATCCAGATGGAACATGATGTAAACAAGGGAGAGACCGAGAAAAGGAAAGTAAATATTACTAGCTTTTCCTGTCTCTCCTTCTTGCTTTCAGCACTTACATCCCTTTCTGGAAACACACAGGAATGATGGACCCTGGTTCTTCTATTTTATTTTTTATTTTTTTATTTTTTTTTATTATTTTTTTATTTTTTTATTTTTTAATGTGTGCATTTGATTATTGCAGTTGCTTTCTTGCACCTCTTGTGTTATTGGCTGCTTACATGCAATTAATTGCAAGTCTGCAATCTCTACATTCACAAAAAACATTTTCTGTAAAAACTTGTGAAATTCCATGAATTTTAACCCACAGAATGAATGCATGATGAAAAATAGTTAGTTAAATCTGCAACCCAGCTTGGTTGCAGATCGGTTGCAGTAGGTAAGAACACTGAAAGGACTGTAGGCTTGCCTAAAGAAGCTATGTTATGCTAAAAGATTTATTTGTCCTGAGCTCCATAGTAGCCTACCTGTTTACATCCCAGTAAGACTTTAAAGTTAGTTCATGTATTTTTCTCTTATTAGAATGTAGATACATTATCTCCTGATATTGTCTTTTCCTTGACTTTCTATTACTTGTATACATGTCCTTGAATGTACTGTAATAGGACTGCTGCCCCTCACTGAACTATACATTAGGAAAATTGTTTTGAATGTCAAGTTTAGTCTGTATTATATCAAATTTAGTCTCAAAAAGAATAACTAAAACTTCTGTCTTTAAGTTTTTCAGATTTTTACCTCACTTCATAATAGCCCCAGCAAAATAATACTAGAAGTGCTTGAAAGGTCTTTCATGTTGGTGGGTTTTCATTTCTTACAGTACCTTGACTTTATGTTACTGTAAGAATATAGAAACATAATGCTAGAATAAGACTGTTAAGAACAAGAGCCTTACATATTTTAAATGTCTGAGCTATTAATGGTTTTCTTTTCTGGTGTCATAATTCATCCACGACCTATATAGATACTGCCAATAATTCTTGAAACATTTTTGTAAGCTGTTTAAAGTCTTTACATTGTCTTAAGGTCCAAATCTTTCTCGAAATATAAAGTAATGAATCAAGTGTGATATTTAGTTACAATGTGAATATGCTAAGTAAATATAAAACTTAAATTAATTGACTTTCAGTGTTTTGTTAGCTTAACATTCAAAGAGCAAGAATTTCTAGAGTGTATTTAAATCTTCACTGAATTTTCCATAGTTACTGAAGCTTAAAGCTAATATACCATCAGCGTTATATACGAAAACAGTTCAGCTAATTTACATTTAATCACAAGTAACAAGCTTCTTTGGTGAAAGAACAATAGATTTTTTTTTTTCAAAACTTAGAATTTAGGCTTAATTTTAAAAGAAAATTATAATAATTTTGATTTTCTACCAGCACTCATTTGAATCCACCAACTCTTACAGGAATTTGAGCAGAAAAATTTAAAGAAGTCAAACATTTTATTTACATAGGCTAAATTTCAGAACTGATGACCGTCATTTTCAGCTGTGCAAACTACATTCTTCATTGAGTTTCATGTTTCTTAAAATAATTTGGGCTCTTGCCTTTTAGAGTTTCTGAATGGTAATCCAGCAGCTGCCTTGTTTTTGCAAGAAAACTCCGTGCAGTGAATGCCCTATGCAGTGTCAGTCAAACTGATGCAAAGTTTAAACACTGTGGCTCTTGGATTGAGGTTGAAGGTGACTTGTTCAAATGAAATTGTAGCAACATAGCCTCAAGAATGAAGCAAGCAGCCAGGCTGTCTGAGTGTGGGTGAAATCTGATGAATTATATGCTTCTTGGATTCCCTCCAGGATCCCAGTCAGTGTCAGTGTAATTTGTAAGGGCTGTGAATTCTAGAAGGAGCAACACATCATGTGCAACGTGTGTACTTTACATTTAAAGAAGTTGGGAATGCATGAGCATTTTCTGTAGATGAAATCATTGGGATTAGTTTCTAAAGGAACAAAGTCCTCTGAATATTTGCTTTGTTATTTGTCTTCAGTTAAAGCAAAGGAGCTTATCACATTTAAAGGTACCTGTTTGATTTGTGTCAAACTACTATAGCAGTATCCAAAATAAAATAAAATAAAATAAAATAAAATAAATTGAAAACTGAAGTCTCTGGAACCCATGTTTGCACTGCTTGTGAAGTTATCAAGAGCATTAGCTGGCTCAAATAGTGACTATGCTGGCATGTAAATCAGATTAGATCCATGCTTCTTAAAATATGAGCTTAGTCCCTTGCACCGTCACAGACACTGTCTGTGGGTGGCCTCTCTCTGTGCTGCTTGGTATCAGAATGCCCCTGCAGGGTTATGAGGCTGTGTAATTAGGTGGAAATATTTGACAAATGTGTCCAGGGAAGCAGTGAAATGGATATAGCAATAGGAATTCTACTTTGCCTCTATGCTTCTGGTTGAAGTAAGTGTATTTGGAGTGTGACAGCAGCATGGAGTCAATATGAATGCCTAATTAATAAACTGTTGATTCTACAAGAAGGTGCTCAGGATGTTTTTTCTCTAAAATTTGTTTGCTCAGGAATGGGGTTTGCTGCTTCAGGGTCTTGGGTTGCTGGGAAAGAAGAGCAGAGAGGTCAAACATATCACAAGAGGTTGACTGTAAATGGCCACAAGGCAGGCAGGCTTTGTTGCTTCAGTATTACAACCATACCGTGCTAAGCAGATTTTGTAGGCAGAGCAACAGACAATGCATTTGGATGTTACTAACGTAGTAAATACAAATATTTTGTGGTAGTGTCTAGAATGACGTTTTTCCACATACCAGCAGGAGCTCATATTAGACAACTGTTATGTTTACATAAGTACTCATGATTTATCATCCAAAACAGGGAAAAGAAATCTTGAAAGGAAAATTGTAGCTAAGCTTCAACGAATGATCAAAGTTGTCACCTATCTGTATGATTATGCATAGCAGTAAGAGAAAGAATGCAAATTGGAAAAAACACTTTATCTAGTGTCATAGTTTATGTAAATATTTTCATTTTGTGTTCTTCTTCAATGAAATCATGGTATTGTAACAGTGAGGACTGAGAAGAAATGTGAAAACTGCTACACAGGTACTTGAGAAGGAGAGGAGGTCACTGTTATGATGTTCTTAAAAATCTGCTGATCAGGCAAATGATCTAAATTTATTTCATGGGAGATAACTACTGAACTTGACTCTCACAGTAAAACTTTTAAATTTAACTTAGAAAAGCTTGGGAAAAGTAAGTTAAACTTACTCATCTACCATTTTTTTACAAATAGGTTTACATGCTTTTCAGAGAATGCTGGCTTTTGGGATCTTTAGTCTTTCCATTGCCTTTTTCTTTTGTAACCACAAAGTTTATTTATTTTATTTTATTTATTTTATTTTATTTTATTTTATTTTATTTTATTTTATTTTATTTTATTTTATTTTATTTTATTTTATTTTATTTTATTTTATTTTATTTTATTTTATTTTATTTTATTTTATTTTATTTTATTTTATTTTAATTTTATTTTATTTTATTTATTTTATTTTTATTTTATTTGTAACAAGAAACTATTCTGTGTAAAATTTACAGACTATCCTATTTATTGACAGATTCTAGATATTCTTAGAAACTTTTACTTTTTAATTTTCTTAACAAGGAGTCAAGATATAAATGTATGGTTTTGGTCTCTAACTTCAAAAATGTATATATGTCGTACTGCATTATAGCAACACACTACAGTATTAATTCATGATGCCTTTATAAAGGATATCATGACTAATACAGTATGGTTGCTCAACTCTGCACTTTCTATACGCTGTTTAAACTTGTTTAAACGTTACTGCTAATGAAAACTGGTAAACTGGAAATTGTGTTCTTGGTGATATTATCTTTACTTCCGGTTGCACCTCATGCAAGTGCATATCACTGGCCAAAAGCCCTCATGTACAACAAAGAACCCGTAGGTCTTGTTATCTTCTTCCTTCCCACCACCTCATCTACAATGTGACTTTCCCAGAAAAGATTTCCTGCTGGTGCTTTTCTTTGTTTCTCTGTTCTCTGTCTCTCCTCCAGGCTGGCTACTCTTGAGAATATTTGTTCCAGCCCCAAGGTAAAGACAATAATTTTTCTGAATGCTAACAAATCAGCCCTCACATTTCTCTTACTAACAGACAGTTCGTATTATCCAATTGTCTAGGGGTGTTTCATTTCAATATCAGACAATGTTTAGCTGATGCACTTAATTACTTTTCCTGCATGTAAAAGCAAGTACAGGTTTTTTTTTTAAAGGCAGGTTTTGTATCCATTTTCTATGAGCATTTTAATCAGCAGTTAATGAAACAACCTGTCATCAGACAGCTGTACTGCTGAAATGACATGAAAAGCAAATCCATGGAGTAAGTTTGTTTGTAGACTTTCACCTAAGTTTGGAGCTAGTGATGATTTGTTGTTTTTTCTGCAGTTTAACCTTGTTTGGTCTAGCTGGAAATCTGACAGTGGTGATGTCAGTATTTGCCAAAAGCTATACTTTTACAGGAAACTGTAATAGACATCATGCAAGGTTTTGACAAGATTTCACACAGCATAGCAGGGCAATCCAGCTCAAATTCATCATAATAAAAGCCCTCCATGCCCATTTTGGGTGATGTGCTCATAACCTTACAGATGTGGTCCATGTGTAGCTGAATAAAACTTTTCAGTTGCTGCTTTGTACAGAATGTTTGAATGCTGTGATAAATGTCTGTTAAAATGGTTTTCTAATGTGGATTTAGAGACATTAAAACATCAACACCATGTAATACAGCATAGCTGAAGGTCACAAGGCATCAGAAAGCACAGAATCAAGTATCCCAGCCTTCACAAGATTTTTTTTTTTTCCAAAACGATTTTAGAAGTGGGACTCTGCCACTGCATTCTGTAGAAGAGAAAAGGATGAAAGAGAGGGAAGAGTTCCATAGCTACTCAAAGTGGAAAGGAATGATCTGGCACTATTTTACTTGCAGAATTACAAGTGTACATTCGCCTCCACTGGGATGGTGAAAAGGCATGTGGGCATGGGTTATCAAGGAGTTCTAGGCCCTTGTTGTTCCTGTGGCTTCTCTCAGAATTGTGTGGCCATCTGATGTGAATTCTCATCACCTGGAATAGTGGTGACCACTAATCTGTGCATTAAATACTCCTCACATCACTTCCTTATTCCTAAGGATATAATTTTGCTCTGCTCTACAATGTTGTGTGCCTTCCAAGCTTTCTCGGTGTCTTTGTCTTCCTTTCAGACGCTTTCTTGTCAAACTGCTTTCAGTTTTGAAAGCAGATGCTTCATGTCCAGAGAAGGGCTATAAAGCTGGTGAAGGGTCTGGAATACAAGTCTTATGAGGCTTGGGAAATCTTATGTGGCTGAGGAAACTGGGGTTGTTTAGTCTGGAGAAGAGGAGGTTCAAGGGAGACCTTAGTGCTTTCTACAACTACCTGAAAGGAAGTTGCAGAGAGCTGGGTGTTGGCCTCTTCTCACAGATAACTAGTGATAGGACTAGAGGGAATGGCCTCAAGTTGTGCCAGGTAAGGCTCAGGTTGGAAATTAGGAGAAATTTCTTCTCAGAGAGTGGTTAGACATTGGAACAGGTTGCCGAGAGGTGGTGGAGTCACTGTCCCTGGGGATGTTTAAGGTAAGGTTGGATGTGATACTTTGGGACATGGTTGAGTGGGTGATATTGATGGTAGGGTGATGGTTGAACCAGATGATCTTGGAGGTCTTTTCCAACCTTAATGATTCTATGATTCTATGTTAGCCTTTTAGTGAGTTGGGGATTAAGCTCTTCTCCCAAGCACGAAGTGATAAGACGAGAGGAAATGGCCTCAAGTTGCACCAGGGGAGGTTTATGTTGGATATTAGGCTAAATTTCTTTACTGAAAGAGCTGTGTGGCATTGGAAGTCTGCCCAGGGAAGTGATTGAGCCACCATCCCTGGGGGTCTTCAAGAAATGCCTAGATTTAAAACTTAGTAGCATGGTATAGTGGTGGACTTTAGTACTAGGTTAAAGGTTGGACTAGATGATCTTAGAGTTTTTTTCCAACCCAAAGAATTCTATGATTGTTTACCCATCTAAAGGGAGGATTTTGTCTTATATTTTCCTTCCACTTTTGGTCTTCACATTTTGTTTTTCCCCCTGGAATGACAGCTGAACTTGAGTTACTGACATCTATAGTCTATGCGTAGTCTTCCTTTTCAGATTACTGGCTTCTAGTCTGCAGTATATACTGTTAGATGATTACAGCCCTAAAATCTGCCATCCAAATTCTTGTATAAAACACAGCAGTTCCACTGATGTTATTAGAAAACATGCTTCATGTGACAAACACACATTTCTATCTGTAGAGATTATCTGACTTTGTATTTATTTATTTATTTATTTATTTATTCAGAGAAGACAACTACAGCAAAGAAAAAGGAAATAACTTGAGCAAAGAATCAAACTTGCAGGGCCAAAGAATCTTCCTGTATCTTAAATACGGATAATTAATTACATCAAGGGTGAAAGTAAACGTATCTGCAAACTCCGATCTACAAGGAATGTTTAATATAGGTTCATATGCTGTGTTTTTTCACTGTAAGAAGCCATTTGGCTTCCAGTAATATTATAAGAAATGTGAGTACTAAAGTATAGCTGAGATTGTTTGTTAAACAACATCTTCCTCTTTCTCTTCTTTTCCACTTGCTACAGTAACAGTGTTTGCAAGATATGTGGAGGGTTTAGAAAAGTTTAAACCAAGTCACCCTTATTAACTGTGAGTCTGCTGTTTCTGAATTATTACAGATTGCACTCTTTATTTCAGAAACATTTTAACTCAACACCTCAATTCTACCACCATTTTCTATTACTTCTCTGCTTTGAAAATTTTATGAAAGAGTGACCTGTGTTTTTTATATATATATATATATATAATAAATTTATATGGTAAAAGATCAGCAATCCACTACAGTTGCAGTATAACTGAATTGCTGCAACTTTGTATAGATGACCATGCAACCAGAACATTTTGCTGACAGTGATCTTTCAGGCAACTGAATTTGCTAAATGTACAAAATGCAGGCCAATCACTCTTCAAATGTTTTGACCTACTTTCCCCTTGAACCCATTCCAAAATAATAATAATAAAAAATAACTAAGGAGAGAGCAGATTACACAGCTCTGCAATTTCACTGATGGGAATGTGAATGCCATTAAAGTGCTTCCTGCTGGCAGACCAAGTATGTATTTGTGTGGTTGTAACTTCTCAATACTCATTCAGATTTTGGGAGAGATACAAGGCCAGGGAAGGACACTTATTCTGACTTAAACATGGTCCTTTCAATTTAGTGTGTCATTCTATTATGTTTCTCTTAATTCATCTGTGTGAGAATGCACACTATGGAATCTAGAGTGGTTTATAAAGTTGAGTCCAATTTTCACATGGCTTAACTTAAATTCGGAAAGCCTTTTTCTTATAGCAGTTTGTAATTTAATTTAGATGGTGAGTCATTACTGATTCCCTTTTATATTTTCTTACGGCTGTCTTCCTGGATATTCAATTTTTTGTTGATTTAAGAAAAAAGTGACATAATTCAGTTGAACTTCTCCCTTTGTTCTTTTCTTTCCATTTTAAAGTATTTCCTTATCTTTGGGATGACGTGTGTGTGTGTGTGCGTGTATAGAGGTGTATGTTTGCTCAGAGGTATGTTTAAAAAGCAGATATGTAGCCTTCTGGTTTTTAAGCCCTATGTAAACTCCTGAAAGATAGGAGCAGGGTGATTTTGTCTGATTTTGTCTGTTCTGAAAATCCTTAAAAACCCTGTTTTACTGGCAAAAGTATTAATGAGAATTAAAAAGAGGAGAGCGAGTTGACAGGAAGAATTAATCCCTCCCAGTCCAAAACAAAACAAAACAAAAAAGCAGATCTGCTGCATTTCCTTCCTTTCAGCATCATATAAATTGTAAAGTTTCAGTGTTCCTCCCTTCGTTTACCTTCCCTAGCCCCTCAGGAGAGTTACTCTGTCATTTCCAGTAGGAAGATGATTTGCATAAACCAGTTCCTTTTCATGATTAGATTCAGGAAGTCAGAATTATAATCTAATGGTGTTTTGCTTTTGTCTTGGAAGTTGTTAAATTGTGTCATTGGGCAACCTCTAATCACATTTCTAACCATATACGGACAAGTATGGGACTAAAAATGAAGGCTGTTTTTGCATTGGAGAAGTTCTACAGTAAACTCCTTTCAAAGATGATAAATTTGTCAAGCATTTAGACACTGAAAGGCAATTGCATGCTGTAAAATGCTTTGTTCAAGTAGGGTCTGTATGAGCTAGGAATTGTCCTATAAGCATAATATATATTTTGAACAGCAGGAGTTCAAACGGCTTAAAAATAAATTATTGAAGGAAGATATACATATGCATAATCAGTAGTGTTGTAGCTCTCCTACCAAACTAGTTTTCTGCGGACTGTGTGAGTCCTTGTGCTTCCCTTCAGTCAACAAGTAGTTCTGCTGACCTCAGTCCAAAAGAATTCTCTATTCAGCACAGTCTTTTTTGCCCCTTGGTATCATAAATCCCGGTTATTAGATTACCTGACTAAAGAAAGAAGTACCTCCTACCAGCATCAGAGGGCAGTCTCTTCAAAGCAAGCACACACTACATTTTTATTTTTTTTTTGGTGTTGTTGTTTTCTTTTCTTGTTTTAAATAACTAATGAGAGTGAGCACCTTCACCTTTGAACCAGACTCAGAGTTACAACTCACTTCTGGGGATGGTGTATACAATTCAATAGGTAGTGTTTTACCTTTCCTTCTCTCATTGGTAGGAAACAAATGGAAAACTGAAAAATCATCCTTTCAAAACTAGCAATTTCCTTTCTATAGGTAGGAATGCTTAAAAGGCTGCAAGTTCAACTGGGGAGTGAAAATTCCCAACAGGAATGAACACGAATGAAAAGTCGGGCAAGTTGGTCCATAGTGTTTTACTTTTTAGAACACTGATAAACAGGAAAATAATATCTAGATTAGGATCCCAAACCCAGGATCTTCTTTTGGTTGTCAGTAAATATTTTTAATAAATATATAGTTTATTGTCATGCTGAATATATTTTTTATAATATCTTTAGTTTACAATAACTATAGTTACCATTTTTTATGAATTAGTTTAATCAAATGCAGCAAAGCTTAAAACACAGGAATCACAGCCTCCAGTTGTTCCTGAGCTGATATTAATTTTTGTAAATGTGGCTTGTGGAGCAATGCTGGCTACAAAGTTAGGCACCTTGATGTATTTTGTCTCCCTACTTTTCTTGTCTTTGCTATACTCCTTAGAGGTGGTGGCCTTAGCCTTCAGGATGGAGGAAATGTGGACTCAGATGATGAAAAAGAAACTGGAAACATGGGGTTTTCACAGAGCTCCATCATCTGTCATTAGCTCTTTAGCACAGCTGTAGAAAAATAATTTCATATAGCATCCAGTTTGTGTCTGTGTACATGTTCTTCCACTCTCACAATAAGCTACACCTTACACACATAACATAAAATTTCTATCTGATGTGTATGGACTAAGAAAGTGAACCTACTATTCCTCTGTAGGTATTCTCTAGGGATAAACTGTTCAATAAGATCTTCCTGTGTATAATCAGGGGAAGTATTAGGATTGTGTTTTAATATTCTCATAGTGTGCTTCTAATAGAGGCTCATGTACAATCAAGTTAGTGATTAGAATCTCCCACATAAAAAACTATGACTTTTGGCCAAACAGTTTAGACTGGGACAGCTCTATAGAAGCCATAACATCAAAGTTCCTCTTAATGCCTGACTTTATCTTAAAGAACTGGATAATAAAGTTTAAGTGATGTTAAGCCTGTGAGAAGTTAGGGGTTTCACCTGGGGCCTGCTCCGCACACTCCATGCAACCTGTCCCATCCCAAGGCAAGCCATGGGCAAAGCCAGTTGCCTCAGCAAAGTAGCACAGCTGGAGCCTGCTCCCAGGGTGGCAGGGTGCAGGGAAGCCAAGGATGGTTAAGCTGTCTGCATCTGCAGCCAGGAATAAGGAAATAATGAAATTCCAAGTGAGAACAGAGTCACTGTACCGTTCCTGTTTCTTGTACAGCTCTATGTAGCATCATAATGTTATTGGCAAGCAGTGAAACAACTCACTTTTCTTGGTAGGTGCTTTATTCCTAAGGCAATCAGCCCTGACAACTCGAGAAAACACAGTAGCTAGGCAAAACTAAACGAAGTTTTGGCACAAAAAATCACTGAGCAGAGGGGTAGGAGTGGATGGGCTGCTATTTTTCATTGCTCCAAGATGTTTAAACAAAGTTTGTAGTAGAAAGCTTGTTATGGTAAGCAGCTGTTACACCAGATTGTTAAATCTAAGATAAATCTCCTTGTTGCTCAGAACCAAATCCAAAGCCAAACTATTGATATCTGGCTGACCCTTCAGTGTCAAGTGTCTGCAACTTGCTATGTGGAGCCACTTTCTCAGTCTCTGGAGAAGGGAATGTTAGTGCTCTGTAGGTGGGCATGAGACATCTGTGTCTTGATCTCTTAAACCCTTGTTTAACATACAGGAGTCGGACGAACTGTTCATTCCCATGCTCAGCAGTGAGCATGCCTTTGGCATTCTGTTCATCTCTGAACACCATGGAACAGGATGTGGACAAACACTTCTCAGAAAAGGATGCTCTGGCTTTTCTTCCAATCCATTTTTTTTTTTTTCAGACTTTGCTGCTTCTGCTCCATTTATACTGACAAACAACCCTGCAGTTGGGCTCCATGCCTCACACCTCAAGCCTCCAGCTTGTGCTTTATTCTTCTTTCCAGGGATGTTTTTTCAGTTGTAGCATGAAAAGCTAACTTTTTCAGCATGCCTTTCTTGAATGATTCTCTTCCACAGATAATTTAATGCCTTCTTGAATTAGAACCCTAGAAAATAAAGAAGGATATGTTCACAGAAGATCTTTCCTTAACTATATGCAGTATACGGGAATGCATTTCTAAAAGTGACAGGATGGAAGGAATAAATAGTGACTTATTCTGTATGTTTCAATTAGTTTACCCATGGTGCTTAGCTTTGACATTTAAAGACATGACAAAACTGAAAAGATCACATGCATTTTCTTCATCCTCTGCAACTCAAAACTTGGTGTTTTGAAGTCATCACAATGGCAAGTTTGGTCAGAGTGCTAGCTGAAACTGGAACATTCGGTGAGGAGGAGGCAAGTGAATAGCATGCTGATGTAAAATAGTCTTTAAAAAAAAACCCACCCTGTCTGTAAAAATGCATATTTATATAAGTACTTAGGACTGGACAAACATTTCATATTACCCTTACAAGATCAGATTTTAATTTCTTTGTTTTTCAGTAACACCAGAGTGTTTCACCATTGCAAATAAAAGGTAGTTTGTGGTGCATCTTTCCAGTCTCACTGGCTTGATATATTCTCTACAGTTTTAACACTGTAATGGAATTAACACTGTAATAGGGTTTTCTATTCAGAGGCATTGAAGGGTACACAGTAGTACTTAAAAAACAGTAAAACTAAACCCAGAAAACCTCCCTCCTGTGTGAAATTCTTCTGCACGCTTATCAGGATTCCCAAAGAAAATAAATATAGGGATGCTGAATTACATCAGAGGAGTTAGCATTCTGTTTAAGGGTCCTATACCTTTAAGAAATGATCTTGATAATTTACAGCTAGTGAGACAAAGTTTTGGTACTTTCTTATTTAAATAAAGGAATTCTCATGAGAAAAAAAGAACTCTACCTGTAAGATACAATTCCCATTTCTCATATTTTATGTTCTAAATGTCACTTTCTTTTTATAATGAATTGGGCAGGAAACTCTGCCCTTTCCTTTGACTCATGATGTAACGTACTTACAGATTAGAAACACAATTTGAGTAATGCACTACATGGCATTAAGTGAGGTTTTACCCATTCCATCACATTTATCCTAATGAAAACTTATAACTTGTGCTAATATTAGATTTTTTTTTAGATCATTAGTGCAGCAAACCTTGTTGAAGTTCTTGTATGGGTGTAGTTTTCTTCCATGTTAGGAATATGCTTTTGTCATGTAAAAACTAAACTCATTTAGCTGCGAAAGACATTGATTAAAATTAAGCATAAAAAGCACTTTATGAATATCTCATTTATTGTTTAGAAGGAAGTCCAAATGGCATAAAAATGGACATTGATTTTAATATAAAATAAAGTGCTGATCCGAATTTAGATATTCATTACAGATGCAATATTGAGCAAGATTCTTCAGTAAACTTGGCGAATAAAGGAACTCTTCTATTTCACATAAAAATGGTTGTCCTATTTATTGCTAATTTGCATACTCGATTGACTCGATTGTTTTTTAAGTCATTAACATACAGAACTAAAGAAACCATTTAAGTGGTATTTTATTTCAGAGAGATGTTTCACATTTTGGGCTTCTGGTGTCTTGCTAATGTGACATAAAAAGGATAGAATGGCAGGCCTGATACCTGTAAAAATGATAATCCATCTGTATGTGAAGTCTTCATTTTCACATGTTGATGCTGCTTGCTCATGCCAAAGGTATGGGATATGTCTAAAGATAAGACAATTGGAGGAGAATTGGTGGCAGCTAACTTTGGCAAAGTTATGTGGCCAGTTTCCCTTTGTAACAAGTAGTAAAACATGGTCTCTGCCAGACAAGAATTCGGAGAAGGAGGAATCTAACTACGTTGTTCGAATTATCCTATAGAGTTACAAATCGAGGTTCAGGAGAGTGTTTGGTCATTACACTTCTCAACTTTTTCTTGAGACTCTACCTGTGTCAGTTTCTCTTTTTCATAAGGTAAATATATGACCACTGTCTTTGGAATTAACTCTTGCCATCTGAGACCATTATTCTGAGAAAGGGAAAGGAAAAAGCAAAAAGAATAATAGAAAACCACAGAAGCTCTTAGCTGGGTCAAAAATTGTTGGGGATTTTTTGTTTATGGCAAGGTTCCCTATCGTTTGGAAGACATTCCCACTGAATGAAGAAGGCAATTCTTTTCCTTTCTTTGCATGAGGTTTGTTTTTCAGTCCTTCATCTGGGAGACTTACTCCCACACCTTCACGCCCTCTGCTAATCAAGTGAAGCCACCATATGTTCTGTTGCAAATGCTCTTAATTGGTCTTAAATCTCAAAAGAGCTCTTGAAGAAGCAAAGGGAAAATTTGCCATTACCTTAAGTGAGAGCAACAATAGCCTCCAGGGTTAAAAGTGGATCTATGGCAATACCACACCAGAGGCCTCTAAAGAGTAGCCTTCAAACAGAAATTTGAAGGGTGCTTTAATTGACAGTCACACTTTTTTTTTTTTTTCTTTTTCCTATTGTAGCAATACCCAGAGAGGGAATTTTATCTTTCCTATCATCTTTAGCTAAGTGAAACGTTAAGAGTTCCTGGGCATGATCCAGTTCCCAAATGTCTGATGCCATTTGAGATGCCCTAGAGACTTACCTGGCTCCAGCTGCTAGTTCAAAAGGGCATGGGTCTCCTGGAGGTCTTGTCTTATATCTGCAACCAGTTTGATAACATCTGAGATCTTTCGGACATCTCAGATGACACGTTATCTTTTTAGGCAGCTGAACTGAGCTAGCCCTATGCATTAATAAATACAAATCTCAGTTAACATCTCCTTTTGGAATAATTTCAGTTTGTATTTGAGGTTTTACAATAAAGCCATCTTCAAAATTGATACACTGTTTTTTCCTTATTTTTTTTTTCGGTAGATGTAAACCTCTTAAATGGTACCTTTGTTTTTTTTTTTCTTTTTTTTTTTTCTGATTTGCCACTAATTATGCATTTTTATATGTTTTATTTTCAGTTTTGAAATACATAAAAAAATAAAACCAGCTAAAGTTTTGATTGGCTCACTCTAGTACATTTATTAATGTTGCTGTCAAATATTAACCTGGAATATCTTCACTGGGACACAGCCAATAGCTTTAATGTGCAAACAGTTATGGTACATGTATTTAAGGTGAAGGGCTGTGATACATCATTGTTGTGCTTAAATTGGAAAGTGTCTGCAAACAAAACTTTAATTTCTGGAAAAACAACAGGATGGAAGCCAAGAGTCATAGAGTAATGAACTTCTGTTTAATTAAATATAATAAACTGGAAAGAAAGGTGTTTATAACTTGCTATGGAAGACTGAGCAAAAGATAATCTTATGATTAAAATTACTGGTCTGCACATCATGAATTACTTAGTTTAAATTACAGATGTACTGCAGGCTCCTTGGTCATGAGAGTGATAAACAACTGCCATACTTAATACTCGTACATATGGAGGGGTTGTACCCTGAAAGGACTGTATGTTCACTATTTTTTCTGAAGTGCTTATCAGCTTGGTTCAGACTTTTTCCACAGACGCCTTGTCTGTTGTCTGACAGGGTAAAATGCCTTTATGGCTAGGAAAGCTGCTTGGGGAATGAGAATACTGTTTTAGTGCAATTTGGTTGACCACAGTTGAAGGAAACCATGCATTATTTGGAGCATGTGACAGATGACTCTGGTGGGGTTAGAGCATCCCCTCCTGTCTGGGAAGCAGCTTGTGCCTGCCACTTGCAAGGCCTCCACAGCAGGAGGGAGGGGGGAAAGCAGCTTTGGACAAATCAAAACAGCTTTGCCTGATCAGAATCTCAAACTCACAATGATAAAAGAGGTGAGAAATCAGCCACTACAGGTGTTAGGGACTGCCCTTTCAGCCTAGTCCTGCAGATCTTTGGAAGAAGTCACTGACATGATTAATGTGAAGCTTTGTTGGACCAACTTCTGGTGTAAATAAACTCCTGGTATTATTTGCTATCTACTGTCTTGAGCACAGTAATCGCCATGCTACTATCGGTATATTTCTTTCCCTTTGAATAATAATGCTCCTAATAGATTTTTTTTTTTTTAATTCATCTATCCATCACATGGTCCCTAATGGGGCAATGCACACTTACAATGCAAATATAGTATTATTTCTATCCAAATTTTTTGAATTGTAAGAATATTTGTCTCTGGTGGTCATAATATGTGGTTTCCTCTGCTCAATAAATGACATGCAGCAACAGAAGGAAAATGTAGGAGTTCTTATACCGCTTCACCTCTCTCATCTCTCAAGACATTATCCAGGATCCAACATTTGAAATATAAATTCTGTCACTAAAACCTTTCCCAGTAAAAAAAATAAAAATATATCCCAACATATTTCCCTATATAATTTCATTAATTTAGCATGTATTTGTGATTTTTTTGCCTTCTTCAAAAGCCTATTTTGTTCCTTCCAATAAAAATGTCACATGACACTCATTGGGGCTGTTTATTTCAACATGACAACCAACAAACCCGACTTACTGCCTCTGCCAGTATTGCTACTGGATATATTTCCCATGAGTTCAGTGTTTTAGATTTTGTGAAAAATGGGCCCTTTGGTGGATCTGGACCTTTCAATCAAATTTAGACTGATACATGAGAACCCATCTGACTCAGAAAAGGGTGGCATCAGTTTAGGCCAAAAATTATGCTATAAGGGAAGTCATTCTTGAAGTTTAAAATGAGGACTTAAAGTGACATGGGCCAAAATGATGACAAAAATGCTTTTACTTACAGATTCATCCAGTGCAAGTGCTGACTAGAGAAAGATAGTTATGAGGCACAAATTTGCTACTTTTGCTGGATTAATGATTGTAGTAAATATAAGAACTTCTTTTAAAGGTATTTTTTTGGAAAAAAAAAATGAAAAAAGAAAGACGTCTCATAATTACAGTCCATCTTTTTCTTTAGAAGAAAAGGGGTCAAAAAGATTGATTTTTGAAATACTGAACAATTTCTGTCAGCCAAGCAGAGATCCCTTTTCCATGTTATAGTCCTGGAAGTATTTGTGAGGTAGGGTACTTCCTAATGATGTTATGATCATTGGTGTCGTAGCTTGGCAGTTTGGCCATGCTGTTTTTAAAAAAAGGACTAGGCTAGTTCACCATGCTTTACAGTTTATTCCCCAAAAAGTCCTGTATAGATTTGAATAATATGACTATATATAACGTAGGATTTCTGTGAAATCTGTTTGGTATGTCAATCTATTTAAACTAGTTTCAGTAATGAATATATGTTGAACACCTGTTTCTGCACTTGTCAAGCAAAGCTGAAGAAATATAAGGGGAATCTGCACAGCACCACTGTCTCTTTGAAGTCTGCTTTTAAGATAGATCCACTGTCACCAAACCAGCAAAAATTGCTACATCTGTTCCCTGGCAAAAAGCATGCATTTTTCAGACTATAATTGCCTACAGAGGATGGGTGAAATACTGGTGATGTTGAGATACTGCTATGTTAATAACCAAGGATCAAGGAGAATCCTGGCAAGCTGAGAGAAAACTTTTCTGTGCTTATCATTAGGTATGGAAAGGCAAGAGACAGGAAATTATATTCCAAGCAAATTAGATTCAGTCCAGTAAAGAAGGCAGATTCATTTGTATCTTTAAATATATTAATGGTTCTACTATAGAGAGGACAGGTTTGAATTTCTTCTTTAAAACTGCAACAACAAAGAATGACTATTTAGAAGTGTTAGCTACTATGCAGATGAGAGTTTTTCTTGAGAATTTTTTGATAGAATGCATGGACAAATTCTCAAAGGCTGTATAAATGAAGGAAGAATTTGGATGGATATTTACATTTAGTTTCTTAATATTGAGACAGTAATATAAATAACAAAATATTTTAAGGTGTAAAATCAGAGTAGATGATCTGCGAGTTTAAAAACATTAATGTGTTGAGGCATTTATACAGGTTAGTACCACTAAAAGCAAGTATGCTTTCACTTAATTTTAAATTCCTGTTTTTAAAGATAGGAGACTTAAATCAGTTTGTCAGAAAAAAATGGTAATCTTTTTAAGAATACTTTTTTCCTAACTCAGCAAAGCAAATTTTTCCTGGAACAAAAACTGAAACCTAAAATTATGTGCCTTGAAATTGTTGAATTCCTTTGTTTGGGAAATAAATCCTGAAATAATTTTTGTTGAAGTCAAAAAGCATAAATTTTAATTTTCTTAAATTTTATATAAAAATATGAAGGAAATATTTCACATGAAATAAAAGATTTGACCTGTAAACATGTTCCCTCAATTTCTAGCCTCAGAAGGACACCTTCTCCTCCTTCCCTGAAATACATTTTGTGTCATGCTAACTTTGACAATAACGTTTTTTTATTTTTTTATTTTTTATTTATTTTTTAGTTAAAATTCAGTCAATGAGTATAGATAATTCCTTATCTCTTTTTAAGAGGTGAATACTAGGTTACTTTTAGAGGGAAAAAAAAAAAAAAGAGAGATCCTGAAGTCTTAACCTTGTGGCTTTTATTTTTTTATATCGTACGTTTCTTAGAAGTCAGTTCTTTTAAACTAGCAAGCCTTTTGTCAGTTTCTTCTTTTCTTGGCTATATCTTTTGGGCTGAATTTGTTATTTAAATATTTTTATTGTTATTTAAGTAGCACTCAGGAAAAGTAAACATATATTCTGTCTTTATCTTGACCAATGTGTTGAGAGAAAGAAACATGCCTTAGGTGCATTATACTTTCTACAAATCACAAAATTATCTGGAATTAAATTGTAAGAATGGGATTTTTCTGTTTTCGGCCGTGATCACTTGTTACTTTAACATCTCTCTTTAGAGAGAGATTTGTTTAGTTCAGTTTCACGCTCACTTAAGAATCCATGAAGTTAAATATTAACTCATATTGTGAGCTTCCAAATCTCATAAAAATTTCAGAAAAAATTATTTGAATACCCTTCACACCTTGTTCCCAGTTAGAAACAAAAACAACACAGCAGATTGGGGAATATATGTCCTGGTGAACAGGTACTAAAGTAAAGATCAAGAGACCCTAAACCTGTCTCTTCCTTTCATTCACAGAGTGAACCTGGATTATTTGTTTCATCTTCTGGCATTTTTATTCTCTTTTTTTTTTTTTTTTTTCGTCTCTTTGTACAGGCAGTGGAGGCAATCCTTCTGCAGTTAGCTTCTGGAAGCACCCTTGTCAGAAATCTCCCTCTCCTGATGACACTGAAGTCTAAAAAAACAGCTTAAGAATACGAGTTAGCTACCTAAAGCTGAGTGACCCCGTTTACTCCCTGTGTCCAGTTGCCACTGGGTCTGGCACTTGTATCTGTGATGCTACTGAATACTGACAGGAGTTTTCTCTCTCAGAAAGGGAATAATTGCAGTAAAATTATTCACTCCTTTTATTTTGTAGAAAATGTATGGAAGAGAACCCATCTTTTCATTTCTGATCTTTGAGTTTACCCTGTCATGCAGAGCACTAAGGGCTGGCTGAGGGAAAGGGATGTGCATCTCCCATGCTACACAGATACTTTTATGAAAAAAGAAAAGCAGATATCTTTGCACCAGAAAAGAACTTCTATTACCTTTTATATCTCCATGAGTTTATATCTCCATGGTTCTTCAGCATTGAAGTGTGTTAGTTAGTGAGGGGACAGAGTGAGTTGGTTGATAGAATGAAAATGTATTGCAAAGTATAAGAATATCTGATGTGTGGCTGAAAAGGATGACAGGTAAGTGATGTCTTTTCTTCTGTCATATTCTGCCTGCAGTCAGGAAATGAGCTTGTGGTCAGTATTCATTCTCATGTTCTCCAGATTTTGCTGGCCATATTATACCTTTTGTGAATAAATATTTGTTACCAAGCCTGTATACTACATGGGGACTGTCTTTGTGGAAGATGTTCTCCAAAATCAGGAGAATGAAGGTCAGATTCTCAGCCAATATAAAGCTGCACGGTTCCATGGATTTTACCTCTATTTCAAGTGTGGCCTTATGAATCATCACCATCATTATTAAACATTAGAAAACAAAATAACATTGAAAGATTGGTCGAAAAACAGAGACATATATTACTATTCAATTTGGTGGTGTTCAGACCTGCTAGAGACTGTTGGTATCTAAACTGGAGCCAGTGTGTGCAAAACTACTGATTTGTATGTAGCATTAGGGTTGAGAATATACCATATACTTTGAATTATGAGGCATTGGAACGTGATCCCAAACCTAATCCAAACATTTTCCCATCCAGCCGTCCTGACTTGGAAAAGTTAATCATAAGGAAACAACTCACAAGATGGACTCAGCCAGTAGCTTTCCTCTCAATAGGCTATACTGATGGTGTGAGACGTGATGTTGGCAGAACTGGCCTTATGCGTCTTAGCCCTCTGACTGAAAGTAAATAACTCCCTCCTTTTTTGACTGTGTGGAACAGGAGAAAATGAGGCTAAGTATGCTAAAAGCCACATTGTATTTCAGATAAACACAGCAACCAAGGGCTTTTCAATTACCAAGGCCAGCATAAACGAATAATCCCCAACCAACAACTACTTTAAAAGTAATGTGCTTTCTTCTTTATATTCTCCTCATCCTTCAGATCCTTTTCTCCAGTTCCTGCCACTCCATGGTACTGATAGATTTGTTTTGTTTTGTTTTGTTTGTTTGTTTTGTTCTGTTTCACATATATCTTGATACCCTTTATATTCTTAATTGGGAACTCTGATTCTGTTCTCCTTTGGTCTCAATCTCCCTGCCATTCTTTTTTTCCCCATCCATGGAGTATGTCTCACTCTCAGCTTTTGTCCACGTATTCAGTCAGACCTGGCTTCAAATGTACCTTTTCCTTCTGATGAAGGCACAAGCATATTTGTCTGTTCCCAGTTCCTGCAGATAGCATCCAAGTTCTAGCTGTCCCCAGCCCTTTCCAAGCCACCAGGGAGTGGTTTGCAGCATGTCCTTTACTTTGTGTCGATCTTAGAGGTTTTAACGTCCCCAGGATTTTTGGTTTTACCTGGTTTCTTTGAACATAGCAGTCCAGCATCCTGCATCCAGGCCACCTCCCTGTAGAAGCAGTTCTTGGGGCAAAAACTGATCTGTGGCAGCTTTGATAGGCTTTTATTGCGATGGAAATACTTTCAAAAGATACATGGGAAGCATTCAGGAAATAAAGCTCTTTTCTCCAGTACTGCTTACAAGTTCTATTTCTTACTGCCAAGCAAATGGCAATTGAACTCCAAAGCTGGTCTTTCAGGATCTGGCAGCAGATGCTTTCTCAGCACTCTAAGTAGCAGTGGCAGCCCTAATAATGCCCCATGATGATGCAGGGAAGTTACCTAGTTTGGAGCAGTGTGGTTGACTCTTCATGGAGTTCATGAGGGATCTGCAAACACCTGAGCACTGTCTATTTTACATTAGCCCCACAATGTTTCCTGAGTTAAAAACCTGAAAAGTGTCTTGGCTATGTGTCTGAATGAGGGTGGGAGGAAGATAAGGTTTCAAGAGTATTTTGTTTTCTTTACTTCTGTGTCTGTGTTATAGTTATTAAGCTGTAATAAGCTGATCTCATTTGCACTGAATTAGATTCTCTTGAAACTCTCACTTAGTTAAACAGATTTTATTTTGGCAGCAGCCATTGCAGTTCCCAGAAAGAAAGATCCCAAGCAAAGCCCAGTGTGTAATAACTTCAAGCAACTGTTTTAAGAAATCGCAATCCTTTCTAATCTATAAAACAGATTCCTTGTGACATTTTTATACAACTGAAGTTTCTTTTCTTTAAATTCCCTTTTTACCTTGAAACAAAAATCAGTTGAGCATGAAAAAAGAGTGGAAGTTTTTTGCCAAAGTCTCATTTCGGTGTACCTTAAAACATACTTAATCTCTTGAATAAAAGTACAGAAATGAGGTTGTGGAAGCCTCTTTTTAGCTTTGGGTGCAAGTGTCCATTTCCAACTCGATCTTGCATTTGCACTGTCCTTAGAAGCAAACTCTTCATGTTCATATTATAGGCAATTTCCATGTCTGTGCAGGAGGCTAAAGGCTGTCATACTAATTCCTGTCTAAACCCACATTGTATAAAAGGGATTTTATCAATAGACTTTTTGTTTGCCCACTGAATTTTACCTTGAATTGATATTGCGTGCTTGAGATTGTGGTTTGATAAAGTGTACAGTAGACTAAAATCAATGTGAGATTTTGTTTTCCATTTACAGAATGTGCTAAAGCAAAATACGTATGATATTTTATACATTATTTATATCCCCTGTACTTTCTGAAAAATAATGAGAATTGAGAAAAGAGAAAAATACTGTTTCTCAGCTGCTGATCCTAGTTCATGCAGCTTAGTAAAGATGCAGCAGAAATAATTCTGGGGAGTTGTGCAGGTACTCTTGTAGTGATATATATATATATTTTAATGTATTTAGGAGATAAGTATATTATATACGAACAAGTTTGTTTTTAATGACCACCTAACTGTTGTGTAACTTAGGCTTACTGCTCCTCACATGCATTATATTCTGATTTTAGTGGTGGCTGCAGCATAGTCAGTCTCTAGTGACAGAAGTTACTCCTGCATTTTATATCTCAGATTTACACGCCAGTCAGGTGCTCTGTTACACAAAGTCAGTTATTTGACCAGGTGCTACACAACACTATGATCACAACCTGGCAAATACAAAATCATATATGCTACAATAAAAATCCAGATAGACTTGATAAAAAGATTCATATTAATTTCAGGGTGTTTCAAATAAAAATAAAAATGCAACTGTTGGATCTTAAATGAAATTTTAAGCAAAGCTGTGTCACAACTATTGTTATAAACTGATTTTTCAAAACCAATAGAACATCCTATAATTTTGGGAGTGCTTTACACTTGCTCGTTGTGACATGGTGGGTTCCTCTTTTAACAGGAATATCTGAGCAGAAGTTCATTGGGGCAAGGAGATTTTCTACAGTTGGTATGGCATAATACCATTATTTATAATATGCAATCTGTTTAGCAAACTGACTGACTTCACAATTAAATGAAGAACTTTACAGCATAAGAGCTTTACTGATACGTACATTTTCCTTCATATGTTAGAAAGTTAAAAGATTAGTAACTTTGCATGTTTACCAAATGGTTAATATAATTTATATATGCACCAAAATGTTAAAAGAAATTAGTATACCAAACTACCAAAGGTAAGAACTAAACTGAAATACTGGGGCACACTCTTGGTGGTTTTCATGTTGTTTTTGTCTCTGCCTTCACTTAAAATTACATTTTTATCTTTTTATCTTTTTTTTTTCTTTTTTTTTTTTTTATTTGTCATCTTAGGACCTTCTCAGGTGATTATTTTTTTTAGGCCGGTTTCACAAAGAAATTAAAGTTTTTGTGATTATGCTGTGTACATGCGTGTGCATGATCAGTGCTTGTGTCTCACTATGTGTGACTCCTTCCCCTTTGACTCCAGATTCTGTTGCATGTTTTCTACTGGATTTGATAAAGAGAGATGTTTCAAAAATGCTAACAGTTTCCAGGAAAAAGTGGGCTGTTAAGATAATGAAGAGACTTGCATGCACAACCCACAGTGAGGGAAGGCTAATACTTGTATCTTTTGCATAACATTACCCAGAAATCTGCACAAGTTAATATTTGCTGCTCCCACAACTGTTTTTCATCATAATAGTGATAGAAAAGTTGGTAAAACCTATTTGCCTTTCCATGCTTCTTCTTCTTCTTCTTCTTCATCATCTTCCTCTTCTTCTTCTTCTTCAGCCTCTTCTTCTTCCTCTTTTTCTCCTTCTTCTTCTTTCCAGAATAAGAGACACCAGAAAGCATCAGGGAGCTAAGAGCAGAAAATGCTAGAATCAAGTTCCTTCATATGCTGAAATACACTTAATTTTATGTGATGCAAGTATTCTACTGAAAAAAAAGGCAAATAAATCTTTGCTGGGACATAGTTTGCATTTAGCATGTGTTATCATAGTAACACTTATATTACTGTTTCATATGACTGAATTGTTCTGGTCAAGAGGAATCATAAGCAGGCTGCTTGAGTCTTTTACTTCAGGATCCAAAGTTTGTGATATGTATTAGGAATCTTTCCATTGACTTCATCAGTCTTTGATTCAGGCAATGTTTATACTGTACATTCATAGATTAAACTCATATGTGATTTTCAATAAAAGGCGAAAGTGAATACTTAATCTGTTTCTACTCCAGGAGTTAAAATGCTATGATATCATAACAAAGAATGTAAAATAGATGAACTACATACCCGAGTGATGCTAGGACACTGTTTTGTTTCCAGATAATTTATTTTTAAAGGTTATACTTTTTTTTTTTTTAATGGTTAACCAAACTAATTTTAAAACAAGCCAATGCCATGCATAGGTTTTGTACTTATGTTGGTGGTAGTTTCTGGGCAGTGTGGTTGTCCATGCTACCTCCCACCCCCACTGCCCGAGGAGAAGATACTTCATTTCAAATCTGGAAAAAAGTTGGATGTGTTAGATGGAAAAAAACAACATAGTAAGGACTAGGGGGAGGGGAAAGACATGGTGCAGGTTTTCCTGGTCTGTGAGAAGTGGCTTTCATGTCTGGATAAAGACTTTGGAAAAGAGGAATTACCTGCTTGTAGATTGTGACTCAAAACATGCTGAGTGTAGCATTAACAGAAAGGTTTTGTGTAGACCATGCAGAGACAACTTATTGATTCTTCTCAATGAGACCTTGAACAATGTTGTCCCTTAGCTGACAGACACTGATGATACTAATGCACCAATTATACCTAATACAGCAAAGTGTAACACACGTAAGTATGCTAATATTTATGAAGTCAAACCCAGAAATGTCTGAGTTCTGAATATAGATGGGGCCAGGACCGAACTGCTTGTGGTCTGCCTTCATGTTCAGCTCTCTCCATGCTGGCATGCTGCTGTGTGTGATGTGCCACTGACTCATCAATACAGACTTTCCCACTATTCCCACCATGATATTTCACATGATGTCAATTTAAGGATTTGAGTACAACATCTGTGATCATGCAGCTTAGTCAGATCTCATTTAATTGTCCCTTGTAAGAGGGGATAAGTTATTAAGGATCTCTTTTACAAGACAATCAGATTCTCCTAATTTTCCATTTTATATGTATTAATGTAAATTTTTACCCCAGTTGAACAGTAAATTAGCAGGGAATATAGTGTGAGTTGACAGGTGCTGTCTAGAGAGAAGGACTGAGCTGACAGAATTCTTACCTTTAACTTTTTGGGCTTGGCTTTCAGCCATTGGTTGCATTGGCAGAAAGTCTACATAAAAACTGTAAAAATGGAAGGTCATTTCCAAGTGACTAAACTGTGTTTTGCGCAGAGTCTCTGATTCTCTTTGCAGAAATATATATATATATTGCTCAACATATATATACATATATATATAACATATATATATATATTGTATATATATATACATATATATATATTGCTCAACACCAACACCTTGCATGTAGCTGGTGCAGACTTTGTTTCATATCGGATGGTCTTCTCTCAAGATTCTTGGTAAATTACTGAAAGGACCTCATCAAAAATGTGTGGAAAGAGCTTCAAATTCACTTTTTAACATGTGATACAGAGTCCTGTTTCCTTTTGTTTGTATTAAGAACCGACTGTAGACTGAGGCAGAGTTCAATTTTCCTTGTAATTTAGGAAGACATTAAAGTAATAAAATAAATGTATGGGTAAAGAAAAGTATGTATTAAGATTTACATTCATATAAACATATGAATTCATCTATTTAAATCTTTTATCAGTTTGGACTGGTGAAACTTCTAATACCCTTTTTTGTTAATATTGCTTTCTGCATGATTCCCTTTTTTACCCATGAATTTATGATACACATTCCCATAGCAAATATTGCTGTAGTAAAATTACTTGTACATGTTTTTTCTTAACAAAATAGTTTTTCCGTCTTTGTTATTCTTCTTTCTTGCTGTTTTCAAACCACCTGGTAGAAAAATTAGTAGAGATTGTGAGTCCTATTTTCTAAACTGGAAATTTCCCCCCTAATCCTTGTATTTCCAATCTCAGCTGAAGTCATGCAAATCTTTAACCATCTGCACCTGGAGTCCCATATGGCTGAAAAACTATTCAATACATAAATGTCAACACATGGCCATTCTTTGGGAAGTATGAAAACTAATTTAGGTTTCCTTGGAAAGTGATAAAAATGATTAATTAAATGAGTTAAATGATAAGTTAAATGATAATTAAATGATAAGTTAAATGATAAAAAAATCATACAAGATAGTATTAGATTCCTCTGTTGAATATCGCCATTATATATTTATAATATTTTCTATTTAAGCTTTCTCCTGTTCTGTTGCTGTAGTGCCATCTTTTACTTTTACTGAAGATGACTAGGATCAAATTCATTCTTTTTCTCCTTTCCTGTGGTGGAAGATTTAATGTTGACATATATCAAATGGGCCTGTTTTGCTTTTGCTGACTAAGCATACACTTTTTCCATAGTCTAGTGATCTAGAATTTCTTATGATTGAAATGATAATGAGTATTTATAAAGCCCATAGAATTATTTTTATAATGAAAAATGGTAACAAGAACATGATGCAGTACACAGTCTGTATTAACAGAGTGGTGGAAGAATACAGCATGTTATCTTGACTGAAAAAGAGTTCTGTTCATGCATTCATTTTTTTGCCTTTAATGCATTTGGCCTATGTTATTGATATTTTAATATTAGCATCAAATGCCTTAAGTCTGATAAATAACTAGGTTTCAGACAAAAAAAAATCAAATTTGGAATACTGTGCTATGGAAGAACATATGTACCGTCTCCCATATCTTAGGCAGCAATTGTTTCTCCTGCTTAAGGACTGTATAGAATTTTAAATCCTAGAAAACAATGTCACAACAAAAATATAATTCCCAATTGTTTCTGGATTTTTATTGTTTTCTTGGCTGACTGGAAATAAATCTGAATTCACATTCCACGGGAAGGACTTCTTAACAGTAATAACAACAATTACACTTATTTAAAAACAAAGTGCAAAAAAGATTTCCATTTTTTTTTAAGGAATTTGGAAAAGTCAACATGACCTTTAGTTTCATTCTATAAAACATTTTCAAGGCAGACCAAATAAGGAACTGGACAGTAGGAAGAGTAGGAACTCCCATGGATACTGGGGCTCATGGGCTCCAAGCACGCTGCTCCTCACACAGCCATCACGTCCGATGCCTGGGAAGCCCAGGATCCCAAACATTGTAGAGCTGGGAGCCTGAGACCTAAGCCTTCTAGGAATAAGTATGCTGGAAGCCCAGACTGGGCCTCCCAATGTACCTAATAATTGTAAACTGCAGGGTGCTTGGTATCTATGAGACAAGGAGAGCCTATGCTACTTGAGAGGTCAAAAGCCACCATTTCCAGACTCCCAGATCCTGAAGCAGACCTCCTGATGCCCAAGGAAATGGGCATCTGGAGGGCTGGCTGCTGAGGGTGTGATGAGAATCTGAAGAATGTTGTGCTTCTGGTGAATCCCCATTTTCTATCAGAAAAGTGTTCTCTGGAAAATTTCGGGGCAGCTGTAACTCTTCTGTTGATGTTCTCTTTTGAGATACTTTATTTTGATGTAAATGAGCAAAAAAAAGAAGCTGTGTCGATTTTGGTCCTGAGGTTGCAAACTAAAACACAGAAAGATTGGAAAACCTCCTCAAAGGGTACATTTCTTCTCTGACCTCCTGTATATCTGTTTCCACTAAAATCAGTTATAAGTTTACTGTAACTATCAGTGATATTAGCACTGCATTCACAAGAGGAGATAAATTTGTGTATAAGTAGGAGTGAGACTGTGGGAACAAGACCTGAGAGATTTGGAGACGGTTGCTGCAATTATTTTCTTCAGTAGCCACGTGCTTAACTGTAGATAAGCAATATACTAACTTATGTTGGATTTAAGCAACTGTACAATGTTTTCAGGTTTAAGGCTTAAAGGGGTATCCTAATTTCTGCACTATGGAATGGCAATGTTAATTAACAACTATATTCCTTGGAAAAGTGAGCAGGTTGTATGAAGTCATGTTCCTGAAAGGCCTTAAAATATTTTTATGGAATATTATAATCTATTTTACTTCATCTCCACTGTTGCATCCTCCTGCACAGAAAATTTGCATGAACTGATTTTAGCCCTGCTCTTGCATTTGTGATAAGTAGTAGAGGCCACTATTTGGACCATTTACCTCTTGTGGTCATTCATTTTGATTCTGGGCTGTGAGTCACTAAGCTTTATTTATTCTTTTGGCCTCTGGTATTTTTGCTGCTCCAGCTTATTTTTTATTTTTATTATTTTTAAGTCTCCAGTGTACTGGAATACAAACTCTGCAAATTCATCAGGTTATAATGGATGGCCAGGAATGATTAATGTCATGTGTTAGTTTTGGAGTGGTTTTGGATATAGATACATTGCAGACTGCGGTGTTTTGTGGAATTTTAGATTGAAGTGCAGCCTGCCTGTGTCCTCCACATATTGTTTGCTGTTTGTGGCTGATTAATCACATCTATTGCAGCTGTCACACTGGGGGGATTTGAACAAATCATGGACTTTTTCCTTTTTTCCCCTTTTTGTAGTGCCACAGAACAAAATATATTTGAACAAAATGTTCATTCTGTCTTTTAAATGTCATTGAAACGTAAGATGAATTGACTGTGTTTGCTATCAGTACATTTCAAGTTGGAGAAGTCTAATAGCTAAGCTTCATCAGTAGGTTTTACCTATTCTATTAAGAGCAAAACCTGGAATCCTTATTTCCTTCATTATCCACATTGAACTTGCAGAGATATTCATGTAACTGGAGGAACTGTATCAGATTTTTTAGGCAGAACCAGGGATAGGAATGGTGCCTATGTTTTGAGGGAAGTACTGTGTGCAAGCTGAAGATTCCCATTTTTGTATTTCCTAAATCTCCTTTGTTTTCTCTCTTACTATATATTAGATATGATTGTTATTCCTTTTCCGGAGTAGTTACCGTTAGTGTTGTTTTCTGGGTAAGTGATAAAGCTGGGGCCACAAGTAAGTGCTTTTCACTATACTTAGATCCTGATGTCCTTGAGACAGTTAGGCATCTACTGTGTGTCTCCACAACAGTTACCAAAGCAGAAGAACAGCCACTGGAAGAATTTACTGCTTTTGTAGAACAACAAAAAAATATAATGAGTCCTGATAGGTTACTTCAAAATGTCTTTTAGATCTACATGTACAATCACCTGCTTGACTACCATCTTGTGTTTCTATATTGCTCTGAAGATGTTCTGTTCATGCACAGACACCTTCTTGTCTTGAATCCCAAGATCCTCTTTGTCCCATGAGCATGGTATAAAGAGAACCTGCACAACAAACAGGTTAATTTTGTGTCTTACCCTCAGGATATCACTGCATTCCTAGTCTGTTCCTTGAATAATATATTAAAATCCTTTTGACACAGCCAGTTTTTCCTATAATCTTATTCTTTTTTTGGACCTCAACGTTGCTTAAAATTAAACAGTGTCATCACAAATAACATCAGCAGGATGTGGCATATATTGTTCTAAATACAAGTGAAATCACATTTTTAAAATATTTTCCTTAGATATTTTAAGTGTGTATTTCTATTTTACAAACAAAAGATGATGGATTATATTATAACTGGACATGAAATGCCCTCCTCATCTGGTGAGTCTGGCTTTATGCTCTCTTTATTTAAATCAATCATTTTTCAAAGAATGATGAATGGTGGAGGTTGTATTTACCAGAGATTTTTTAACAACTTTGGCTTCAGATACTGTGTGTGAAATTAAATTTTAATGTCTTTTTAGATTCAAAGCGATATTGAATAAGAACAGACTATTTGTACTGGAAGTGTTTTACCCCTGGTTTCTGGGAAACACCCCCTCACCAATCCTCTCTGACCTTGGATATATCCAGTACTTGTTTTTGTCTGCTTTATGAACTACCTCTTACATATACAACGATTGCCTATGGTTATCTACAACCTGAGTGTTATATAAAGGCACAGGCTTACTATATATATACATACGCTGCCTTAAAGCTCAACAGTATTTCTTAGTAGGGAAGATTTTCAAGAAATTATCAAGTTGTATAGGATGCTCAGTCTTTTCGATTGTTATTGCTAAGCATCCAGGCTTGAACATGTGGACTAGAATACATTAGAGTTGATAGGAATGTCCAGCCACTTGAAAACTTTTGAAAAGGTTGTTTGGAATTTTGATTTTGAATGTCCTGTTTGACAAAGATGGGAGATACTTGATTTTCAGTAATTGCGGTCTTTGGAAACTAGACTCCACTGAAGGAGCTTCAAAAAAGCATGCAAGGTTCCTTAACAACATTGAAATTATTGGCTATTTTTTTTAGGCAGAGAAATATTTTAAATTATTGAAATTATTATATGTGCAAAATGATACTATGATATTTGTGAAGATAGCATTTGTTTCTATAAGGACAAATGGCATACTTTGCATCTGCTCTTGCAAATGAAAGCTAACACTCCTTCTACCCTCAACAAGGAAACTACACTTTCTCTAACTACATATAAGAAATGTTTTTAATCAAGATAGAACATCATTAGTCAAGTATCAGGATCAGCAAGTTATCTCCAAGAAATATCCTAAATTATTTGATTTCTTTGATCATTCTGGATATCTTGTATCATTCTGTCAAAAGTCAGTCAGAGGTTCATAAAGCCAGAAAAATTATCTGAACTCATTAGCTGATGAGTCTTTGTAGAAGTATGTGTACATGTACTTGGAAACAAAGGAAAGAGGCAAGCAGTTTATTGCCATATTGTCATTAAACATTGGATTTTTTTGATGTTAGAAGATTAGATGGTCATCACTTAATTAAGATCCCAAAGGTTAGCAGTGAGAAGCATGAGTTATATTTTTCAGCTTTCTGCACAACACAGTTGAAGGTAATTGCTAGTGGCCTGGCCTCATCCCTTTGGGATTTTTGGTCTATTTCCAAACCCACTGCATACCCTTGCAGCCTTTGAACTATATCAGGCCTCCGATAATATTAACTCTTACTTCTGAGCAGTAAATTGATATTGTGTAAGAACATCTTGTAGTCTCCACACAATATCTTGTAATTCCTAAAGAGAGGGATACATTGTAATGACTGACTTTAGAAAAAGTACAATAAAGCTTTAAATAAAACAGCAATTACTGAAAACTGTCTCTCTGTGTAAATTCTAAAGCCCATTGTACCTTTCAGAAATGACAGAACACATTGGAATTAGACTCTGTAAACTCAAGACTATTGTTTATCCTTGAAATGCAACTGGTGTGACCAAAGGAGGATTAAACATGTCTTTTCTTGTGTTACTGTTTCAGACATTTTGGACTGAATTAGCTTTTGGCAACAGTGAGATTTACTAGGGCTCTTTGGTCTCATTTACTTGATGATTTGCTTAGTACATATCTTTGTTCTTTTCTTTCTTGGTGTGCTGGTTACTCAACTGTCAACAACAAAACTCTAGATGGTATCTGAAGACCAGGATTTTCTTTTTTTTTATTTTTTATTTTATTTTTTAACATAGTATATCACGGAGAAAAAAAGGCTGCACCTTTGTTAATGATTTGTCTTTGTTTTCCCATGATCAGCATTAAAAGACCTTGCAATTTCAGAAAGGAAAAAAAAAAAAAAAAAAAAAAAAAAAGAAGGAGAAAGTTTAGGGTTTGTGTTATTATTTAATACCAAAATTACTGGGGTTAAAATTAATGCATGAGCATCTTTAATCTGGAACTGGTTGGGAATTTATGGTGAAGCATCTAACTGAATAGATGCAGTGCAGTACTGCAGGATTTTCAAAATGGCTTTTTTCTTAAAATGTCTTTTCTGAACTTCTTAATACTTCAGCAAGTGACCACAATACCTTTCATCTAAGATGAAGTTGTACTTTACTGTACAGTTAGTAGGCCTTACACACCATACATGGTCTGCCCTATTCAGTAAGACAGCCTCTGTACTGTAAATGTTTCTTCATGAATGAGACCATCTGTGTCACAAAGTGTTCTTTTCCACTGCACTTCTCGTGCCTTGCTCTTTTTTGCTTTGTTGCCCACACAGGTAAAATAAGTTAGAGACAAAGTCCCTGCCTAAATCTTCTTCACCTTCAATTCCACTGTAATTAGAAATAAATGAAAGATTCTGCTAATGCAAGTGTTTGGGCAAAGCTGACACGGAGAAAATATAAGATATGCTTGGTTTTACTCATTTTCACCTGCCTCTTGCCTCTAAAATAAGAAAGGAACAAGACGGGTGGTGCAACCCATGGTTAGTAATATATCTGCCTAAAATGTGAGAGTGATAGTTCTGTGAGCTGACTCTATACGGGAAAGAGGAGACAAGCACTGCTGAATTTTCTTTTCACTCTGAAGCACAACTGCCACTGCATTCTTGGTAACACATCTGAACACATTTCTCTGTGTTCCCCCTGGTTTTAAGCCATTTTCCAACAGTGCTAGAAGAGCTTATGCAATTAATATTTGGAAAGAAGCAGAGATCAGAACTGCACTGTTTGTATTTGTCATTGGAATAAATCAAGTGATTTTCAGGAGTAATGACTATGGAATTTAATTTTACACTATCACCTTGTATTTAATTGTTTTTAAAAAAATCATACTAAGAGATCACAGCCCATAAAATACATTCTGTCTGTATTGTAGGATATGAAAAACAGAGATTTGAGGAGCATTCTTACAAGTGGACGTATTACACCTGCACACTGAAGTCAAATCAATGACTTACTGAATTCAGTGATTGCTGAATTAGATTCTAGTAGAATATGCACTTGTTCCCTAGACAAATTGCAACATGGAACTTACACTTGTATTACAGTGTCTAAGGAGTAAACACTTGTGTGCCTCTTTATAGTCTCTGTGTTAGCTCAGAGGAACAGAGACTCTGGGTATGAAACTGGATCTCAGAAGAGACATTCAGGTGAAGCTCTTACTTTGTGGTAGGAAGGGGGATGTACCTTAGCCAACTAGGTCTAATATTTGAATGAGTTTAATATGTCCTGTTTAGTCAGTAAGATGTACATCAAAATCATATAATATAAATTATTTCCCTTTCCCTTTCTCTTACTCTCTTTTTAAATTGGCAAGTACATATTTATTGCTGTCTGAATATCGGTAGTGTTCTGTTTTCAAAGCCAAGTGCAAATACGTCTTTTTTTCACTGCTCTTTTGCTCCTGCTGTCATGTGTCACGAACTGTACTTTTTAGAAAGATGTAGGACACACATGGGACACTATAAAGAAGTATATAAGGAAGCAAGTCATTTTACATGACCTTTAATGACATAAGTTTGGTAGGGACTGCATGTAGTGGGTCTATTTACTCCAGGGATTAGTTACTCTCATTATGCAAACAGTGCAATGTTGAGAAGCTGAGTCACTGAGGAAATGGGGCAGGTTTTGAAAACTGATCTCTTGCCATTGACGTACATGTGAGAATATAAATGTTTTTGTTTTACGGGAATAGAACATCTTAATGAATGGAGTCGGAAGGAAATCCAACACAATCAGTAGTACACATCACATTCATTTTTTTGGCGTGGCTATCTCAGGAATTCAACACGTACCAGTTATTTTAATTATAAGTTGAATGCGCCATTCAGACCATAGTCTGTTACCTATTAAAAATGGTACGTTCTGAGATGCACCCCTCCCACTTTCTCTCTTATTCAACCAGCAAAATTAGGTCACTGGGTAGCAAAGACCATAACCACAGATTCTGATGTGCCTGCCTGTGAAAAACTCACTTTTCTGTGAGACTACATTTCTACCAGCTGAGGGTTTCACATTTGCCAACAAGCTGGAGGCATAAACAGACTTTTCTGGGAGAAGATAGTACTACACATAGCACAGTTAAAAGATTATTTTCTGAATGGAATATCCAACATCAGTTTAAAATATGAATATCAGTCATTACAAATGCTAATTCCTCTTACTGTATATGCAGAAAAAGAAAGAGAAACATAATAGGAAAATGCATTCAACAAGGTCACTGGGAGGACTCAACCACTATAAGTTTTATCCCTAGTTCAACAGAGAATTCAAACACGTGTAAAGTCCAGTCTTTTTGGAGGAGGCAATTGGAAAGCATCACATTCTTTTACCCACTTCTGGGCGATTACGGTCCTTCCCAAAAGCACTACTTTCCCAGTCACAGGATATGTTGCAACAACATTCAGCTTCCCCAGCTATCCTCTTCCCTTCTAGACATGCTGCCTGAGAATTTTGCACCAACACTTACATCATCAGAAGTGTTTATGTGCTGAATTGCCACTGGATGAAAGATAGAGAAGAAGTTTAGACTGGCCAAAGCCTTCCATCAATATGAAAGTTAAGATAAAATATGTTTTACAAGAACAGTGAGGAAAAGAGCAAGAGAGGAATCAGATACTCTGGATTGATTTGTTTAGTGACTTTAGAAAATGGGTCTGCTATACTTCTTTCTGTTTTCCAATGGCTTCATTTTAAAGCTTTAAAAAAGACTGAGGAACTTTTTTTTTTTTCATATAATCGTGGGAAAACCATCCCAAATGTCTCTGTGGTTCTATAGAGTGAGACACAGCTGAAAATAGTTTCCAGAAAAAAAGGTATTTTTCCCCAGTGTTTCGTATTCCTAATTACATTAAAAAAGGGAATTTTGGTTCCTTTTCTGTTTGTTCAACTATTTTTTCATTATCTCTACCCTATTCTACAGTGTGCAGCATTAAATTGTTGGTGATTTTGGATTAAATCTTATGAAAGTAGCTATCTACTCCTGATGCTTATGACCAAGTTTCTGCAAAGGAAAATAGTTTCTACTTTAACTACTCCAGAATATGATTTGGCCAGTAAGTGAAGAGGGGAAGAGAAACACTCCCAGTTTGCTTTGAGGACTTTGATGTGGAATAAGCATGGCCATAGGAAAACTGAGATTGTGATTGTGGCTTCATGGGACTGGTGGTTTTCATGTGGTTTTCAAATTTTCTGTCGCTTTGCAGACAAGCTGTAACCTTTAAACTAGCCAGAAGGGCAGTGCCAGGCCACCCCTCTCCTTGCATGGGAATCATCCTGGCCTTGTGGCTGCAGGAGAGGGTCTGGCCATGCTGGCAGAGCTGTCTGCCAGATTTCTGTGATCAGGCTACCAACGTGTGAGAAAAAGGAGGAGCTCTCACAAGCAGTAAAGCAGAACTGAGTTAAAGCAATATAGTTATTGTGGAACACAGGCAGTAATGCTGATACTCATATGTTAAAACAGTGATGGTTTCTAGACTTATAACTGTGATTCCATTGACATTTGCAGCTGTAAGATCAAGACTGAAGCAGTGATCTCTGATACTGATATTCAAAAAGGACTTTCCAGAGCAGCCCAGCTTGATGTCGGCCTTAACCACAACAGTTTAGGAATATCTGGACTCTCTCTTGTGCTCTGAGAGCCTCATACAAAGTCTGCAGAAGTTGTTTAATTCTGGAGAATACCATTAAAAAAGCTGTTTCCTTAGTTTCACCTTATCCTCGGTATTACAAATGATCTCTTTCCTGTTAGGTCCATTTTAGCCCGGAGGGTTGGATTTGCAAAGCAGATTTGGAAGCATTTAGCAGCTTACAGGGTTGTATAAGTTGTTATCCTGATAACTGAGAAAGAATTCAGGAATGGCATGGTGTAAGGGGAGAGGCCCTACTCCTCTAAACATGACACCAGCAATTCCTAGTAGTTCATGTGAAGTATCTGGCTGCATGGACCTTGCTCTGTGTGGCTAGTGGAAATGTTTTCAAAGAAGATACTACTTTTTTGAATAAAGAGACAAATTTCTTACCAAAAATTGATATGAATCAGACACAAGAAGGACCTTGGAAGAAACAGAAAACTTCAAAAAGAGTTTAACTGCGCTACATTGATGGTCAGACTACATATTTAGATACTTGCTGCTTATCTTAATGTGAAGTAAATCTGCAAAATGTACTCTTCAACAAGATCTTTAATGTGCTGAAAGTTGGACAGTAACTGGCCTCAGGCTGAGATAATGTACAATGAAGGAACAGCAACTTTCTCAGAAAAAGACTCTGTAGTAGAATTTGAGCATTGCTGAGAAAAAAACAAACAACCTTGGACTTGAAATTGCTGCATCCTTCATCAGGCCCTTCATGTTGTCTAACAGTTCCATCATGCATATAGGAGGCAGGTACCTCATGTATATGGGAGGCAGGTACAACAGCTGGATGCTGTTGTGCTAACAGGACAGTACATTTCCTCCAAACAGTGAGATACCTAGAAGCTGCCTCTAACCTGAACATAACAGCCTTTTCTTCAGTTTTGAGTGTCTGCAGAAGTGTGGGTGAAATATTTGTCTACTACCTAAATGTCCCTTGAAAAATACCTTTTCTCTTGCAGTGGCTATGTAAATGTTTTTTCACTTCTCCGCTCCAGTAATATCTCATAAAAAAGAGTTCTGCCTTACTGCATTATTTAAAAACACAACACTATGTTTCACTGCTAAAAATGAGCTCCTTTCCAACCTATAAAGAGGAGGGAGTAGTTACCTGTTTTTCCAGCCAAGATTCTTGAGCACTCAGCAGATGTTACCACTGCGGTCAGTTTTGCAAAACGTGCAGGAGTGTGCTGCTGGGCATCAGAGGGCCCATGGGCTGTGATACTCCATGGGAGAGGTCGATTTGGGTAGTGATGAGCCAGGCTACTGGGTTGCTTTGCAGCCTGTGCGGGGTTCAGGGCCACCACTGCTGGTTTGGTCCCCGCACCTGGGCAGGGACGCTTACCACTGGCCCAGCTGCAGCTGCAGCAAACACTGTATTGTGGGTACAGAAAGAAATTGATCGTTTCATTTGTTTTGGCATCCTGGAATGCAGAAGAATTAATTAATTGTAGTTTAAAAGTGCTGAGCTCTCCTGAGACTTAGAGAATTTGCTTCTTCATCTGAATACTTTCCCCTTTAAAGCCTCTTTTCTTGAGAGTGTACACATTTTTCAACAACTAATATTTTCCTTTGCATAGCTATATATACACTCATTCTCCACGTGCTAAAGAAACACGTGCCCAAATGAAACCACACATACCATTTAACTCAAAATACTCTCCCGTGTACATCTGCTTCTCATTAGTTTTTCCCTCTGCTATATACATAGACTTTGCTTTAAGAAGTGTCATTACATTAGTTTGTATTACAGTATTATTTTTCACTCAGCTGTGTACTAACATAGTGGCCAAATACTTTCCTTGGAATTACATGTTTTTTGGAGGGCAGTGTTTGGCCATTTCATTTGTATACAGCATGCATACCTGTGTATATTCACACATTAAAAAAATGTACATTTGCACATTAAAAAAGTATCATTTTTAACTTGTGTTTTATGCCAAAATTCAGAACAAAATATTGAAAACATAATGTAAATGTGACATGGTTTGTACCTGTATTCTTTTAGTATGCAAATGATTCTCCTCTACATATGGACATGAGAGAGAAACAAGTACAGTACTTTCAAGCTGGGACATCTGTGTCTGCCCGAGCTATATATCTACCCCCAGATCCCTCTTCATTAAAGTTTATTTAAACACTGCAGATCTCTAAACACCTGCACAAATGTGGCTGCAAAAGAAACAAATTACAAGGGAAATATTTCCTCACCATTCCCAGCATAATTTTCTGAAATCCGCAATAACTAACCTAGAAGGGGAAAAAAAAAATAAAATCCTGCATTATAACAATGCCTTTATACACTTGTCCAGGGGAGCACCTGGACTACAAAAAAATCAATTTGCTGTTCAAGGTAATAATTGTAAATATCAAAATGCAGTTATAGATTACTAGTTCCAAAATATTGCTTAGAGTCTGCATGTGTTGCAGAATAAAAATACACACTATATTTTGCATTTACTAATGTTAATTCTAACACATAGATGTTCATAGACAATTTACTGATATCACATTTCTGCAAAATCTTGTCGATTTTTTTCTCATTTCCTCTTCATACATACTGATCATTCGTACTTCCATAACTCATTAAACTGTTTACCTGCAAGTTCCAATTTATGTCATAGTAATCTAATATGCATTCCTAGATTGCAGAAATTTGTGTGATAATCATGATAGACATCTGCTGACTTTATTCACCCGAGTACCTAGGCCAGCTACATGTGTTATCCCAATGCTTGTGTTTCCCATCTGTTTCCCACAAACCTTTCACAAGCTGTATTCCCTGAATCGTGCTCCAAATTGCTACATACTGACTGCTGTAGGGTGAAGGAAAGGCCTGTCTCTCTGCCTGCTCAGCAGCTCCCTCTTGCCAGGAGCGGGGCTCCCCTGGGTTTCCGGCTCTGCCTGCTCCCTCTTCGAGCTTCGGGATCCTTGCATAAGTCTTGGCAAGGTTGCCATTGCATGGCCTTGACTTCAGGAATTGGTGACTCAACCTCACCATCAGGTGACTCAACCACAGTTACATGGAAACAGCCCAGAAGAAGGAAGCTGGTCCCCATTCACTGTTGCTGGCTCACCCCAGATGAGAGCAGCAGTGAGGCATGTGCACAGGTTAAGGACCATTAGCACACAGCATGCTAGCTTTTCCCACCATTGCCATGCCTGAGATGTCAAGAGACAGGAAAAGACATTGCAGGACATAATTTTTCTTGCCCTCCAATCTCCTGGGGCACAGCCGGGGAAGTGATGCTGTCTGAGTAATACAAAGGAGTGGAAGAAGTTAAAAATGTGCTCCAAAGATGATTCTTCAAAGAGCCCTGAGCTTTGTGAAATAACACATTGGCCTTTAAGCCAAGAAGGCAGTATAACCGTGATTTAAAACTTCATGAATGCATGACAGTATTGTGTTATTAAATTCACTGATTATTGGATCATCTCAATAATTCATGATAGCATTGTTGCTCATAAGTAAAATGGGGAAAAAATTTGAGAGAAAGCACCTTTAGAAATGTTCTCTTTAGAATAGCTCTTTAGGCTTGCCTACAGGCTTGTATTGCCATAAAGGTTTGGATATATATTTTCATGAAATCAAAAAGAATATTTTTCTGATAAACAGTCTAGTGTGAATTTTGAATATAGTTCATTTCAAGACCTCACTGCTAACTAGGAAGTAATCTGAATGCAAGTTATTTCATGTCAGTTTGTGCTCTGCCTTCAAAAAGAGGAGGAAAATGTATAATGAAATCATTTATTCTGAAGTTTTTGCTTAAGCCTAAGTGTACATATCAGCTCAGGGTTTTCTTTGAGGATTTCCCTCATAAGGATCATTAGCTAGTTAAAAAAAGAGCATGTCCTTACTAACACAATTAAAGTTTAATGTAATATTTAATGTCCACTCTGTATTTCTGCATGAAAATGAAAGTTTTTTTTTAAAAAATGCAGTAAACTAGGATGTGTTTGCCAATGTCTTCATGGTGATTTATAATCTGTGTCTTGTGCCAAAAAATATGGCTTGTGAAGGTTAGCATACAAAAATTCAAAGCAGGATTTATTTATTTTTTTTCAGTCAGAAGTGTTCATCCTTAAGTCAAATAATATTTTTATAGCTACTGGGCAGAACAAACTGTTTAAGTTCCAAATGAAATTTTAACCTTTAGTTATAAAATTTGCCGGGGTGTATGTTTTCAAATTAAACACATGAAGCACCAGGGTAGTTTTGCACTATTTGGTAAACTCTTTTACACTACTTTATTTTTCAGTAGGTGGTGCCATAAAACATTGTACAATCATGCCACGTAAACAAAAAATCATATAGTAAAAGCTAATGACTTCTAATCTCATTAATGACAACATTTAATCCAAATTTATTGTGATCTGTTATATAGAAATATTGCAATTCGAATATGAAAAATCAAGTCCACAGAATTAATTTTTAGAGTTTTAGGTGGGCTCTTGCTATGCATAAACTTCAGAGCCTTGCAGGGAATTAGTCATTAGCTTGTGGTCTAATGCAGTTTTACAGAAATGCTTAACTATTTTGCTGACTGCATGCAAATACTCACTTCTTTTGCTGAATAAAGACAGGAGATGTTAGCAGATTCAGCACTTGCATAACACATGTTGACTCAGAAGTCTAAAAGGTTTAGAACAAAGAGCATTCTTTATTATAAAAACACAGAACAGGACCACGTGGCTTTTTATGTATGGGAAGAGGAAAATGGTTATACTGTTATAAGGGGCAATGAAGCTGTGGTATTGATTGTTTTCAATGTGGCATTGACTATTGTCAATGGTACAATAGGCTAAACAGGGTGCTCAGAAACTGCAGAGAAAGCAAGATAAATGAAGCACAAAGATTTTATTTGGCTTGTTGTTGGATGCCTTTTCAAAAGCTCTGGAGTGGGTTTTAGTAGTGTCAAAATTTTGGTGGGCTTTGAATACCCTTGAAAATAACACTTTAGATGCACAAAAGATGGTATGTATATACTCCTGGATTCCCCTGCATCTTATTAAATCTACCTATCTACTTATCTGCCTATATTCATGGGTAGTTGTATACATTAGATGTATGTGTGTATACACACACAGGTATTTGTTGAGCTTCAAAGCATACCTCCCATTCTTGTGGAACCTACTTCAGTCTCATGCTGGGTGCTCAGCAGAGAGGAGTGCCTGCATGCTGGCAGAGAAGGGCGTGAGCCAGTGCCTAGAAGGGTTTTGTTAAGGGTTAAGAGGATCCAGGGAAGGGCTGAGTGTCTAGAGAAGGTCTGAGTGTCCAGAGAAGGGCTACGAAGATGGTGAAGGGCCTAGAGGGGAAGACACGTGAGGAGTGGCTGCGGTCACTTAGTTTATTCAGCCTGGAAATGAGGAGGCTGAGGGGAGACCTCATCGTGGTCTACAGCTTCCTGATGAGGGGAAGCGGAGGGACAGGTGTCAATCTATTCTGTCTGGTGACCAGCGATAGGACCCGAAGGAATGGTGTCAGGCTGAAAAAGGGGAGTTTCAGGTCGGATATCAGGAAAAGGTTCTTCACCGAGAGGGTTGTCGCGCACTAGAACAGGCTCCCCAGGGACACAGTCATGGCACTGAGCCTGTTGGAGTTTAGGAAGCGTTTGGACTATGCTCTTAGCCATATAGTCTGAATTTTTGGGTAGACCTGTGTGGAGCCAGGAGTTGAACTCAATGATACTTGCGGGTCCCTTCCAACTTGGGATGTTCTATGATTCTATGATCTCTTCCTCAAAGGGCTCCTTCATTTCCTGCATTTCCAGGAGAGCACAAGGTACCTGGAATGGTGTCCTAGAGGGGGAGAATACAAGCTCCTGGCACCAGGATGGCACAGGGCTGGCTGAGGGTAAGCTACTGCAAAAGCATTGTACAGGGCTGGTTGATCTCTCTGAAGCACAGGATGGGAGCTAGATGTGATGAGCGCAAATCACAAAACAGTGATTTTCTTTGTGAGTCACTAGGGCAAAATTAGTTTCATCTTATATAGCAAATCATAGAATCATTAAGGTTGGAAGACTCCTTCATGATTATCTGGCCCAACCATCACCCCACAAACAATATCACCCCATTCAACCATGTCCCTAAGTGCCAGGTCCAGCCTTTCCTCGAACACCCCCAGGGACGGTGACACCACCACCTCTCTGGGCAACCTGTTCCAATGCCTGGCTACTCTTTCTGAGAAGAAATGTCTCCTGATTTCTAACCTAAACCTCCCCTGGTGCAACTTGAGGTCATTCCATCTAGTTCTATCACTAGTTACCTGTGAGAAGAGGCCAACACCCAGCTCCCCACACCTTCCCTTCAGGTAGCTGTAGAGAGCAATAAGGTCTCCCCTGAGCCTCCTCTTCTCCAGACTAAACAACCCCAGTTCCCTCAGCCACTCCTTACAGGACTCGTGTTCCAGACCCTTCACCAGCTTTGTAGCCCTTCTCTGGACACACTCCAGGGCCTCGATGTCCTTCTTATAGTGAGGGGCCCAAAACTGAACACAGTACTCTAGGTGCAGCCTCACTAGAGCTGAGTACAGGGGGACAATCACTTTCCCATTCCTGCTTGTTATACTATTCCTGATACAAGCCAGGATGCCGTTGGACATCTTGGCCACCTGGGCACACTGCCAGTTCATGTTCAGGTGAGCATCGATTAGCACCCCCAGATCCCTTTCCTCTGCACAGCTTTCGAGGCACTCTCCCCCCCCAGTAGTGCTGCATGGGGTTGTTGTGGCCAAAGTGCACGACACAACACTTAACCATGTTGAAACTCATCCCATTGGCCTCTGCCCATCAACCCATCCTGTCCAGGTCCTTCTGCAGAGCCTTCCTACCCTCCGGCAGATCAACACTACCCCCCCAACTTGGTGTCACCTGCAAACTTACTGAGGGTGCACTCAATTCCCTCATCCAAGTCATCTATAAAGATGTTAAAGAGAATGAGCCCCAACACCAAACCTTGGGGAACACCACTGGTGACTGGTTGCCAGCTGGATTTCACTCCATTCACCACCACCACCTGGGCCCAGCCGTCCATCCAGTTTTTAACCTAGCAAAGAGTGTACCTGTCCAAGCCATGGGCTGCCAGCTTTTCCAGGAGAATACTGTGGGAGATCGCATCAAAGGCCTTGCTGCAATCTAGGTAGACTATGTCAACAGGCTTTCCCTCATCCACCAGGTGGGTCACTTGGTCATAGAAGGAGATGAGGTTGGTCAGGAAGGATTGTCTTTCATGAACCCATGCTGACTGGGCCTGATCGCCCAGTGGTCACACATGCATTGCATGATTGTATTCAAGATGACTTGTTCCATCACCTTTCCTGGCACCGAGGTCAGGCTGACAGGCCTGTAGTTCCCTGGGTCCTCCTTATGACTCTTCTTATAGATGGGTGTCACATTAGCAAGTCTCCAATCATCCGGGACCTCTCTCCGGATGAACATGACCGCTGATAGATGATGGAAAGCAGCCCAGCCATCACATCCGCTAACTCCCTCAGCATCCTCGAGTGGATCCCATCTGGCCCTATGGACTTGTGACAGTCCAGGTGGAGTAGCAGGTTTCTAACTCTATCCACCTGAATTGTGAGGGGGTTATTCTGCTCCTTGTCCCAGACTTCCAGGTTGGGAGGCTGAGTACCCAGATGACAAGTGGTCTGGCTAGTAAAGGCAGATGCAAAGAAGGCATTAAGAACCTTAGCCTTTTCCTTATCCTTAGTAGTAAAGAGAAAGGGCAATGAAGAATTTAAGGCATCAAGAGAAATGCGTAAGGTTCTGATCCACAATTTTCATTTCATAACCAGAAGTGTGTTTTTGGAGCAGGCATAAAACTTTTTTTGACGAAAAATATTGAGTAGGAAAAGATGAAATACTAATCATCGATTAATCATTTTGTGCTGATTTTGCCAAACTCAACAAACAAAGAAAATGGAATTTAAAACAATTTTGAGGAAAAGCAGAACATTTCATTTTATGAACTTTAATTTTGTTTTGAAGCAATTGTTTATTTCAAAATCTTTTAATTTTATTTAAAGGGGAAAGCAGTTTTAAAACTGTCAACATTAAAACAAAACATTTTGTTCAACCCAAATGTATTTAGAAAGTCCTTTCGTTAGAAATTTTGAAAAGGACTGGCTTTGGTCCAAGTGAAAACAATTTTTTTCTACTTTCTCAGAACTGCCAGCTAATCAGAAATATACAGATATGCCAGAACTTTGGCGTTTAAATAGTGGATAAATGCCTGAAGATAGCAGTTAATAAGATTATGAGGTAATAAAAATGGCAAAGTTGCAAAATTAAGTGAACACCTGAATTCTTCCCAGAGCATTTAAATAGTCGTGAATGTGTGTGTTAGAATGTGCAGGGTCAGAAAGCAGCAGAATTGTGTGTCCTTTAAATGACTTTGGTGAGAAGGTAAAATGGCATGTTTTCTATTGGCCAGAGCTTTTGACATTATTTATACTGCTTTGCATCCTATCCTTCTATTGCATTGTCTTAGGAAAATAAATAAAAAAATAAACCCCCAAACCAAAACACAGCTAGGATGAGCATGCATACACAATGTTCCCTCAGTTAGAAAATATTTTTTTCGCTAACCACTTGCAGACACATGAATCTAAATAACACATTTTCAACTTGAGTCATATTCAGAAGTAGTGTAAGTTCATTACACTTCATGCACATATATCTGCACAGCTGCTTCTGGACATCAGTATTAAATACTGTTTGTGGTATTTCCTATGCCAACATTCCGTATTGTTTTTTCTTTTTCTTTCTTTCTTTCTCTCTTTCTTTCTCTCTTTCTTTCTCTCTCTCTTTCTTTTCTCTCTTTCTTTCTTTCTTTCTTTCTTTCTTTCTTTCTTTCTTTCTTTCTTTCTTTCTTTCTTACTTTCTTTCTTTCTAATGGTAATACAATTATTATTTTTTTTTTCTATGGGTAACT
The DNA here is from genome assembly GCF_040182565.1 of Anser cygnoides. Taxonomy (NCBI): domain Eukaryota; kingdom Metazoa; phylum Chordata; class Aves; order Anseriformes; family Anatidae; genus Anser; species Anser cygnoides. The sequence continues at coordinate 111,713,278 of NC_089873.1, read as the reverse complement.
TCTTTTAAGGAGGTGTGGGTTTTTCTTCAAGAAAATGAGTAGAGGAGATGTCTGGTTGCTAGTTTTATATTGTGGGTGTACCACATATCTCCTTTATTAAGTCTCCTCAGGGTGAGACGTGATAGCATCTCAGTTACTATAACAAAGGGGAGCTCTACATCATTGTCCTGCTGAAAACTAGAATACATTTTATGTAACATTTATTTTTAAAACTTCTGTCCTTTATTCTTGCCACCCTCATACATAACTTAATTTTTATTATCTAATTCCAGAAATAATATATCAGCAAATTTCTTTCAGACGTCGATAAATGGATGTGTGTCATATATTTTACTGGTAATGTAGGCCTTTGTGTTCATGATTTATCCACAAAGCAATGTGAAAACATATTAGCTTGTTAGCTTAAATATATCTGTGAAATTTCTATTATACATGGTATTTTTTTTCTATTATACCAGCAAGTTGGAATATTTTGAAGATTCTTTATGTATCGTTTTGTAAACAGGTTATAAAGAATTTTAAAGTTATTGCTCATTTTGAATACTACTTGAATAGATTTATTTTAATTAAAAATGGCTGAATAAGCTGAAGATTTGGTATTACTTTTTTCCTAACTGCTGAAAAAATCACCATTATGTGTAAGAAATTATTAATCGAATCCCACACTTCCAAAACTTTTTATAGCATGTTTTCACCAACATCCAATACAACTATCATGGATAAATGAGCTGTCCATTCATTCGGTACAGCCATCTCCATTTTGGTGAACGTGTGTTTTCTGCAGCAGTCACCCCTCTCATGTTCTAGCAGATTGGGTGATCCTGACGAGACTGTTTCTGGCTGTGTATGCCTGAATCAAAGACTTTTGACATAAAAGCTTTTCCATTTTGTAATAAATAGCAAATATCTCTTTGACTCCAGTAAGGAAATTTAACCTCCTTTTTTTTTTAAAAAAAAAAAAAAAAAAAGTAACAACCGATTGCCTCACCAGTTACCAGAGGTGCTCTTTTTTTTTTTTTTTTGGACAAGAAACAAGAAATTTGAGGATAAGGACAGCTATAAAGATGGATTTATATTTAAGAATTTAGAGATGTGCATTTAGTTCCTCAGTCCATCATATATTTCAGGTAAGATTTTGCCCAAATGATTTTCATTTCCACACTATGACATGCCAGAGGCACTATAAATTAATTACTCTCAACAACTCCTTTACTGTGAGGATGACAGAGCACTGAAACAGGTTTCCCAGAGAGGCTGTGGAGTCTCCTTCTCTGGAGATATTCAAAACCTGCCTGAATGTGATCCTGTGCAATGTGTTCTCGGTGGCCCTGCTTGGTATGAGGGTTCAACCAGATGATATCCAGAGGTCCCTTCCAACCTCATGCATTCTGTCATTCTATGATTCAGTCTCCAGCTGGGTAAATAATTCCTTTGAGTTTTGGCCTGCACTGTGCAATGTAAGCGTGTTCTTTGTAAACATGGAGAGATCACTACTGCTTTGCTTCGCACTAGCTCATACAATAACTGTATGAGTGAGAAGATCACCACAGTTACACCATGAGGTATCACAGAATATGCATACTACCATCGTTCTTCTGCTGGGAGCTGGAATGACAAACAACTTTTGAGCTATGTACTAAGAATATTTATCTGTTTTGATGACATTCATCTAACCAAAAAGTAGACCTGCCCATGCATGGACATTGTTACTGTGAACCAGATGTAGCAGAGCAAACAAGGTCTGGGAGCAGCCTCAGCCTTAGAGAAAATTTCTTCTAATGGCAGATGGAGGATTAATATTAACTTAAGAGAACTAAATCTCCAATGGCTTCCTTCTTGCTATTTTTATTCGAGTATATTCTGTTAGCATGGATTAGGAGAAATACCAGATTTCTGGGACTTCCAAGCATACAAAGGGTGGTTCTTGGCATGTCTATAATCAAATTTCTCTTTACTGGTGCTCACTCTAACTATATGCTAGTGTGATGCCAGCATTTTGTCCTTTCTGCAGTGTGATCTGTACATAGTCATTTTATTAGTTATGGTAAAAACATGTGTTTTTCTGTTTTAGTAGGAGTACAATTAACATCGTAAGAGTGCTAACAGTAAATTGCTCAGATTTGCCTAAGCATGTGCCTCTGACTCAGTCCAAATACTGACAGTGACAAAGCTGTAATCATTTGCAGGCTTCAGATTCAAGCAGAGGGAATCCCACTCTTTTGATTGCAAATTATAACTCCATTGGACCCCAGGGCACGTGCAGAAATACACTGTGCTCAGTTCTAACATCATACAATTTCAAGAGCATGTATCGACATGCTGCAGCTGAAACGGACGTGCTGATTTGACAGGCAGTTGGGAGGGGAGCTGCCACAGCAGTAGCATTAAGCATAAGAAACAAATACAAGTCCAGCTGTTAACAAACTTTGGGAGATAGGACATTTCTGTTCTGTGCCCTGTACATATCTGTGATTGCATGCAACCTGTTTTTGAAATCTTGTTACTATAGTTGAGTGCTTGGTATCTGGTTATGAAATCTTTTCAGAGATGTCTGTGTATGCAGGAATTTGATGTAAAATTTTTATTTTTAACAATGGGAAATGGATGTCTGATAACTTTTGTACTCTGATAACTGCAATAACCTGGGATGAAAGTGTTAGTGGCACTTCCTGTATCTAAACTATATTAACAAGTGATCCAGCTGTTCCTGACTTGATGAATTACTGCACTAAACAAGCAAAAGGAAGTATTAAAATACAGTAAATATTAAGAATTATCTTTGAGCCAGTTTTCTTGCAGAGCATAGAGCATCTCCAGAAGACCACAATAGCTCAGACATTTTGAATGCAACTCTTTCATCTTCTGGGAAGTTCTGTTTTAAAAGTAAATGGGACAAAAGGTCTGTAAGTCACTGTTTGCTGATAAGTCTCTGACCATGGGCTAGAATTTCAAAAGATAAGAAACTTTGATTGCCAAATCCTTTTGAAGAGCTGGAGTTAGACAGCTTGTTCTCATTCGAAAATGGCAGTGATAATACTCACGTTCAAATGCCTCTGAGTCACTGTTCTCCCATCCATTGCTCAGTCATAATATAAACCACCATGTCAGTATTCTTCCTGGCTCAGTAGGCTTCAGGCTTTTGCCAGGCTTTTGTTTCCTGCCCATTGGGTTGTTCATTCTAGCGTGCTTTCCTTCCTTCCTTCCTTCCTTCCTTCCTTCCTTCCTTCCTTCCTTCCTTCCTTCCTTCCTTCCTTCCTTCCTTCCTTCCTTCCTTCCTT